>NC_141002.1:63776666-64418294 GCF_052327205.1 Somniosus microcephalus
AGGAAACTGCTGTCATTATGAGATATAAAGAGTTATAGCAAAGGAAGAGGTCTGAGTTCAGCATGTTTCTTGTTAAATTGCCGTTCATTTGCTCCTTGGTTTTATTTTACAAAACTTGGAATGCTCTTTTTTCCCCTCTTTGTGTTTACTTTAGAATGCAGTACGCCATAACCTTAGTCTGCACAAGTGTTTTGTTCGAGTAGAAAATGTTAAAGGGGCAGTGTGGACAGTGGACGAAATAGAATACCAAAAGCGAAGGTCACAAAAGATAACAGGGTATGTGTTCAGAATTGTTCACTATTGTAGCTAACTCCTAGTTGCATCATTCCTCGTATCCCACACCAGCTGCAACCTTCCACAAGGGCCAAGAATGCTGGAGGGTAAGCTTTAAAGTTAGATGGGTGCACTCTGGTGATGACTCCTGTGGAAGTGAGCCTACATTTGATGCACTTTGATAGGTAAGGCTTTGCTTTAGTGGTCTCCCTGTATCTGTCTCTTATTTTAGTTCTAACAAACCTGCATTCATATTGCTTGTATGATATTAGAAATCACAACCTGCTGTTGCTGATATGCATTTTTATCCTTTCCTTCCCTTTAAACCCTGTACACTTATCCTTTCCTTTTCTGCCCATTCTGTTGCTCTGCTTGGCTATTGCTTCTATCTCCGGGTGCCCTTTCCACTAATTTGTCATTGCATAAGTGCTTTGTCAGAGTATAGGATGAGTTTGGGTCCTTTTGGACTGTTGATGAGGAGGAATTTAACAGTGGCCGCCGCACTCAGAGGCCGACCTCGGAAATACTTTCTTGATGAGGGTATTGATGAGCATTTCTTGCACTGAGACCTTTTGCTTGCTTATTCACTGCTTTGCAAATTAATTCACCATCAGAATGATTGGGTTGGTTAATATTTCTTTCTCCTTGGGCTGCATAATTAATAGCCTTGTATAATAATTTAAAGAGGCCACAGGTGCATTAAGAGAAGCTAAACACTTCTTTGCTGAGAAACCACTTAGTTAGGCAACTGGCCCATTCATCTTGATGATGATGTACTTTGGGGTTTATTTTTTGCATTTATTCAGCACTTGCTTGAGTAATTATCACTAATAAAACATGCTTGAAAGCTCAATCAGAGCATCTTTAGCTAACTAATTTGAAAGAAGGGGAAAAACAGATTTGAAACAATTAGAATATTTAATATTTTTAGGTCTGATGTTTTACAGTAGGAGTTGAAATGTGCTGGAAAGGTTTATGTTGTCATTTTAATCTATTTGGTCTCACTAAGTTTTGAAAATTAGCGATGTTTTGCAGTTAATACCACATATAATTATAATTTGTGCTTAGTCCATTTTCTTTGTTAAATTAACATTGTTACATTTTTCTACTTAAAAATTGGAAGATAAGTGTGCTTTATTTGTTTTTCTATAAGTCAGTAGCCTTATGGATTTTGACACCTCCTTTATGTTTCACTTTCAGAAGCCCAACATTAGTCAAAAATATACCTACTAGTCTGGGATATGGAGCAGCTCTCAATGCAAGCTTGCAGGTAAAAAGTTTAATACTGTTACTGGATTTAATATGCCCTGACTACTGTGAAATATGTATTGTAGCTGCCAAATGCTTTGATACTGATGTAGACGATTACAATTTTACTTGTTACATCCTAATTTCTGTATTTCGGCCTTTAATTTTGATACTTAATTCTAAGCTTTTCCTTTTCAGGTTAGGTTTAGTTGTAAAACAAGTCTCTGATGTGGTTAAAAAGCAAGAGGGACACCCTGTGGCAAACTCTGGAATATCCACCTTTGTATCAAATGCTAGATTGATGGCAGCCTCTGCAAATGCATGTGGATATGCATTAATATTTATCTAAGCTGTCATAAATGATTTCACATCATAGAGCTAGGGAATGAGGCGCTCATGGCAAAAATTTTAAAGTTTAATTACAATATATAATTTTTATGCACAAGAGGCAAAATGTCATGACTTTTATTTCGAGGTAAAGTTTTGGTCATTCTTTAAAGTCAAGGAGCTGCTTTGTTAGAACATGAATCAGGATCTTTGGAGTTAAAGAACAGTCAGCAGGGAATTGCCACTGGGGTTAAACCATTCAGCACAAGCCCAGCTTAGAAGTGGAAACAAATTGGTTTGCATTTCGAACTTGCTTCTGCTGCTAGTCAAACCTTGTATTCAAAGAGCAGCTGCCAGGGTTCACTTTTCTCTTCTCATTATAGGTGCTCGGTAACCCATTACACCAACCTTTACAGGAAAAATACGTTAACATTTTAAACTGTTCATCTCATGCATATCACTCGTCACACTATTGATATCATCAGTCATTAAAATTGGCAACATTTTAACTGACATTGTATATCATTTTAAAATTTTTAATGTAAATAGAGATGCAAATGTGGCGCAACACTTGTATTGTTGTGACATTGGTAGTTCAAGCTGGTGACTTTTTAGATTCCCCGTCTTGACTGCCATTCATACATTCTGACTAGTCTTAGTCAGGCATCTAGAAGAAGAAGAGAAAGCTAACTGGGAATAGGTTTCTACTCACCAGTCAAGTTTGTCTCATGACGGGTCAAGCCAAGATTGGTATTGATGGCTTCCATGGAGAGATCCACAGGCTGGAGCATCTCTCCATTCAGACTGAAAAAGATGATGACCTGATTTGATGGGATTTGTAGGAGAGGAGTAGGGAAAAAATGTTTCACAACAAAGTAATAAATTAGAAACACATTACTGTAATACATCGTATGTGTGTTTGCAACAACAAGAGGACCATGTATAATAAAATTCCTCACAAAAACATTGGCTTATTGTGTTTTTGTTGGATTTTATGTATAGCTCTTTTTGACTGCACACATACATATACCTGATTATATGTTCATTTAAAATCCATTGCTGACCAATTTATTTTAAAGATTTGGGTAAAACATGAGAATAATTTAATACATAATTGAGAGATACAGACATCAAAGCTATTTATCAAACACAATATAGCAAAGCTCAGGGTCAATGTATTAATGTATTGGGTGTAACTGAATTCCAAAAATACACAAGTACAAATTGGCTTTACAATTAAAACTGAAGAACTGAATTAATTTCTCTTGAGGACATCAGCAGCTGAAATCACCTCATCCTGGGTGCAAAATCCATGTTTGTTTCTATATTCATTAATTTGATATTTTTAGCTTGATAAAATCAGAGTGCTCACTTGCAGGTACTTAACTAAAAATAACCAGCAATGCTGAGAGTTTTGGAGACCAAAGCATTGATGGCAGCAAGGAAGAGAATTTCAAAACCACTTACTGAAACCTTATTGAAGTCTCCTTCTCGCTTATCTTACAGACAAGATAGCACAATAGACATAAGTTTCAACTTCATTTTTTTTTAAATTCAGCCCATCTCTGGGTTTGGGGGGGGGGGGGTGCATTGCTGTCATATATGCCTTACACTGAGCACAAATTGAGTTGTGTAGTAACAGTCAATGTACAGTGTCACTCCACAGTCAGATAATGGTAAGTGCAAGTCTGCAAGTGAACATGAAAGGGAAACAAGATATGGTTATCTACTAAATACAACATTATGGGACAGTCCACCATCATCTTGGCTGGTTTCCTTGACGGAAAGAATACTGTGGGGGAAATGGGTAATGAAATGATTGACAATTTTTTATTAACTATAAGTGTCCAAGTATGACTTCAACTTATGGGTCGTTTGATTGCATATATAGTAGATTCATGAGAAAATTGGGGGTCCTGACTTCAAACAGTGGTCACAAATCTTGCACATCTCATGCATATATTTGAGCTCCTGAATAAACTGTATTCACCTGAAGTCCTACTTAGAATCACAGTACACATTTTGCTCTTCATAGATCTGTAGTTAAGACATAGTACTTAATTGTTAAATAAATATCACACATACATATTTAGATCAGTTATCACCTAAGCATGTAACCTCTACCAAACAAGTGGTTAGATAAATGACCAAGAAGTGAAAGACTGAAATATGATTGAGAAGATCCTTATGAACATGGTAAGGAACTTGGAAGTTGCTCTAAATCCTATTGGTTTCTCCGTCACACCAGTAAACCACCAGAGACACTCTTGTCTCAATGGAGTATTCCCAGGGGAGGACTAAAGTGAAAGGTTTTTAATAAACATACAGGTTTCCATGTATACTCACAGCAAACCAAAGTATGATGCTGCTAACTGGTACTTTAGAAGGATAAATAATATTTGTGCTGACATCTGACAAATTCGATCATGGAAGGTTGTGTTTGTATAGAACGAAATAATTCAGTGATACCCCTTCTACCTCTTTAACTCATCTTCTAATTAGATGTATCCATGAATAATGAGTAAGACCTATATATGTGAATGTAGTGACTTAGGAATGGAAAGGGAGAATGGGATACTGTGACAAGAAGAATTGCAAGCTTCAAGCTATGAAATGAGAAATTGAAGATAAGCAGACTATGAATAAAGGGTCAATACAGCTTAACAATTGAAAAGAAAATCAACTTTTGTTACCTGTACTGTATCTTGAGCTAGCTCTTGAAAAGAATGCAACACTGGCTTTTTGGTAAATGATGTAAGTTGTAAATTGAGGCTTCTTCCTGACTTTCTAAGCCAAACCTGAATTAATTAATTTCTGATGTGAACCCAATAAATAATTGTCTTTTTCATTGTGTGCTTGAATATTACTTTACCCAGAGAAAGTATTGCATCCACTACCCACAACCATTTTAGAGGTGATTTCTCATTAAAAATATTAAGCGCCTGGCAAAATTGCTGGTTACTTTATAATTATAAGAAAGGGAAATTTTAAGTTTATTAAAAAAATAATGGCCGACTTTATGAAGAATAATTCCAGCCAATTATCTTTTGCTAAAGCGCCAAGAAAGCCATTAAAGCAAAAACCTGGGATAAAACCATAAGCATGTACCACGTATAAGTACTGTAACATTTTTTTACCTAATTAATTGGTACAGGGCATTGTGAATGAATTAAGTAAGTTACTCATAGTGCTCTTAATAGAAGATGATGTGGCTGGAATGAAGAATGTCAGAAAGAAATGTCTAGAACATTGGATCATTCTGTCACTGTATAAAAATAAGAAATATGTTTTCAATCTGACTTCCTTTCTCAAAACTATTAATTGTCCTTTACAAAGTATTGTTTTAAAGCATACTAACATTCCAACAGCTTAAACTTGTAATAGTTGCTGCAAAGTAATGAGCCTGTTGATACCTTGATTTATTTATACAATATTTGCAACAAAAGGGATATAGTTTCGAACTAAATTAAATAAAACTTCACTTGATCATTTAAATATTTAATAAAGATTGATATCTAATTACAATATATTGCCAATATTTATATAGTAATGTATCATTGATATTTTTCATAAGGCAGTCCTAATGAAGCTTGTAAAATCTGTCATCCTAAATGTAGACTTGAAACAACTATGCTCATCAATTATTTTATGTTTATTTTTGTCAGGCTGCCCTTGCAGAGAGTAGTTTACCTTTACTTAGTAACCCAAGCCTGATAAACACCACCTCCACTGGCTTACTGCAGGCAGCCCATGAAGACCTCAATGGTTCACTGGATCACCTCGACAGCAATGGGAATATCAGCCCAGGATGTTCTCCACAGCAACATATGTAAGCATCTTCGACGCATATATGCTAGTTTTATTGGCAGGCACAAAGAAGTATTTTGTTCACTTTTTATTATAAAAGCATAACTGAGATATCTGGCTTCATTCTACAATCTAAATCTGTCTTCCGTCTACAATCTATATATAGGCCAGCAAAGTATTTTGCACCTTGTTGTTGATGTCAAAAAATTCTAGTGCATGAACAGAAGTGATTACATATTCAACTTTAATTACTGGCAGTCCTATGTTGGAGGGTTTTATATGTTATGTTTTATGCAAAAGGCTACTGTTCCAGTTAATATTTTGTAGCTAACTATGTGATTGATTATGTTAAAATCTTTTCTAGACCATCTTTTAATGGAGCAGTGAGAGTGAGATCATTAAAAATTAATGTTCTGTGGGTTTCAGAAATATGCATAAAGCTTTGAAAAGCCAGGTCCAAATCAGTGATGTCAAACATATGGCCATTCTTTGTTTACTGACTTGCAGTGGGTGAACTCGTTAAGAGGATTCCCTTTAACTGGTTGCAATGAAACCACAAGGCAAAAAAGAGCCATCTTTTCTAAATATTAATATAGCTATTATGTGGTAAGAATAGATATTTACAGTAACAACAACTCCATTTGTCAATGTAACAGACTTAATGGTTTTTAGAAGACTACAATTAGCTTTCAACTGTACTAATGCTAAAAGTTCATATATTCAGACGTACCAGTCATGTATGCAGGCTATTAGATGTATGTGTACTCCATAAAAAATTATTTGAGCATAGTCTAATGTCAGTCTATTACTGTATGTTAGGTTTACAATTATAAATTTAATAGCATATTTGAAATAAATGTAATTTCTCTGAATTTCATTCAGTAAAAGGTAGTGACCGGGATTCTCCTCTTTGTGGAGGAGTTCAGCTGGGCGAGATTTTTGCCCGCCCATCCACCCCAACTCAGACCCAATTCCCTGGGTAACGTATAATGCATGGTGGGCTCCTGGCAGGATTGCCATTGCCAAGAGTGAGCCTGCCACCAAATTTTAGGGATAGGTCAATGGCACTATGGCAAGACCATCGCTGCAGCTCCACAAGAGGCAGGGATAGAAACATAGACATAGAAACATAGAAGATAAAAGCAGGAGTAGGCCATTCGGCACCTCGAGCCTGCTCCGCCATTCAATGCGATCATGGCTGATCATCCAAATTCAGTACTCTGTCCCTGCTTTCTCCCCATATCCCTTGATCCCCTTAGCCTTAAGAAATATATCTAACTCCTTCTTGAATATATTTAATGAATTGGCCTCAACTGTCTTCTGTGGTAGAGAATTCCACAGGTTCACCACTCTCTGGGTGAAGAAATTCCTCCTCATCTCAGTCCTAAATGGCTTACCCCTTATCCTTAGACTGTGACCCCTGATTCTGGATTCCCCCGCCATCGGGAACAGCCTTCCTGCATCTAGTCTGTCTAGTCCTGTTAGAATTTTATAAGTTTCAATGAGATCCCCTCATTCTTCTAAACTCTAGCGAATATAAGCTTAATCGACCCAATCTCTCTTCATACGCCTTTCCTGCCATCCCAGGTATCAGTCTGGTGAATCTTCGCTGTACTCCCTCCATGGCAAGAACATCCTTCCTCAGATAAGGCGACCAAAACTGCACACAATACTCAAGGTGTGGTCTCACCAAGGCCCTGTACAACTGCAGCAAGACATCCTTGCTCCTGTACTCGAATCCTCTCGCTATGAAGGATAGATTTAAAGGAGCTGATGTACCCCCAAAGATGGAAGAGACCAGGGCCAATGCAAGTAATTCATTGGGGGGAAGGGAGATAGAGGTCTCTCACTCCATGGGTGTATCTCAGGACCATTACTGCCGATTCCCAGGGCCTACTGCCACCTTCCCCACAACAGTTCCGGGAAGCTGTGATAAAACAAGAAAATGGGAGTGAAATCCACCAGGAATCCGGGCCCTGCACCACCAACGCCATTTGCATGCAGTGGGTGGGGAAGGAGAGGCCAGTGGAGGCTAAGAGAAGAAAAAATAATTCGGGAGGCGAGACTTCCTTAGGCCTGAGCGACTGCATTTTCCTTCATTTTTTTAGCCGCTGTCCTGTCCAATTTGTGGCACATTGGCTGAGGAGAATCCAAGACGGTTAGTCTTGCAGGGCTTTAGCAATATATAGAGTTCTGAAGACTTTCTGTAACACCACAAACTATCCTATTGATAAATGGATTGCAATGATGTAAAAAAACAGAATTAACTCTTGGTTGGATATTGCAAAGTAAAATTTATAGTTTTCCCTATATGTACTTTGCAGTAGATTTATACAAAATGTAAATATATGAAGAAAATACTGTTTTCCCTTAATAACTTCATTCTTTTGGGCTTGATTTTAACTTCCCGAAATAAGGGTGGATAGACCTACCGCCCCATCAATGCCGATGATCGGCTGGCTGATACTTTAAACAGGGGCTGTTTCAGATGGTAGACCCCCTTTTAGTATGTAAATCAGGTTCCTATGACCTACGGAAAACCCTGATTGCCTATTTAGGAAAGAACTAATCAAAGTGTACGCCATGCACTCCCTGATCAGTTCCACAGGCGCTAGATCCGAAGAGGCCAAGTAAAGGTAAGTTTCAAATTAAGCTTGTGGGGCCTGGAGTGCCCCTCTGGGCTTAACCAAAATAATCTGGCTGCTGCTGGCCTGGGAACCCCGCCCCCTCTGTGATCGCAACATTTTCCTCTTTGTAGGAAAGGTAAATGCTCACATTGGCCCAGTAATTCGGGTCGGTGGCTTGCCGCGCGTGCAAGCCCCGTATATGCACTTACCCGACGCGCTGACATTTCACCTCCAGGGACGCCTGGAATTCGTGTTTGGAAAAAGAAGAATCCCGGGCAGCGTCTGACGTCACGCCGCCCAGGAGTGCAGCCAGCGCGAAGCCTGGAGCGCGCTGTGCAAGTGAGACACGCCCCTTGAGGTCTCAGTTTAATAGGACACGCCCCCAATGTTTCTCACAAGCTGCTAAGCATTTTTACATGCAAAGCAGCATTTTAAATAGGTTTTTGGTATTTTTATGAAGCTTTTGGTAACTTTTTTATAAACTTTTAAAAACGTTTACATTATTTTGAAGAATCTGAAGTAGTTTTAAACAGAATTAAAGCAATTTAAAGACTTTTAAAAGCCCTAAAAAAAATTTTATTCCATTTATTTATTTACCAATGTCGTCGTCATACGTGTCTTCACACTGTTCCCTTTGGGGAACTGTATGAAGTGGTGGAAGGATTTATGGCCGTGATTAACACTCATTCCGTGACCGTAACCATCTTTGAACCAGCCATTAGGGTGGTTAGTCCTATGGCGGGAGGGTTTTACGGGCTCCCACAAGCTATACAAGGAGGGGGGGCCACCCACACCCACGGACGCAAATATCCCACTGGATGTCAACCCAGAATTTAGAGCCGGAGCTCCGACTCCACTTGCCGGGACTGTCTGGAGCGGGGTTCGATCCCTACCCCGTCTGGCCCAGAGGCGGGGATCCTACCGCTACGCCAAAGGCCCAATCTGATTAGCAACGTGAAATGGCTGGAATGAGCACAATTCACGGCATTAAAAGAACTCTCAATTGAACTGATGATGACCTCAGCAATCTCCTCAACGAGGTGGAGGCGCAGCACCTGCTCATCATTGGTAATGAGAAGTCAAAGGCGCCGCAAAAAGGACAGATGATAGCTTGGTCTTTCAAGTGGCAGCATAGGGCTCCAGTCACGGGGAGCGAAAAGGCGCAGGAAACGTATGGGTGTCACCTTTTGCGCGGAGTGTGCCTTTTGCGTAGCGGTAAGCATCCCCGCCGCTGGGCCAGAAGGAGTAGGGTTTCGAACCCCGCTCCAGACAGTCCCGGCAAGTGGAGTCGGAGCTCCAACTATAAATTCTGGGTGGACATCCAGCGGGATACTTGCGTCCGCGGGTGTGGGTGGCCCCCCCCTCAGATGGGTTGTGGGAGCCCGTAAAACCCTCACGCCATAGGACTAACCACCCTAATGGCTGGTATGAAGATGGTTATGGTCACGGAAGGAGTGTTAACGTGGCCAGAAATCCTTCCACCACTTCATACAGTTCCCGAAAGGGAACAGTGTGAGGATACGTACGACGATGACCTGTTGCGCAATGCACCTCCTTGGACCCTCAGTCGCAGATGCGAGGGGGAAAATCGTGCAATTGTTAAATTTTTCATTTTATTGACATGTAAAATGTTGGCCCAGTAATTCCCTTCCAAACGCGCGAGTACGGTCGGGGTACTTACGCATCTGTCCGGAGGAAATGCCGGTTTTCAGCATGCACAGCGCATGCGGGGAAAACCGGCATTTCCTGTCCTCTGAACGAAGGGGTTCAGAGGCAGAACGCGTGCGACTGTACAGGCAGCGCGTGCGCAGTAAAATTCGCAGCTTTCATTCATGCTTTCAGTGAGGTCAAGTCCTTACAACTTACACATGAAAAAAGCATGAGTACAGTTGCTCCAGAGGCTGCGGTTGTTTGGGAAAGGGAGGAAAGGTATTTTAAGAAATGCTGAGGTAAGTTTTAAAGTTTATTTTTGTTTTTTAAAACGGGTTTTCAGTACTGTAGGCAGAAGGATCAATTGTGGCTATGTGAATTGAATTTGCTGTGTTTATTAAATGTGAAAATGACTCCAACATTTTTAAGAAAGAAACTTTTCATCAGTAATATATTCTTTTAAGTAATTATGTATGTATGTCTGTATATATTCCTTTGCGTGTATGTATATATTCCTTTACTTATGTGTATGAATGTATGTATTTAATTATGACTTTCAGAGAAAGTAACTTATTGGAAAATCATAATTAAAAACATACATTCATACACATAAGTAAAGGAATATAAAACATACATACATATACGTAAAGGAATATATGCAGACATACATACATAATTACTTATTACTGATGAAAAGTTTCTTTCTTAAAAGTGTTGGAAATGTTACATTACTCATTTTAGAACACTCATTCTCACATTCAATTCACACAGCCACAATTGCTCCTTCTACCTATCGTACTGAAAACCCGTTTATAAAAAAAAAAAAAAAAATTTAAACTTTAAAACTAACCTCAGCATTTCTTAAAATAACTTTCCTCACTTTCCCAAACAAAAATATTGCCTTTCAGAAGCTCCACGATAAAATATATCTTCCTCCGCAGCCTTGGAACAACTTTACACATGCATTTTTCAAGTGTAACTTGTAAGGACTTACCCTCACTGAATCCATGAATGAAATCGACGAAGTTCACTGCGCACGCGCTGCCTGTGCAGTCGCACGCGCTGTGCCTCTGAACCCCTTCGTTCAGAGGACCGGCAATGCCGGCGTTCTCCGCATGCACGGTGTTTCCTGAACGCCGGCATTTCACCCGGCCAGATGTGTGCGTACCCAGACCGTACTCACGCATTTGGACCCGAATTACTGGGCCATTGATGTCAAGTGATGGGGTGCTGGAGATCAGGCTGCAATTTTCTTCATGGACACTGGCTACCGTGCATAATATTGTATAGTTATTTCAAATCTATTAATGTAAGCATTCTGGTTTCCTTTTGTGGGTCACTACAGTAGGTGGCCAATATGTATTTGGTCCAAAATCTTTAAATTAGATTTCTATCGGATTGATGAACTATTAACGTAATTGTGGGAATACATGGCATTAAAATATGTGATTTTTGAAAAGGTGATTTCGTTTTTGGCAATGAGAAATTACGAGCCATTCCCAACACACCAGTAGTAACAAATCTTTAATACTTTTCAAGCAGCGAATGAGTGTCTCAACCAGTATAAATGCCAAAGTTCATAAGCTATTTGTTAGCTGCACACTTTTTGGAGAAGTATCTGAACGGCAACAAAGAAGTCACTTTAACAATGTGCCTTGTAAGTGCTGATAAACACAGTAATAAAATGACATGAACACATTTTTTGGTGGGGGGGAAGTGGGTGCAGGGCGCGAGGGGAGTGAAGAACAACCTCCTAGCATGTAAATAAGGTTGGTAGCACGGCAATACATGATCGAAAGTGTGAGCACTGTTGCTGAGTTGGAGAATCTGGCTGGAGGTCTGAAAAAAACTGCATGTCTTGAAGCGTGCAATGCTACTGTATGAATATTATTACTGTAAAGCAGGTGTACAGCATATAGAAGAAATGTAGTTAATAAAGATATATGTGAAAAAAATGCTGTTCTAGCATGAAAAATATTTTAAAGTTTAAAACAAGTAAGGTACTAGTGAAAATAGCACAGTTGTACAAATTGCGTTATAAATATCGTGATGAAGGAAAGAATATACTGCATGTAGGAATTTAATGGTCCAGATTACTGTTACCTTAATTTGTGCTGCCTGTACGTTTAAAGACCAAATCATCACATAACAGGAGGACATGGAGTGTAACAGGTGGTAGAACAGCAGATACTAAGGAACGCACTCCATATGCTCTGGTTGATTTTGTTCTGGTAGGGAAGTTTAGAAGACATTGGGACTGGAAATTGAGCGTAGAAGTAGTGGTGTGTATTATTAATCATCTATTGTGAAAATCAGAGATTATATTACATGAACATTTCCATATAAACAATACACAAGTGCATAATTATGAGATGAATTATGTTATAAAGCACCAGTTGTCAGCACTGCATATGGCAACACCGGTAGCAGCACAAGTGGAGCCAGCCACTTGTGAATGCTTCTATTATAGCAGCTTGGGGTTCCAAGCTGTGTAACTGGTCAGCTTTAATAGATTTGGAGAATGGTTACAAGAAACCATGATGTTAATGTAAATATGTAAATTTAAAAATCACTGGTCAGGCCCTAACAGGAGTATTGTGCCCAATTCTGGGCACCACGTTTAGGAAGGATGTCAAGGTTTTAGAGGGTGCAGAGAGATTTACTAGAATGCTACTAGGGATGAAGAAACTCTGTTATGTGGAGAGACTAGAGAAGCTGGGGTGGTTCTCTTTAGAGCAGAGAAGGTTAAAGGGAGAATTAATAGAGGTGTTCAAAATAATGAAGGCTTTTGAACGAGTTTTTTAATTCACTCCTGGGTTGTGGGTGTCGCTGGCAAGGCCCATCCCTAATTGCCCTTGAGAAGGTGGTGGTGAGCCACCTTCTTGAACTGCTGAAGTCCGTGTGGTGAAGGTACTCCCACAGTGCTGTTGGGGAGGGAGTTCCAGGATTTTGACCCAGCGACGATGAAGGAACGGCGATATATTTCCAAGTCAGCATGGTGTGTAACTTCGAGGGGAACTTGCAGGCCTGCTGCTCTTGTCCTTCTAGGTAGTAGAGATTGTGGGTTTGAGAGGTGATGTCGAAGAAGCCTTGGCAGGTTGCTGCAGTGCATCTTGTAGATGATACACACTGCAGCCACGGTGTGCCGGTAATGGAGGGAGTGAATGTTTTAAGGTGGCGGATGGGGTGCCAATCAGCAGGCTGCTTTGTTCCGGGTGGTGTCGAGCTTCTTGAGTGTTGTTGGAGTTGCACTCATCCAGGCAAGTGGAGAGTATTCCATCACAATCCTGACTTGTGCCTTGTAGATGGTGGAAAGGCTTTGGGGAGTCAAGAGGTGAGACACTCGCTGCAGAATACCCAGCCTCTGACCTGATCTTGTAGCCACAGTATTTATGTGGCTGGTCCAGTTAAGTTTCTGGTCAATGGTAAACACAGGATATTGATGGTGGGGGATTCGGCGGTGGTAATGCTGTTGAATGTCAAGGGGCGATGGTTAGACTTTCGCTTGTTGGAGATAGTCATTGCCTGGCACTTGTGTGGCACGAATGTAAATAAGGAGAAACTGTTTCCAGTGGCAGAAAGATCGGTAACCAGAGGACACCGATTTAAAGTAATTGGCACAAGAACCAGAGGCGTGATGAGGAGAATTTTTATTATCCAGCGAGTTATGAGCACTGCCTGAAAGGGTGATGGAAGCACGTTCACTAATAACTTCCAAAAGGGTAAGGGATAAATACTCAAAGTGGAAAAATTTGCAGCGCTATGGGGAAAGTGGAGTGGGAGTAATTGGAGAGCTCTTTCAAAGAGCCTGCACAGGCACGATGGGCCGAATGGACCCCTTCTGTGCTGTATCATTCTATGATTTATTGAACCCTCCAAGACACCTATTGTTCTGTGCTAATCAGTGGACAATGTGATGAGCTATAAACTAAATGGTACAATTTTAAAGGGGGTGCAGGAACAGAGAAACCTGAGGGTGTGTTTACACAAATATTTGAAGGTGTCAGGACAAGTTGAGAAGGCTGTCAAAAAAGCATATGAGATCCTTGGCTTTATTAATAGGCATAGAGTACAAAAGGAAGGAAGTTATGCTAAACCTTTATAAAACATTGGTTAGGTCTCAGCTGGGGTATTATGTTCAATTCTGGGCACCACACCTTGAGGATGTAGAAGAGATTTACTATTATGTAGTTATGTGGAGAAGCTGGGGTTGTTCTCCTTAGAGCAGAGAAGGTTAAGAGGAGATTTGACGGAGGCGTTCAAAATCATGAACTGTTTTGATACAGTAAATAAGGAGAAACTATTTCCAGTGGCAGAAGGGTCGATAACCAGAGGACACCGATTTATGGTGATTGGTAAAAGAACCAGAGCGACATGAGGAAATATTTTTTACACAGTGAGTTATTGTGATCTGGCATGCATTGCCTGAAAGGAGGTGGAAGCAGATTCAATAGTAACTTTCAAAAGGGAATTGGATTAATACTGGAAGGGGGGACAAAAAAATTACAGGGCTATGGGGAAAAAGCAGGGGAGTGGGACTAATTGGAAAGCTCTACCAAAGAGCTGGTACAGGCACAATGGGCTGAATAGCCTCCTTCGGTGCTGTATCATTCTATGATTCTATGGCCTCTACCATTGATATGCAACAACAGCAACTTGCGTTTATATAGTGCCTTTTACGTAGTAAAATGCCCCAAGGTGCTTTACAGGAGCGTTATCAAACAAAAAAAATTACACTGAGCCAAAGAAGCAGACATTGGGACAGGTGACCAAAAGGCTGGTCAAAAGTAGATTTTATGAAGTGTCTTAAAGGAGGCGAGAGAGGCAGACAGGTTTAGGGAGTGAATTCCACAGCTTAAGGCATAGACAGCTGAATGGTAGCGAAGGAAGCTGGAGATGCACAAGAGGCTGGAGGAGCAAGCCCATGGAGGAATTTGAACATAGGGATGAGAATTTTAAGATCTAGGCATTCGGGGACCCGGAGCCAGCATAGGCCAGCAAGCACTTGGGTGATTGATGAATGGGATTTGGTGCAAGTTAGGCTACGGGCAGCTGAAGAACATTCAGAAGAGCATTGGCATAGTCAAATCTGGAGGTAACAAAAGCACGAATGAGTGTTTCAGTAGCAGGTGGGCTGAGACAATGATGGATGTGTTGGCATAGTACAGAATCAGCCAGTTGGCACTTGTGCAAGTGGCAAGTTATTCTGCACAAGTGACAGTAGGGGCCATATCTGAAACCATTTGGCCCATAACAACTACAATATCAAAGATCACTGGCACTGATACTGGCCCACCAGCACTAGTTGCTATAACTGGGGGTAGAAGGCTCCTCTATTCTCTGCAGCTTGCTATTTGGTTATGCATCTACACAGCTGAGCTGTAAATGTTCCTACCAATGAGAACATTTATATTACACTAGCTGGGGAGCCCCGCGTTGCGAGGGCAATTTTGGGGCGCTTGGTCTCCCTGCCCCTGTGTGTCCCCCCTCTCCCTGTCATGTCCTCTCCCTGTCCTATCCCTCCCTCCCCCTCCCCTCCTCTCCCTCCCCTCCCCTCTCTCCCTCCTCTCCTCTCCCTCCCTCCCCTCCCCTGCTCCCCCACTCCCCTCTGTCCCTCTCTCCGGCCCCTCCCCCTGCCTAGCGCCTGAGGTCCGGTGCCGTTGCGATAGCGGCCGTGCGGGGCCTAGCGCTTAAGGCGCGGTCGGGTTCTGAGGCCGGGACGGACCGGAGCTGAGGTCCCCCGCGTATCGCGCGGCTGATGGACGGCCGCTGCGGGCGGGCGGCGCATGCGCGGGCGGCGCATGCGCGGTCAGTGCGGGCGGCGCATGCGCGGTCAGTGCGGGCGGTGCGAGGCGGCCCGTGGGGAGCAGGCAAGGGCGGCTTGGCGGCCGTTAGCGAGCGGGAAACTTCGGGCGGTCCGTCCGCGACACCTGAGAGGGGGAAGTAGAGAGAGAGACAGAGAGGGAAGAGGAGAGAGAGGGAAGAGGAGAAGGAGAGAGAGAGAGAGAGGGAAGAAAGAGAGAGAAAGAAATTTTTTGAGCTTCAGGCCCCGAGTCCCCCCTGCGCGAGGGTGAGGAGGAGGGGGGGGGGGTTGCTAAACACAATATAAAACTCAAATAAATTGTTAATTAATTCCCTAACACACAATTCAAATATTTACCTTGCTTCCCTAACACAAAGTGTGGGGAAAAAATCGTGAAAAATCAAGATGGCGGCCACTCACCTCGGTTCAGAAGGATAAGGCCCGCCCACACACGCACCGATTGGTCGACCGGTCAGGTCACCGAAGCGTAGGATTGGTCAATCGTCGAGTCACTCGACACTCAACTGTAGGAAGGAACCCGCCGTCCGATTGGTCGACCTCGACGTCACACGGTCGCTAATGAGATGCTAATGAGCGGAAGGATGAACGTTTTTTGGATACCGCGGGCGGGATATTTGTGCGGCCGAAACGTAAATACGCCTATGACCGGTCCGGAATCGCAAGTTTTCTTTTGAGGCGACGCGCGTGTCGGTACGCTCTAACTTTCAAACGTATAGAGAACGGACAGAGACAGACAGACATCGGGACAGACAGACAGAAGAGCCGCTTTATATATATATAGATAGGATATTCGGCCCAACCAGTCCATGCCGGTGTTTATGCTCCACTCGAGCCTCCTCCCGTCTTTCCTCATCTAAATCTATCAGCATAACCCTCTATTCTCTTCTCCCTCATATGCTTGTCTAGCCTCCCCTTAAATGCATCTATACTATTAGATTCAACCACTCCCGTTGGTAGTGAGTTCCGCATTCTCACCACTCTTTGGGTAAAGAAGTTTCTTCTGAATTCCCTATTGGATTTCTTGGTGACTATCTTATATTGATGGCCTTTAGTTAATGCCCTTCCCCACAAGTGCAAACATTCTCTCTCTATCCACTCTATCAAAATTTTTCATAATTTTAAAGACCTCTATTCGGTCACCCCTCAGCCTTTTTTCAAGAGAAAAGAGACCCCGCCTGTTCATCATTTCCTGATATGTATACCCTCTCATTTCTGATATCATCCTTGTAAATCTTCTCTGCACCCTCTCCAGTGCCTCTATATCCTTTTAACAATATGGCGACCAGAACTGTATGCAGTACTCTAAGTGTGGTCTAACCAAGGTTCGATACAGGTTTAGCATAACTTCCCTACTTTTCAATTCTATCCCTCTAGAAATAAACCCTAGTGCTTGGTTTGCTTTTTTTATGGCCTTGCTAACCTGTGTCACAACTTTTAGCGATTTGTGTATTTGTACTCCTAGATCCCTTTGTTCCTCTACCCCACCTACGAATCTAGGTGGGTAGAGGAACAAAGTAAAAGGGCACATCCATGATTGAGAAGTTCACAATGCATGAGAGGAAAACATGGCAGAAAAATGCATTAATCATAAACAAAACTAAATAAAGTGCATTTGCTTTCAATATATATTTCATTGTTTGGTCTAGAAAATCTATGACTATGACTCAACCATTTGTCTGTCCATTGTGTTCTGCCCTAGTGCAGCTCCTACCTCAAATCTCACATGAAATTCTTGGACCACTTACTAGGGAAGAGTAACTGAGGTGGTTTCTTGTTGTCTTCTTCATGGGTTTTTATCTTCAAACTACTTTCTCCTAGGTGGGCTGCAGCCAAGGCTAAAGAGTCCCACCTGCTCTTTACCATGGGTGGGACAACCTCACCCATCAGATGCAAATATCCCCACTGGTTGTCAATGTAGTATACTGTTCTCCGCTTACTGGGGCTGCCTGGAGTGGTGCCCAAACCTAACTCTTCTGACTCGGGCAGGAATACTATCATTGAGCCAGTGATCACTCCAGCAGGTTACCAAGTGCCCTGCTGGATGTTAACCCAGTACTTAGAGACCATATTCTATGCCCCACTCGCTGGGGCTATCTGGAGTGGAGCTCGAACCCTCCTAACTCAGGCAATAATGTTACCATAAAGTCAAAGTTTCACCCTAAACCAGTTGTATAAAAGCTAAAAGACCAGGGCAAAATCCTGAAATATCTCATGTGGATGCTTGGAAGGTCCTTTAGGCATAAAACTTGAGGTATTCTTTACCCTCCCTCCTGCCCCAACATCTGCAGAGAGAGGTAGCAAACTTGACTTTGGCAGATGCCGTTAGTGGATGCTCCTCTTTCCATAGATGGCTGTACCAGCAGACTTCCCAGTGACATTACAATGGGGTGTGAATATGAGTCTAAGCCTTATGTTTGAATGTTCTTCAGAAGCTGCTCAATCACAGCATGTCATGGTTTACCTGGTATTGCATGAAATAAGGCAGACCAAGGTGATCAGGAGCCAGTGTTGTTTGGTTGCACCAGACAAGATGACATAACTCATTCCTGCAGGCCCTGGCACACCCACTTGGGAATGATAAGATAACCTGTTTTCTCAGAGTCTGAATCAGAAGCGGAGAAGATGTTGAGCTCTATCATATTCTGCAAGTACACCCGTAGCTACCATGCAGCACAGAGCATATGTGCAGGGCCAGTAATGGTCAGCTGTGGCCTGAAACTTGGCTACACCTTCTTTCATGCATGGTATAGGGATAGTTTTGTAGAGTGGCACAGAGGAAAACACTCATGCAATCTCACCCTAACTTCAGCAGCCATCAAGTGCTGGGCAGTATTGTTACTTGTCTGCAGACTCATGGCTGCATCTAATGGGTCTCTTTCCTTTCATCCTAGCCTGCCATTTCTTAATCCCTTACCCCTTTCAGCCTTGGAAGAGATTGCTGGTGGGTTGAGATGCCTTTTAATGCTCTCCAGCAGCTTTCTAAATGTTTGACCCTCTCCTTGTGACATTCCCCTTTAATTATCCCCATCCCTTTAAATTTGATTTACACACAAGTTTCACCACCTACTAGTGGTGACATCCTTAATCCCAATGGAGCTTGCACCTGGAATTATGAATCATTATGCAAATAAGGTTAGATGAAAAAACTGCATGCAATTAGCACTTGGGATTCTGGCGGGACTTGAAGCAGTTCAAAGTAGATTAGTACTGTTTTATTCCTGAAGACAAGAATTGCTCCATAGTTTCTGGTATGCCACTTTCATTTCACTTTTTAAAAAAAAATAATAAATAAATAAATAAATAAAGTTTGTCACAAAATTAAGTAAATTATGAAGAAAAAAAAATACCCAAAATGCCATCGATTTGTCTGTTTGAAAATTATGTGATGTGATGTTTGAATATTTCTGAATATACTTGCTAGTTTCATTCAAAAACATTCCAACAAAGTCCCCGGGGAGAAATTTAACTCACGGCCATCCGACTTACGCCTGAAAACGGGCGGCCAAGAGGTGAAAATCAGGGTAGCATCTTGGCCGCCACATTCATGCCCAGGGCCCCTTTGAGATCATATTTAGGTACGCCTGTAAATAGGCAAGCAGCCCACCTGCCTGAAACAGGCATAAGGCTGGTGTAGTATGCAAACTGGAACTGCTGGAGGCTGCTCAAAATACAGCCACGTAACCTTTTCAAAATTATATTTTTTAGTATTGCAAAAATACTGTGGGCCTCTGTCGGCCCTGCTAACACTCCCGTCTGCCCATTCCCCCTGCCACAACCCTCCCCCCATCCTTGGCTTTGCCTCCACACCCAGGACTTAACTGTGGGCTGGTTTGATGTCGGAGCTAGCCAGAAATTGTCGGGCCTCAACTAGCAAGCTGCATTGGTACACCCGTGTGCGGCACACAGCTCGCCACTTCCATTCAAATGAGGCCTGATGCTGAAATTGGAGCAGTAGGTCTGCCAACTTGATGCCTGTTTTGTGCGAAAGTTAAATTTCAACACCTAATCCAACCTGCCCCCGCCTCCCATTTATCTGGATGCGCACCTTGTGTGAATTCATTAAAAGAAAAACTAAGATACACAGCCAAAGAACTGTAAAACAAAACCTGTAGCAGGTTTCAGTGGTATCATTAAACCCTGAAGGCATCAGTGACAAAATATTTTGGGGGAGAAATTGGGTGGAGCCGCAAACGGGGCGCCAAGCGCGCCTGGGCGCTGGATTTTGCGCTGCGATCGGAGCAGTAGCGATCGCCGGAAATTCAGCTTGAGCACCCCAAGAGGGACACGGGGCGAGGCTCGAGGTGTTCCGCGTCCCTCTTGGGGCGCTGAAACTGAATATCGCAGCGCAACGTGCCGCAGCGCCACACGCTGCGGCACGGCGCGCTGCGGTACTGCAGGCCTTCCTCCCATTCTTAAAGGGGCGGGGCCTGCACCAGCGCAATCGGAGATCGCGAGTGCCGGCAAAAAAGCCCGGCACCGAGGAGAAGTGCTGGGCTCTCGGAAAACAGCTGGCAATGCCATGGGGGGCGATCAGGAGGCCGGGGATGGAGGTGCTGGCAGGCGGCCGCTGAAAAAAACGGCCGCCCCGCACCTCCATCTTAATTTGCACCACTGCCGCCACAGGTAGGCCCCGTGAACCGGGCGCGATTAGCGAACGGCGCTACAGAGGCGATCGCTGCCAAATATCATCGGTGGCGGCGCAGCGCAACAGGCTAACGCCGGCATTAGCGCCCCAGCTAAATATCGCGGGAGGCGTGGCCAGTGGTGCTAAAGCCACTGAGTGCCCTCTTTAGGCGCTAACTGGTGGCGCAGCCCCCCGAATTTCTAGGCCTTTGTTTTTTAGTCTGTTCTCCTTTCTTGTGCTTTTACTGACTTATTGTCACAAGTGGTCAGAATGCACTCTTAAAATTTCTAAGTTCCTCTGTGTTTATTAATCAAGTTGACAACACTGCAAAAGGTTAACTGCCAGCACTTGTATCTCAGGATATCTAATCGTTCTTGAGTACTGTTACAATCAGATCTATGAGCATTGTATCTACAGCAGGATTCAAAGGCTCATGATTCAACTTCCAGCATTCTACTTTTCAGTGTTTCTCCTAATAGAACATACCTGTCTCTGAAGCTCATGTTATAAGAAAAGGAAAATATTTTGAGATCTTGAATGTAATATGCATAATAATTAAATGGTTAGTGGAATCTCATTTCAGCGAAATGCCACGACGAATGCAACCCGAGGCAATATCCTGAATGAAAATCAAAATCTAACAAAGTTGAATGTAGAATAATGCTTAAAGGACAGTTAGTTAGTAAATGTAATCCTGACATGGTTTTGGGTAGGTATGTGCATTCATATCTTTCTGTATTTGATTTTCCTAACCATTGGCTATTTTCTGGAATACCATGGGATCTTTTATGTCCATCCAAGCAGGCAGGTAGGGCTTCAGTTTAATGTTTCCCCTGAAAAGTGGTACCATTGACAATGCAGCATTCTCTTAGTACTGTACTGAAGTGTAAGCCTAGATAATGTGCTCAAATCTATAGTAGAGCTTCTAACTCACAGGTGAGAGTGGTGCTAACTGAACCAAGTTGACGATGAAGACAATGGGCCAGCAAATACTGTCAAAATAACAGTAAGGGTCACTGTTATTTATGCGCAAATTGCACAGCGACTTCAGGCGAGGGCAGATGCAAGGGTAAAAGTGAAAATCTGGACGTTGCTGTCTAAGTTGCACTGATAGGTTCCCAAAAACGACATCTCACAGGCTGACTCGCCACCAAATGCATTGAATAGCATGAAGTTCCTGTACTTGCATCGTAGATACGAACTAAACTTGCCACAGAAAGTTAGGGCTTGTCCATTTCAGTCTAATTACCCTTTTTAACAGCATGATCAGTCTTAATTACTGCCAAACAACCTCTCTGGCACTGAGAATTAAGTGTGGAGTCTCATTCCTTCAGCGTTTAATTGTTGGAGATTTTTTAATAAATATTTTTTTTCTTTTTTTCTATCTCAATCCAATCTTTCTTTCCCTCCCCCTATTTCACTTTCTGTGCCTGATTCGACCTTGAATTCACTATTCTAACTTACACTTCCTGATTCAGACTCTGCTGCTCATTAATGATTTTCAATCTGATTGATTAAGGAGCTTGCCCTGTTCACACAGGTCCCAGATGCCTTGTAGAAGGTGGTGCACTGTTTCAGTCTTCCACATACAGCATCTGCCATGCAAAAGCTCATGGAAATTAAATGGGCAAGGACAAGTCTACTGAAGGGCAGGGGCCCTTTGTTTACTGGTTACAATAAATTCTGGCCCACTGGTCTCCCTAGAGGGGGGCACAAAGGCTAAATCAGGAGCTTAGTTGGTTCACGTTACTGAGAAACCACACTGTACCAACCACCTAAGAAAGAAAAGAATAAAGGCTTGCCTGATCATGTCTCAAAGCACTACTCATACTTCAAAATGTCATGCGTCCTACATAAGCAAACACAGCAGCTAATTTGCACAAAGCAAAATCTCAAACAGTAATGAGAGGAATAACCAGTTAATCTGTTTTTGTTAACATTGGTTGAGAATATTGACCAAGACACCAGGAGAATTCCATGCACCTCTTCAAATAGTCCCATTGGTTTTTTTTTACAGAATAGGTACCTAGGACTTCAGTTTAACGTCTGCGTCAGAAAATGTCACCTCGGACAATGCAGCACACTCTCAATACTGCATTGGAATGTGCTTGTCGGGCAGTGAAGTTTGAACCCACAATCTGACTCATACAAGAGTGCTATCAGCTGTACCATTGGTGAGGCCTAGGTCACATCCACTTGATTAGAGGTGTATACATGGTGCTGAACATAGAGGAAGAAAATACAAGAAGTGAGAGCAAAAATAAAGCCTTTTTTAAGTGCCCATTTTTCAACAAGGAGAACAGCAGTGACTGCCTAGAACATATGTAGTGGCAGTGGGAGGGGAAGTAATAGTGAGACATAATCAGTTATGAACCATATTCCAGTACCAAAAATAAGATCATGTCAGTTTTTCCATATGCTGTAAAGGTTACAACGCACATGTTAATAATGAGCCCGATCCATTAAGGGTAATTAAAATGAATGGATCATAATGGTGATTTAGTGCCTTTTAGTTTATAAAAAAAAGTATAAAATGTGCAATTGTATCAAAGTTCTTCAGGGAAAATTAAAAGAATTTTAAATCATATTAAGACTAAAAATAATCTTCACGTTTCAATAACTTAGTTCAGCCCATTACCAAACAGAAATAGGTGATGAGTAACACACAGAATATAATGAATTGTTTGAAGGTGGTTTAAGAGTGCAGCCAGAGGCAAACACCCAGTTCTCTCTCCATTGGCTGTGTAAAGAAGCTGATGAGATCATAGGCCCCTGTAAAATTTGACTGCAAATGTTCCGTCAGATTAAAGAAGCTGGTGCCTGTGTTTCACACTCAGATTCAGTAATACACAGTGCAGCTCAGCATCATTACAGAGATAGGGTCCTGACTTGGACTAAAAGCAGTAGAGAAGCCCCAAAGAAGTAGAATCTTGTAACAAATGCCAAAGTAACAGCATCTTTAGGTACAGGAGAAATGTTGCTTCAACCAAAAGCTTTCATTATCCTTTGTTGGGATAAATATAAGATGCCAATCTAAAAAAATTATTTTAAGTTGCATTTGTCTTTTTTTAATATATGGCCAACTGTAAGCATATGGCATGTTATTATGGTACTCTGGCAGAAAATACTAATATTCAATGCTTTCAACAGTAAAAGTGTAGCTAGTAAAGAAAAAAAAAACTGCAGAAGGCTGTTATTTAGTGTTTGCAGCTAGATATTTGATAAAAAGTTGAACTTTCCACTTAAAATTGCTGTTATTTAATGATTTTAAAAATATTTTGAACAGTTAAATAAAAACCAATATATAATTACCAGTATGATTGAACTTTCAATTTTCCAGCACATAACCTTTGGAATATACTTATCAGAATTACTGAGATACGGTGAAGAATTGTTGAAAATCGAGGCGGAGGCATTCTCAATAATTAGATAACACTTTATAAAAATTTTTTTTAAAAGCCATCATTATTACTTTTTTAAATAGTTTTAAAAAATTGATTTAATATAGTTTCCTTTTTGGTCTGTCTATTCCCCCTAAATGTTTAAATTATGAATGCTAATGACATCACATAAACTGACCATGTGAGGGAGCTGAATTAACAACACTGTAGATACAGCATTTAACCACGGGTGCTTCAGCAATTTATTTCAATTGTATGCTAATTCAATCTCTCTTAACACTGGGGTCAGTGACGCCTTCCAGCCAGATTCCCTGATGATGCCATCCATGCTCCTTGTTGAAACAAAAACATTTAAAATGAATTAACAGGAACACTCAAAATATGTGTAAGTATCTGATTTTTAAAAGAATGTACTGATGGTGAGTTTTCATGAGAAAGGTCAATGGTCCTAAATGTTGCTGTGAAATACAAGTATAAGAAACCTTATGTACTGATCTAATATTTCTTCCTCTGCTATTTCAACAGAGGCGTTAACCCATTTAAAATAAAGGTGTTAGCACCACATTAAAATAGCAGAGAAAAGAATTTCAAACTAACGTATTAAACATTCATATGTTAGTATCCCACAGTGTAACTTTAGGACCAATATTTTTGCTTCAGCAACAATATTGTTTAAATTCTATAATGATGTAGTGCATAGGTTTTGACATTCATTTATAAAGCGTAATACAGTCACTCTTGTAAGTCTGTGTGAAGATGTATCTTCTTGTTCAGCACGCTATTCTTGAAGGTTGCTTGTCACTGAATCTTCAATTGGGGTGGGTGGGTGGAAAAGTCTGGACCTTATTCTCTGGCAGTGTCAATGTTACCTTATAATTATTCAACAGGAGACATGCTTTATGTAGGTCATGCAGATAAGGTTTTCCTGTCCTGAGATGGAACACCTCTATTCACAGTAGTACGCCATACGGTAGCCCATCTAAGACTCACCCAACTGAACCAGATTTGAATGACAACCCTAACATCCAACTGAAGACTTTCTAGTTTGAAGTTGGGCATTCAGCCACTTCCGCTACCAGCCCCCCTCTCTTTGACATTTTAAGTTTAAATTGAATGATGGCAAGAAATGCTAAAGTTTAACACATTTAGCTAATTAATGTTTCTGTGATAAAATCTATTTCATGTTTATATCCTTCAAACTGCAGAGACCTTGTGACATGGCATAGTTTGGTCTTGATATGTTTAGGCAGTTTTGCAATCAATATATTGTTGGATGTCCTTTGCTACATCTATTACCAGATAGTCTGTCATGAATGATATTCACCAGAGATTTATTGTTGCCTTGGAGGAGAAAATCTTTTCTGTTAATTCATTTTCAACTTTGGCATTTACAGGATCTTTAAAATGATTCCGCACTCTTAGTTTAGTTTTGTTGCTGGCCATGCTGACCAGTCAAAAAAAATGCCTTTAGTATTTCAAAAAGAATAAAACAATCTCCTAACATGGTTGCTATTACTGTCCATATCATTATTAGGACTGACAAATCACCTTATTTCATTAAGATACACAGTTAATGGTGTTATTTGCATCCACGGAATGTCTCTGCATGATTGCCAGCACAGTAATAATCCTGTAATAATGCTCAAGTGACACAGACCGGTTGCAGCTACAATTGCAAAGGTTTAGTAGCAGGCATATATTTGTGGCTTCATAAGGCATGCCACATATTAACTACTGCATGAATCATTTTAGTACCTAATACTGTGCAAAGTGATTGTGAGCTCTCATAATTTCTCTTTTTTTACATTCCGAGCAAGCATGCTACTGATATGTAATTAATGTAAATTAAAGCTGCAAGCTATGCTTTTCATATTGTTGAAAGGTTTTGGTGTGTTTTATGACCATAGCAACCCAGTGTTCTCTTGACTCATTTATCTCTCTTTAAATTTTTGTATCCCTTATTTGGCATTTTTTTTTAACAATATGATAAATAAGAATGACAGTATTTTAAGAAGGCTTTCTTTGTCATTGAGCTCCTGGGATATTATCTGTCATCCTGAGTGAAACCTACTTCTGAAACAAATGATTCATTTTAGATTTAAAATATTTAAGAAACTGCTATTTATTGCTATTCATTCTTAATGAAATGGATTGTTTCTTATTAAGGCATGTAGTGAGTTCATTATGTTGCAGTTCATGCCAAAATGTTTAACTGCAGGAATCTCCATGTCTTAAATTTTTCAGTAAAGAAAGAACTTGTAAACTTGTTTTTAATAGCTAAATGTATACACTAAAATAATTTCAGTGATATATACTAATATATCAGTGTTACACTATTATTTTAATAAATATATTTTTAATAGCCCATTTGTTGGGCATTAAAAAGTTTTAAGTTGAACAGATACAAATATCAGCTTCATATACAGTGCTGAAGCAAGGGATTTTATTTTGTAGATTGTTAAATAAGTGTTTTGTAAGAGAATTCCTGGAAAAGTTTAATATACATTGTCCAGTATTTTCAATAGGATAAAATGTTTGTTCACTCAATTGGTATGTAAAAGAACCAACCTTTCCAAAAAAAACCTTTCAGTAATTTCTAATTCCAGTGTTCTATTTTCTTCTGATTTTGCTCTGATTGTGATGACTGTTAAAATGCATAAATTATCTGTTTAAATAATAAATAACAAAACTGTATGGCTTACCAATAAGGTTTGAATAATAAGTTATTTTGCTGTGAATATTAAAGCGATCTGTACCTTTTAAAATTCAAAGTTACTCCTTTCATCGAAGAATGTAGCCCAAGAGATGGCTGGCAGGTTCAGTCACTTTCTAATGCAAAAGTACTTGATAAGGAAATTTTTTCACTGTGAGTCCCTGATGCATCTAATGTGTCAAAAATAATTAGGTTTTGGCAGATTTATCATTGCAGCACAACCCTTTCCTTGAGTAGGGCCTGGATCATGTTAAGCCTTGTTTGTGGGTGACAGCATTATTATTCTTGTTAGTTGCCCACTTCCTCATCATTCTGTTATGTTTGGAAATTTCCCACCTCAACTTGTGTTCCTCACCAGTGTTTTTCTTCATTTATTGACAGTTGGTAAAGATATTCATTAATTTAGAGTTAAAAACATGTATCATCATGTCTCGCTGAACTGCTGGGCTGAAGTTGATTAATGGCGAAGCCTTGCTGCAGGTATTCCTCTTGAGAAGCAGCACACCAGCCCTGCATATTAATGAGAGACTGCAGTTTCTATTAACAAGATAAAAAAGCAGGTCTTCTCTTGCTGGAGGGGTAGGGTATGAAAAATTCTAGATTATTTATGATATGGCATTTTTCACCATGTGCCATAAGTGAACTTTTATAGCTTTTTCAGATCACTGTGACCTTTCTGATTTATTTTTGGGAGAAAAAGGTAAACTTCAGGGGATAAAATCAGACATTTTAAAGCATTTGACACTTGCAATGCTTTAATTGATGATCTAGCCTTTTTGAGAAATAATTATCTGCTGCGCATAGTAAAATGTATAGTTTATAAACATATATCATTGCAATATTTTGAGCTGGATAGTAACACATTTTGTTTCTGTTGATGATGCTCATTAACACATATCTTTACTTTCAAATTTACTCATTCAAGACAACCCATTCATGTCAAAGAAGAACCAATGAATGCAGAAGATGATGAGGGCCCCATGTCCTTGGTAACGACAGCCAATCACAGTCCAGAGATAGAAGAGGACAGAGATATTGAAGAGGAACCTTCATCTGAAGACCTAGAATAAGAAGGAACTTCAGACATTTCAATAACAGGGTCATGATACAGACCTCCATAACCACTCCACGTCATTGGATATTTGGCAGACTTTTACTGTGACTATTTATTGAGCATGAGACAAGGAAACAGCCTAATGGAACTATCTGTGATTGCCACTGAGTACCAAGGGATGACAAGCATTGGAAATTGCTTGCTTTTTTCCAACATATAGAAAATTGGATTGCAAAAAATAAGTTTTCTGATAAACTTTCCTCTCTACAATGGCTTGTCCATATGAAATTGTTACCTAGCTCTTACTGGTTGATGGATTGACCGAATATCGGGATGTCAGCTATATAGAAAGTCAATGGCCTCTTATACTGCCAAAAATAGTGTTAGCTTCATTAAATGTGAATTTTTAGTATACAGTAGCTAAAATTAGATAATTTGCTGATCCAGTTCAAGTTGTTGTTGATTTTTAATTTGCACAGTAGTATCAGAAAGTAGAATCACTGCCTGTAACTAGTTGAATTTTGGGGACAGATCAGATTTTGTGTTGGTGCCACCAACCATTATGTTTGTAGTTAGATATTACAAAACCACAGTAATTAGACTGTTGTGGATTTCTGAGGCAACTGAAAACCTTAGGCTTCCAGTCTGTGCTGTTAGTGTTGAAATGTAAAGTGCAATCTTATATGCGTAAAAAAAAGTTCTACCATCTGTGCAAGTACCATATGGAAATTATGCTTTTCTGCATACTCTACAACAGTTCTCTTTACCTCCTTGTATTTAAGCTTTGTCTACCTGTAAACATATTCAAAGGCAACAGCTAAAACCAAAGTCAACTCTGACAATGGCCAATAGCTCAAAGACAGAAACAACCATTTCGATGGCCCGCCTTTTGTAACTTTAATTAGTACAAAGGAACATTTACGTGAACTACCTGCTGTTTTCTGATGACCTCTGGGATTCTTTTATTTAACCCTAAGGAAAGTATTCAAGATGACAAAATGAAGTCAGATGTGTGATCTGCTGAGTCCAAAAAAAAAGTTTCAGTGGCAAATACTACACAATAACAGTGATGTGAAGTAGGAAGTTATAGTAGGAAGCAGCTAAATGTGCATCTTTGACCAAAACAAAGTATATGTACTTGATACAACTACAGAATTTATATAGATGTTTCCATTTCACACTTTAAATAAACATTTAGAGACTAGTAATGCAGGTGAGATTATAATGCTGATAAATTCAGTAGGCTTCATTTGCATTTTTTTCCCGTACAGACAACAGTTTTTACTGGTGGCTTTGTAATGTTTCGTAAAGCTTATGTCTTGCATGTTTGTCTTTTTTTCATGTTATGTTCGTCAAGAAGAGTTTTCAGATTTCACTTAAAAATAACTGTAGTAACCAAACATTGAAAAACTAGTGAAGCCAAAAATTATTTTCACTTTTGAGTTCAAATGATCTGGCTGAGTTTAAAAACGAAAGCAATTTTTATACTCATTTCAAATCATAGTGTTTAATAGTCATTATACCAGACATTTCCATTTCTATCAAACCAAAGTTACACAAATTTCTGCCTCTGCGTATATGTGATGTTAAGGCTTAAAATATCTGCTATACCTAACAATGCATAAGAAAGTTTTCCTAAAATGTTTCATGATGCATTGCGATGTCGTTTTTAAAAAAAATACAAAAATTGCTTAACACTGATATTTATTAACTCAAAATGTTGCATTTCACTTTGTGTGCCAATTCTGTGGAATACCTTACATTTCCCCCCCAACCAAGGGACCTCATAACCTGATTATGGTTATTGCTTTACAAACAGTTTTTGACAGGACGTGGCTGCTAGAGTTTAACATACTTGCCAGTTCCACGTGAAGGAGCTGGTTCCTGCAAACCAAGCTCATCATTTATTCTTTGCTGGAGTCAGCAAGTAGACTTAAGACATACACAGTCATCTATCACACCAAATAAAAGGACACAACTGCTTTCAGTAGGGTTCTTCCACTCACCCTAAAGGTTTTCTGAAAGCTTCTACCTCTGCATAACACACCAGAACAATTGTGGCAGATTGTATTATTTGCGAGTATCACAGTTAACTGTTACTCTCACTATGCTTGTCTATAGTTCATGGTCAATGGAAGGTTTATGTTACCAATATGGGGGAGAAAGATTTCTAATAGGTTGTCTTCAAACATTTGTAGGACACTAATGTTTGGATTTATTGAAAGAGAGATAATGTAATCGAAGTGCATGTGTAAAACTACTCAATTGGACTGGAAGTAAGAATGGTATGTGAATTCATCTGGAAAGAGATCTGAGGGTACAGTGCTGGTAGCATGCATACCTCAGTCACACATCTTTTGGAAAAAGTCTTAGCCACAGATTGCATATACCTGTAGAATTTTGCATGGATTTTGTACGAGTACGATTAAAAATAGCTGCTTGCACATTTTACCAGAAGAACCTCCAAAACTCTGCAAATGCTTACAATAGGTTTTAGGTTTATTGGGGTTTTCTGATATGCTCTGTCTGTATTTTGATAATTGTGCATAATTATGTAAAAAATGTTGGTGGACCCATAAATGACCAGACTTTTTTAAGCAAGCTTTGCTTTAATGCATTTCATGTATTTTTTACTCTATTTTATACCATTGCTTGCTAATATTAGCAAATCTGCTTTCTTGCATCTGCTTTGCATAGCTATTGTAAGGCTTTAAAATAATGTATGTATTTATTGCTTGAATTTCGGTGCATACTTATATGGCATACTGTGTGGCAAAATTAAAGCTCATTTATCCTTGCTTCTATCATATGCTGATGGGGACTGTGGTCCTTTATATATAGTATCTTTTAGCTGTAGCACAAACATCAATTTCTGTATTGGTGGATTATGCCTATTTGTTTATTTATCTTTTTGAGGTAAACTAATTTTGATACTTTCCATTACTGTGTACTGTGTTCATGCCTTGAATTCTCAAAAGTGAAAAGTCATGACTGAAATTTGTAACAGCTGTTGTTCTGTATTCAAGGCTCTCACTGCTGAATAAAGTAAAGGACCAAACATAGGACTTAAAAGGAAACTAGACTACCACTAACAACAGGGAGTTATCAGGTTTTATTGTATCTAGTTTTTGTCTATAAAAGACATCAGTGCTATAAAACCATGTGAGTATACTGTTTCATAGGCTTATACATGCTGTAGTTGAATTCATTGTAAAGTTGTACTGACTGAAATTAAAATTTTGTGCACACTACTAGTATTTGTTAGAATTAGAACTGACTGCTTTTCACTGGACAGAGACTGAACGGAAATTAACATTAACCCATCTGCATTTACACTTGTTTAAAACTGTTGGTAATCATGTGTTTTCATTTTGGAGTTCCTAAAATCTATCACCTGTATAAAACTTAATAAAACCCTGACTAGTGGATAAGTAACGAATTGTACCTCCATTGGGTAATGAACTGAACAGCAGTGATGGTTGTAATGTAATGTAAAAAATAATAATCAGCTCCTTTCTAAGGTACTGAACTATGTTGTCACTGGCACTGCCATAGAATTACAAGGTGTGAAAAACATTTTTTCCTGTATTATAGCATTCCATCATTCAATGTGTCTGTTTTAAGCAGACAATAAAATGTGTATTATAGTTCTAGATGTGTGTAATCAGTACTAATGACAGATAATGGCATTATGAAATGCAATAAATAGTTTATCACACATATTAAGCTCATCTGTTATGTCCTTGTTAACAGACAGCATTAACAGGTTTTAAAATTCAGTTCTTGCCTGAGAGTAAAGATTGATTTTATGCTTTATTGTACAATTTAATTGAATCATTGACTTTTGATTTGGAAAATTGTGGATAATTTCAGCCCTAGCTCCCTGAAGGATTTACTCACATTCTTTATCAACATCAAAAGGAAAATTTGTGAGAGAACTCGGTTTTTATACAAACTTGCATTGAAGTCTCTTTGTTGCAGGTGACTGAAAGAGAAAAATAATCATGAGTAAGAAAACCAAAACACGGCTCTAACTGGGACCCTGGTTCTTTTGCAACTTGGGAAATCTTGGTACAAATGATAATTTGCACAACCTGAGGGTGCAAATATTTTTGTGCAAAATGAATTTGCCAAGAGCCATTTGAGAGAAACAGTCCGAGAGGGACATTTGCTGTAGTAAAAAATGTTGTTTTAGGACTGCATTTTCCTAGCTCATGCAGGACAATTAGAGCAGATGACTTTAATTCACACCTAATCCATAGAGATTAAAACAAAAAATTACTGTTCAAGCTATAGTTTACATTGCTAATTGTATGTCATGAATTTGATCGAGTTATATACCATAAAGTTAAATTTGTGCAAACCATGTCCTGAGTAAATAAAGTTAATTGAGAGCAAAACTTTCCAGACTTAACAGTATTTGAAATAATTTTAGCTGCCTCAGTGTAAATCATATTATCAAAAATTTGGCTCGGAGTTGTACTAAATTGCCAATCTCACTGAAAGGGGTCGCCAGGATGTGGAAAATGAAAAAAAAAACATTATTGTGCAGGAAAGTGTTCATCTGACATTCGGGTTGATGCACATTGCTGGGGCACAGTCTAGGAATGTTACCTCTGACTTGGTAGTGATTGAAGAGGAAGATGGTCAATCTTTCAGCCTATCCTTAATTTAGCAAGAGGGGACTCACAAAATTGTTTTTCACGATCTTTACATTTCTATATTTTCACTCCATATTTTTGAATTAAAAAGCAACAAACTCTACTGAAATCCCTCTCCATTGAGTGTAGAATAGATTTGTGACATGGTACAGTCGACAATAAACTACAGTCTTGAGTCGTGTTCCACCTTGAGTAAGTCCCGGAAGTTTCATGTTTAACAGTACTATAGAGCACATTTCTGTCTATATAAAGTTTATATTAGGAATTCTGATTAGAATCATTTAATGAAAATGAGAATGCAATTCAAAAAATGGTATCTTTTGTTATTAAAACTGGGTGAGGGAGCTAGGAAAACCATGTATATGAATATAATAATGGAAATTATTATTTGAACAGTGTTTACATGTACAGCATTCTGAAAGCAGATGCTCCCTAGAATTGATCATGGAGACACTCCGAAGATGATTTAACACATTATATAGTGTGTTAACCATTCGGCCTCTTCAGTGTGATATCTATGGCAATGGAACATTCTCTGCTACTGAATTGTTTGAACTGGGAAATAATTTGCTTTGAATGCATTATGACATCACACCTTCATCAAGGTAATCACAATTGTATTTAACTTCCCTCAAAATATAAATATAGTACAGGAGCTGGCAGTGAGTTAAAAGCTGCAGCTCAATGGAGTGCAGTATGTATCAAACACAAGATAAATGTACTACTAGCTGTTTTTATAATGTAAAATATATTAATGCTATTTTTGCCTTGTATTTCTGTTCTACATACCATTGTGCAATGAATATGCTGACCACAGTTATGATAAGTTGATCTAGGTAAAAGATAGTAGGGTAGATTTCTACATGACCACTTCCATTGGGTTGGGCGGGAGGCGGGCCAAACGTGCCTACTGCATGCCCAAAGGAAGTTGTCAGAGGCCCAAACGGTTTTCATGGTCAGGCCTTATTTAAATAGAATCGGCAAGCTGCCAGCGCTGATGGGCAGCTCACCAATCGAAGGGGGCAGGAGATCGAGCAGTGCCTCTGCAAAGTCATGCCAGCCACGCTAAGTAAAGGAGGGGGAAGCGATCGTAGGGGAGCGCTATAGAGGGTTAGTCATGGGGTAATTTTTGTGGGGCCAAAAGGAGCATTAATGCTGACCCCATAAAAATCATTTACAAAACTTTTATTTAAATTTTTTTTTTAAACTATTGAGCGACCGGCAGTCCCTTTCAGGACCACTTGTTCAGCTGCTCAATGCCAATGGTGGGAGTGTGCACAACTGACGCTCCGTCCATTGCTACTTCAAATTGCATTTCTGTCCTATTGATGTCAGAGAACTCCAATGTGCAAGGACTAATGGGGCACACCCATTTTAAGGCCTCCAATAAAATGGTGGCAGCAGGAATGCGGCAGGAAGTGCCGCGCCACGATTCCTAACATTCTAATATCCAGCAGTGATGAAAATCAGCCCTTATAAAGCTGATAGTAACAGAACTTGTAAAAATGTATTAATTCAATAGTTCAGTCTATGTTAAAGAGAGGATACAGAAAGTGCTGCAATTCGTGTTTTATTTCACAAGTGAAATTCTACAAGTCTTCAATGATATAGTAAGAAGTAAGTAATAAAGGACTAGAAATTCGGCTCCTTTGCGTTTGCCGCCCGGGGTGGCGAAAAAAGCGCCTCCCGAGAAATTCGGCGGGGCGTTGCTAAGGCACTACCCAATAGCGCAACGCACCGACAGTAGCGCCCCAGGCCGCCTTACCTCCAGCGATGACGTCATCGCCATGTGCCGCGACCCCTTACCACCCTGTGGCAGAAATTCAGCTGTGCCCCGCGAGTCGGGCCGACCTCCGCTCGTGGGGCAGTATTTAAAGGGGAGGTGCAGCTGCGACCCACACTGCCATTTTCTATTTTTGGCCAACCTCCAGGTCAGCCCTCTGTGGTGTGCCGTGGTATGGTCCTGGCAGCCATGGCACAGCCCAGCACCGCATCTCGACGGTGGGCTGCTGCCATAGCACCACGCTGTCCTGGGGGCTCTGCAGAGTGTGCAGCGGCCCTCCCCTTTAACTGAAGGGAAGGGGCGTTGAAACGTGGCTCTGCGGCACGCTGTCGATCGCCGCCCGACATTGCACTCCACTTCCTGTGCAGGGCGGTAAGCTGAATTTAGCGGCCGGGACGGTACCTCCGCGGCGGGTGCTAAATATCCGGCCTTAACTCTGTTACCTCCCCCAAACGGGGCATAACCGAATTTTGCGGCCAAAGTGTTTTTCACAAGTGAAATGGAATGGATATTTCACTAATTTTCTTTACACGACATAGAAAGAAAGAGCTTGCATTTATATGGCGCCTTTCAGAACCTCAAGACATCCCAAAGCATTTTACAGCCAATGAAGTACTTTTTTGAAGTGCAGTCACTGTTGTAGGAAATGCTGTAAAATGCACTGATACAGTGAAACATGAGAGACTGTTGAGTTCCTTTTAATGTTATGACATGCAAGTAATTATTGTGACATCAGTATTATGGTGTAATGTATGTTATACAAAAATTGTTTCTGAAATAATTAGCTGTGATTATAAAGTTTAGGGCACAATTTTAGTTTCCGATAGATTAAAATGAAGAGTGATTGAACTGTTAGTTGTGTATTTAGATGATACCTAATATGACTAGGAGATTTACTGACAAATAAACTAAGTGATATTAAATATAAGATCATGTATTCTGTGATCTCTCATGGAACAGGATAGCTGAGACTGTTGTAGTGGAATGTCGTTTTGAATATGTCATACAAGGATATGTTGTGTCGATGAAGATAAACCAATGATTTATTCCATTTGATTTTCTCCCCAGGATGATGAAAGTTTCTAATCAAAAGTGGAAGTTTAACTTCTTGGTCTCCTTAAATTAAATGGGCCAGATTTTCCGACCACCACAGATGCGTACGAGGTATGTACGCACCTGTAGGGGCCTCGCAAGTGCCGGCTTTAGGCATGCGAAGCTCATGCGCTAAAACCCGGCACTTCCGAACTGTCAAGAATCCTCTTGACAGATCCTCCGCCTGCCCGGGAGATGGGCCTCTGTGGGTGGAGAGTTCTGCTTTCTGCACAACCTCCGCCCGCTGAAAACCTTTAAAAATCTTACGCCTGGTAAAAGCAAGCATAAGGCCTGCTTTTACCAGCACAAGAGTTTAAAAAAAAAATTTTTTTTCACTCATTTATAATTTAAAAATACTTTTTAAAAAAAGGTAAGTTTATTTTTAACCCCGTTAAAAAAAAAAACTTTAATTATAATTTATTGTAATTTTAATTTAATTTTAAATACGTGATTTAAAAAAAATGTATTTAATGTTTAACTTTTTTAAGTGATCCCCATTCATAGTTTGACAGATCTATGCGTAGAGTCCTGTCAAAAGTATGAAGGGGGATTCCCTTCTTTGGTTGGTTCCCCATGGCCCACGTGATCCCAGGGACACTTGCGAACCGCATGTGTCCCTAGGATACCTAGCCCTCTACGCACTTCGTAGAGCAGAGGCCCAGGATCGGAAGTCTCGGGACCTACGGAGCCAGCAGGTAAGTTCTTAGATTTTTTCTGATTGGAGGCATCCGCCCGTAGGAAGCCTCCGATCGGAAAATCAGGCCCATTGTTTTTTATATTATTCTAATAAAGATCTTACATCTGCACAGAATTCCTGTTTACTAACTTCATGTTGCATTTTTTGTCGCATTTTTGTTTCAGCTATTCCCATTGCAGGTTCTTGTGTCCAGTTTACCATTCAATTTTCCCATGTCAGCTGGCTTCTGTCATGATGTAATTACAGATTCTGGCCACTAGTTAATGGTATATTAAAAAACCTTCAGCTAGAAATTCATGATAGCCCAGGAATGGGCGGTAAAATTATGGGCCCATTGGCCTACTCCTGTTCCTATTTCTTTTGTTCTTATGTTCTTATTAGAAAATTTGGAGAATTAGCACCAGGCTCATGCTCACTGCTCAAAGAAATGATTGGAGCGCTAATTCAAGTCTTTAAGCCCAAGCTCAATGGCGTTACACTCAAAGGGCGGACTAATATCGGGTGCAGCCTAATCGCAAGTCATGATTGCGACAGGCTTTTTCCAGTTCTTAAAGGGGAGGTTCATTGATGCTGCAGAACCTCATTCTCAGCATTGCTGGCTGTGCAGCTGCCTCAGCAAGCACAAGCAGGACAAGGAGAAGGAGCCGGAGGACTGAAGCAGCTGTTCTTATTACAGATCCACGCCCCAGGGAGAGAGCCCGCAGATTCAGCGATCAAGCATTAGAGGAATTGGTGTTCACTGTATGTGAGACAGTGGGCGGTGCTCTACCCCACAAGTGGCTGGAGGTCCTTGCCGCAAGTCTTCTGTACCACGTGGAGGGAGGTAGCGCAGCACGTCTTGGGCAGCACTGTGGTCCCCAGGACCCCCACACAGTGCAGTAAGAAATTTATCAACCTCACTCGAGTGGTCAGGGTCAGTGAGTGCTTCAACAAATGCTGCGTACCACCATCTGAACCACAGTCTTCACACACTGCTCAAAGCACCACACCCCCAGCACTCACCCACCAACAATCTCTACCTACCAACACTCACACCCACATCTCATCCCTTGCACACAATGACAACTATTCAACTATGGCAGGCACATCACCCAAAAACATTGTTACACACTCACACACTTTCCTTTCTCTTGCAGGCCAAGTTGGCTCACAACAGGAGGGAGCAGGAGTGCACACGTGGGGGACAAGCCGACACCCAACCACTGTCTGCGCTGGAGGAAAGAGTGCTGCAGATTATTGGGTGCTGGGTGCCCTGGCCACGGGCGACATTGACCCCCTTGGGGACAGCAATGGTATGTTCATCCCTACCTCTTCTCACATCCGACTTCCCCCTCACCCCACAAGCGTTTCGCACTTTCCAGCTAATCATGCTGTATGCATATCTTTCTCCCTTCCTGCCCCCCTTCCCTCACCTTAACCCGACTCTTGTGCCTTTATGCTTTCAGATAATGAGTAAGCACCTGAGCAGCCTGTCCCTGAGGGCACCGTAGAGAGTGAGGTGGGAGAAGAGGAAGAACACACCACGTCAATGCATGTCTCACCCACAGGCACCAGCTCAGATACTGGCACTACACATTTTTCAGAGGCTAGTATAGTAGCGGGATCTGCACAGGGTGAGGCACCGGGGACGAGCGGGCTGCAGCAAGGCCAGGGGAAAGGGTAGCTCGGGGGCCAGCTCTCTGGAGGGCGAGTTCTGCTGCATAGGACTCAGATTAGGACCTCAATGGGGAGGCCTTTAGATGAAGGGTGATGGGCATGCACACAACGATGATAGGTGCAATGACAAGGGTGCCTGAGAGCCCCTCGGCAATGGTAAGGAGCATGGAGTAGTCCGCCTCCAACATTGCACAAGGCTCTGCGCACACAATGGAGCCCATCATTTCCAGTCTGCAAAGGATGGTAGACTCCCAGAGAGACCAGGGCGACCCAGACCTGATGCCATGTGGGATCGGCGATCTGGCAGCTTCCATTGCAGCACCGGCAGAAGCGACGCAATGTTTTAGTGCTGTAATGCAGTCTATGCTTGGTGGCATCCAATCTCAGATGGCTCTCATACAGTCTCGGCTTGATGCCATGCAAACTGACTGCTGCCATCGTGGCTGGGTCTACCACTGTCGACCGTGGCTTTCACGGTGTCGCAGCAGACCAGCAATCTGTGCTCCAGCATATTCCTAGGGATGCTGAGGTGCTGCCCCGGGGGAGTGGCAGTGGGTCAGTGGAGCAGGAACTTGCTGTCCTCTCTCAGGATGACAGCATTTCTGCTCCCACCACTGCCACTCCACCATTGCCCTTGTCGCTGCCTGTCACCCAGCTAGCCCAGACTGCCGCCGCCCATGCTGAGGTGGTGCAGTGTACAGCTGGGCCTTCCAGGCACAGAGCTGGTCGAGGGCGTCCTGCAAGGTCATCGGAATTCTCCTGCACGGCCAATCAGCAGCCTTCCACCAGCCGTGCTGCAGCCACTGGGCCAACACTTCATAAGAGCACCAGAGTATACAAAGGCACAGTAACGAGAGGCACTAAGGGATTGCACATGGGTAAATAGTTAATATTTTTGTTGTATATATGTGTTTACTGATTTTTGATAAATTTATTCATGCAGTTTGGATTATTTTGTGATGTGTCTCATTTCAGCTTTGCACTGTGATATGGCCTGTGACAGGGATGGAATGATGGGGATGTGGTGAGCAACGGGGATCTAATGAGGCAGTCTAATGAGGCGGTCACGGACTGCCCTTTCTGAAGGCCGATTGAGTGGCTGCCTCCTCCCTCGCTCTTGTTCCTCCTTCTTGTTGTCGTCCTCCTCATCTTCCTCCTTCTCCTCCTCCTCCTCTTCCTCCTCCTGAGGTGGTCCTGCAATCCCTGGTAGAAAGGGCTGGGCCCTCATGATGGCCAAGTTGTGGAGCATGCAGCAGACTATCATGAAATGGGACACCCGTTCAGCCGAGTACTGGAGGGCTCCTCCCAGTCAAGGCAGCGGAACCGTTGCTTGAGCACCCCAATAGTCTGCTCGATGATGTTCCTGGTGGCAGCATAGCTCTCATTATATGAGTGCTGGGCAGGAGTGTTGGGGTTGCAGAGAGGAGTCATGAGCCAGGGTGAGAGTGAATAGCCTTACTCTCCGAGCAGCCAGCCGTGATCTTGACGTGGTGGCTGGAAGAGTGCTGGCGCAGGATAAAGGCATCGTGGCTGCTGCCAGGATAGCGGGCATTGACATTGAAAATTAGCTGTCTGTGGTTGCACACCAACTTCACATTAAGTGAGTGGTAGCCTTTGTGGTTACAGAAGATCTCAAGATTGTTATGCGGTACCCGCAAAGCCATGTGGGTGCAGTCAATGGTGCCCTCTACCATGGGGAATCCCGCTATCTTAGCAAAGCCACATGCGCGCTCGTCCTGCTTCTCTCTGGTGATGGGGAAGTAAATGTAGTCCCTTTTCCTACTGTAGAGAGACTCTGTGACCTCCCGGATGCAGCGATGGACGGCAAACTGCGAGATGTTAGCTATGTCTCCTGTTACAGACTGGAAGGTTCCGCTGGCGAATAAATTGAGGGCGACTATGACCTTGACTGCCACTGAGAGAGCTGTGGTCGCCCTCATCTGAGGCTGGAGTTCTGGTTGTAGGAGGTGGCAGAGTTCTGTGACCACCTCCTTGGTGAAGCGGAGCCTTCAAATACACTGCTTCTCATATAATTGGAGGTAGGAGAAGTGCTCTCGGAATACCATCGGAGGTTAAGGCTTCCTGCTAAGAGCCCTGTTGGCCGCCCTCCTCCCTCTGGGCTCATGTTCCAGTCTTTTTCGCTGCCTCTGCTCTCTCCGCCGTAGATCCTGGAGAGCAAGGTCGATTGCCAATACAGCCCCCATAAATGTAACCGTGTGGCAGTTTGATTTTTTAAGAATAAATGTAGCTACCTTTTAGTTGCCACAACACTCCTAATACTAAATAACCTTGAAATTACAGCATGAGACTGTTGCAGTATGTGAAACTGACAAGAAAGCACTGAAACTCCACCAACCTACAGCTGCGACTCATTATTGATGATCCCTTTAAATAACGTCCCTGGAGTCATATTCCTGGTGCTTCACACCAGCTCTCCCTATTGGCGTTTACTCCAGGCACTAAGGTAGGTGGCGACGATCAATTTCATAGAGCGGGTGGCCAGTGAGCATCGCACACTCACTGAGGTCGCGATTCACCTGGCGTTGAGGCTCCCGGCAATAACTGTTAGTGGTGGCGCTGTGTGGGGGCGGGATTTGGCGTGCGCCATTGGATTTACCTCGCCCCGGTGATAATGCTCTAGCGCCCTGTTAGCAGCATCTGCTGGCACTAAAGGGAGGTACTAAGGTACTGAATTTTTTCCCCCTTATTTTTTCTAAGGTATCAATAAATCCTCCCTCCACCACCTCACCCCGATCATTAAGTTGTTTGTACTACACATTGATAAATTTATTTAAAGTTTTTAAAAATCAATATAATGTTTTTATTGTGTATGAAATGAACACTGCAGAATACAGTTGAATGCTGTGTGATACTGTTATTGTATTCTATTGTAGTAATGGTGTGGAAATTATGGAGCAATAAGAAAATTTTAAAAATGTTTTATTTCCCCAATGTCCATTGGCCCTCTCATAATGATTGTCAATGTCTCACACATCTCCTTGCGAGTGTCTCTCAACACAATGGGATAAATACCATCAAATCTGGAGATTTATTTGCTTTACACCCTTTTAGCTTGACTAGGATTTCTGACTCCTTTACATCAAAGTCCTGAATTATGCTTTGCTACTTCTTAATTAGGGGAGGGAGGACATGTTCATATTTAACTTTTGTAAATATTTTGAGGACATAATCATTCCGAATATTTACTATATGCTCAACCTTAGTTTCAAAGCCTTTTGCATCTTTTAATGTTCTCACTTCTCAGCTCACCCTCTTGTAGTATTAAGAATGTTTACTGTTACATTTTGACTCTATAGCCATGCTTTTATCTAAATCTCTCTGCTCCTCCAATCAGCCTTTTGACTGTTTCTGCACGTTCCAATTTTTGTCCCAAGGAAACCTTTCCCCTTTTTCCTTGCAATATTTGTAGAGGAAGTTTTTCCTCTTTATGTTGCACTTAATTTGCTTGTTAATCCATTTATTTTCAAGTTTGTTTAGTCTTAGCTTTTGATCTTGAGCATGTATCTGTCCTTCTTTGAAAAGGTTTTCCAATTTGCTTCTACTGAAATGTTGCCAAACATCCTCCTCCAATCTACTTGTTTTATGTTGATGAACATGCTCTTCCAATCCATTTGTTTTAATTCTCTTATTTCTATGAATTGAGACCTTTAATGTTATAAACCTGACTCCTGGTTTTTGGTGTAACTGAAACCAAGATCATATTAAGCTCTTATTAATCAGGCTGATGATAGCTAACAACTTACATTCTCTGAGCTTGCAGGTGGTCTTTCATACTCAGAAAATTATCCTAATGATCACTGTCAAGTATCCAGGTTCAAAATATGACATATTAGAGAAGATTCTCCTATCCCTGCACCTAGGGTTATTGGATCACCTAGGCACAGTGAATATGGGAAAATCAGGTGAAGAGGACTCTCAATGGAGCTCGCCCGATGTTCCATCCATTAAATTAAATCGATGGAAAATCATATGGACTCCTTTATGGGCATATACACTCCTCCACACCTGATTTTTTTTCTGTATTTTCTGCACCCTGGTAATCCAAATAGCCCCAGGAACAGGAAAGTCTACCCTTTCAATTTGAATGGGTCATCTGTTCCCGGTTACTTGAACAAGAAAACTTAGTTCTTTGGGAGCCAAACTTACCGACTGAAACAATTTCTCATCAACACATGCAACTAATCCAGAACTGTCAGTCAAGCCTAAATATAACTCTCTGCATGTATCAACTTGCTCTCTAAAAGAGAATGGTTTATTCAAGCCAAGATTCAGATTGCTAGATCATTTTGGAGTGTTCTAAAATATGAAGCACCCAAAGTTTATAAATTCCTTGCCAGCTGAAAAAAAAACTTCCAATAATGAGGGGAATCCACCTACCAAACACCTTCGCGGAATGCATCTATGCCCTGTCAGGGCGAGGAGCTGAGGGGAGAATAGCAAAAAAATTTAGGGGTATCCGAATGGAACAGTAGGATGGAAATTTTGCAAAGGTGGTGGGAACAGTGTGGTGATGATTTTTGGTCAACATTAAACTTTATCTCTTGAGTTGGGGCTTACTATGTATGTAGAGCATGCTTCAGCAGCATTTGAGCCTACTGTTGGGACCAGGGACAGATTAAGAATTCTTGGGGCCCTGGGCACTAAGAACATTCAGGGCTCCAACCGGCCCCATTCCATCAGTTGTATGCAATTGTAGTGAGTTTTACCAGGGGCCCCAATCTTTGAACAGGGCCCCTGAAAAGCACCCATATTTGCACAGGGCCCCTGGCACATGCCCCATAGGCCAATACATTAATCCGTCCCTGGCTGGCCTCTCACACAGCTGGGTGAAAGCAGGCAATTTAAAGGGCTATATTGTGCACTTAAAAGGTAAATTCACTTACAGCAGAATTCAAGTGGGTGGAGAGGAGACTGCAACATTTAAAGTAAAACTTTAATGGAACTGCGTAAAGAAAAAACTATGGTGTGCTGTGTGATACTAAGTTATCAGAACTGGAGCTACCACTGCAAGAAATGTTCCAAAGAGGGGTTGCATGCTGTAATCACATCCTCTTGCCAGTAAAGACTGCAGCAAAGCCATTGGCAGAAGGGTGTAATTACAGTAAAGGCAGTTTCCATTATAAATGTGGGCTTAGGAATTTATAATGGATATATATTTTTTTAAATCAGAATGTATGACTTTAAATTGGGGACTGAATTACATCTCTATGTCCTCACCCAATTATCATCGAAAGCTAAGCTCATTTTACCTGAAGCTGACTCTTGGGGCGGTGGGTGGGAAGTTTTAACCTAAAAAAATAGGTGAATAGTTAAAATATATTAAAAGTCTAGTGCCAGTAACTTTAAGAAATATAAGATACATCTTACATTTCTTAAAGTTACTGACACTAGACTCTCGGGCATATTAATTAGTAAGACAAGGCATCAGCTAGAATCTTACACAGAATCTTACAATTTGGACCAAGTTAACAATGGCTAGATCAGCACACTACATGGTGAGATTTACAGTGTATGTCGCCAATCTCGCCATTCCAATTTACAAAGTTGTTTTATAGGTCCCCTTCTGAGTTACAGTTAAAGTACATTGTTGAGGAAGAGCCTAACCTTGAAGTGCGTGATACTGCTTTGGGCACAAGCATGATCCCTCACCTTGACCGCAAAAATCACCAAAACATAAAAACTAAAAAACATCAAATGGGAATATAAATGGGAGTTAAGAAAGAATAATCATTTCAACCAATCATAATTATTTGAAAACGCTACAGATATTTACATTTTAAACAGAAATGCATTATGATTAATTGCCTTCTGTTAATTAATATTTACTTCTCGCAATAAATTTACAAATGTTTTACATAGAATCTACAGCACAGAAACAGGCCATTTGGTCCAATGGGTCTATGCTGGTGTTTATGCTCCACACGAGCCTCCTCCTACCTTACTTCATCTCACCATATCAATATATCCTTCTATTCCTTTCTCTTTCATGTACTTATTTCATGGTAACTCATGTAACCATGTTACAATAGCATATAAACCTAAATCTGTAAAATCAGTGTTCATTTCTGAAGCATTTGCCAAAGATGTAATTGATTCATAACATTGTCAATTCTTGTTGACATCATGATATCAGAACCAAGTCATCAACAACGTATACTTAGGAGATTTGTGTACTTGCGAATATTTTTCCTATTTTATATTGCAAGCTACTTTGTAAATGCATAACCAGAATAAATTAAGTAGTGAAATTATCATGCATTCTCAATTTCTTTGGAGAAATATAAAACATAAATTAAAATTCACGCATAGGTCGAATTCTACAGGTATTGTAAGTAGAGTTACATTAAGCATTTAACCAAAAATAATCCACTGAGGGTCTTTGCAATTCAGAATTTTATGATGTAAGAGACATGTTTGGGTCAAACTCATGGTTATTTATCTGAGGACAAGGTTCAGTTTTTTCCCCCCCAGTGTCTGCTCCGCCTGGTACTGCACCAACTCTGGCTAAGGTAGGTGACCTACTCCCGGGCCTCTGTCAAAACCATTCTAAACTGGTCATCGGGAGGCTTACAAGAGTGGCCCAGTGATGACTCTTCTGTATATATACACTCCTTCCTGTGGGGGAGTGCCTTGCCTCCTCTTGGTCCTTCCCCACGAAGATGTAGCTGAAATTAGGAATTCAATGGATGGGCCACATCGTCCGCATGCCCGATACGAGACTCCTAAAACAAGCGCTCTACTCAGAGCTCCAACATGGCAAGAGAGCCACAAGTGGGCAGAGGAAATGCTTCAAGGGCACCCTCAAAGCCTCCTTGAAAAAGTGCAACATCCCCACCGACACCTGGGAATCCCTGGCCCAAGACCGCACAAAGTGGAGAAGAAGCATCCAGGAAGGCGCCGAACACCTCAAGTCTCTTTGCCAGGAGCAAGCAGAAGCCAAGCACAAACAGCGGAAGGAGCGCACGTCAACTCGAGCACCCCATCACTCGTCCCTTCAACCACCGTCTGCCCCACCTGTGACAGAGACTGTAGGTCCCGCATTGAACTCATCAGTCACCTGAGAACTCATTTTTAGTGTGGAAGCAAGTCATCCTAAGAGAGAAGAGAGAATGTTCAGAATAGACTGACATCTCTGGAGGAGCGATGGTCAGCTATTGAGCAGAGAAACCAGAGCTTCATGGAAGTCTTCTGGAGTAGGACTGCCAGTGCAGATACAGCTCCTCATGGCCCCCCCTGATGTGCAGCAAGGTGCTGTCAAGCCACTTGTTGGCTCTGAAGTGGGGCTGACCCATGAGAGGGATGTTGGTGGCAGACAACAAGGAAGTGGGGGCTCCTCTACAAGCACTCACACTCCCATGCCACTGCAGAGCCCTTGGTCAGAGCCCCAGCTGAGATGGGCATCTCGGCCCCTGCACAGCCGCAAAAGGAGCAGAATGTTGGCGAGCCCTCACAGGCTCGCAACCCCAGAGGACGCCCGCCAAAGGTGTCGAGGCAGGAGCAGCATGAAAGTGAGCAAGGGGCCTCCGCATCTGCTGAAGCCACAGGGGAAGCACAAGTAGTCACAAGGGTAGTCACTTGGGTGTTCTGTTGTGTTTAATTGTTAAATGCCATCCTTTAGTCAATGTAATAAAATGAAGTGATGGCAAACTGTTGAAGTTCTGGCCTCGGTCATTTCTCAAATGGAAGTTCCACATTGAGGGCTCAGGGCGACTTGGCTTTGTCATGATTGTAAAGTCTGTGTGTTCTAGTTGTAATTAATAGCACACAGACTACAAGATTAAAGTTCAACAGGTCTTTACTGGTTGGAGGTCAGGACTATACTAAATACAATCTTACTACACAGTGCTTATATACCGGTGGTCACCACTGGTATTACGTATACAGCAGCCAGAGAAAGTAGTACATCTCTTAAGGTGGAACAGGTTTAAGTTCTCTTAAGGTGGAACAGGTTACATACACCACAATCCTCCCTTTTTAGCTTAATAGTCATATCCCCATTTAACATAACATCATAACATATATACATATATAACTTCAGGTATAAACAGTTCAAAGGTTCAGTCTCTCAGGAGGCCTTCTGATTCGGTCTGGATAACGCCTTTCAGTGGTCTCTGATTCTTGTTGCTGAGGTGACTCTTCTTGTTGGTTTCCTATGTATTGGACGTCATCATCAGGTACAGTCCCTGCCGAGGTAGATGCTTCAGGTTCATTAACGTCTTCCACAGTTGTCTCTGTCGCAACCATGGGTTCGACCCTTGCTCTTAATTCTACCAGTTGATCTGCATGACGCCTTATCACATTGTTACCAATATCTACTGTGTACATCAGAGGTCCTTGTCTGGCCCGAATTGTTCCGGACTGCCATTTTTCGTTTCCATAGCCCCTTGCCAACACTGGTTGCCCTACTTCGAAACTTCGAGTGGACTTGTTATTAATATGCCGGAACTGTTTGTTTTCCACTTCCCTCCGCACATTTGGTTTTAACAAGTCCAACCTGGACCGCAACCTCCTGTTATAAAACATCATGGCAGGACTTTGGTTAGTCACTGCATAAGCGGCGTTTTGATACGCCATTAGGAAATTGTCCACCTTGTGCTGTAGCGGAATCTGATCATCGTTCATGGCCTTTATTGCCTTTTTGAATGTTTGGACAAATCTCTCGGCCAACCCATTTGTCGCTGGATGATATGGGGCAGAGGTATAATGTTTCACCCCATTCTTCTTTAAGAATTTTTGAAATTCTTCCGACACGAACTGTGGTCCGTTGTCCGAACAGATCTGTTCTGGCAATCCGTTCCTTGCGAATATTGTTCTTAACACCGCAATTGTCTTTTCTGAAGTAGTGGTATTCATCTTGATCACTTCTGGCCATTTGGAATGTGCGTCCACCGCAATTAGGAACATGGAGTCCATGAATGGACCAGCAAAGTCAATATGTACGCGTTGCCATGGGGCTGAAGGCCATTCCCATGGGTGTAGTGGTGCGATCGGAGGTGCATTTTGCACTTTTTGGCACCCAGCGCAGCTTTTCGTCAACTCCTCTCTCTGTTGGTCAACACCCGGCCACCATACATAAGCCCTAGCAAGACTTTTCATCTTAACTCCCCCCAGATGACCTTCATGCAGTTCTTTTAGAACTCTTTCCCTTAACTTGGGAGGAATAATCACTCTTGTCCCGTACATCAAAGTACCATGGCAGACGGACAGCTGGTCTTGCCTTGCCGAGAATGCCGGTAACAGAGGATCACCACGTGTTGGCCATCCTTTCACTGTCACCTCGTAGACTCTGGACAGTGTCGGGTCGCTCCTGGTTTCTCTTTCAATACTTGCATTGGTGACTGGTAAACACTCGATGATGGTCGAATGAAATAACTCAACAGGGTCAACTTTTGTCGTTTCTTCTTCGGGTAGTGGCAGGCTGCTTCGTACCTTTGAATTCTATTTGATATTGATGTGCCCCTAGGAAAAGGGACCATCTCTGGAGACGCTGTGCTGTCATCACTGAAACACCCTTCTTAGGATTAAAAATGGATACCAACGGCTGATGGTCTGTCAGAAGTGTGAATTTTTGGCCCTGCAGGTAATGATTAAACTTCTTCACTCCCCATACAAGGCTGAGAGCCTCCCTATCGATCTGCGCATAGTTGCGCTCAGCGGAGGTCAATGATCTGGATGCAAACGCGACTGGCCTTTCCGTGCCATTTGGCAACTTGTGTGAGAGTACTGCCCCAATACCATATGGAGAAGCATCACAAGCCAACCGAATAGGCAGTGTCGGGTTGAAGTGAGCCAACACTTCCTCTGAGGTGATCAATTCTTTGCTTTTGCGAAATGCCTTCTTACAGTTTTCGCTCCATTCCCATGGTACCCCCTTCTGTAAAAGAGCGTTTAGCGGGTGCAGTACCGTGGATAGATTTGGTAGAAATTTATGGTAATAGTTAATCAATCCTAGAAACGACCTCAACTGAGAGACATTATCCGGAGCGGGAGCCTTTACAACTGCCTCTATCTTGTCAGGAGACTTATGAAGCCCCTCCCGGTCAATGACATGACCACAGTACGAGATCCGCTTCTGGAAGAACTCACATTTCTGCCGATTAACTCTAAGTCCATACTCTTTCAGTCTGTTGAGCACCAGTTCCAAGTTTGCGAGGTGTTCTTCATCACCATCACCTGTAATCAGAATATCATCCAGGTAACATTGTGTGCCTGGAATTCCCTGTAATACCTGCTCCATGGCCCTCTGCCAAATTGCTGGAGCCGATGCCACTCCAAAAACCAGCCTATTGTACCGGTACAAACCTCGATGCGTGTTGATCGTGAGGTATTGGCGTGACTCTTCTTCAACCTCCATCTGCAAGTACGCCTGCGCCAGGTCTATCTTGGTGAAGTGTTTCCCGCCAGACAACGAAGCAAAAATATCCTCAATCCGCGGAAGCGGATACTGCACCGTGTGAAGCACCGGATTAACGGTGATTTTGAAATCTCCACAGATGCGAACCTTCCCTGGTTCTCCTGGCTTGTTGCTCGAAGGACGTTTCATAACGGGAACAATGGGCGTAGCCCACTCACTCCAATCTACCTTAGACAGTACACCTGAACGTTCTAGCGCTTCCAGTTCCGCTTCTACAGTAGGTCGTATTGCATAGGGTACCGGTCTGGCTTTAAAAATTTTTGGGTGTGCATGTTCATCAATCTTGATGTTTGCCGTAATTCCTCTCAGTGTTCCCAGTCCCTGCTGGAACACCTCTTTAGCATCATCCAATATTCTGGACAATCGTTTAGGTTTGATATCTGTTTCCCCGGAATCTACCGTTATTGCCTTCAAGGAGTGCTAGTCCATATTCATTTTCCTAATCCACTCCCGTCCCAGTAGTGGTGGACCTCCTTCAGGTAGCACATATAAGTCCATTACTTGGCTTTCTTCGCCCTTGTGGACCACTTTTACCTCTATCTTTCTGATGGGGTACACTCTTTGCCCCGTGTATGTTTTCAATATAATCTCCGTATCCCGTAGGGGAATATGTTGGAATAACCTTTTGTAATCTTTCTTATTCATGACCATCAATGCCGATCCAGTGTCCAATTCCATCTTTACTTGGACTCCTGCTATCTGAAGGGTGACCCAAATTGTCTGGAGATCTGCATCCTTACCAACGTTGTGTACTCTTAAGCTACCCAGTTCATTACTGCTAGCGTCTGAATCTGACTTCTGTTCAGTCGAACTGTTCTTTGTCACCTTGTGTGCCTTTATGTATTTTCCTTGCGGTGACTTTTTGTTGCTGGTCTTCTTTCCTGACCGGCATACTTTAGCTATGTGGCCAAGCCTGCCACACGTTCTGCATTCTTGGTTTTTAAACCAACACTGGTTCTGATCGTGCGTTGTCTTTCTGCAACGATAACATTTTACAGTACTCAAACCCAATTTATTTGTACTGAGTTCCGGTGACCGTAGCTGCATTACTGCCGTGCCTCTCGCTGCGGCTTCGTGTGCTGCTGCCATAGTGACCGCTTTCTCAAGCGTCAGCTCATTCTCCTCGAGCAATCGCTTTTGTGTATCTTCTTTTAATAAACCACACACAAATTTATCTCGTAGCGCCTCTGTCAGTCTCGTTCCGAATTGACAGTACTTTGCTAGCTTACGCAATTCCATTAAATATTCAGCATTGCTTTCATCCTTCCGCTGCCTTCTGCTGTAAAATTTAAATCGTTCCGCTAGCATCAGCGGCGTGGGGTTTAGGTGATTTTTCAGGACAGTAACAATCTCCTCGAACATCTTATCCGCCGGTTCATCTGGTGATAAAAGGTGTTTCAATTGCCCGTATGTCTTCGCACCCATTAAGTTTAATAATGTTAGTGCTTTCTCTTCATCTGGGATTTTATTTGCTTTACAATAATTTTGTATGCGTTCTACATACATAGCCCAATCTTCGATGTCGCTATCAAAGGTATTAATGTTCCCATGTTTAGGCATCGTTGCAATTTAATTTATTTTTATTTTTATCCAAGATGGCGGCTTCCGCGCTCTTGTCTTCGTCCTCCGCCTACAAAATGGCGGTTTTCCCGCGCTTGGCGGTCTTCACCCTTCCCCCGACGCTGTCTCCGCTTCACCGTGTCTCTCGCGCCTTCAGTTGCCCCCAGACGCTGCGCCTTTTTAGCCCGAATGCGGCCCGGCCCTTATCACCAGCCGCGATCGATGTCCCCGCGCTGCGCCTTTCAGCCCAAATGCGGCCCGGCCCTTATCTCCGGTCGCGATCGATCTCACCGCCCTTATTCCTCCGTCTTCCCTCCCCGTCTGTACAGCCAACGCGGCCGACTTTCTGGTCGCGTCTCTGCCTGGCTTACCCACTACCGAGGTAGAAAGAAGATAGCTGACAGCCGCTGATGGAGGCTTCGAGTTCAGGATGTCTTCTGCACTCTGGTTTCTCGATGTCTGCCGCGCGACGTGTCTTCCAGCAGGGTGATGAGGGTGGAAGCCTCTCTTCGACGTCCGTTCTGTGGACGAAGCCGCTGTGGATATAACTGCCGCAGGGTAAGAATCTGACTTGTCGCCACTGTAAAGTCTGTGTGTTCTAGTTGTAATTAATAGCACACAGACTACAAGATTAAAGTTCAACAGGTCTTTACTGGTTGGAGGTCAGGACTATACTAAATACAATCTTACTACACAGTGCTTATATACCGGTGGTCACCACTGGTATTACGTATACAGCAGCCAGAGAAAGTAGTACATCTCTTAAGGTGGAACAGGCTTAAGTTCTCTTAAGGTGGAACAGGTTACATACACCACAATGATGGTGGTCAGAGTGATAGGAAGCCACAGGTTCTTGTCCATTGTCTATGGTGTGGTAAGAAGGTGCCAGCCACATGTGTTTGATTGGGCAACCTAAGCAAATCTGGCCAAGATGAATGCATCTCTTGCATCCCGGGCAGCAATGTGCTCGCGTGCTGCTGCAGCTGGTTGATGCATAAGAACATAAGAAATAGGAGCAGGAGTAGGCCAATCGGCCCCTCGAGCCTGCTCCACCATTCAATAAGATCATGGCTGATCTGATCCTAACCTCAAATCTACTATCACTCTCCATCCCACCCGAACCCATGTGATCTCCCGGGAGAGGTGAAAAACCAGATTTTAAAAAACCAATGGCCAATTTGGGAGAAAAAATCTGGGAAATTCCTCTCCGACCCATCTAGGCGATCGAAACTCGTCCAGGAGATCACTCTGTCCCTATATTTTCTACAGTACTTACCTTCTGTAAAAGGCGATCTCCACCCCAGCCAGGAACAGGAATAGAACCATCTCCTGAAATCTAACACAGAATTAGAACAAAAGAAGTAGGAGCAGAACCAGGCTATACGGCCCCTGGGCCCGCTCCGCTACCCACAGGGCCATGACCATTCCGAACCTAGACTCATGTCCAATTTCCTGCCCGCTCCCCGTAACCCTTAATTCCCTTTACTTCTAGGAAACTGTCTATTTCTGTTTTAAATTTATTTAATGATGTAGCTTCCACAGCTTTCTGGGGCAGCAAATTCCACAAACCTACTACCCTCTGAGTGAAGAAGTTTCTCCTCATCTCAGTTTTGAAAGAGCAGCCCCTTATTCTAAGATGATGCCTCCTAGTTCTAGTTTCACCCATCATTGGGAACATCCTCACCGCATCCACCCGATCAAGCCCCTTCACAATCTTATATGTTTCAATAAGATCGCCTCTCATTCTTATGAACTCCAATGAGTAGAGTCCCAATCTACTCAACCTCTCCTCATATGTCCACCCCCTCATCCCCGGGATTAACCGAGTGAATCTTCTTTGTACTGACTCGAGAGCAAGTATGTCTTTTCTTAAGTATGGACACCAAAACTGTATGCAGTATTCCAGGTGCGGTCTCACCAATACCTTGTACAACTGCAGCAATACCTCCCTGTTTTTATATTCTATTCCCCTAGCAATAAAAGCCAACATTCCATTGGCCTTCTTGATCACTTGCTGCACCTGCATACTAACTTTTTGAGTTTCGTGCACCAGGACCCCCAGATCCCTTTGTACTACAGTACTTTCCAGTTTCTTGCCATTAAGATAATAACTTGCTCTTGGATTTTTCCTGCCAAAGTGCATAACCTCACACTTTCCAGTATTGTATTCCATCTGCCAAATCTCTGCCCACTTACTTAGCCTGTCTATGTCCCTTTACAGGTTTTAAATGTCCTCCTCACTCACTACTTTCCCTCCCATCTTTGTATCATCTGCAAACTTTGATATGTTACACTCGGTCCCCTCCTCCAAATCGTTAATATAGATTGTAAAGATTTGGGGACCCAGCACTGACCCCTGCGGAACACCACTAGTTACTGATTGCCAGTCTGAGAATGAACCATTTATCCCAAGGTCTTCGTTCTCGTTCTCCTCATCCTCCTCATCTGAGGAGGCTATGTGCTGAGCTACTTGTTCCTCAGGCAGCTGCAAGCCACGATGCTGTGCGATGTTGTGCAGTGCACAGCAGACCACAATGATTTTGGAGACCCTGGCTGCTGAGTACTGCAGGGCTCCACCTGATCTAGCAAGGCATCAGAATTGCATCATCAGCAAGCTGATGGTTTGCTCGATAATGGCTCTGGTGGACATGTGGCTGGAGTTGTAGCGCTCCTCAGCTTCGTTGGATGGCCTCCTGAATGGCGTCATTAGCCACGTCTTCAAGGGATAGCCCTTGTCTCCAAGTAGCCATCCGCAAAGTTGGTTTGGTGGACTGAAGAGCGGAGGCACACTCAACTGCCGCAGGATGAACGAATCATGACAACTGCCAGGGTACTTGGCGCAAACATGTAAAATGTCCTTCTTTTGGTTACACACCAGCTGCACGTTGAGGAAGTGGAAGCCCTTGCGGTTGACAAAAATAGCTGGGTTGTGATGGGGTGCCTTAAAGGCCACATGCGTGCAGTCTACGACGCCCTGCACCCTTGGCAAGCCTGCAATATTTGCAAAGCAAACTGCACGCGTGGTTATACTTGCTTGATCTATGAAGAAGTGTATGTAATTGCGCACCTTTACAAAGAGGGCATCGGTAACCTGCGTGATGCAAGTGTGTGCGGCCAACTGGGAGATGCTGCTGATGATCCCTGGAAGGAGCCTGAAGCAAAAAAGTTGAGTGCGGTGGTGACTTTGACAGCCACTGGTAAGGGGTGTCCACCCGATCCTCTGGGCTCCAGGTGTTGGTGCAGCATTGCGCAGATGTCACCCACTACCTCTCGCAATAGTCTCAGCCTCCTTTGGTACTGCTGCTCAGTCATGTTGAGGAAGCTCATCTTGTAAACCCTGTTTTGGGGGTATCTCCTGCGGCAACGTGCTTCCCTGCGCTGACGTCTTCTGCCCTGTGCACCATCAGGTCAGGTGGGTGAGCAGCAGGTTGGTGCTCCTGTTGTTGCTGCTGTTGTTGTTCCTGGTTCTGCTGCTGCCGCCGCTGCTCTTCGCATCTGAGGTCCAGGATGAAAGGAAATAAATGGTTCCCATGCTGCTGGTAGATACCTCAGTTGAGGAAGCGCTCAGTCAATGTGGTGAGAGGGTTTTCCCAGGAGGTCACAGTGGAGATGGATCCCCGCTTCACCACTTCCAAAATTAGTAGACCTGCAAAAAATTCTCCAAGACCTGAAAAAACAAAGTTCTGCCACCTGCAACTGATCCTTGTTGAAAACTCTGTTTTTATGGTGGAGCTCCAGCTGTTAGGAAGCCAGCCATTTGTGTGAACCCGACAGGATTAGCTGGCGTGTTTCAAGCGAGACATGCAGCACACCGGAAATGTGGCAATATTAGAAAGGCCTCTCAAAATGGGAATATAGAGGTACTTAAGTAGCAGTTAAGTGCCTTAAGGGCCTATCCCGCTGTTTGGAAGCAGGACCGAAACGGAGTCTGCAAGCCCGCCTTTGGGAAAGTTGTGCGGAGGCGGGATGACAGCGGGATCGGAACTTGCCGTCATTTTTTCAAAGTTCCCACCTGACCCGCCTTCAAACCCACCTCCTCAGGGCTGGTAAAATCCAGCCCAAAGAGCCTGCAAAGGGATATAGACCAGTTAAGTGAGTGGGCAATAAGGTGGCAGATGGAGTATAATATGGGGAAATGTGAGGTTATTCCCTTTGGTAGGAAGAATAGAAAAACAGAATATTTTTTAAATGGTGAGAAACTTTTAATTGTTGGTGTTCAGAGAGATTTAGGTGTCCTTGTACTGGAAACACAGAAAGTTAGCATGCAAGTACAGCAAGCAATTAGGAAGGCAAATGGCATGTTAGCCTTTATTGCAAGGGGATTGGAGTACAAGAGTAAGGAAGTCTTACTACAATTGTACAGGGCTTTGGTGAGACCGCACATGGAGTACTGTGCACAGATTTGGTCTCCTTATCTGAGGAAGGAAGTACTTGCCTTGGAGGCAGTGCAACAAAGGTTTACTAGATTGATCCCTGGGATGAAAGGGTTGTCCTATGAGGAGAGATTGAGTAGATTGGGCCGATAGTCTCTGGAATTTAGAAGAATGAGAGGTGATCTCATTGAAACATACAAGATTCTGAGGGGAATTGACAGGGTAGATGCTGAGAGGTTGTTTCCTCTGGCTGGAGCGTTTAAGGGGTAAAAATTGGGTAGCGCCCCGAAACAGTTAGCGCCCCCGCGGCTGATTTTCCCAGGTAGCGCCCCCGAGAGGGAGGCGGGGTGCTACTGGAAGCGCCCCGCGTCCCTCTTGGGGCACTGCGAGCCAATATCGCGGTGCTACGTGCCGCAGCGCCATGTACTGTGGCACGTCGCACCGCGGTACTGCAGGCCTTCCTCCCCTTATTAAAGGGGAGGGGCTGGCGCAGAGCGTCCTGGCGCCCAGCTGGGCCACCAGGGATCGGGGGTGCCGGCAAATGAGCACAGCACTCAACAGGAGTGCCAGGCTCTCGGAGAGCAGCCGGCACCCCGCGGGGGGACTTCACGGAGAACGAGGGCAGGTGCTGGCAGGCGGCCAGCAACAAAAATGGCCGCCCGCCACCTCCCCTTTAACTAGCGCCACCCCGGCAGCAGGTAGGCCCCCCTGACCCCGGTGGACATAGCATCCGGCGGTAAGTTGAGGGGGGGGGGCGCCACCCAATATTACAGCCGGTGCGCAAGCGGGGTGCTGCGCACGGCGATGACGTCATCGCCGGCAGCGCTAACAGTTAGTGCCACCGCTAGCCTCCCGCTGAATTTCGCGGGAGGCATTAGCGGCGCCGCGCCCAGGTGCTAGTTGATTTGTGCCCCGTTTGCATCCTAAGAGGGCGCTAACGGGAGGCACAAATCAACCGAATTTAGCCCCCTAAGACTAGGGGGCATAGTCTCAAGATAAGGGGCCGGCCATTTAAGACTGAGATGAGAAGGAATTTCTTCACTCAGAGGGTTGTGAATCTTTGGAATTCTCTACCACAAAGGGCTGTAGATGCTGAGTCATTGAGTATATTCAAGACTGAGATAGATAGAATTTTGGACTCTAGGGGAAATCCAGGGATATGGAGATCGGGCAGGAAAGTAGAGTTGAGGTCGATGATCAGCTATGATCTTATTGAATGGTGGAGCAGGCTCGAGGGGCCGTATGGCCTACACAGTATGATTTCAAGCCAAATGTTAACTTGGTTGTATTTAAAGGAATAGGCAGTTTTTATATAGAATCACATGAATTGAAAGCCATCTTGGCAAGGGATCTTACCCACCAACATAATCCAGTTGGCCTCAGTGAACTACTGAACTGCAATTTGTGAATACAGATTCTTTTTGTTAGCCTTCTCAATCTAAACTGTGAAGGTCCAGTTAAACATTTCTCCAGTTCCTTCCCAAGACATTAAACCCAGGTTCTAACAGTTGTTGAAAGAACTGTGCATTGATTTCCTCATGTGATCCTCTTCTTTCGGTCATCCTATCTTCAATCAAAATTATGACATTGATGCTTTACTGCTTTCAAAGCTGACATGTCAGATTTTACTATATGCTTCTTGTATCTGTGAATCAGGGAAAGCATTTGCTGTGATGGAGAGCACAATGTTGGTCTTATATCTGATCTGAGCAAGTTTCAGGACTGTTCAAGAAGGCCCATTCCCTTATGTTCATTCTCAGGAGAGGTAAGTTTATATTGAAACTTAGTTTATTTAGCTATACTGACAATTTTTTTCCCACTGAGACATAAAATGTCAGAAATTCTTGTAGGAGTATATTCGTACTCTCCCATAATAGAAAGTTAATGAGAGAAAACATTAGTGTCCTAGAAAAATTGTCATTTGTATTTCATAAGAGAGAAAACCTCTGAGTCATCTATAAATGAAACAATTATACCATTGTTTAGATTACACATGTGGTTGAACCTGATTAATCTTAGACAATAAAATTCTTCAAACACTCCTATGTAAAGATTCCTGCTCTTTGTCTTAATAAAGATAAGATCTCAACAGTGTGGCCTATTTTGCAGAACCTTTTCTCAGGAGAGAGATAGATTGGGTAGAGTCCATGATAGAGTAGATTGTATATGTCTTTAAAATGATGAAGGGTTTAATAAAGTAGATACAGAGAAACTATTTTCTCTGATGGGTGAATCCAGGACAAGGGGTGTAATCTTAAAAGTAGAGCTAGGCCCGTTAGGAGAGGATTCAAGAAGCACGTTTTCACACAAAGGTAGTGGAAATTTGGAAAATTCCTCAAAGTTGTGTCAGTTGAAATATTCAAGACTTGGATCGGTAGATTTTTATTAGGTACAGGTTTTCTTCTTTTCTTTCATGGAATGTGGACATTGCCAGCAAGGTCAGCATTTATTGCCCATCCCTAATTGCCCTTGAGAAGGTGAGCTGCTTTCTGGGTATCAAGGGTATCAAGGGATATGGAATAAAGATGGGTAATGGAGTTGAGGTACAAATCAGCCGTGATCTAACTGAATTGCGGAACAGGCTTGAGGGGCTGAATGGCCAACTCCTGTTTTATGGTCATCCAAGCGGCAGTGCTAGGCAGTTCAGGACACGAGGATAGTGCAGAAAGAGAGAAGTGGATGTTGATCTACAGGGGCAGCAGATGGAAATAGGACTCAGAAGTGCAGGGAATACCTGGGTTACTAGAACGGTCCAATAGCTGCATAGTGTTGGATAAATTTGAGGTAGCCAGTGACATTGATTCAGAAGTTATGACCTCAGGATGTCCCAAAGCCAATTAAGTATATTTGAAGTGTAGTCACTGATGTAATGTAGGAAATGCGGCAGCCAATTTCAGCACAGCAAATCCCACAGACAGCAATATGATAATGGCCAGATAATCTGTTTTAGTGATTTTGGTTGAGGGGTAAATATGGGCCAAAACACCAGGGAGAACTCCCCTGCTCTTTTTTGAATAGTGGCATGGTATCCTATACATCCACCTGAGACAGCAGACAGGGCCTCGGTTTAACATTTCATCTGATAGATGGCACCTCCGACAGTGCTGCACTTCCTGATGTGTCAGCCTAGATTTTGTACTGAAGTCTCTGGAGTGGGACTTGAACTCTCAATCTTCTGACTCAGAGGCAAGCGTGCTACCCACTGAGTTGCAGCAGGCATAGTATACATTTGAGGTCTTGCAGAGAGAGTTTAAAGAGTTAGACACTAGATTGAAAAACAAGACCTCTGGATTGCTTCCTGTGCCATACATTGTTAAGGAGAGGGAGGTTAGAAAGGTCGGTATGTGGCATTAGTGAGTTTAGGAGCATGAGACTAAACTATCTTGAATGAATAGCCTTCCCCTGAACTGAAACAGTATCAATAGCCTTGTGGAGGGCAGTGTGGGAGGATTTAAACTAATATGACAGGGGTGGGGAAGGCATAAGTTTGATACTAGAGAAGGCGAGCAGAATTAATAAAGCTATTGGAATAGTAGTGGAAGGTTTCGTTGAAATAAACAGTGAAAAAGTATTTTCGGAGCAGAAAAGGAAAGAAATGGGCTTTGAAATAGGGAAAGATAATACACTGCTATAGAAAGGACAGTGGAAGTTAAAATGTTAAATGAGAAAACCAGGAAAAAGATTTCAATCAAAGGAAAATTGGATGGATTCTAGCATAGACGGGTGCTCCGCTCCTCCAGGTTACCGCCGAGCGTTGAAGTTGAAAATAACCCCCCAAGTGGATAGGATTATGAAATTGGAAGAGAAATCATACTATCCTTGGTTTGCATTACACATCACCGAACAGTGGCAATGAGGTGGAGGGACATAGAAGATAGGAGCAGGAGTAGGCCATTCGGCCCCTCGAGCCTGTTCCGCCATTCAATGCGATCATGGCTGATCATTCAAATTCAGTACCCGGTCCCTGCTTTCTCCCCATACCCCTTGATCCCTTTAGCCTTAAGAAATATATCCAACTCCTTCTTGAATATATTTAATGAACTGGCCTCCACCGCCTTCTGTGGTAGAGTGTTCCACAGGTTCACCACTCTCTGGGTGAAGAAATTCCTCCTCATTTCTGTCGTAAATGGCCTACCCTTTATCCTTAGACTGTGTCCCCTGGTTCTGGACTCCCTGACCATCGGGAACATCCTTCCTGCATCTAGTCTGTCCAGTCCTGTCAGAATTTTATAAGTTTCAATGAGATCACCTCTCATCCTTGTAGTGTTTGTACTTTGCAGAAGGAACTATATTCTGCAGCCCCTGTATACTGCAGTACCAGTAGTGACCACCCCGTATCTAAGCCTGTGTAGTAACTTTTGCATAGTAGATCCAGTTTGTCTCCACTCAGTAAAGACCTGTTGGAACCAACTCCTGCAGTCCGTGTCTCAATTACACATGGACATAATACTGGCGACGAGCAGATCCGAACTTACCTACAGTTCTGCACCACCTCATGGGGATCCATCCCTGAAGCGAAGTTGTTAGAGGTCGAGGCCAGAAGGAAGAAAGAAAAAAACCCAGAAGAAACGGGCGTCGACCGTGGGCAACCGCCTCTGATCCATCGGAGTTGAAGATTTGCAGGGGAGGCTGTCGAGAGCGGGGCTTGGTTATCCTGTCTTTGGTGTTCCAGCTAATCGGGCTGGTGGCAGGTAGTACACTGATCCTTCCTGGACTGCGGCGGGCTAGAGCTCGATCGGGTGGCTTTTCAACGGGGCCGAGCAGCGTTGTCAGGAAGAGGAGAGAGAGAGAGAGAGAGAGAGGGTGGAGCACACAGGGCGCGGCCGGTGCTATGAAGCCGGGCAGCGGACAGACCCGAGAAGAGGGAGGAAAGTGTCCCGTAGGGTTGCTCTGACGACGGGAAAATAAAAGAAATTAGAAGCGCAGAAAGCCGCGAGGAGCTGCAGTTTGCCACGGGAACCGCAGAGAGCGGCATTAGCAGCAGCACGGGGGGGAAGTGCGTGAAGACCATAGGGCGTCACCATCAAGGCATAAAACGCCAGCAACAGCGGAGAAGACGGAAAGCGCGTGAGGCGCCATCTTAATCCAGCGGGGAAGAAGGCAAAACGCGGGAGGTGCCATTTTGTTAAATCGGGGAAGAAGGCAAAGCGGGGAGGCGCCATCTTAGATTTCCAAGATGCCGAAGACTGGCACTATCACTGCCTTCGATAATGCAATAGAAGACTGGACCATGTATGTGGAAAGAGTCGAAGTATATTGCAAGGCAAACGAAGTAGCCGATGAGAAAAAGGCATCGGTACTACTAAACTTAATGGGCGCAAGAACGTACGGCCTATTGCGGAACCTGATCACTCCAGCCAAACCGATGGCGAAGAGTTTTAACGAAATTGTTGATATCCTACAGGAACACCTAAATCCTACACCGCTGCTGATAGCAGAAAGATTTAAATTCCACAGGAGGAATCAGCATAAAGATGAGAGCAATGCTGACTACCTTACGGAACTACGCAAGCTATCAAAGCACTGCCAGTTCGGAGCAGGACTGACAGATACTCTATGGGACAAATTTGTCTGTGGACTCCTGAGTGAAGGAACCCAGAAGAGGTTACTCTCAGAGAAAGAGCTGACGCTAGATAAGGCTTTCAGCGTGGCAGTATCGTAGCAGCAGCAAGGGGAGCTGCGGAAATACAGCAAAAGCCACAGGAATACGGCACCCATGAAATGACACGGGGATTTGCAAAATGTTATCGCTGCGGCAGAACAACCCATGACCAGAAGGACTGCTGGTCCAAGGACAAAATATGCAGGCAATGCGGAAAGATGGGACACATTGCACGAGTTTGCAGGTCTGGGAAGAAGACTAACGACAACAAAAAGGCTACTAAGGAACAGTACAGGAAAGTACAAAAGATGACGGACAGCAGTTCCGAAGACCAGAAGAGCGATAGTGAATCCGGGAACAAGAGATTAAGCTGTCTCAAACTTCACAACGTAATCGCAAAAGAGGATCACCGAACCATGTGGGTCACCCTCACGATAGCAGGGTCCCAAGTCAAAATGGAATTGGATACAGGATCAGCCCTGACTGTCATGAATCGACGAGACTACGAGCGGCTATTCTCACACATACCCTTGAAAGAGACATCCATTGTCTTGAAGATGTATACAGGGCAGAAAGTATACCCCAGAGGGAAAATAAGGGTGCCTGTCGGATACAACGGCAAGGAAATACAGAAATTGTATCTGTACATACTGCAAGATGGTGGACCACCATTATTGGGACGTGAATGGATCAGAAAGATAAGTTTAGACTGGCACTCCATTCAGGCACTGACGGTGGCTGGTAAAAAGGATGACGACGTCACACCTGGACGATTGTCAAAAATCTTAGCTAACGCCAAAGAGGTATTTCAACAAGAACTGGGAACTCTTAAAGGCGTAACTGCCTCGATAAAAATAGAAGAGAATGCAATTCCCAAGTTTTCAAAGCAAGACCGGTACCGTATGCAATTCGACCAGCTGTCGAGGCAGAGCTGGAGAATCTGGAGAATGCAGGCATGTTATCTAAGGTAGACTGGAGCGAGTGGGCGACACCCATCGTTCCTGTCATGAAGAAAACGTTAAACAATAAGTCTGAGAAGCCAAGGAAGGTTCGCATCTGTGGGGACTTCAAGGTGACGGTGAACCCAGTCCTTCATAAGAACATAAGAAATAGGAGCAGGAGTAGGCCAATCGGCCCCTTGAGCCTGCTCCGCCATTCAATAAGATTATGGCTGATCTGATCCTAACCGCCAATCTACTATCACTGAACCATCTCCTGAATCTAACAGAATTAGACACACGAAATAGGAGCAGGATCAGGCTACATGGCCCCTGGGCCCGCTCCGCTACCCACAGGGCCATGACCGATCCGAACCTAGACTCATGTCCAAATTCCTGCCCGTTCCCCATAACCCTTTATTCCCTTTACTTCTCGGAAACTGTCTATTTCTGTTTTAAATTTATGTAATGATGTAGCTTCTACAGCTTTTTGGGGCAGCATATTCCATGGACCTACCACCCTCTGAGTGAAGTAGTTCCTCCTCATCTCAGTTTTGAAAGAGCAGCCCCTTATTCTAAGACTATGCCCCCTAGTTCTAGTTTCACCCATCATCGGGAACATCCTCCCCACATCCACCCGATCCAACCCCTTCACAATCTTATATGTTTCAATAAGATCGCCTCTCATTCCTCTGAACTCCAATGAGTAGAGTCCCAATCTACTCAACCTCTCCTCATATGTCCATCCCCTCATCCCCGGGAATAACCGAGTGAACCTTCTTTGTACTGACTCGAGAGCAAGTATGTCTTTTCTTAAGTATGGACACCAAAACTGTATGCAGTATTCCAGGTGCGGTCTCACCAATACCTTGTACAACTGAAGCAATACCTCCCTATTTTTATATTCTATCCCCCTAGCAATGAAAGCCAACAATCCATTGGCCTTCTTAATCACTTGCTGCACCTGCATACTAACCTTTTGAGTTTCGTGCCCCCAGATCCCTTTGTACTTCAGTACTTTCCAGTTTCTTGCCATTAAGATAATAACTTGCTCTACGATTTTTCCTGCCAAAGTGCATAACCTCACACTTTCCAGTATTGTATTCCATTTGCCAAATCTCTGCCCACTTACTTAGCCTGTCTATGTCCCTTTGCAGGTTTTTTATGTCCTCCTCACTCACTACTTTCCATCCCATCTTTGTATCATCTGCAAACTTTGATATGTTACACTCGGTCCCCTCCTCCAAATCGTTAATATAGATTGTAAAGAGTTGGGGACCCAGCACTGACCCCTGTGGAACACCACTAGTTATTGATTGCCAGTCTGAGAATGAACCATTTATCCCAACTCTCTGCTTTCTGTTAGATAGCCAATCCTCTATCCATGCCAGAATATTACCCCCAATCCCGTGATTTTTTATCTTAAGCAATAATCTTTTGTGTGGCACCTTGTCAAATGCCTTTTGGAAGTCTAAATACACTACGTCCACTGGTTCCCCTTTATCCACCCTATATGTTACTTCCTCAAAGAACTCCAGCAAATTTGTCAAACATGACTTCCCCTTCATAAAACCATGCTGACTTTGTCCTATTAAATTATGATTATCCAAATGTCCTGTTACTGTCTCCTTAATAATGGACTCCAATATTTTACCTACCACAGATGTTAGTCTAACCGGTCTATAGTTTCCAGCCTTCTGTCTTCTGCCCTTTTTAAATAAGGGCGTTACATTAGCAGTTTTCCAGTCTGCTGGGATCTTTGCTGATTCCAGGGAGTTTTGGAAAATTATTACCAAACCATCCACAATCCCTACCGCCACTTCCCTCAAGACCCTAGGATGTAAGCCATCAGGTCCAGATGATTTATCCGCCTTGAGTCCCATTATTTTACCGAGTACCACTTCCTTAGTGATTTGGATCATGTTTAGCTCCTCTCCCCCTATAGCCCCCTGTTTGTCCAGTGTTGGGATATTCTTAGTGTCTTCTACTGTAAAGACTGATACAAAATATTCATTCAGTGTTTTTGCCATCTCCATATTTCCCACCATTAATTTCCCGGTCTCATCCTCTAAGGGACCAACATTTACTTTAGCCACCCTTTTTCTTTTTATATAACTATAAAAACTCTTACTATCTGTTTTTATATTTTTTGCTAATTTACTTTCATAATCTATCTTCCCTTTCTTAATCAATCTTTTTGTTACTTTTTGCTGTCTTTTAAAGTTTTCCCAATCCTCTATCCTCCCACTGGATTTGTCTACCTTATATGCCCTTGTTTTTAGTCGAATACTATCCTTAATTTCTTTACTTAGCCACGGATGGCTGTCTTTTCTTTTACACCCTTTTCTTCTCAGTGGAATATATATTTTTTGGAAGTTGTAAAATAACTCCTTAAATGTACACCACTGATCATGTATCGTCTTACCCTTTAATCTATTTTCCCAATCCACTCTACTCAATTCCGCTCTCATACCTTCATAGTCTCCTTTATTCAAGCTTAGCACGCTTGTTTGCGATCCAACCTTCTCACCCTCTAATTGAATATGGAATTCAACCATGTTATGGTCACTCATTCCAAGGGGATCCTTTACTAGGACATTTTTAATTAATCCTGTCTCGTTACACAGGACCAGATCTAAGGTTGCTTGCCCCCTGGTCGGTTCAGTTACATACTGCTCAAGAAACCCATCCCTAATACACTCAATGAACTCATCCTCAAGGCAGCCCTGCCCAATTTGATTTGTCCAATTAATATGATAGATAAAATCCCCCATAATTATAGATGTTCCCTTAGTACAAGCCTCAACTATTTCCTGATTGATACTCCGTCCAACAGAGTTGCAACTGTTCGGAGGCCTATAGAATACGCCCACTAGTGTTTTTTTCCCCTTATTATTCCTTACCTCCACCCAAACTGTTTCATTATCCTGATCTTTTGACCCAATATCATTTCTCTGTATTACAGTGATTCCTTCCTTTATTAACATAGCCACCCCACCTCCCCTTCCTTCCTGCCTGTCCTTCCTGATCGTTAAATAACCTGGTATGTTTAATTCCCAGGCACTGTCACCCTGCAGCCATGTTTCTGTAATGGCCACAAGATCATACCCATATGTAGTTATTTGTGCCATTAACTCGTCTATTTTGTTACGAATGCTACGTGCATTCAGATAGAGAACTTTCAAATATGTTTTGTGACACTTAGTTCCTGCTTTTGCCCTTTTTATTACTTTTACTCCATACCTTCTGCCCCTTCCTGACACACTCTGGTTTTAATTTCCCCACTGCTACCTAAGTCTATGACCTTCTCTGTTGTCATTTTTATTATTTGCTCTCTAGGAACCTAGAGAATCATATAACTAGGGCTGTAGAGAGGGCTTTAAACTAACTAGTGGGGGGGCACTAGTTAGTTCAAAGCCCTCTCTACAGCCCTAGTTATATGATCTGCCAGGACTCCAGTCCCAGCACTGGCCAAGTGAAGCCCGTCCCAACGGAACAGCTCCCTCCTGCCCCAGTACTGGTGCCAGTGCCCCAGGAAGCAAAACCCATTTCTCTCACACAGTACAATATCCTCTCCCGAGGAAAGAAGATATTTTCGCCTCACTATCTGGAGGGAAGCGTTTTACAAAAATTGACCTAGCACAAGCATATTTGCAGATGGAGGTTGAAGAATCCTCTGGGAAGTATCTCACGATAAACACTCACAAAGGTCTTTACCAGTATAATCGACTGGTATTCGGAGTAGCATCAGCTCCGGTGATATGGCAAAGAGCCATGGAACAAGTCCTGCAAGGGATTCCGGGGACTCAGTGTTACTTGGATGACATGCTAGTGACAGGTGAAGATGACAGTGAACACCTTGTCAACATAGAGCAGGTGCTCACTAGACTAAGAGAACATGGGCTACGAGCCAATCGCCCCAAGTGCGAGTTTTTTAAGAAACAGATATCGTATTGTGGCCACGTGATTGATGAAGAGGGGTTACATAAGTCCCCTGACAAAATTGAAGCGGTGGTTAAGGCTCCAGCGCCTGAAAATGTGTCGCAACTGAGGTCATTCCTCAGATTGGTGAATTACTACCATAAGTTTTTGCTGAATTTATCCACAATTCTGCACCCACTGAACGCCCTACAACAAACTGGAGTAGCATGGAAATGGAGCGATGAATGTAAGCGGGCCTTTCAGAAGAGTAAAGACCTAATCACTTCAAGAGAAGTATTGGCTCAGTACAACCCTTCACTACCGATAAGACTGGCGTGTGATGTGTCTCCCTACGGCATTGGAGCGGTACTGTCACATAAATTCCTTGATGGTTCAGAAAGGCCGATAGCTTTTGCGCCACGCTCGTTAACTTCAGCCGAGCATAACTACGCCCAGATTGACAGAGAGGCCCTCAGCCTGGTGTGGGGGGTGAAGAAGTTCAATCACTACCTGCACGGTCAGAAATTTACTCTACTAACTGATCATCAACCTCTTGTCTCCATTTTCAACCCTCAGAAGAGCGTCCCGATAATGACAGCACAACGGCTACAGAGGTGGTCCCTTTTCCTAGGGGCACACCAATATGACATCAAGTACAAAGGAACTAAACAGCATGGGAATGCTGATGGATTGTCGTGCCTACCGTTGCCGACGGTGGAAGAAGCACCTGCCGTGGATCCTGTGGAGATATTCCACTCGACCATAGTCGAATATCTACCTGTGACGAATGCAAACATAGAAAAGGAAACACGAAATGACCCGACACTCTCCTGGGTCTATGATTTAACAGTGAAGGGATGGCCAGCACATGGCGAACCACTGTTGCCAGCATTCTCGCCGCGAAGAGAACAGCTGTCAGTGTGCAGAGGAACCTTGATGTGGTCATCCAGAGTAGTAATTCCACCCAAATTGAAGGATAGAGTGCTCAATGAGCTTCATGAGGGTCATCTGGGAGGGGTAAAAATGAAGAACTTAGCCAGAGCGTTTGTGTGGTGGCCGGGAATCGATAGAGAAATCGAAGAGATGACCAAGAGCTGTACAGGATGCCAGAAGGTCCAAAACGCCCCACCACAAGCCCCTCTACATCCATGGGAGTGGCCCTCATCTCCATGGCAAAGGGTACACATTGATTTTGCTGGTCCATTTATGGACTAGATGTTTTTAATTGCGGTGGATGCACATTCAAAGTGGCCAGAGGTAATAAAAATGTCCTCAACCACCACAGAAAAAACTATCACAGTCTTACGAACCATATTCACTAGAAATGGGCTGCCTGAACAGATTTGCTCCGACAATGGACCACAGTTGTGTCTGAAGAGTTCCGGTGGTTCTTAAAAAACAATGGTGTTAAGCATTATACATCCGCCCCATATCATCCAGCCACCAATGGATTGGCTGAGAGGTTCGTTCAAACATTCAAGAAGGCTTTCAAGGCAATGTGTAATGAAGACATACCCCTACAACACAAGGTGGATAACTTCTTGTTTGCCTACCGGAATGCGACACATGCGGTTACCAACCAAACTCCAGCCATGATGTTCTTCAATCGAAGACTACGATGCCGCTTGGATTTGGTTAAGCCAAACATCAGAAGAGATGTGGAGAACAGGCAGTTTCAGAATATGAATGAAAGGCCGACCAGGAGTTTTAAGATAGGTCAACCAGTTTTGGCCCAGGACTACCGCACAGAGAAATGGCAGCCAGGAACGATCTGCACACGGCAAGGACCCCTAATGTATACCGTGGATGTTGGAGAGAGCATTGTAAGACGCCATGCTGACCAGATTCTAGAGTCACTGGAAAACGTCAATTCCACACCACGATCCGATACACCTGGTGATGAAACCAAAGTACCAATTGCATCTACCTCAGAATCGGTGATATTGGAAGCAGACGAACCAAACAACGACGTTGATCCCGAATCAACTTTGCCAGAAGAACCTGATACCCCAAAGAGGCGTTATCCAGACAGAATCAGGAAGCCTCCTCAAAGACTGAACTTATAATTGCTTAACTTCAGCTAATGTATCTAGCAACTGTAATTGTAAATATGTTATTTAATTATTAATCGAGTGTTATGTACTGTTTAGCTAAAAGGGGAGGAATTGTAGTGTATCTACTTTGCAGAAGGAACTATATGCTGCAGCCCCTGTATACTGCAGTACCAGTAGTGACCACCCCTGTATATAAGCCTGTGTAGTGACTTTTGCATAGTAGTTCCAGTTTGCCTCCACTCAGTAAAGACCTGTTGTAACCAACTCCTGCAGTCCGTGTCTCAATTACACACGGACATAATAGTTCTTCTAAACTCCAGTGAGTACAAGCCCAATCGACCCAATCTCTCCTCATACGCCATTCCTGCCATCCCAGGTATCAGCCTGGTGAATCTTCGCTGAACTCCTTCCATGGCAAGAACATCCTTCCTCAGATAAGGTGACCAAAACTGCACACAATACTCAAGATGTGGTCTCACCAAGGCCCTGTACAACTGCAGCAAGTCATCCTTGTGCCTGTACTCGAACCCTCTCGCTCCGAAGGCCAACATACCATTTGCCTTCTTAACCGCCTGCTGCACCTGCATGCTTACCTTCAGCGGCTGGTGCACAAGGACGCCCAGGTCTCGTTGCACTTCCCCTTCTCCCAATCTATTGCCATTTAGATAATAATCTGCCTTCCTGTTTTTGCCACCAAAGTGGACAACCTCACATTTATCCACGTTATATTGCATCTGCCATGTTTCTGCCCAATCACCCAACATGTCCAAATCATCCTGGAGTTTCTCAACATCCTCCTCACAGCACACACGCCCACCCAGCTTTGTGTCGTCTGCAAATTTGGAGATATTACATCTAGTTCCCTTGTCTAGATCATTAATATATATTGTGAATAGCTGGGGTCCAAGGACCGATCCCTGTGGTACCCCACTAGTCACTGCCTGCCGCTCAATAAATGACCCATTTATTCCAACTCTTTGCTTTCTGTCTGCCAACCAGTTCTCTATCCAAGTCAATACCTTGCCCCCGATCCCATGTGCCTTAACTTTACACGCTAATCTCTTATGCGGGACCTTATCGAAGGCCTTCTGAAAGTCCAGATACACCACATCCACTGGTTCTCCCTTATCTATTTTACCAGTTACATCCTCAAAAAATTCCAGTAGATTAGTCAAGCACGATTTACCTTTTGTGAATCCATGTTGACTTTGTCCGATCCTGTCACTGTTTTCCAAGTGCTCTGCTATTACATCTTTTATAATGGAATCTAGCATTTTCCCCACTACCGATGTCAGGCTTACCGGTCTGTAATTCCCCATTTTCTCTCTACCACCTTTTTTGAATAGTGGGGTAACATTAGCTACCCTCCAATCCATGGGTACTGTTCCAGATTCCATCGAATGTTGGAAGATGATCAGCAATGCATCTACTATTTCTAGGGCCACTTCCTTAAGTACCCTAGGATGTAGATTATCAGGCCCTGGGGATTTATCGGCCTTCAATCCCATCAGTTTCCCTACAAATACTGATTTCTTTCAGTTCATCCCTTTCATCAGACCCTATGTTCCCTGGCATCTCTGGGAGGTTATTTGTGTCCTCCTTTGTGAAGACAGAACCAAAATATGTATTTAGTTGTTCTGCCATTTCTTTGTTCACCGTTATAAATTCCCCTGATTCTGACTGCAAGGGACCTACACTTGACTTCACCAATTTTTTCTCTTCACATATCTATAAAAGCTTTTACAGTCAGTTTTTATGTTCCCTGAAAGCTTACTCTCATATTCTATTTTCCCCTTCTTAATTAATCTCTTTGTCCTCCTTTGTTGAATCCTAAATTGCTCCCAATCCTCAGGATTATTGCTTTTTCTGGCCAATTTATATGTCCTCTCCTTGGATCTTTTGCTATCCCTAATTTCCCTTGTTAGCCAATGTTGAGTCACCTTTTTTGTTTTATTTTTGTGCCAAACTGGGATGAACATTTTCTGTAGTTCATCCATGCGGTCTTTGAATGTTTGCCATTGCCTATCCACCGTCAACCCTTTGAGTGACATTCCCCATTCAATCCTACCCAACTCGCACCTCAGACCATCGTAGTTTCCTTTATTTAAAATTAGGACCCTAGCCTCTGAGTCAACTACTTCATTCTCCATCTTAATGAAGAATTCGATCATATTATGATCGCTCCGACCCAAGGGGCCTCTTACAACAAGATTGCTAATTAATCCTTTCTCGTTACATAATACCCAGTCTAAGATGGCCTGATCTCTGATTGGTTCCTCGACATATTGGTCCAGGAAACCATCCCGTAAACACTCCAGGAATTCCTCCTCCACAGTATTGTTACTAATTTGGCTAGCCCAATCTATATGTAGATTAAAGTCTCCCATGATGACTGCTGTGCCCTTATTGCACGCTTCTTTAATTTCCCTTTTAATGCCATCCCCAACCTCCACCTTACTGTTTGGAGGTCTATATACCACTCCCACTAATGTTTTCTGCCCCTTGGTATTTCTCAATTCTACCCATACAGATTCCACATCATCAGAGCTAATATCCTTCCTTTCAATTGTGTTAATCCCTTCTTTAACCAGTAATGCTACCCCACCTCCCTTTCCTTTTTGCCTATCTTTCCTGAATATTGAATACCCCTGGATGTTGAGTTCCCAGCCTTGGCCATCCTTGAGCCATGTTTCCGTAATCCCAACCAAATCATATTCGTTTACCTCTATTTGCGCAGCCAATTCATCCACCTTATTACGAATGCTCCTTGCATTAAGACATAAAGCCTTCAGGCTTATTTTTTTAACGCTCTTACATCTATTAGAATTATTATTTACTGTGGCCATGTTTGATTTAAACCGTTGATTTCTCTGACTGCCACTTTTGTTTTTCTCCTTCCTTTCTTTTGCTTTTATCCTTGTTTCCCTTTACTCTGTCCCCCTGCTCAGGTTCCCAACCCCCTGCCATCTTAGTTTAAACCCTCCCCCAGAGCACTAGCAAACACACCCCCTAGAACATCGGTTCCAGCCCTGCCCAGGTGCAAACTGTCCGGTTTGAACTGGTCCCACCTCCCCCAGAACCAGTTCCAATGTCCCAGGAACTTGAATCCCTCCCCCTGCCACCATTCCTCTAGCCACGTATTCATCTGAAATATCCTTCTATTTCTACTCTGACTAGCACGTGGCACTGGTAGCAATCCTGAGATTACTACCTTTGAGGTCCTATTTTTTAATTTACCTCCTAACTCCCTATATTCTGCTTTTAGGACCTCATCCCGCTTTTTACCTATATCGTTGGTACCTATATGCACCACAACAACTGGCTGTTCACCCTCCCCTTCCAAAATGTTCTGCAGCCGCTCTGAGACATCCTTGACCCTTGCACCAGGGAGGCAACACACCATCCTGGAGTCTCGTTTGCGGCCGCAGAAATGCCTACCTATTCCCCTTACAATAGAATCCCCTATTACTATAGCTCTACCCCTCTTTTTCCTCCCGTCCTGTGCAGCAGAACCACCCCTAGTGCCAGGAAGGTGGCTGCTGCTGCCTTACTCTGATAGTACTCAAAGTGGTGTATCTGTTTGAGAGGGGGATGTCCACAGGGGACCCCTGCACTACCTGCCTGCGCCTAGTACTCTGCCTGTTGGTCACCCATTCCCTTCCTGCCTGTCCAACCTCTACCTGCGGTGTGTCCAACTCGCTAAACGTGCTATTCACGACGTCCTCAGCATCGTGAATGCTCCAGTATGCATCCAATTGCAGCTCCAGCGCCGCCATGCTGTCTGTCAGTAGCTGCAGCTGGATACACTTCCTGCACACGTAGTTGTCAGGGACACAGGAAGTGTCCCTGAGTTCCCACATAGCGCAGGAGAAGCATACCACATGGCCGGGCTGTCCTGACATGACTTACCCTTTAATTAATTGAAATTAAATTAAATCAATCAATCCCACCAATTACACTACAGTTAAATGGTTTACCAACAGTCCCCGTTACACCAGAGAGACCTTAGTAACTATAAACCACAGAGTTAAGGTTTAAAAAGAGAGAAATACTCGCCAACCAATCACCTACCTGCTTTCTGGTGACGTCACACTTCAATTACTTTTTACTTCTCTCCCTCCCTCTTAGCTCGGAGACTGCAGATTAGTAAGCCTACCTGGTCTCGGAGCCGCTTTTAAACTGCCGCCGCTCAGCCACCTCGTTCACTCGCAGGTCCGCCCGCCTGCCGCCGCTGCTCTGAGGCCTACCTGGTCTCGGAGCTGCTTTTAAACTCGCCGCCTCGGTCACCTCGTCCCTTGCAGGTCCGCCCGCCTGCCGCCGCTGCTCTGAGGCCTACCTGGTCTCGGAGCTGCTTTTAAACTGCCGCCGCTCAGCCGCCTCGTCCCTCGCAGGTCCGCCCGCCTGCCGCCGCTGCTCTCTGCAGGCAGATCTGCAGACAGTTCAGTGAGATATATATGAACATCAGGGCAATCACAAGATAGATTGGAATAAAGGAAATATACATGTTTAAAGTGGGTAACACTTGTTTGAATGCATTCAGAACTACTTCCTAGATCAGTATGGTTCTAGACCAACAAAGAATGAAGCACTGCTTGATTTAGTTCTGAGAAATGAAGTGGGACAAATAACTGATCAGAAAGCAGGAAACAGTTTGGGAAATACTGACCACAACACAGTTAGGTTCAGTGAAAGAATAGAAAAGGAGAATGAAAAACCAAAAATAAGTGTGCTGGACTGGAAAATTTCAGCAAGATAAGAAGGCATCTGGCCCAAATTAACTGGGCAGAAAAATTAGTAAACAGGTTGAGGGATCAGCAGTAGGAGATGGATAGAGTACAAAATAAGTATATTCCTGTACAGAAAAAAGGGAATGCATCAAAGAATAGAGTTCCATTGATTAGTAGATAGATTAAAACTAAACTGAAACGTAAAATGGATGCATATGATAAAATTAGGGCTAACTGCTAAAGAAAATCATGAGGAATGTAGAAAGTACTATGGGGAAATGAAAAGAAGGATTAGAAGGGCTAAATGGAAACATGAAGTAAGACTAACATAATAAAAAGAAATAGTAAGGGATTGTATAAGCATATAAAAAGTAAATAAATAGAGTAGGATCATTCGGGGATAAAGGGAGCAATGTAGGAAAATATAGCTGATATATTAAATTCAATATTTTTGATCAGTTTTTACCAATGATGGTGGATGTGAGAACGTAAGTGTACTTAGAGGATCAATTGTTAGAAATAGCCATAGAAAAAGAATTGGCTCTAAACAAAACACAAGGGCCTAGAAATTCAGTTGTTTGCGCCAGCCGCTAGCGCCTTAGGAGGAGGAGATGTGGGGCGCTAGGCGGCTAACGGCCGGGCGCAGCGCGATCTGCGCCTCTCCCCAACTTCAGGAAAGATTTAGCGGTGGCGCAAAGCCTTTGCGCGCGCAGATCCTGACGTCATTTCATCGCGCAACGCCCTTTGTGCACCCCAAACCAGAAATTCAGTGGCGCCGGTCTATTGTGCGCCTGGCGCCCCTAGCGACTGGTAGAGGGGAACGGTTCCCAGTCGCTGCGGGGCGCGGGGGGCGCAAATTAAAGGGCACTCCTCCTGCAGTAGAAAAGGCAGCCATTTTGCAACACTCCTTCTTTGTGAGAGACGGATCTTTGCAGAGAGACAAAGGCAGAGAGCTTTCTGGTTTGGCTCAACACTCGCACAGGTACTTGTGGCTTCAGGCCACAGCTTTGCACTTGTCTTTAACTTCAGAGCCATCTCATTGATTGGAGACATATAATGGGGGCTGCAATGGGTGCAAACGTTGGGCTTCTCCATTGCATTCAAAGGGCTCAGAGACGCCGTGAGAGAGTGGCAGTCATGGCCAGACGGAGAGGGGGCAACAGGCGTCGGCAAAGGAGGTCTTACCCACCCAGGGTATACCGCCAGCAGTTCTCATATCTGAACATGTCTGACGAGCAGTGTGTTCGGAGGCTGCGATTCCGAAGGGCGGTGGTCACTGAGATCTGCCACCTGCTTCGCGGAGATCTGCAGCCACATCTGAGGAGCAGGACGTCTCTGTTGGTGGCAGTGAAGGTGACGGTGTCTCTCAACTTCTATGCCCCGGCTCCTTCCAATCCGCTACTGGGGACATTTCCAACATCTCCCAGTTTGCCGTACATTGCTGCATCCGCCAGGTGACCAATGCCCTTTTCAGAAGGAGACGTCAGTTCATCTCCTTCTCCATGGCCCTTGTCAAGCAGCAACAGCGTGCAATGGGCTTTGCAGCATTAGCGGGCTTCCCCATGGTGCAGGGTGCCATTGACTGCACGCATGTGGCTTTGCGGGCACCTCTAGAGAATGCCGAGGATTACCGCAACCGGAAGGGCTACCATTCGCTCAATGTGCAGTTGGTGTGTGACCACAGGCAGCTCATCCTAGCTGTCAATGCCCGCTTTCCAGGCAGCAGCCACGATGCCTTCATCCTGCGCCAGACTTCTGTGGCTGACATGTTCCAGGCCCAGCCTCACCCACGAGGATGGCTTCTCGGGGACAAAGGCTATCCTTTGTGCACCTGGCTGCTGACCCCGCTCCGTGCGCCCAGCACCCCTGCTGAAGAGGGATACAATGACAGCCATCAAGCAACCAGGAACATCATTGAGCAAACAATCGGCGTCCTGAAGCAACGGTTCCGCTGTCTGGATCGTTCCGGAGGAGCCCTACAGTATTCGCTTGAGCGAGTCTCCCATTTCGTGGTCGTGTGCTGCATGCTGCACAACCTGGCTATCCGCAGGACTCAGCCACTGCCACCAGACATTGGAGGACCACCAGAGGAGGAGGAGGAGGAGGACCAGCACAGGAGGGAGGCAGAAAGTGCAAGGGCCGCCCGTCGGTGGCTTATTGAACGTCGGTTCTAGGCCCCCTCTCAGGGAATGGCATGGCACAAGATGAATGTAGCTGCTCCACAAGCCCTCAGCCGAGCAGGGCAACCAGGACTTCCAAAAGAAAGCATGGACAGTGCGATTTAAGAACATTTATTACTTTGATACCTCTGCCCTTCCCACATAACAAACTAATGGAGAGAAGCCCCCCCAAAAAACACAAATCGACCAGTCTCGGCCTTTCGAAAAACACAAATCAACCAGTCTTGGCCTTTCAAAAAACACAAATCGACCAGTCTCGGCCTTTACAAGTGAAACAAAACATTTGGGCACACCTTCTACTTTTTGCCCTGCGAGGGTGATGCCTTTCGCATCTGTGACTGGCCCCTGCCCGCCCTGCAGCTCCTCCTCAATGGGACCCCAGTGGCTGCAGCAAGGCTGGGGGAAGGCTGCTGAGGGTCAGATGGTGAGACGGCAGATGCCCTTGGAGGTCGGCCTGGACCAGCTCTGGCCCTGGAGGGGCCGGCTGCTGACTGCTCCAACTCTGCTTGTGCGGCAGCAGTCTGTCCAGCGGCTGGTGGCAGCTGCAATGGAGGAGTGGCAGTGTTGGCTGCAGGAATGCTGCCAACCTGACAGATCACAGGTACTCCCTGGTCGCCTGAGACAGTGGCACTCGCACGGGCCAGCACTGCAGCATGCGCAGCAATCTGCTGAAGCACAGACTGCTGGGCTGCTGCGGCGCGGCGAGTGCCCTGGCGATGCCTGGCCGATCCAGCGAGGGTGGCAGCAGTTAGTGCCCGTGTGGCCCTGGTCTGTGTCCGCATGACACTAGCCAGTGAATGGACGGCACAACTGAGCACTTGGCTAGAAGCCGCCTGTGCTGCCCCGAATTCCTGCACACTCCTTGACAGTGACTCTGGAGTCAGGCATCCTTGCCACTGCAGCCATGAGCTCAGTGTGCCTGCGCTCAGCCTGGGCGGCCATTTCCTCTAGGAGCCGCACCTCCTCTGCGCTCACCGTCGCAGGACTGGAGGCCGCACTCACCCTCCGGGGAGAAGTCCGCCGAGCTTCCCCACCCCACCCCTCCCGCGTTGCTGCAGGCCGCTGGGCCCCGGAGCTTCACTCCCCTCCAGGGAAGACGTGTCCCCATCATCGCCATGGGCTGCCTCGGCTGAGGGTGGCACTGATGGTCCGGCTTCCTCTTCCTCTTCCTCCACCTCGCCCTCCGATTCACTCACAGTGCCAGGTTGAGGGCCCGCCTCCTCACCTGGCGATTCAGCATCTGAAAGCAGGGAGGCACAAGAGTTGCTTTAGAGTGAGGACAGGGTGGCAGCGAGGGAGGCATGAGTGCTGCTATGCATTGCATTGGTCGGACAGTGGCAAAGGATGCTGTTCTGAGGCGCAAGTGGAAAGAGAGAGGTCAAAAAGGTGATGCCCTTACCATTGGGGCCCAGAACAGGGTCGGCATCTCCACTGGCGACGGGGCCAATCAGCCGGCCTGACATAATGCGCTCCACACGCTGGTCCAGGTCGGAGAGCTCTTTGAGGTCAGGATGGCCTCCCCCGGTCTCACGCTGCTGCCTTCGGTTGTGCGCCACCTTGGCCTGCAAGAGAAAGGACGGCCTCTAAGTACAGTGTGAAGCCCTGATCTTGTCTGCACTGCCTCCCATGGTGGACTAGCCCTGACAGTGTGAAGCCCTGATCTTGGCTGTACTGCCTCCCATGGTCGAATAGCTTGTACAGTGTGTAAAGTGCTGAATGTGCAAGTGATTTTCATGACAGTCCCATAGCTGCTGGATGAGGGCTGGGCATTAGGGCTTTCAGGTCCCTTTGCCCATAAACTGAGGTGCACATGCAGGGATGAGGAGGACACTGGAAAGGGTACTCACCCTGACAACCCGAGTGAGGTCGTTGAACTTTTTCCATCATTGCACAGGAGTCCTGGCAACCACACTGTTGGAGGTCACCCTGTTTGACACCTCCCTCCAGGCTTTCCTATAGGCGCTGGGCAGCGGCCTCCTGCCACCTTCAGGGAACAGAACATGGCGCCTGCGCTCCACTGCGCCAACCAGCACCCTCAGGTCACCGTCGCTGAAGCGCTGCGCTCTCTCCCTGGCCTTCTCCATAGTCCTGGGCGTTGTACAGATCAAGCAGCAGTGGTCAGGCCTTGCTTCAGGGCTGCAGTGTGCAGGGCGTGGCAGGCAAACAAATCCACCCTCCCCCTTTAAGAGCTCACCGGCGCCAGAGTGTCTGCCGTCAATCAGCAACTCGCTGCACCTGCGCTGCGCCCGCCCTCGGGGGTATCGCCCCGGGCCGCCGGCTTAGCGCCTAATGATAGTCGTGCATCGCCTGTTTTAGCGCAGCAGCAACCTCTTGGGGCGATGCCACTGAATATCGGCGAAGGTGGTGCGAAGTTGCGCTGGGCGCAAACTTTAGCGGCCGCCCGGCTGTAGCGCCCCAAACGTGGCTATACTGAATTTCTAGGCCAAGGTATGTAAGTCACTGGGTCCTGATATTGTGCACCATAGGCTGTTGACAGAAGTCAGAGAGGAGATAGCAAAGGTTCTAGCCACAGTTTTTCAATCCTCCTGAAATATGCATATTGTACCATGTGACTGGAGAGTAGTCACTGTAACATCTTTGCTCAAGAAGGGAGAGAAGAATAAAATGGGTAACTGTAGAGCAGTGATCAGATAATCTAACGTTCAGTTGTGGACAAACTCTTGGATTCCATAATTCAAGATAAAATTAGTGAGCATTTAGAAATGCGTGGGTTAATCAAGGACAGCCAGCACGCATTTATTAACGGCAAATTGAGTTTGACAAATTTAATGGAGTTTTTTTGAAGAGGTGACTGATAAATAAAAGGAATGCAGTTGATGTAGATTTTCAGAAGACATTAAATAAGGTGTCTTATGAGAGGCTTGTAAGTAAAATTCAGCCATATGGTCAAAGAGGAATTGTAGCAGCGTAGATAGAAAATTGGCTGACAGACAGGAAACAAAGAATTAGGGTAAATATGTTGTTATTTGGATTGAAGAAGGATTGGAAGTAGTATACCCCAGGGGTCAGGACTGGATCTACTTTTGTTCTCCGTTAAATAGATGATTTGGACTTGTGTTATTAACAAGTTTCAAGATTGTACTTCCAATGCCCAAGAGTTGGAGGTTTGGAAAATGTAAAAGATTCCAGGAAGATAGACAGATTTTGCAGAAAGGGCAAATAGGCCAACAGCACTTTGGGTTTTATAAATAGGGATGTAGATTACACAGGATATATGGCATAGAAACAAGCCATTCGGCCCAACCAGTCCATGCCGGCGTTTATGATCCACTCGAGCCTCCTCCCATCTTTCCTCATCTAAATCTATCAGCATAACCCTCTATTCCCTTCTCCCTCATGTGCTTGTCTAGCCTCCCCTTAAATGCATCTATACTATTTGCTTCAACCACTCCCTGTGGTAGTGAGTTCCACATTCTCACCACTCTTTAGGTAAAGATGTTTCTTCTGAATTCCCTATTGGATTTCTTGGTGATTATCTTATATTGATGGCCTCTAGTTATGCTGTTCCCCACAAGTGGAAACATTCTCTCTCTATCCACTCTATCAAAACCTTTCTTAATTTTAAAGACCTCTATTAGGTCATCCCTCAACCGTTTTCAAGAGTAAAGAGACCAAGTCTGTTCATCCTTCCCTGATATGTGTACCCTTGCATTTCTGGTATCATCCTTGTAAATCTTCTCTGCACCCTCTCCAGTGCCTCTATATCCTTTTTATAATATGGCAACCAGAACTGTACGCAGTACTCTAAGTGTGGTCTAACCAAGGTTCGCTACAGGTTTAGCATAACTTCCCTACTTTTCAATTCAAGAGTAAAGAACAAATGATAAATTTGTAGACATTAATAGTCAGGCCAGAGTTAGAGTACTGTGTGCAGTTTTGGGCACCCCATTACTAGGACATTAAAACCATTGAGCGCATACAGTGTAAATTTGCCAGAATGATGCCAGCAATGGGAATTTATAATTATGAGGAGATACTGAGACTATTTCCACTGGAGCAGAGAAGGCTGAGAAAATTTAACAGAGGTTTTTAAAATTATGAAGAGTCTTGAATAGGAAAAGACTATTTTCTTTGGTTGGGCATTCAGTGTCGACAGGTGATCAACATTGTCACTATGTGAGCAAGGACAGAGGTTAGGAGAAAATTCTTTACACAGAGGGTTGTCAGAAGGAGAAACTGTTAGATCCGTGTATTTTTGATGTAGTGTGTCCTTCAATAACTAGACACGAGACTGCAGGAACAATCAACAGGTATTTACTGGATGAGGGTTACTCTAAAACTAAACGTACAGATCCCTACTCAGGGTTTATATACAGGTGTGGTCACTGCCGGTACTACAGTATACAGGAGCTGTAAAAAGTAGTTCTCCCCTTAAAGGTACATACACTACAGAAACCATTGCATCTTTTAAGGGGAAACTATAAATATTTGAAGCAGAAGAAGATATAGGGCTATGGGCAAAGGGTAGGGCAGTAGGATTAGTGTTAGATTGCTTTAGCAAAACACTGGCACAGACATGCTGGGGTCGATTTTCATGAAGGAGGCGGGACTACAACTTTCGGGTTTTAGTCCTGCCTACATCGACGTCTGGCCAATCCATGCGATTTTCCCTTGATTGACCTTGTTAAGCCTGCCCAGCGGGCTCAGCAGGCCAATTAAGGGCCACCCTGCAACAGGTGACGTCACAGACTGAAATTTCATCTGTCAAGAGGTCTTGACAGATGAAATATCAGTGTTTCACAGCTGTTTAAAGCTGTCAAACACTGACAGTCTGACTTCTAACCTGAGTCCTTCTACACAGACTCAGTTAGAAGTCTCACCGGCAATGAAAGCTGAAGGCTGTCACTTTTGACAGCTCGCAGCTATTTTGCTTTCAGTGCCGGCTGAGTGATGGACTCCCGAAACCTAGAGGAAGAAAGGCTGTTAAGGTAGGTACAGGTAATTTAAACTTCTTTACACACTTTAGACACACCAAACACACCTTTGCACTCATGCACCCATCACTCACCTGAACACCGACATCGCGACCCCTCCAAGTCCTTCAACCCGACGGCCTGACTCCTCTAACCTGGCGTGATTTGGAGCCGTCGGGAATCCCACACGACACCCCTCAAAATAGGGATTAGGCTAAAAACTGCCTGTTAACTACCTGTTAACAAGCAGTTAATTGACACTAATCCCTTCCCACCTCGGGTCGGCGGGTCCCAGTGCGGGGCGGGTACCCGCCTCCTGTGAAACTTATGTGGAGGCGGGTTTTGGGCGGGATGGTGTTGGGACCCCCGATTTCAGGATTTTCCTCCCCCACACGCCTGAAACCCCGCCTGACGGCTCCAGGAACATCGACCACGCTGAGTTGAATGGCCGCCTTCTGTACTATAAACCTCTATGGTTCTATGTCCCCTAAACTCTGATGGGCCTGTTCTGTTAGCAGAGTCTGCCAAAGCCAGAAACTCCAGACTCCTTCCCAAATTATGGGGATGGTGTCATTTGTATACTTGGGGTGGATTGGCTGCATATGTAAGGGTACATCGGTGGCACCTGCTCCAATGGAAAGTCAGAATGGTTCAATGTTGCTCTGACGGTGGAAAAGAGGCCCAAGCAGGGCCCAATGACAAGGTAATTAATTTAAATCTTCAACTCCTCAGGGTGCTATTGGGGCATTTTCTGAAGGTAATTGATCTGCTGCCATCCGAGCAAGAATCGGAGACAACCCCAAATCAAAAATCCTGGACCTCCCTGCTGAGCAAGAATCGCAGACATCTCACCTGCTGAGCAAAAATAATGGACACCCCTCACACTGAACAAAACAAAACAGCTGGCAACAAATTGATGCAGGAGCATGGGTACAGCTTTGAAAAACAGAATGACATGTGAGTAGCAAAGGGACATTAAAAGCCAATAGATATCTGATGCCCCCTCTCACCAACAAATCCAAATCAACCATCCTAACTGAGTAGAAATCTCAGGATCAGAGCACAAATCCACATTCAACCCATCACTGATCAGACCATAACACCCATTTGGATTTTTGGCCTCACTGAACAGAGAAAGCATGATCTTCTCCCCAGCTCTGAAATGAAATGCCACTCCCACATGAAGCAGGAATATCTGGAACAGACCTTAATCCCACATTGGATTCTCTGCCCACTAAGCAGTGATATGGTGTGAACTCCACCCCCCCCCCACCACCACCACCACCACCACCACCCCCTTCTCCTCAATGAGCACAGAAATGTAGAAAGAACCCTCCAACACACACTTGATACCACACCCTCCCCCTACACTGAGCAGAAATATAGTAAATGTAGCCTTGCTTTCTGGAGCTAGCCTACAAATTGCCAGATGTATTGAATTCAATCACAACTTGCCATGGTGGGATATGAACTCATAACCTCTAGGTTGTTAGTCCGGTACCGTGATCACTCGGTCACTGTAAATAAATACCATTTCACTTCAAATATACCCAGAAAAAGCTACAATAACAAGTAATGCTATGCAGCACTGGGAATATATTAGCGATTTTTTTACTGTATTTCTGCAAGAAGGCAAAAAGAGTTACAATGCTTCCATTCATTGAGCTGAAAGCAACATAATTAAAATTGTAGACGTAAATGTCCTGTAGCCTTCAATATTATAAAGGGAATAGACATTACTTGTTATCTGCAGGATGCTTTACATTGATGCTTACTAAAATCCAGTTGTGACGTCCTCAAAATCGTATTATTGCTAATGTACGTGTTGAAGTTCAAATTTGCTACACAATAATGACGTACACAGGTCAAGAAAGCCAAATCGTCTGGCTAAAATATGGAACTAAAATAAAACCAAGCATTATTCTGCATGAATGTATTTCTGGACATGGGGTGATACCTACAACTTTGTGGTAATTTCTTCCGTAAGCATACCAATTCCATCATTATTTTACATATAAGGGCATTAATAATAAACGGTTTTGTTATGTAAAAATATTTTGAATCCTCGCTCTCCCATATTATATGCACTAAAAGTCATCACGCTGTCAACATTTTTTCTAGTTTATTGTTATAACTGTTTAGCTTGTTTTTCATAGTCACATTGTGCTGAAAGGTGACATTTGGTACATATTTATTTAGTGTTTGTTCAGGGATACCATGTAGAATTTATGCAGCGGAAAAGCATGTTGACTATCCAAGCATGAAGAGCATGATGTTGTCTGATCACATAGTCATCAGATTTGCATTCATTTGCTTCCTATCACTAAAGTGTGTATACACTATATTACTTCTCATCACCTGAGATTATCTCACGTACAGATTACTCTTCCACTTATTATGGTATTATATATAGAATAGCTGATGACCAGGAGCATACTATAGAAGTGCAGGCATATTGACTTGGTTTGGATCAGTATGATGTAGCACATGAATCATGTAGAAGCACAGGCCAAGTAATACCTGCACTCATATCTAATTCATCAAAACCATTCATTGTTATCTCTCATTATATCTTTGGACTTGAATTTTTAACCATGACTAGTTGAAGGGCCTTCATGTGTGAGAAATTAGGTTTCACTAATTGGCAAGCTAATTGATGTCAATGGGCAACAGACCTCAGTGAGCATATAGCAAAACAAAGACTTACACCTGACATCACAAAATGTAGACGACGTAGCCTTTGCAGGATAGATAAAAAGCTTTCCCACTTTTAAAATAAAATGTAATCCAAAGGTAACAACCCAGTCTATCAATATCTAGAAATATATAGATAGACAATGGTAATTGGCACTTGCCATTATTTCTGGTATTTTATCTTTTTACAGCCAATGATATGATGTCTCATCACAGATAGAATTTCTGTGACACTAAATGGGACTACCACAGAAGGGGTCTTGCAGCAGTAGACAGATTGTATAAAGTCTTGCTCATGGACACTGCAACAGTTAAATATGACATTTATACACTATAATATGTTTCTAAAAGTATTGAAAACCAAAATATGCTCCCATCCAAAATATGAACCACATAATGGGAAAATATGTTGCGGAGAAACCCAGTTTTGAATACTGTGTCTCCTTCATTTTTATCCCAGAACTCTTGGAAATGGTACAACACCACTGGACAGCATGATTTAAAAATAATTGGCAAAACAACTAGAGGGGAAATTAGGAGAATTATTTTCACACAGAGGATTGTTAAGATCTAGAATGCACTACCTAAAAGGGTGGTGGAAGCAAATTCCATAGGAAATTTCAAAAGGCAATTGGACATGTACTTGAAGAGGACTAATTTTCGGGGCTATGGGGAAAAAGCTGGGGTATGGGACTAAATTGGACAGCTCTTTCAAAGAACCAGCATGGGTACAACGAGCCAAATGCCCCCTTCTGTACTGTAAGATTCTATGATTCTGTCCTACTTGGAATATATGACAGGAAGGAGAAGCAATGATGTCTCCTAGGTAGTGGAAAATATTAAGAAAGAAAAATCTTGCATTTATATTGCACCTTTCATGACCTCAGGACGTCCCAAAGCGCTTTATAGCTAATGAAGTATTTTGAAGTACAATTTTTGCACTGCAAGGTCCCACAAACAGCAATGAGATAATAACCAGATAATCTGTTTTAGTGATGTTGGTTGAGTGATAAATATTGGCCAGGACACCAGGGAGCGCTCCCCTGCTCTTCTTCAAAATATTGCCATGGGATCTTTTATGTCCACCTGAGAGGGAAGACATCTAATCGGTTTAACATCTGATCTGAAAGACAGCACCTCTGACAGTGCAGCACTCCCTCAGTGATGCACTGAAGCGTCAGCCTAGATTTTGTGTTAGATTTTCCTTCATCAGTACAACCTAAGACATTCTAAAGATTGTCTTAAGTAGGTAAGAACAATGGGAATGTTCTACTTAGTTTAAATGGACTGGCAACCAGAGGATTTGGGCTCCTCCCGAAATTCCAACCCACCCGAACAATTCTGTCAGAATCCCATCCTCCTATGTGGCCGAGATTCTAGGCTGTAGACAACTGAAACATTGCTTTTCGCATTTTATTTTTGAAGAATATATCCTATGTCTATCTTGGCTATTAGTTGTATCCTCCATAGTGCTGTAGTACTCTACTTATTTAGAAAAATGGGTTGCCATGCCTTTTCCCAGATTCAACTATTCCAATAGTTTCCTGGCTGGCCTCCAATCCTCCACTCTTGGAAAAACTCCACTCATCCAACACTCTACTGCCCATATCCCAACTTTCACCAAGTCCCGCTCATCCATCACCCCTGTGCATGCTGGCCTACATTGGCTTCCTGACTCCCAATGCCTCCAGTTTAAGATTCTCATCCTCATATTCAAATCCCTCCATGGCCTCGCCTCTCCCTATCTATGTAACCGCTTCCAGCTCTACACCCCTCTGACAACTATGCCCTCTTGTGCATCCCGCATTCCCTTTGCCCCACTATTGGCTGTTGTGCCTTCAGCTGCCTAGACTCATAGCTCTTGAATTCTTTCCATAAACCTCTCTACATCTCCTCCTTAAAACTTGCCTCTTTACCAAGCTTTTAGTCGGCCCTCCTAAAATCGACTTCTTTGTATCGGTGTTAATTTTTTTCTGAGTACACATTTGTGAAGCGCCTTGGGACATTTTCTACGTTAAATGCACTTTATAAATGCAGGTTGTTGGTGGTGATCTTTTAAAATGGGTAATTTGTAATAGAGGACAGGCTATTCATTAAAACATGTAACCCCTCTTCTATTCATTCAGTAGCAACAATCTCTTTTTAGAAAATGCTATCCTTGGTTGATATTTCCAGTTTCTTTGTTTTAGTTTATAGCAAATACCCACCCAACATCAATATTATTCACAAATGGACCCTCCAAAGCAAACCATAGCTGAAACAGGGTAAGTCAATGCCAACACCTTTGAAACTTGTTTTTACTATACAGTAATAGTAAAAGTGAATTTGTGATATGAAATAAACATTGTCAGAATCATCTATGTATGAAATATAAATTATTTGGGATCTAGAGGTTTTTTAAGACATAGGTGAAAATTATAGGCTTCTGGCAGGCATACTGCAATGTAAAGTGGTTTTGTTATGTCCAGTTCACTGAAACAAGATGAATTAGTAATTAGGTTTGACATCTACAAAGCAATACAGAGCATATGAGAGACATTGTTGTGTAGCCTGCATGAAAGAAATTCTGGGCACAGAGAGACATGAATTCAAACTAGTGAAAAGTCCTTTACAAAGTCTTTTAGTTTCAACATGACTAATATTACTGAGGATACAAAGGTCACTGCAGCCATTAAAATTTGTCCTATAAGTTAGGGAAGATAGAGGAAAACAAAGTGAAAAGCTCTGTTCAAGCAACTAAATTGTATTTTTCTAAAAGTAGATTGCTTTTGTCTTTGCTCATACTGATGTGGAATTGGATGTGGCTGAAGCTGCTCCATCTTCCGACAGCATTGGCTGACTGCATGCACTATAGATGTTACCATTGGAACTAGCTTTGTAAATGGTGGTCTGGAAAATCTATCCATCAAAATCCTGGCAGTTACGCAAGGATCAAAACCCACCAGTACACTCCGGCGCTGACCCCTAAGGATTAGTGGGCACCCGTGCCACTATGACACTTCTCGAGTGCCAGTCTGCCCCATGCTGCCAGAAAGTTTGGTGTCTGGTTGACATCGGGGGGGGGAAAGAATGCAAGAATGCTAAGGAGACCCAACTTGCCCCCCTCTCCCCCCTAGGCCACCTGTGTAAGAGGGCCAATACTAAATGTTTTAATTATTTACCTGCTCTTAGGTGGTCCAAGCCATTTTCCTGGCTCGGAGTCACATGATAGGTCTCACTTCCACCCTCCTGGAGGCTGATAGCCTTCACTTCACTGGGCATGCTGGCCTCCAGTCTTATGCTAGGTCCCTTATGGACTGAGGAAATTGGAACTCCCAGCGTAGGAAGTCCCTGTCCCCGTCCCCATCCCCGTCCAATCCCCATCAACATGACTGGTCTTGAAAGAGGCAGGCAGAAGCTCTGCCCTCACAAGGCCAACCGGGAATTAGCAAGTAAGGCTTCTAGTGAGATGAATATCATCTCCTTTCAAGGGCCATTTATCTATGCCAACACAGCTGCAATTGTCCATGGTTAGTTAACAATAACGGCCCAGAAATTGGTGTCAGGGGCTTCCCGCGGGTGCAAGCCCCTGACCTACACTTACATAGCGCACCGACAGTTGAAGCCTGGCCCTGCGTGGATTTCCTGTCAGTGGCCCGGTTCAGCTCCCGGCGCGCTGTGCTTGCGTGATCCAGCAGCGTAGTTAGTTCGATGAGCCGGCTGGGATCACGTGAGCACTGGGTAACCAATCGGAGGTTGCAAAAGTTCATTCATGAGTTTGAAAGTAAGAACTGTCAAACTCATGAAAACTCCGGGTGCCCAAAACAGTACTAAAACTTCAAATAAAAGTTTTTTAAAATCCCACTAATTAAATGAACTATTAATAACTGTAAAAAAAACTAATTTAAACAATTATTCAAATTTTTGAAAAAAATAATTTTTTAACAAATCGGGTCTAAAAATACACTTACCTTACTGTAAAGTCTTTAAAAATAATAACCCTGTGGAAAAAAAATTCTAACTTTAATTGATAGACCACTTACCTTTTAAAACTAAGTACTTACGTCTGCTTTTTTCTCGCGTAAAAACTTGGAGGCCTTATCGCACGGGCAACCCTGTTAAAAAAAAAGGAATTTCAGCGCGCACGCGCAGACTCCTGCGCGCACGCGTTCCACCTCTGAACCCCTTGGTTTAGAGGAAAGGAAATGCCAGTTTTCCGCGCATGCGCTGTGCATGCTGAAAACCGGCTCTTCCATCGGGCCCACGCGTGAGTACACGGTGCTTACTCACGCGTTGGGACCCGAATTAATGGGCCAACATTGTTGCAGACACAGTGCCAAAAAGTTTGTACATGAGGAGGAAAATCTGAAATTAAGGATTTTAAATTAAAAATCAGCCTTTTTGATTGTGCATGTGTGACAAAAAGTAGGTTATTTTTTGCTAGTTTTAGCTAATCTCTTTTACATCTAGTCACAGTTCGTATGCAATTAAAACAATGATGAACACACAAATTTCTGACTCCGAGGCAAGAATATTACCAACTGGGCCAAACTAACACTTGCAAGGTAAGGCTAAAGTACACTTTCAACTGCCAATTACCTGGTCAGAAAGTACAAACAGCAACTGTATAACTTAAACTGTGGGCCCCCAGAAACTTTCAAGGGATTTGACACAAGCAATCCTTGCAAGACAATCTATCTAGCTTCATGATGCATGTTAATTTAGTGTCAGACAGGATAGGCTCAAAGAGTTTCTCTTATACAGTTCCAACATGTTACGTGATTGGACTGAGAACCTTGTGGCAGGGATTCATAAACCTCATTGCTGCCCAAAGTTCTGCTCCTACACAGATCAATGGACATGCTGAGGGAGTGCTCACCTGGAGTAAGCAGAGATTAGACAGTTGATTCTTGGCAATGCCACATTCAGTCCAAGTGACATTTAATATGTCAAAACAAATGTCAAGACCAGCGAGCTATAGCTGCAGTAGACATTGGTGAATCAGTTACAGGTATTGCAAAACACTGCCCAAGGAGATTGAGGACCACCACAATCCCATCTAGCCATCACTGAAATTCTGCAGCCAGTCAGTACATTTACTCCTTCCACAGCAAAATCACGTGGAAGAACTACTGTAATAGGTTAAGCTTTAATTATTGCATACAATTCACCAGCACTAAGGGGAAACACCATGGCACAGCACATTGACATTATTCACACATCACAGAAAGTAGGGATATAATTTGGCTGCACTTGATTTAGATTTTTTTGCTGAGATTTTCTTTTGTGTTTATACAGAATAAGGTTTCATCACAGTAAAGGATGGATATTGATGATGATTGATGAAGTGCAGAGGACCATGCTGAGAATGTTTCTGGCCATCTTACTGTGTACACATGGACGGGGGATTCCTTGAAAGGGGTAGCTCAGATGCTTGGCTAAGTGTATCTTGTACGAGTGTTTCATGCAGACGTCTTCCTGGCTACACCTGTGTTTCAGGAGTTACATTGTGATGGTCTTATTACTGACATAAAAATTGTCAGATCATTTGTTAAGATACAATCTTTGGTGAAGATTAGGAACATATTGATTTGGCATTGTTCCAATAAAGTCCTGGAGAATACATTTTGCATGGATATTCATTGCTTAATTTGTACAAAAAGATTACCACTCAAAGGACATGTTTACATTTCCAACACTGACAATTAATGTATAAACATATGAATGGCAAAGCAAAGCCCTTTTAATTACATTTATAATTACTTTTACCTGGGTAGGGCTAGATTTTCCTCTTCTAATGGAAAAATGGAAGAAATGTTTTACCTTGGGGCAAGAGTTATGCGTCAGGCTGGCGGAGCGAGGGGAAAGTTCACTGCAAAGTGTCGGTATGAGGTCCGGGTCATTTTAACTCCCAGGCTTCATTACCATGGTCAGCTGTCAGCTAAGTGCTTCAGTGAGGGGTTTGGCAGGCGAATGCAGTCGAGGTGGGGGGGGGGGGGGAAACCCGAGACAGGGGAGGCCAAGTTTTCCTTGTGGGCCCAGAGGAGTACTCCTGCCCCCCCTGACCCACAAGGAAACAATAAAAAATTATGTTTACTGACCTTCTTGGCCACCTTCTGGGCCTGCTCCTGGCGAGTCTGGCACCAGGTACTGAACACGCAACTGTGCGCTAAAATCATGTCGCGATCTGAATTATGTCAGATGCCAACTCTTGCATTTTAGTGAGGCCATCGCCAGCCTGGGGCTGGGGCCTCTGACGCTGCCCAGAACACTCCCGGTAAAATGGCGCAGGCATCAAGTGCAGTGCGAATAAAGTGAGTATCATGCTGCTGATATTTTAACCCCTTGCACCCTGTTACCGTCAGGAGTAAGGGGTTAAAATCAGTCCTCTTTTTCATTAAAATTGTGGGAAAACACAGCTTTAAAGCATATGATTCTTAAGAATGGAATTTCATTATCAGCAACAAAAGAAAACCAGCAGCCAATCACAAAACATCTGCAACAGTGATCTTTTAATGCCTCCTGAGAAGATAATGAGCCAGTTAGTCCAGTAATCAATTTCAAAAAGTTCATTAATCCCACTGTAGAATGTGGAATTTCTGAGCAACACGGTTGATGAAAATTATTGGAGAAGTAGATTGCCAGCCAGCCTGTCACAGACTGGTGATCTTTGTTATGGAGAAAAACAAGTAGGTTTTTCATGAGACGGTGGTAAGGAAGACCTCCAAATATATAAAGGAGGTACCAAGCATGGCATTATAGCACTCAAAGAGTGAACTCAGTTTCAAGAACTCCAGAGGACATAGCTGGAGGTTCGGAAGAAGTTGGACAACTTAAGAGCAGAAATATCATTGTAAAACAGGTGGGTCCAATCTTTTTTCTTTGTGGGTCACATGTATACAGCCTAGAAATTGAATTGCAGAGCGCCTGTATTTCGGGTGCTGTGCAGCCTCCTAAGCCCCCAAAATGTCGGGCAGGAAACGCCCATACACTTCTGAATGGAAGTACACCGCTGCCATATTGGGTAAGGGCAAACAAGAGTTGTACTTCATCCATGCCTGAAGCAGGCGTTAGGCTCTTTGCATCCCTGGCCCCGACTTCAGATCTCCCTCACCCTTCCATCACTGTGTGGCCTCCTCTTGCAGCGCCGTTGTTATGAGAATAAGGTTCGAGGCCCAACATCCGGGCCCCTGGAACCCTATCATTCATGCGCTGGGTAAGTATTTCATGCAGGGGAATGGAATTTCTAGGCCATAAAGTTTAAACTCAGTTCACATTAACTTGCATATATCTCAGGTTGCTGATACTAACAGATGTAATTATCCTGATTTCGAATTTATCCTGTGATGAGGCAACAGGTCTAAGAACAGCCCTTTCCAAGTCTAAATAGTAGTTGTTTACTTGCATTTATATAACATTGAAAGCATATCAAGGCATTTCACAATGGACATAGAAAGGTGAAGGGATATGGACTCATGGCATGACAGAGTAGGAAGTGCAACTGAGAGGTTGGTTGAAAAGATGGGTTTTAAATAGATTTTTAAAGCTGAGGCAGGGGGTTTAGGGAGGGGTTCCAGAGAGTAGGACAGAGGCAGTTGAAATCTCTACATCTAATAGTGAGGCAGAGAGAGGGGGAATGCACAGAAGTCTAGGGTTAGGACCAGAAGGGATATAATGCATCAGGCAAAGCAAGATGATGAAGGGACTTGAAAACAAGGACAAGGTTTTTAAATGTAATAAATTGGGAGACAAGGTGCCAATGTAGGTCAGTGAGAATCGGGGTAATTGGGACATTTTGGATAAGTTAGAGCTTATGGAGAGTGCAAGATGGGAGGCCGTAAAGCAGGGCATTGGAATAATCGCATCTAAAGGTGACAAAAGCATTGTTGTGTCTCAAGGGGTTTTATACCCTTACCTATATAACAATTAAGAAGAACTCCGGGGTGGAGAGTTTAGTTAACGGACATTTTATTTACAATGTGCTTCTTCACTCAATGCACTACATTTCCCATGGTGCATTGCAAATCACCACTACGGTATCCCATGTAGGACAATTCTAATACACATTCAAAATACACAACATATTTCCTCCCCCTTAAAATAGAATGTCCACAAAACAGAATAACTGAAAATGACTATAACTTTGGAAGAGAGGGTAGACTGCCTACACATTCCGCTAACCCTGGGGATTATTCTGCCCCATGCACACAGGTTAGCACTAACTGTAACTAAGGCACTCTGGAGGCTGCCTTTCTCTTTGGGGGTAACGCCTAGTCTCAGGAGCAGGCTCTGGCTGGCTCTCCCGTGACCCTGCAGGCATAGCTTCCTCCCTCGATGGCACAGGAGTGGATGGTGCCACCATCTCAGGGTCAGACGACCAGTCCCTGCTGGAGCCCCCAGCAGGTCCATGATCCTCTGTTTCTTGGGTTACCTGTGGCGACTGTCTTGGCAGTAACTGGTCTACATGCTGTCTCCATGTTCGGTTGTCTCCGGTGCGGACTCAGTATGAAACGGGGCCCATCTTTTGAATGACCGTAGCCGGGACCCACCGCTCCGGGGTGGTGTAGTTACGCGCGAGGACTTTGCCCCCCACCACAAAGTGTCGTTCTTTGGACCTCTGAGCTCGTCTGCTGACTTGATCCTGCTGATTGGCGTGCACCACTGCTTCTGTGGACGTTGGCCTCAGCAGGTCAAGGCATGTCCATAGCTGCCTTCCCATGAGTAGGTAAGCAGGAGATGCTCCAGTCGTAGCATGAGGCGTGTTTCGGTATTTCAGCAAGAAAGCATTCAGGCACTGCTTTAGAGGAGCATCACCTCTTGCCGCTTTCGATGTGCGTTTCTGCGTTCTGACAAATCTCTCCGCCAATCCATTCGTGGATGGATGATAAGGCGTGGAGAACGTGTGCTGGATTCCATTGCTCTTGAGGAACTCCTCCATCTCCTGGGATGTGAACTGTGTTCCATTGTCGGTTACGATCTGCTCCGGCAGACCAAATCGCCCGAACATCTCTCTCAGAGTCTCGATGGTTTTTTCCGTAGTGGTAGTGGACATTACTGCAACCTCCGGCCATTTGGAATGGGAGTCCACCGTGACCAGGAACATCGCTCCTTCCACTGGTCCCACGAAGTCCAGATGGATCCATTGCCACGGTGTCGCCGGCCATTCCCATGGATGCAGTGGTGCTGCTCTTGGCGTATCCCTGGTTGTCTTGCATGATGGGCATGATTTCGCTTCAACTTCAATTTCATGATCCAGACCGGGCCACCAGAAGTAGCTTCATGCTAGCTCCTTCATCCGGACAATACCACAATGTCCTGAGTGCAGCTCGTTGAGGACATGTTTCCGCAGCTTTGGTGGTATGATCACTCGCATGCCCAAAGGAGGCATCCTGACGTGACAGACAACTCCTTCCCTCTTGACAGGTAAGGTAGGAGCTCAGGTGGTGCGTCTGACACCCATGATCCGTCTCTTCGCATCACCCGATCCAGCACCTTGGATAGTGTAGGGTCCACTCTGGTCTCTTTCTTGACCTGCCGAGCCGTGACAGGGGCATTGCTCACCATGTCAAAGTAGAAAATCTTCTGCTCACAGCCTTCAGAGGGCACAGGCAGCGGAAGTCTTGACAATCCATCTGCATTGCCATGTGCTGCTGACCTCCAGTATTTGATGTTGTAATTGTGAGCGCTTAACATCAGCGCCCAGCGCTGCATCCTGCACGCTGCCAGGGAGGGCATTCCTGTGTGTGGACCAAAGATCGATGTCAGAGGACGATGATCCGTCAGCAAGGTGAATTTCTTTCCTGACATTTGTAGGTGCAGGAGCGTCGGCAATGGCTTTCACTTTCGACGGTGCTGTGTGTAGGCCGTCCGCGTCGCTGACATGGCCTAGGTACTCCACTGATGGCTTGAAAAATTCGCATTTGTCCTCCCAGTGTCTTCGTCAGGTTCTGCAGATGCTCGTTGTCATCCTTTCCTGTAACAAGGATATCGTCGAGATAACGTTGTACCCCTGGAATGCCGCTTAAGATCTGGTCCATAGCCCGCTGAAACAATGCTGGTGCTGACGTTATACCAAAGGGTAGGCGGCAGTACCTGTAGAGGCCCTTGTGGGTGGTGATGGTGAGGTACTTCTGTGAGTCCTCTTCTACATGCATCTGCAAGTAGGCTTGGCATAGATCAATCTTGCTAAACTTCTGACCACCTGCTAGACCCGCGAAAAGATCTTCAATGATGAGGAGGGGGTACTGTTCAGCTGAGAGCACAGGATTCACTGTTACTTTGAAATTTCCACATAAGCGAACCGCGCCGTCACTCTTCATCACTGGTACCACGGGCGTGGCCCACTCACTGTGCGAAACCGGCACCAGGACCCCTATCTTGACCAGACGCTCCAGGTCAGCCTCCACCTTTGGTCTGAGGGCATAGGGAATGTTCCTGGCCTTAGGAAATAGCTGAGGCTTGTAATAAGGGAACAGCTATAATTATGGGGGATTTTAATTATCATATTAACTGGACAAATCAAATTGGGCAGAGCAGCCTTGAGGATGAGTTCATTGAGTGTATTAGGGATGGGTTTCTTGAGCAGTATGTAACTGAACCAACCAGGGGGCAAGCAACCTTAGATTTGGTCCTGTGTAATGAGACAGGATTAATTAAAAATGTCCTAGTAAAGGATCCCCTTGGAATGAGTGACCATAACATGGTTGAATTCCATATTCAATTAGAGAGTGAGAAGGTTGGATCTCAAACAAGCGTGCTGAGCTTGAATAAAGGAGACTATGAAGGTATGAGAGCGGAATTGATTAGAGTGGACTGGGAAAATAGATTAAAGGGTAAGACGGTACATGATCAGTGGTGTACATTTAAGGAGTTATTTTACAACTTCCAAAAAATATATATTCCACTGAGGAAAAAAGGGTGTAAAAGAAAAGATAGCCATCCGTGGCTAAGTAAAGTAATTAAGGATAGTATCCGACTAAAAACAAGGGCATATAAGGTAGCCAAATCTAGTGGGAGGATGGAAGATTGGAAAGTCTTTAAAAGACAGCAAAAAATAACTAAAAGATTGATTAAGAAAGGGAAGATAGATTATGAAAGTAAATTAGCAAAAAATATAAAAACAGACAGCAAAAGTTTCTATAGTTATATAAAAAGAAAAAGGGTGGCTAAAGTAAATGTTGGTCCCTTAGAGGATGAGACCGGGAAATTAATGGTGGGAAACATGGAGATGGCAAAAACACTGAACAATTATTTTGTATCAGTCTTTACAGTAGAGGACACTAAGAATATCCCAACACTGGACAAACAGGGGGCTCTAGGGGGGGAGGAACTAAATACGATTAAAATCACCAAGGAAGTGGTACTTGGTAAAATAATGGGACTCAAGGCAGATAAGTCCCCTGGACCTGATGGCTTGCATCCTAGGGTCTTGAGGGAAGTGGCGGTAGGGATTGTGGATGCATTGGTAATAATTTTCCAAAACTCACTGGACTCAGCAAAGGTCCCGGCAGATTGGAAAACTGCTAATGTAACACCCTTATTTAAAAAGGGTAGTAGGCAGAAGGATGGAAACTATAGACCTGTTAGCCTAACATCTGTGGTTGGTAAAATGTTAGAGTCCATTATTAAGGAGACAGTAACGGGACATTTGGATAAACATAATTTAATAGGACAAACTCAGCATGGTTTCATGAAGGGGAAGTCATGTTTGACAAATTTGCTTGAGTTTTTTGAGGAAGTAACATACAGGGTGGATAAAGGGGAACCAGTGGACGTAGTGTATTTAGACTTCCAAAAGGCATTTGACAAGGTGCCACACAAAAGATTATTGCTCAAGATAAAAAATCACGGGATTGGGGGTAATATTCTGGCGTGGGTGGAGGATTGGCTCTCTAACAGAAAGCAGAGAGTTGGGATAAATGGTTTGTTCTCAGATTGGCAACCAGTAACTAGTGGTGTTCCGCAGGGGTCAGTGCTGGGTCCCCAACTCTTTACAGTCTATATTAACGATTTGGAGGAGGGGACCGAGTGTAACATATCAAAGTTTGCAGATGATACAAAGATGGGACGGAAAGTAGTGAGTGAGGAGGACATAAAAAACCCGCAAAGGGGCATCGACAGGCTAAGTAAGTGGGCAGAGATTTGGCAGATGGAATACAATACTGGAAAGTGTGAGGTTATGCACTTTGGCAGGAAAAATCATAGAGCAAGTTATTATCTTAATGGCAAGAAACTGGAAAGTACTATAGTACAAAGGGATCTGGGGGTCCTGGTGCACGAAACTCAAAAAGTTAGTATGCAGGTGCAGCAAGTGATCAAGAAGGCCAATGGAATGTTGGCTTTTATTGCTAGGGGGATGGAATATAAAAACAGGGAGGTATTGCTGCAGTTGTACAAGGTATTGGTGAGACCGCACCTGGAATACTGCATACAGTTTTGGTGTCCATACTTAAGAAAAGACATACTTGCTCTCGAGTCAGTACAAAGAAGGTTCACTCGGTTAATCCCGGGGATGAGGGGGTGGTCATATGAGGAGAGGTTGAGTAGATTGGGACTCTACTCATTGGAGTTCAGAAGAATGAGAGGCGATCTTATTGAAACATATAAGATTGTGAAGGGGCTTGATCGGGTGGATGCGGTGAGGATGTTCCCAATGAAGGGTGAAACTAGAACTAGGGGGCATAATCTTAAAATAAGGGGCTGCTCTTTCAAAACTGAGATGAGGAGAAACTTCTTCACTCAGAGGGTGGTGGGTTTGTGGAATTTTCTGCCCCAGAAGGCTGTGGAAGCTACATCATTAAATAAATTTAAAACAGAAATAGATAGTTTCCTAGAAGTGAAGGGAATTAAGGGTTACGGGGAGCAGGCAGGAAATTGGACATGAGTCTAGGTTCGGAATGGTCATGGCCCTGTGGGTAGTGGAATGGGCCCAGGGGCCGTGTAGCCTGGTTCTGCTCCTACTGTGTTCTAATTCTGTGTTAGATTTCAGGAGATGGTTTTATTCCTGTTCCTGGCTGGGGTGGAGATCGCCTTTACAGAAGGTAAGTACTATAGAAAATATAGGGACAGAGTGATCTCCTGGAAGAATTTCGATCGCCTAGATGGGTCGGAGAGGAATTTCCCAGATTTTTTTCTCCCAAATTGGCCATTGGGTCTTTATCTGGTTTTTCGCCTCTCCCGGGAGATCACATGGGTTTGGGTGGATGCAGAGTGATAGAAGATTTGAGGTTAGGATCAGATCAGCCATGATCTTATTGAATGGTGGAGCAGACTCGAGGGGCCGATTGGCCTACTCCTGCTCCTATTTCTTATGTTCTTATGTTCTTCAGGAATCGTGGCTGGCTGTCAGGCTTCACCTTGAGTTTGACCGTAATCCCCTTCATACTCCCCAATTCTCCGTCAAAGACAGCCGCATGCTTTGTCAACACTGCCGCTAGCCCCGCCTCTTCGACTGACACCGCATTCACTTTTTTCCAATCCAGATGAATTTTCTCCAACCATGGCCTGCCCATCAGGGATGGATAGTCACCCTTGACCACGTAAACTGGCAGCATCACAGTTTGTCCATTAAGCTCCACCTTGACCTCCGTCTTACCCAGCATTGGGACTGTTTCCCCAGTGTAGGTCTTTAAGATGAGCTTGGCCGGCGTCAGTGATAGGTGGTTCAGTTTTTCTTTGAATAGCTTCCCTGAAATCAAGGAGACAGTGGCCCCCGTATCCAGCTCCATTTTGACCGGTATTCCCTCTAGTAGTGGAGTGACTCCATAGCCTGATGAGCCTCCATTCACCGTTAACACATGAAGATTCAGCTCCCCATCAGAGTCTGTGTCACTGTCTTCCTGTTCTTGTTTCACCATGTGTCGGTTTTTCTTTTTAGAATGCCAGTTGGATGTGTTTCCTTGTTTGTTTTTGTGTGTCTCTGTGTAGGATTGTTTGCTTTGCCCTTTACACACATGTTCAATGTGTCCTTTCTTTTCACATTTCCGACAGGTCAGGTCTTTACACCAGCAGTCAGATGGCTGATGACCTGACCTTCCACATCTGTAACACTCTCTGGCACCCCTTGTATGCTTATCCGGTGTAGCTGCTACCCTGTGCACTCTTGTTGCAGCCCCCAACAGCTGTGCATCTTTAGCTGCTAACTCCATAGACACAGCGAGCTCCACTGCTGATTTAAGCGTCAGTTTGTCAGTTGTGAGCAAGCGCTTCTGTGTTGCTTCACATCTTAATCCACACACAAGCCTATCACGGACAGTGTCATTTAGAGTTTCACCAAACTCACAATGCTCAGTTAGCTTCTTTAGCACTGCAACATATTCGGCTATGGACTCACCCTCCCCTTGGTTTCGTTTGTGAAACCTGAACCTCTCGGCAATCAGCAGCAGCTTGGGTGCGAAATGTGTTTCCAAAACTTCCACAACCTGATCATATCTCTTAGCGCCGGGCTTATCCGGGTGCATCAAACTTCATAACGAGCCAAATGTTTTTGCTCCGATCACACTGAAGAACGTCGCCACTTTCACGTCATCTTTAATGCCATTTGCAGTCACGAAAAATCCGAAACACTCTGTATAAGCACTCCATTGCTCTGCCGTTTCATCAAATGGTCCAAACGCTCTGGTTAGCATAGCCGTTTTGTTATCTCTTTTTTTCTTTACAGTCCTTTTCCTCCACCTTTTAAAAAAAATTTTACAGTCCTTTTCCTCCACTTCGTTTCACTGTATCGTTACTCTCCCCCTTCTTATTTGTGTAACACACGAACCGCCACCTTTACGAGGCGATTGCATCGGCACTAAACTGCGGGCGCGCCATTAAGAAAAGACAGGAACTTCTTACTTTAAACATCGCCGATTCCAGTGCAAAGTGATGCGCAAGTCCGTCGTCCTCGTCGCCAGTTTTGTTGTGTCTCAAGGGGTTTTATACCCTTACCTATATAACAATTAAGCAAAGGAGAGAAACACAAAGGGCCAAACTAATTCATAATGAGAGTGTGAAAAAAGCAAGCCTGAAGGCTTTGTATCTTAATGCTAGAAGCATTAGGAACAAGGTGGATGAATTAGTTGTGGAAATAGAGGTAAACAAGTATGATTTGATTGGGATTACAGAAACGTGGCTGCAGGGTGGGCAAGGCTGGGAACTTAACATCCAGGGATATACAATATTTAGGAAGGATCGGCAAAAAGGTAGGGGAGGTGGGGTAGCATTGCTGGTAAAGGAGGGGATTAATGCAATGGAAAGGAAGGATATTAACTCGGATGAAACGGAATCTGTATGGGTAGAAATGAGAAATAGCAAGGGGAGGAAAACGTTAGTGGGTGTGATATATAGGCCTCCAAATAGTAATATGGAGGTGAGGGAAGGCATAAAAAGGGAAATTAGAGAAGCGTGCGATAAGAGCACAGCTGTCATCATGGGTGACTTTAATTTACATATTGATTGGACTACCCAAATTAGTAAAAATTCTGAGGAGGAGGAATTCCTGGAATGTTTTCGGGACGGTTATCTGGACCAATATGTCGAGGAGCCGACTCGAGATCAGGCCATTTTAGACTGGGTATTGTGCAATGAGAAGGGACTTATCAGCAATCTTCTTGTACGAGGCCCCTTGGGTCAGAGCGATCATAATATGATCGAGCTCTCAGTCGAGATGGAGAGTGAGGAAATTGAATCAGAGACTAAGGTCCAGAACTTAAATAAAGGGAATTACGAGGGTATGAGACGGGAATTGGGTAAGATTGATTGGGTGGTGTTTCTGGGGGGATTGACAGTGGATAGACAATGGCAAGCATTCAAAGATAGAATGGAAGAATTCCAGAACATGTTTATACCGGTTTGGCATAAAAATAAACCTAAAAAGGTGACTCAACCGTGGATAACGAGGGAAATTAGGGACAGCATAAAATCAAAAAAAAGGGCATATCAACTGGCAAAAAAAAGCACCAGACCGGAAGATTGGGGGCAGTACAGGATACAGCAAAAGAGGACAAAGGGATTAATCAGGAAGGGGAAAATAGAATACGAAAGTAAACTTGCAGCAAACATAAAGACAGACTGCAAAAGCTTTTATCGGTATATCAGGAGGAAAAGACTGGTAAAATCCCAAGTCGGTCCCTTGCAGTCCGATTCGGGAGAATATATAATGGAGAATAAGGAAATGGCAGACCAATTAAACTCATGCTTTGGTTCTGTATTCACAAAGGAGGACACAAATAACCTCCCAGGAATATCGGCAAACATAGGGACTAATGAGAGGGAGGAGCTGACAGAAATTAGTATCTCTAGGGATATGGTGTTGGGTAAGTTGAGGGGACTGAAGGCCGACAAATCCCCGGGGCCTGATAAACTACATCCTAGGGTACTTAAGGAGGTGGCCCTGGAGATAGCAGATGCTCTAAGGATCATCTTCCGGAACTCCATTGACTCGGGAACAGTACCCGTGGATTGGAGGGTAGCTAATGTTACCCCAATATTTAAAAAGGGGGGTAGAGAGAAAGCAGGGAATTATAGACCAGTAAGCCTTACATCGGTTGTGGGCAAAATGCTAGAGTCCATTATTAAGGATAAAATAGCGGAGCACTTGACAAATGGGGAAAGGATCGGACAGAGTCAACATGGATTTACAAAGGGTAAATCGTGTTTGACTAATCTGCTGGAATTTTTTGAGGAAGTAACTGGTAAAATAGATGGGGGAGAGCCAGTGGATGTGGTGTACCTTGACTTCCAGAAAGCCTTCGATAAGGTTCCACACAAAAGATTATCATGCAAAATTAAGGCTCATGGGATTGGGGGCAAAGTATTAACGTGGATAGAGAACTGGCTGGCGGATAGAAAACAGAGAGTTGGAATAAACGGCTCGTTTTCGGAGTGGCAGGCAGTGACCAGCGGGGTGCCGCAAGGATCTGTCCTGGGACCCCAGCTGTTCACAATATATATAAATGATCTGGATCAGGGAATTGGATGCAATATTTCCAAATTCGCTGACGACACTAAACTAGGAGGAGGGGTGGGCTCTGATGAGGATGTCAGGAGGCTACAGTGCGATTTGGACAGGTTGGGGGAATGGGCGGATACGTGGCAGATGCACTATAATGTGGATAAATGCGAGGTTATCCACTTTGGGGGTAAAAACAGGAGGGTAGATTATTATCTAAATGGCAATAGATTGGGAGATGGGGAAGTGCAGAGGGACCTGGGTGTTCTTGTGCACCAGTCACTGAAGGAGAGCATGCAGGTGCAACAGGCGATTAAGAAGGCAAATGGTATGTTGGCCTTCATATCAAGGGGGTTCGAGTATAGGAATAGGGATACCTTACTACAGCTGTACAAGGTGCTGGTGAGACCGCATCTGGAGTATTGTGTACAGTTTTGGTTGCCCCATCTGCGGAAGGATGTTCTTGCCATGGAAAGAGTGCAACGGCGATTCACCAGGCTGATACCTGGAATGGCGGGAATGACCTACGAAGAGAGATTAAATAGTTTGGGCTTGTACTCACTGGAGTTTAGAAGATTGAGAGGGGATCTCATCGAAACATATAAAATTATGGCAGGCCTGGACAGGCTGAATTCAGAGAGAATGTTTCCAATGGCCGGGGAGCACAGAACCAGGGGCCACAGTCTAAAAATAGCGGGCAAATCATTTAAAACAGAGATGAGGAAGAATTTCTTCACTCAAAGAGTGGTGAGCCTGTGGAATTCCCTGCCACAGAGGGCTGTGAAGGCTAATTCAATAAATATTTTCAAGAGAGAATTGGATATATTTCTGAAGGCTAAGGGGATTAAGGGTTACGGAGAAAAGGCGGGGACGGGGTACTGAACTGGTAAGATCAGCTATGATCTCAGACGAAGATCAGCCATGATCTCATTGAATGGCGGAGCAGGCTCGAAGGGCCGAATGGCCTACTCCTGTTCCTATCTCTATGTTTCTATGTTTCTAACTCCAGGGTGGAGAGTTTAGTTAACGGCCATTTTATTTACAATGTGCTTCTTCACTCAAATCACTACATTTCCCATAGTGAATTGCAAATCACCACTACGGTATCTCGTGTAGGACAATTCTAATACACATTCAAAATACACAACAAGCATGAATGAGAGTTTCAGTGGCAGAGGCAGGAGAAGTTGCAGCGGTAGAAGTAAATGGTCTTAGTGATGGTCAGTTTCTTGGCTTGAGGCTTAGGGTCACATAGGACATTAAGGGGGAAAAATTGGGTCGTGCCCCCTTTGGGGCACTAACTTTGCCGGGGCGCTACTTTTAGTGCCTCGAAAAAGTTAACACCCCCATGCCCGAAATTGAATGGTAGCACCCAAAGCAGGAGGCGGGGTGCTAATGGAAGCGCACCGCCTCCCTCTTGGGGTGCTCCCATTGAATATCGCGGCGCTACGTACTACAGGCCTCCCTCCCTGATTAAAAGGCAATAGCCTAGCGCAGCGTGCACCAGGGCCATGCTGGACCACCAGGGAGCAGGGTGCCAGCAAAGAGCCCAGCACTCAAGAGAAGTGCCGGGCTGACCGATTGCAGCTAGCGCCCTGCAGCAGGAGGTGAGAGGGGGTGGGTGCTGGCAGGCAGCCCAAGAAAAATGGCCGCCTGACCGCCAACACGGCACCCTGACTCTGTTGGACATAGCGTCTGGCGGCAGGTCAAGGGGCGCAAGCGAAGTTTGCGAGCGGGGCGCTGCGCATGGCGGTGACATCATCGCTGGAGAAACAGTGCCACGGGACGCTACCGGCTACCGCCGCCGCTAACCTCCCACTGAATTTCGAAGCGCTAATGGGAAGCACAAAGCAACCCAATTTTTCCCCTTAAGGGTTTGCGTGATCTGGTTCAGCCTGAGCGAGTGGTTGTGGAGGGCATGGAATCTATAGCAAGTAATTGGAGTCCAAGGGGCTGCTTCATTCTTCCCAATGTGACTCATCCATGAGTTTCAGAAAGTCTGATTTCACAGAGATGGTCATGGGGTTAAAAGAGGTGGTGCAGAGGTAGAGTTGGGTGTCGTCAGCATACTTATGGAAGTTTACCCCACGCCTGTGGGTAATGTCACAACCAGCAGCATTTAGATGAAAAAGGGGAAGGGGCCAAGGATAATCCTTTGGGGTCCCCATAGGTAATGGTTCAGGGGTGTGAAGAGAAGCCATTGCTGGAGATGCACTGGCTAAGTTTGGATAGATAGGCATGGAACCACTCAAGGGGAGTCCACAGCGTGGGACAACAAAGGAGTGATAACAGAGGAAGCTTATGTGGTTAACTATATCAATCACTAGGAGAAATCGAGAACAAGGAGAGATAATGCACCATAATCACAGTCACAGCGGATGTTAGTATATTCTTACTGATGTGAGGTTTTAGTGCTACAGGTCCGGGAAAGAAAGACTGAAAAGTAAGCAGGGCATGGAGAATTGGAGCCAAGGCCTCAGCTCAGGGTTGGCAGCAAAATTATCCTTCATTTGTTCTCCATCCTATTCAGTCTCTCATTCAGCACCAGCAAAGCATTGTAGGGAAAGTGCCCTGTAAAATTGCCTAGAATGTGTTCACAAAATGGAGTTCCAACTTCAAGATGTCCAATAAAATGGAGTCATTAGTCAAACTGAATGCTGGGAAATGGCTGGGAATTGAAGCTAACTAAAACCATGAATAAGGTTTATTTAAGCAGAAGTTTCCTTACCAATGATAAGGGAGCCAGATAAGCACTGTGCTTAGGAACAGTGCATTAGTGGAAGATAAATATGTCATGCCTTACCTGGTCCTGTGTAGGACCCTAGGTTAAAGAAGAGACTGAAAAGTCAGGGAGGGTAAAAGTGGAGCCTGGCCTATGTAGGTATACGTGCCTCATTAATGAGATTTCCCAGAACAGGTATGTGACTAAGAAGTGATTGACACAAAATGAGGAAACCTTCTGCCACATGTGTCCCCACATTGAATGCTGTACTATTCCATCACTTGCCCTCACATTCCATTTTGTGTATCCATGTTGGATTTCTTTTCACTTCATTTTTGACTGGCATTCCTGGTTGCACCCCAGCGCCAGCCGCCCCCCCCCCAACCCCTGCCCCCCCCTCCCCCGCCATCACCTCCCTCCCCCACAACCGCTCTCCAGCAGGCATTCAGCTCGCTACACTGTTCACTGCACTTCAGCTTTGCTCCAGGAGCTAGGCAGGAAAGCCTAAGCTTAGCCTGACTGCAAAGGGAGCCCTTTCGTGTCTGTCTTCTGTGATATCACCTGTAGATCACAGTGTGGCGACACGCCACCATTGGACATAATCCACTCACGGCGGCACGGACAGTTTACGCAGGCGCACTGCCGGCAGCAGCCGCCCCCAGCCGGGGGCCCTTTCCTCCGGCAACTTGTTTCCCGCAGGGACAGGCTGCCGGGACCACTTCCTGTCTGGGGAGTATTTAAGTGGTTGCACGGGCTTTTCAAGCTCTCTTTTTGCCATGATGTAAATTAAAGCAGTTGTGTTCCATCAACTCTGGTCTCGACTCCCACGTTTGCCGCGGTATTTCAACACTGGTGACCCCAACGCTCAGGACGAATCCTAAGCTAGCATGGCGGATACAAACGCAGTCACGCTTAAACTACCGGACTTTTGGGAGAACCTGGCCGAGGCCTGGTTCGTTCAAGCCGAGTCCAGATTCCGGCCGAGAAGCATTACAGTCGACGCCACGAAGTACGACTACCTCGTCGCCTCTCTCACCTGCGCCACAGTCCCCAAGGTTTGGGCAGCCCTGCAGGATCCACCAGAGGAAGGCAAGTACGAACATCTGAAGGCCGCGCTTCTTAAAAAATTTCAGGCGTCCTCTTACCAGCGCAAATGCCAACTCCTCGACCTCCCAGGCCTTGGTGATGCTTCACCATCAGACCTGCTTTCCCACATGCCGTCCCTCTCGGACGACAAAAACCCCAGCGCCCTCTTTCGCACGCTTTTCATTCGGCAGCTCCCCGCCAGCATCCGCCCGCTCATTGTGGAGTCTGGCTCCACAGACCAGAATGAGATAGCCGAAAAGGCCGACCGGCTGCTCTCCGCGCAGACCGCCCGTGACGTCGCGCCTGACCTCACGGCAACGACCACGCAGTCCCCCCGGCCCACTAGGCCCGACCGCCCTTCCACTCCGGGTCACTGCTACTACCACACCCGTTTTGGCACTAGGGCCCAACGCTGCACGCCACTGTGCACTTTCAAACCCCCCCCTCCGCACCGGCCCCCATGGTGGCATAGTGGTTAGCACTGTTGCCTCACAGCGCCAGGGACCCGGGTTCGAATCCGGCCTCGGGTGACTGTGTGGAGTTTGTACATTCTCCCCGTGTTTGCGTGGGTTTCCTCCGGGTGCTCCGGTTTCCTCCCACAGTCCAAAGATGTGTGGGTTAGGTTGATTGGCTATGATAAATTGACCCTTAGTGTTAGGGGGATTAAATACGTGGGGTTACAGGGATAGGGTGGGATATGTGTTGGTATAGGGGTTACGGGGATTGGGTGGGATATGTGTCGGTGCAGGCTCGATGGGCCGAAATGGCCTCTTTCTGCACTGTGGGGTTTCTGTGATTCTGTGATGGCCACGGGGCAAAAGGGGCCCCTACTGTACGTCACCGACGACAGCACCAACCGCCGATTCCTATGCGACACAGGAGCCCAGCACAGCATCGCCTCCGCCCTCGAAATCCAACGCGGCGCACGGGGCATCACGCTGGCCGCAGCCAATGGCTCTGACATCCGCACATACGGCACCCGCATGGTCACGCTCGACCTCGCAGGCCGCCGCTACCGCTGGGAGTTCCTCACAGCCAAGGTCCTCTGCCCACTCGTCGGTGCCAACTTCCTACGCGCCCACGGCCTCCTTGTCGACATTCCGAGGCACCGCCTCGTCGACATCAACACTATGGCCCCCATCCCTGGTGCATTCACCCCGGCCCGTTCGGCCGGCCTGACGACCTACTGCCTCGCCAGAGCCACGGACGACTACTCGGCACTACTAGCCGAGTTTCCCGCCCTCACTAACCCGACCTTTTCGGCCAAAGCCGCCAAACATGGTGTGGAGCACTATATCCCCACCACCGGCCCCCCGGTCTCTGCCCACGCCCGCAGACTCAACCCGGCCAAGCTGGAAATCGCGCGGGCCGAGTTCACCACCATGGAGTAACTCGGCATCATCCGCCGCTCCAGCAGCCCTTGGGCCTCGCCCCTCCACATCGCCCCCAAGCCCGGCGGAGGCTGGCGCCCCTGCGGGGAATACCGCCGCCTCAACGACGCCACCACCCCCGACCGATACCCGGTGCCGCACATCCAGGACTTCTCGGCCCGACTGGCCGGACGAACCGTCTTCTCCAAGGTCGACCTGGTGCGCGGTTACCACCAAGTCCCCGTACACCCCGCGGACATCCCCAAAACGGCCGTCATCACCCCATTCGGCCTGTTCGAGTTCCTGAGGATGCCCTTCGGCCTCAAGAATGCAGCCCAGGCTTTCCAGCGCCTTATGGACTCAGTCCTCTGGGACCTGAACTTCCTATTCGTCTATCTAGACGACATTCTCGTGGCCAGCTCCTCCAAACAGGAACACCTCGAACACCTTTGCATCCTGTTCGGGCGCCGAGCCCAACACGGGCTCATCCTCAGCCCGGCGAAGTGCCAATTCGGCCTAGCCGAGATCGATTTTCTCGGCCACCACATCACCCCTGCTGGGGCCGTCCCCCTGCCCAACAAGGTGCAGGCCGTCCAGCAATTCCCCCGCCCCAAAACCATCAAGGGCCTCCAGGAGTTCCTCGGGATGGTGAACTTCTACAACAGGTTCATCCCCAGAGCTCCAGCCCTCATGAAGCCCGTATACGACTCCCTCCGAGGTAAATCCAGCAAGATGGCCGTAGCCTGGACCGCTGACACATCAGCCGCCTTCGACGCCACCAAAAACGCGCTCGCCGACGCCACCCTGCTCGCGCACCCGAGTGCCGATGCCCGGGTCGCGCTCACCACCGACGCCTCCGACCATGCGGTCGGAGCCGTGTTCGAGCAGTGGGTCAATGGCGCGTGGCAGCCACTTGCCTTCTGCAGCCGCCAACTGCGCCCCCTGGAGGTCAATTACTCTACTTTCGACCGCGAGCTCCTCGCGCTCCACCTGTCGGTCCGCCATTTCAGGTTCCTCCTGGAGGGCCGCCCCTTTACCGCGTATGTGGACCACAAGCTGCTCACATATGCGATGGCCAAGAACACCGAACCCTGGTCCGCTAGGCAGCAACGCCAGCTCGCGGCCGTGTCCGAGTTTACCACGGACATCCAGCACGTCTCTGGTAGAGACAACATTGTCGCCGACTGCCTTTCCCGTCCCGCCATCTGCGCGAATCACCTAGCGGTCGACTACGCGCAACAAGCAGCGGCCCAGCTCACGGACCCAGATCTCCTCTTGGCGGCTACCAGCCTGCCAGGGCTATGCCTAGCCAAGGTCACGCACGGGCCTGAAGCCACAGCAGTCAGTTGCGACATCTCACTCGGCCAACCCAGGCCGGTCGTCCCTGCAACCTGGCGCCGCCGCATCTTCGACGCGCTCCACGGGCTCTCCCATCCGGGTTCCCGCGCATCCGTCAAACTCCTCTCCCAGCGCTTTGTCTGGACGGCCACAGCACGCAACCTCGGGGTGACGCTCCACCAAACCACGGCGTACCACCCGCAGGCCAACGGGCTGTGTGAACGCTTCCACAGGTCACTCAAGGCCTCACTCCGCGCCAGCCTGCAGGACAGTACCTGGACTGACCGCCTACCGTGGGTGCTACTAGGCCTACGCACCGCGGTCAAGGAAGACCTCCAGTCCTCGGCAGCGGAGCTAGTCTACGGACAACCGCTGCGCGTACCAGGTGAATTCCTCCCGGAGGCTACCACGCCTTGGTCGGCCGAACAGCAGCGGCTCAACTCTTTCTCTTCCGCTCAATAGTTCGCCCCACTTCCGGTCAACCGACACGGCGAACTCACACCTCACGTCCCGCCAAACTTACAGCAGGCACGCTTCGTCTTCGTGCGACACGACGCGCACCACGGACCCCTGCGACCCCCGTACGATGGACCGTACGAGGTACTACAAACCGGGGACAAGGTCTTCAAGCTGCGACTCAGCGACAGGGTCGAAACAGTCTCCATCGACCGACTCAAACCAGCACACACAGAACCAGGGGAACAGGTCCCCGTGGCCCGACCTCCAACTAGAGGCCGTCCCACCAGCAAGCCAGCACAGCCGGCGGCGAACCGCCCGGCCCCACCAACTAGACCGGCGGCCACTCAGAGCCGCTCCGGCAGAACCATTAGACCACCGTCACGACTCGTCCACTCCTCCTAAGCGGATTCTGGGGGGTGCTCTGTGGCGACACGCCACCATTGGACATAATCCGCTCACGGCGGCACGGACAGTTTACGCAGGCGCACTGCCGGCAGCAGCCGCCCCCAGCCGGGGGCCCTTTCCTCCGGCAACTTGTTTCCCGCAGGGACAGGCTGCCGGGAGCACTTCCTGTCTGGGGAGTATTTAAGTGGTTGCGCGGGCTTTTCAAGCTCTCTTTTTGCCATGATGTAAATTAAAGCAGTTGTGTTCCATCAACTCTGGTCTCGACTCCCACGTTTGCCGCGGTATCTCAACAACAGGAAGGTTCCATATGGCATAAATGTTGATGGCAGATTTGAATTGTATTGACACTAGTAATACATGGCAGATTTCTGGCCACCTCCGCAGATCTTCATGGTTTAGGTGGGACACCTCAGTCATGCTCCCCCTGCTAAGCTAGAGCCTCACATATTTTGTGCCTCTGCTGTTCCCAGGTAACTGATTCTGTTGCAGTAGAACATTTAACTGGGGGAGTACTTGCTACAATTCATGCAACCCTATGCTTTCTGTACTACCAGACTGCTTACTGCTTCATTGTATTATACCCACCAAGAAGTGCTACACCATAATCTTGGACCAAAAAATCCCTGTGTGCTATTCACATCTTTCACTGCTATGGTGAAACTTTAGAATCGTCCCCTTTATTAAGGTCACTAACTTCAGATCTGACACAGAATAAAATAGCCACTGCAGCTGTGGAACTCTGGACAAGGTCATCATTATCAGTGACCTGAACAAGTGAAAATGAGCTTGTTTCCTTTTTTGAGACTTTTTTTAACACCCTTTTTGGAAGTCTATGAATTCTCAGAGCAGTCCATTCCTGTGTTCTCCCAATAGTATATGTCAACTTTTTTTTGCTAAAATTCAAAGTGAAGAATGTTGGCCCTGTCATTGTCATTTAGTTTCACAATTTATGACTGCTGCTCTGAATGTGTATAAAAATCTACTTCCAATGAACTTCCTTAAATGGAATTCTCATAAATAAACAAGGAATATGTGGTATTATCTGACAAAATCACTTAGTCCAAATTCATCATGTTAATGCCAGTGACAAGAATACATTTTTTCAAGGATCTCCACTATCAATTTCAATAAATTTAATGGAAATCGGATCACAGCGTAATTGCCAATTCATCTGAATTTATTAAAAAGAGATTTCAATTACATACCACAGCTGAATTTTGATGCACAAAATTTAATTAAGAAACATAAGTCTATCTCCTCCTTAAACCCAGAAACACTGAAAAGCTTTTTCCGCAACTTTTTAAAGAAGCAACTTCTCATTCAGCTACCTGGTAAAGTCAGACATTAGTATGAAGAACCAGGTTAAATCATTTACTGCGTATTTTTAATGCCATTTCAGTGTTCCTCATATAATTACTCTTCATCTAAGATATCCAGTAATGATGTTGGACATTCTTGGTTCAGGCTCAGTGGCTTGCTTCATTAGCATGTCATTCCCATTCCACATCATAAGATTTAATTGTAATGCTGAATATGCACAGCTCTTCACAGAAGTCTAATCAAAGTGGATTCACTTGTATTATTAATATAAAAAATCAGACCACTTGCTATTTTTATAAATAAAAGAATTCAGATACATAAATCAACTGTCATTCATTAGCATGTTACTGACATGTCTGGCAGACATATGAGCAGCCTATCATAGTTCCTTAAAATTATTTTCACCAAGATTAAAACCCTTATACATTAAATATACATTCTAATTCCACCATAAAGTAATCAGATTACAGAGCAGGTGACATTGTACTCCAGAATTCAAATGATTTGCAGTAATGAGCTGCAGAAGGAACGCTGTACTTCCAACAAGAACGAGACTGCCTTCAAATTAGCAATAAAATCATTATGAGCTTTTTTCTGGATCACTATCCTGATCACGATTGAGTTGCTGGTTGATTCATCATTGATAATACGATGGCCATGATTTTGTGACATGTTTTTTCACATTTATATTATTTGTGGTACAATTTTGTTAAATGAGCCCATCTTCCTTAGTCATAGAAATAAAGAGGTAAATTTCCCTTTCTCTCTAAGTCAGAATTCTTGATCAAGAGAGACCAAGAAATCTGTTAAATTCATACAGAAGCAGCTACCTCAGGTGCATTGTCTTGAAGCAGGTGTGCTAGTCCTGGGCCCACAAAAAAACTCTGTTCAATTCGAGCCCTTTTCCCCCAAGACCTAATGGGCCGGTTGGCTTAGTGCAGGTGCCGACTGATTTCCTGCCCCTTCCGACTGGCGAGCTGCAGCCGGGTAGCCGTTTGGCACTCGTAGCATTTAAATGCATTCTAATTCCACCATGAAGTAATCAGATTACACAGCAGGCCTACAGAGCAGGCTTAAATGAGGCCTAAAGCCAAATTTGGCTTGGGCCTCAGGCCAGCACGGAGCTATCACTTGCACACTTTGCACCCATTTTGGGCGTAAGTCGAATTTCTCAGCCTGTGACTGCAAGTTAGTTCTGAACAAGCTCTTAGATCTTGCTGTTACTGCAACTCCTTGATATTGGTTTCGCTTATGACTCTCCTACTTGCAAGACATGATTGCATTCGACAGGAGAGAACAAAAGGATGTAGGGAAGGAGCACAAGAAATACAAATCTCTGAACACATTCAAGGAGGTCATCCTTCATGTCATTGGAAGGGAGACCATAGAGGGAGCGTACGATGCTGGTGCTGGAAAGTTGTATTTTTCAGCATTATGCACATGTCAAGTAATGTAACACACCTGCATCTCTCTGGTATACTGACCTTGTGCTAATCAGTGTAAACATTGCAATGTAATTGAGAATACAATGTGCTTCTATGGTTCGACATACTAATACTTTGCCCTCTTTTACAGATAGAGAGAAACAGAGTAAAGCCATGACAGTGCTTCCAAAGAAGCCCACAACTCACAGTGCCCTATTGAGCAAGTACCATCTCAGCCTGGCACCAGCAAAGAGACACACACTATGGATAATGGACTAAGTGAATTAAATAATGCAACACAGGGAAAGTCACAAAGTATGGATGATGTAGAGATTCACGTATCTCTGGTAAACAGGATCGAGTGCAAACCAATATGGTGGGTATATTGTGTTTAATCAGAGTTTAGGATGGAATATAACACATTAGTAATACAGCAAAAACTTACAACTGTGACAAGCAGCTGGTACCGGACCCGATCGGACAGGCGGCTGGCGTGCATGAACAGTTCTCTGTCTTCCGGCCTCTCTCTCTCGAACCTCCGATGGTGAGCGTGGGATCACTCTCAAAAGAGCGTTTGACCAACCCAACTTCTCTTTGCAACTTCTGCTCAGCTCTCCCCTCCACCGTCTGTGGGCAAGCCCTTGGGGCGTCACTTTTATTCTCATTTTAGGGGTGGGCCTGAGGCCAAGTTATTGACAAGACCATTTAACCTATAGAGGTTCCTCTAAAACTTCATCAACCAATGACAGCTGAAGTTCTTTGTCTTGGCTCTTGGACGAAAGCCCTCCCCAAAAGAGGGTCTCATTACTTCATCCAATTTACCTTTCTTGTTTTTACATTTTGAAGGTTCCTCCATTGTAATTCATCTTCTCTCTCTTGACTCTATCATCCTTAACCCAACAAGTACAAGGCCCGGCCCTGTCCCTCTTAATCATGGCCCCAGCCAGAGCTGTCACACGTTAGCCAGTCGCTATCTCACCTTCATCTAGCAAATGGCCCATTCTAAGATGGATACCTTAACCTCCTTTCATTCTAAAGGGGGAAACATTCGGTATCACCCCGTTTGGGGTGCAATTATCTGCCGGGTGCAAAGTTTATCTTATGGCACTAATTATCGCCTCTGACTGCAAACTTGGCTTCTATCACCCCTGGAGGTGATTGGAGCGCTAAATCAGGCGCTACACACCTCTCTTAAGGCGCCAACACCGAGGAGCGAGGCATTACCTCAGGGTGCTGGTGAAGCTCATGTGATGTCAGTCAGCAATGGAACACAGACACACTGGCGCCGGCTAGTTCTTAAAGGGGAGGGTTGATCTTGCTCTCCATCCACACCCTGCTCATTGCAGCCTTGAATCTCGGCCTGGAGAGACCTGTATATCTATTCGGCTGGAAAGAACAATGGAGAGGCCCAGGGAAAGATCAGAGTGCAGCCCCCAAAGTCTCTTCTAAATCGATGCAAGGAAGATCAAATCAAAATGAACCTGCAAAGTGCTGCTCAATATCCAAAATTTCTTCACACAGCATTGAATCTCTCCAGAGGTCTCTCTCTCTCTCTCTCAGAATGCGTGGTGCAAAAATGTCGCCGACAAAAAAAGGCAGGAAGCGGTCACCTTTAAATAGCGCTCCCCCAGTCCCTCCCCAACTGCAAAACGTTCCCCTCAACCTGTCGTTGCTAGCGGCAGGGGGCGTCACTCAATATCCAGTCCGGGATGCTACACGCTCAAATGACATCACGATCTGCAGGCGCAGGAGATCGTGACAGTAGTGTTTAGCACCGCCGCCAAATCTCTGGTCAATTTCACGAGCAGCGTAAACATCGCCGCGCCCGGGCGCTAGCGGGAGGTGCAACGCAACCGAATTTTTCCCCCATATCTTTTCCTAATTAACTTTTTGTTAAATCCGTGTATCTTGATGTTATGTGTCCTTCAATAACTAGACAAGAGACTGCAGAGAACAATCAACAGGTGTTTACTGGATGAGGGTTACTCTAGAACTAACTATACAGATCCCTACTCAGGGTTATATACAGGTGTGGTCACTGCTGGTACTACAGGATACAGGAGCTTTAAAAAGTAGTTCTCCCCTTAAAGGTACATACACTACAATTCCTCCCCTTTTAGATTAACAGTACCATAACATTGATTTAACAATTAAATATCAACTAATTACAATTAACACTTTTAACATGCAACATTAACTGAAAATAGTCTATTTATAAATTCAGTCTTTGGGGAGGCTTCCTGATCCTTTCTGAATAGTGCCTTTCCTGAGTGTCTTGCTCTTGGTGCGGAGGCGATTCTGGCCCCCTGTCATCGGTTGGTTCATCAGCTTCCGATGCTACTGTTTCTGGGGTAGATGCTACCTGTATGTCAGGTTCATCACCAGGTACGCGAGACATGGGGTTGACTCGTTCCTGTGACTCTAGGATCTGGTCAACATGGCGTCTCACAATGTTCTCCCCAACATCCACTGTGTACATTAGTGGCCCCTGCCGTGTGCATATCGTTCCTGGTTGCCATTTCTCTGTTCGGTAGTCTTGGGCCAAGACTTGTTGCCCTACATTGAAGCTCCTTGTCGGCTTCTCATTGATGTGCTGGAATTGCTTATTCTCAACATCTCTTCGTACATTTGGTCTGAGCAAATCCAGACGAGATCTCAACCTTTGGTTAAAGAACATCATGGCCGGGGTCTGGTTGGTGACTGCATGTGTCGCATTTCTGTAGGCTAACAGGAAATTGTCCACCTTATGCTGCAGTGGAATGTCGTCATCGCACATGGCCCTTACTGCTTTTTTAAAGGTTTGTACGAACCTCTCAGCCAATCCATTTATGGCTGGATGATACGCGGCGGATGTGTAATGCCTTACCCCATTCCTTTTCATAAATCTTCGAATCTCTTCGGACACAAACTGTGGTCCGTTATCAGAGCAAATCTGCTCTGGCAAGCCGTTCCTGGCAAATATGGTCCGTAGGACTGCAATAGTTTTCTCCGTGGTGGTGGAGGACATTTTGATCACCTCAGGCCATTTCGAGTGCGCATCCACGGCTATTAAAAACATTGAGTCCATGAATGGACCAGCAAAATCAATATGCACCCGTTGCCATGGAGATGAGGGCCACTCCCATGGGTGTAGAGGGGCATGTGGTGGTGCATTCTGGACCTTCTGGCATCCTGAGCAGCTCTTTGTCAGGTCCTCGATTTGCTGATCGATCGCCGGCCGCCACACATAAGCCCTAGCAAGGCTTTTCATTTTCACCCCTCCCAGATGGCCTTCGTGAAGCTCTTTGAGCACTCTCTCCCTTAACTTGGGTGGAATTACCACTCGGGATCCATACATCAAGGTCCCCTGGCATACTGACAGCTGTTCTCTTCTGGATGAGAATGCTGGCAACAGTGAGTCGCCATGTGTTGGCCATCCCTTCACCGTCAAGTCATATACCCGAGACAGTGTCGGGTCATTTCGGGTCTCCTTCTCTATATCAGCGTTAGTTACTGGCAAGCGTTCAATTATAGTCGAATAAAATATTTCGACAGGGTCCACTGCTGGTGCTTCCTCCGCAGTAGGCAGTGGCAGGCATGATAGCCCATCAGCATTTCCATTCTGTTTCGTGGCCTTATACTCGATTTCATATTGGTTCGCCCCTAGAAAAAGGGACCATCTTTGTAGCCGTTGCGCAGTCATCACCGGAACGCCCTTCTTTGGATTAAAGATGGAGACAAGTGGTTGGTGGTCAGTCAGCAAGGTGAACTTCTGCCCATGCAGATAGTGGTTGAACTTTTTCACTCCCCACACTAGGCTGAGGGCCTCCCTGTCAATCTGGGCATAGTGACGCTCGGCTGAGGTTAGTGACCGAGACGCAAAGGCTACTGGCCTCTCCGAGCCATCCGGGAATTTGTGCAACAGCACCGCTCCAATGCCATAGGGTGATGCATCACACGCCAACCGAATTGGTAGTGCTGGGTTGAAATGAGCCAACACCTCTTTTGATGTGATCAATTCTTTGCACTTCTGGAAAGCTTGTTTACATTCGTCATTCCACTTCCATGGTACCCCCGTTTGCAGTAGGGTGTTCAGTGGGTGTAGTACTGTAGACAAATTCGGCAAGAACTTATGGTAGTAGTTCACCAGCCCGAGGAACGACCTCAGTTGTGACACATTTTCCGGTGCTGGAGCCTTGACTACTGCCTCAATCTTTTCAGGGGACTTATGTAACCCCTTTTCATCAATAACGTGGCCACAATACGAGATCTGCTTCTGGAAAAACTCGCATTTGTGGCGATTAGCTCGGAGCCCATATTCCTTCAATCTAGTGAGCACCTGCTCCAGGTTGGCGAGGTGATCACTGTCATTTTCGCCCGTGACCAGGATGTCGTCCAAATAACACTGGGTCCCTGGAATCCCTTGCAGGACTTGATCCATTGCCCTTTGCCAAATAGCCGGAGCTGAGGCTACCCCGAATACCAGCTGGTTGTATTGGTAGAGACCTTTATGAGTGTTGATCGTGAGGTACTGTTTCGAGGCTTCTTCTACCTCCATTTGCAGGTACGCCTGGGCCAGATCAATCTTAGCGAAGCGTTTCCCTCCAGATAGCGAGGCGAAAATATCTTCAATCCGCGGAAGCGGATATTGTACAGTGTGAAGGACTGGGTTCACTGTCACCTTAAAGTCCCCACAGATGCGAACCTTCTTTGGTTCCCCAGGCGTATTACTCAACGACCTCTTCATTACAGGAACGATGGGTGTAGCCCAGTCGCTCCAGTCCACTTTGGACAGTACTCCTGAACGTTCCAAACCTTCCAGCTCTGCTTCGATGGCTGGGTGGATCGCATAAGGTACCGGTCTGACCTTAAAAAACTTTGGGCTTGCATTTTCCTTTATTTTGATCGTCGCTGTTATGCCTTTTAGTGTTCCGAGTCCCTCCTGGAACACTTCTTGTGCGTCAGTTAGCATTTTTGACAGTCGTCCAAGTGTGACGTCGTCATCCTTTTTAGCATCTACAGTCAATGCTTGTATGGAATGCCAATCTAGCTGTATCTTCCGGATCCATTCACGTCCTAGTAGTGGTGGTCCTCCATCTGGCAATACATATAGGTCCATTTTTGGTGTTTCCTTGCCGTTATATATAACGTTCACCCTTATTTTTCCTTTGGGGTAGACTTTTTGCCCCGTGTACATCTTCAAGACAATCTCTGTATCTCTCAAGGGTATATGTGAGAATAGCCGCTTGTAGTCCCTTCGGTTTATGACAGTTAGGGCTGATCCTGTGTCCAATTCCATTTTCACTTGGACTCCGGCTATCCTGAGCGTGACCCAGATAGTTTGGTGATCCTCCGTTTTGATCACATTATGTAGTTTCAGACAACCCAGCTCCTTGCTTCCAGAGTCTGTATCACTTTTCTGTTCGTCTGCACTACTCTCCGTCACCTTATGTACCTTCTTGTACTTCTCCTGTGGGGATTTCTTGCTGCTGGTTTTCTTTTCCGACCTGCAGACTCTTGCTATGTGTCCTACTTTTCCACGCTGTCTGCACACTTGGTCCTTGAACCAGCAATCCTTATGGTCGTGTGTTGTTCTGCCGCAGCGATAGCACTTCACTGTTCTGTATGACATTTCATTTGTGCCATATTCTTGCGGTCTCCGTTGTATCTCTGCCACACCCCGTGCTGCTGCTTCGTGTGATACTGCAATGCTGAAAGCCTTGTCCAGCGTAAGATCCTTTTCTGATAGAAGCCGTTTCTGGGTTCCTTCACTTTGAAGCCCACACACAAACTTGTCCCTTAAAGTATCTGCTAGTCCCGTTCCAAACTGGCAGTGTTTCGATAGCTTGCGCAGTTCCGTTAAAAACTCAGCATTACTTTCATCTTTATGCTGGTTCCTTTTGTGAAACTTAAATCTTTCCGCTATCAGCAGTGGTGTGGGGTCTAAGTGGTCCTGTAGGATTGACACTATGTTTTCAAAATCCTTTTCCACTGGCTTCTCTGGGATTACTAAGCGCATCAATTGCGAAACCATCAATTACTCATAAAAGACTGAGAGTTAGAAGAGTAACTAAAGGCTTTTATTAACAACAGAATGGAGGTCTGCCTCGAGTGGTCGACCGGTCCAGGATACCAAGGGCTGGGGAGCAGTCACCTTTATACTAGGACCTGTGGGAGGAGTCAGCCGAGGCATGTCCAGGCATGTACACAGTGGAATACAAACAGGACAAACAGGAATACAAACAGTGGTTTACCACAGCAATAAGCCATACGTTTTTGCACCCATTGAATTCAACAATACCAGCGCTTTCCTGTCATCTGGCACTTCTATGCGTTCGACATATGTCGTCCAATCTTCGACTTCATTCGAACGTTGTGACACTGCCACTCTTCGGCATCCCTGGGTGTGGTTAGACTGGCTCAAAATGGCATCTCCTGCGCTCTCCCTTCTTCTCCACTGCGGCTCAAAATGGCATCTCCCGTGCTCTCCCTTCTTCTCCGCTGCGGCTCAAAATGGCATCTCCCGCACCTTCCTTTCTTCCCCGCTGACGCTGCTCGCCCCGTGAACACCGCCTCTCTCTCTCGTTGATGCCACTCAGTCCTGAACAGCGGCTGCGCCCTGTGCGCTCTACCCTCTCTCTTCTCTCTCTTCTCGTGTCGACGCCGCTCGGTCCCGAACAGCGGCTGCGCCCTGTGCGCTCTACCCTCTCTCTTTTCCCGTCGACGCCACTCGGTCCTGAACACCGGCTGCACCCTGTGCGCTCTACCCTATCTCTGCTCCCGTCGACGCTGCTCGGCCTTTTCCTGTGCTGTCGGTTGGCTCTAGCCGCCGCTGTGCGGGAAGGGTCTGCGCCGTACCTGTTGCCAGCCCGTTTCGCTGCAGTCTCCGTTGGATGGTCGACGCCCGTGCTTCTGGAATCGGCCTTCTTCTGCAGAGTTGCAGGTAGGTTCGAATCTGCTCGTCGCCAATGTTAAATCCGTGTATCTTGATGTTGTGTGTCCTTCAATAACTAGACAAGAGACTGCAGAGAACAATCAACAGGTGTTTACTGGATGAGGGTTACTCTAAAACTAACTGTACAGATCCCTACTCAGGGTTATGTTCTTATGGTCACTGCCGGTACTACAGTATACAGGAGCTGTAAAAAGTAGTTCTCCCCTTAAAGGTACATACACTACACTTTTAATTATCTTCGCAAGCAGTTCTGCTAAACAAACTCCAAATTCTACCTGCAGAGATTATAATATGGTTATTAGTAATAATGGAAGAAACATAGGTTGGGCCTTCACTGGCCAATTAAAGATACATTAACAAAGTCAAAACCCTAACTTACAAACAACAGATAACCATCCTATGGGCCCCCGTGTGGAATGTTTATGTTTCACCTAATCTAACTGATTAAAAAGACAGTCTCAAATTTGAATGCAAACTTTCCAGGAAAACGAAACTTATCATTTAAACACAGTGTTTTTCATGTAGCCATATACATTTTTAGGCACCCCTAGTTTCTAACAGTCACAAAGTATGGAAGTGGAAGAACAAGTGGTGTTGGCTCCCTGAGGCCAGGTATCTGCTAGGTGGAGGTGCAGTGTGGAACCTGGCTTTGGCACAGCACCTGAGGATTCAGGCCTCACAGGGCCTGCTTTTAAATAAAGAATGTTATTTGAGTAGGAGTGAAGTTAGGAAACACTTCTGAAGTGGCAGAAGTTTGGAACTCTCTTCCACAAACAGCAATTGATGCTAGATCTAAATCCGTGATTGATAGGTTTTTGTTAACCAAAGGTATTAAAGAATATGGGGCAAAGGTGGATATATGGAGTTAGGGCACAGATCAGCCAGGATCTCACTGAATGGCGAAACAGGCTCGAGGGGCTCACTGGCCTACTCCTGTTCCTATGCTCCTAGGATCAACTACCTGAGCCCCTTATTTCCACGGAAAATGTGCTTCATGGTCTTGGGAGCCATGAGGAGGAGTCCATTACTATGACCTGTTCAGCAATGGAGGAAAAGCATTATACAGGAAACTTTCTGATATCCGGCACTGACGGGACCGAGCTGGTGCCGTAACATCAAAAGTGCCGGACATACCAGAGTTAATGTTTAAACATACAGAACTGAGAAGCTCTGTGTGAATCAACAAACCCTGTTGCTTAGCAACAGCTTCAAAACAATCGGCTGCAGCTGCAAGCGTCTGTAGCTGAAGCTGTTGCTATAGCTACAGACCTTGCAGTGCTTGACTGGGGAAAAAAAAAGCAACGAGAACTAAAAAAACATATAGGAAACGGCTCCTGATTTTTGCCGTTAGATCGAGTATTCCAGACATATAACCTCCGGATAAACCAAAGTTTCCTGTACCGTGGGGTATATGGTAGCATCTGTGGCATCTGCTAGAATTTGGGAGCATCTCTCATGAATGTCCAAATAGTTGCTATGGAGGCATGAGGGGAACAACCTACAAAATACCCTCTACATGCTTGGGAATGGTTTCACACAAACTTGAGGCGAGGATTAGGGCACCTCATAGATACCCATACTTGTAGACTCAAACAGATCACTGCACCCTTCGAAGCAATATCTTCCAGCAAAGGTAAGCATATTGTTTTCAAGGATTGGGCAGTTGCCTCTTCCATTCACCATCTCTGTGCAATGGACAGACCAACGTGGCTGCCTTACAGATCGAGGTGTTGTGTCACAAGAATCCAGCAGACTTGCAGTGATACCCTGCAGCTTCTATCGTTAAGGAATCTTGAAGAAGTGGCAGGAATTTAAATGTCACACATGGCATGTAAACTGGCACGAGGGGAAAGCAGCCTTGCAAATCATGCTAATATTCAGGACACATTTATTTGTAATTCTTCAGTGTGTTGACTTTAAAATGGCAAAAGATGTCATGTGAGGACCAGGGGAGGGCAGGGCTGAGTGTGTTTATGTAAAAGGCCAGAATCTAACGAGGTGGAAGAGTTTGATATTAGAGCAATTTTGGAAATTATAGGAAGACACCCTACATGAGTGATTGACACATAGGTATTCCATGTGGGGATTCACAACTGGATCACTGTCATCATGGTTGTCCTTCTGCTATGCCATGGTTTGGCCATTTCTCTTCCCCTATGACTATGCCTCTCTGCGAAGCAAAATTATCCAGGATGCAGCACACCACAAGCATTCTAGAGACTGGACAGGGGTGGCTATATGGTAAGGCCCTGCCAGATTATTCTTACCTAAAGCATTGTTTGAAGATACTATTATCCTTGGTATCACATGGGCCTCATTGAGCCTGTGCTCCATTTCTGTTCATGGTTGTTACAAAGGGTTGACCAATCTTCAACTCATTCTTCCCCTTTGTTGGAGCAGACATTCACCAACATTATTCTGTGATGCTGTTTGCAATCCAATCCCATTTGGTTGAGGTAGGATATAGCGTTGTGCACAAGGGCCCTATTAGCTACATGCGTGCAAATCATGATGCCCTGGGCTCGAGGAAACCTAGTGGACCTGTGGAATTGTGCTAGCTCAGCCTGCTGCCTTTGTTTCTCAGTAGGAAAGATGATAAAATTGTGCACCCTGTGGAATAATGCATCCTTTTCTCACAGCACACTAACTAGTGAAGTAGATGTCCCTGTGTTGGCTCAGAAGGACTCTGAAGCACAGAAGGACTGTGGTGATGTTCATGGCTCTTGGCAGTGCCGTGTTGATAGTAGCTTTGGTTTGCAGGTCCAGATTGATCAAGTGGTAGAGTTCTGCCACTGCTTCGTAGCTTAGTCTGTGTCTTCTAAGACACCAATATTTCCAGGTAGCTTTTCCTGGGATAGTGTATCCCCTGCAATAAGTACCACCATTAAGTACAGATCAAGAGGTACACTGGACCATTCTCAATATTTTTCAAGTTAAAGCAGCCACCAACTTTCCACTGAAGCTGAGCACATTCAATTAATCTAAGCAGGCAATACTGTTTTGCCTGTTTGAAATAGGAATCAGTTTGGCAGCATTAAATGCCTACTGAGGGCTCTGGAAAATGGGAAACTAGTGTCTCAATAAGCAATGTGCCCTTCTTTAATTCGTGTAGTGCTTCATTTAGGTGGGTGCTGTAGTGTATGTACTTTGAAGAAGGAACTATATTCTGCAGCCCCTGTATACTGCAGTACCAGTAGTGACCACCCCTGTATATAAGCCTGTGTAGTAACTTTGTATAGTAGTTCCAGTTTTGTCTCCATTCAGTAAACACCTGTTATAACCAACTTCTGCAGTCCGTGTCTCAATTACACACGGACATTACATTGGCGACGAACAGATCCGAACTTGCCTACAGTTCTGCACCACCTCACGGGGATCCATCCCTGAAGCGAAGTTATTCGAGGTCGAAGCCAGAAGGAAGAAATCCAAAAAGAGAAAAAAAAACAAACAGAAGAAACGGGCGTCGACCGTGGGCAACGGCCCTCTGATTCATCGAATTCGAAGATTTGCAGGAGAGGCTGTCGAGAGCTGGGCTTGGTTCTCCAGTCTATGGTGTTCCAGCTAATCGGGCTGGTGGCAGGTAGTACACTGATCCTTCCTGGGCTGCGGCGGGCTCGAGCTCGATCGGATGGCTTTTCAACGGGACCGAGCAGCGTTGTCGGGAAGAGGAGAGAGAGAGGGTGGAGCACACAGGGCACGGCCGGTGCTACGAAGCCGGGCAGCGTACAGACCCGAGAAGAGGGAGGAAAGTGTCCCATAGGGTCTGCTCTGATGATGGGAACAGTAATTAAAATAAAAGAAAAAGAAATTAGAAGCGCAGAAAGCTGTGAGGAGCTGCAGTTTGCCACGGGGACCGCAGAGAGCGGCGTTGGCAGCAGCGCAGGGGGGAAGCGCGCGAAGACCATAGGGCGTCGCCATCAAGGCATAAAAACACCAGCAACAGCGTTGGCAGCAGCGGAAAAGACAGAAAGCGCGGGAGGCGCCATCTTAGTCCAGCGGGGAAGGGAAAGCGCGGGAGGCGCCATTTTGTTCAATCGGGGAAGAAGGCAAAGCGCGGGAGGCGCCATTTTGTTCAATCGGGGAAGAAGGCAAAGCGCGGGAGGCGGCATTTTGTTCAATCGGGGAAGAAGGCAAAGCGCGGGAGGCGCCATCTTAGATCTCTAAGATGCCGAAGACTGGCAATATCACTGCCTTCGATAATGAAATAGAAGACTGGACCACGTATGTGGAAAGAGTCGAAGTATATTGCAAGGCAAATGAAGTAGCCGATGAGAAAAAGGCATCGGTACTACTAAACTTAATGGGCGCAAGAACGTACGGCCTATTGCGGAACCTGATCACTCCAGTCAAACTGATGGAGAAGAGTTTTAACGAAATTGTTGATATCCTACAGGAACACCTAAATCCTACACCGCTGCTGATAGTAGAAAGATTTAAATTCCACAAGAGAAATCAGCATAAAGATGAGAGCAATGCTGATTACCTTACAGAACTACGCAAGCTATCAAAGCACTGCCAGTTCGGAGCAGGACTGGCAGATACCCTACTGTTGTATCTGTGTGTTAATGAAGACACGGAATGCAGGAGTTGGTTTACAGGTGTTTACCAGACAAAGTCTGGAGGTGAACTAACTGATACAAGACACTATACAGGCTTATATAGCCTGAGTGGCCACTACCGGCATTACAGTACACAGGGGCTCTTAAAGGCACATACACCACAATTCCTCCCCTTTTAGATAACCAGTACATAACATTTTAAGTAATTGTTATTAACATGTGTACAAGAACAATAATCTAAACATTTGCTGCAGTTAATCAATTATAAGTCAGTCTCTCTGGAGGCTTCCTGACTTGGTCCGGATAACGCCTTGGTGGTGTAGTAGTTTTCGGTGGTGTAGTAGTTTTCGGTGGTGTAGTAGGTTCTTTTGGCAAGGTCGATTTGGCTTGAATGCCAGTGTTGGGTTCATCTGGTTCCAGTATCACCGGATCGGAGGTAGATACTATGGGTATCTCTACTTCATCATTAGGCGTATAGAGTGGTGGTGTAGGTTGTCCCTTTTCGGATGACTCTATGATCTGGTCAGCATGGCGCCTTATTATGCTTTCTCCAATGTCCACGGTATACATCAGTGGTCCTAGTCGTGTGCAAATAGTTCCAGGCTGCCATTTCTCGGTACGGTAGTCCCGGGCCAAAACTTGTTGACCTATCTGGAAGGTTCTAGTTGGCCTTTCATTCATGCCTTGAAATTGTCGGTTCTCTACGTCCCTTCTGATGTTTGGCTTGATCAAATCCAGCCGGCATCTTAGTCTTCTATTGAAAAACATCATGGCGGGAGTTTGGTTTGTAACCATATGTGTTGCATTCCGGTAGGCAAACAAGAAGTTATCTACCTTATGCTGTAGATTAATGCCTTCATTACCCATAGCCTTTATGGCCTTCTTGAAGGTCTGGACAAACCTTTCAGCCAATCCATTGGTGGCGGGATGGTATGGGGCGGATGTAGAGTGCTTAACCCCATTGTTTTTTAAGAACTTTCTGAATTCTTCGGACACAAATTGTGGTCCATTATCAGAACAGATCTGTTCAGGCAGCCCATTCCTGGCAAATATGGTCCTTAATACTGTGATGGTTTTTTCCGTGGTGGTGGAGGACATATTTATTACCTCCGGCCACTTGGAGTGTGCATCAACCGCGATTAAGAACATTGAGTCCATAAATGGACCAGCAAAGTCGATGTGTACCCTTTGCCATGGAGATGAGGGCCACTCCCATGGATGTAGAGGGGCTTGTGGTGGGGCATTTTGGACCTTCTGGCATCCTAGACAGCTCGTGGTCATTTCTTCGATGTCTCCATCGATACCTGGCCACCACACAAACGCTCTGGCTAGGTTCTTCATTTTCACTCCACCCAGATGCCCCTCGTGAAGCTCCTTTAGCACTTTATCCTGGAGTTTGGGTGGAATCACCACTCTGGATCCACACATCAAGGTTCCTCGGCACACTGACAACTGTTCTCTTCTTTGCGAGAATGCTGGCAATAGTGGTTCGCCATGTGCTGGCCATCCCTTCACCGTTAAATCGTAGACTCGCGAGAGAGTCGGGTCATTTCTCGTTTCCTTTTCAATGGTAGAATTTGTTACTGGTAGACATTCCACTATGGTTGAGTGGAACATCTCCACTGGGTCCACTGTAGGTGCCTCTTCTACCGTTGGCAATGGTAGGCGCGATAAACCGGCAGCATTTCCATGCTGTTTTGATCCTTTGTATTCTATGTCTAGGAAAAGGGACCACCTCTGTAGCCTTTGTGCTGTCATAATGGGAACGCCCTTTTTAGGGTTGAATATGGAGACGAGGGGTTGATGGTCAGTCAACAAGGTAAATTTTTGTCCGTGTAGGTAATGGTTGAATTTCTTCACTCCCCATACCAGGCTGAGTGCTTCCCTGTCGATCTGGGCATAGTTACGCTCAGCTGAGTTCAATGAGCGTGAAGCAAAAGCTATCGGCCGCTCCGAGCCATCAGGGAATCTATGCGATAATACCGCTCCTATGCCGTAAGGGGATGCATCGCACGCCAGTGTGATTGGCAGTGATGGGTTGTAATGAGCCAAAACTTCCTTGGACGTGATCAAGCCTTTATATTTATGGAAGGGACGTTTACAGCCCTCGCTCCATTCCCAAATTACTCCCGTTTGTAGCAGTTCGTTAAGAGGGTGCAGAACAGTTGACAAGTTCGGTAAAAATATATGATAGTAATTTATCAATCCCAGGAACGACCTTAATTGTGAGACATTTTCAGGTGCTGGGGCTTTTATGACCGCTTCAATTTTTTCAGGGGACTTATGCAACCCTTCTTCATTAATTATGTGGCCACAATATGATATTTGTTTCTGGAAAAATTCACACTTGGGGCGGTTTGCTCGTAGGCCCCGTTCTCTCAGCCTAGTGAGCACCTGCTCCAAATTGGCAAGGTGCTCGTTGTCGTTTTCTCCTGTTACAAGGATGTCGTCTAGGTAGCATTGAGTCCAAGGAATCCCTTGCAGGACTTGTTCCATAGCTCTTTGCCAGATAGCTGGAGCTGATGCTACTCCGAAAACCAGTCGATTGTACTGGTACAGGCCTTTGTGTGTGTTTATTGTGAGATACTTTTTAGAGGTCTCCTCAACCTCCATCTGTAGATATGCCTGTGCTAAGTCAATTTTTGTGAAACGTTTCCCTCCGGATAGTGAGGCGAAAATATCTTCTATCCTCGGAAGAGGATACTGTACCATGTGAAGGACCGGGTTTACAGTCACCTTGAAGTCCCCACAGATGCAAATTTTTCTCTGTTCTTCAGATTTATCATTATTCAACGTTTTCTTCATGACCGGGACGATGGGTGTTGCCCACTCGCTCCAATCTATCTTGGATAACACGCCTGTCCTTTCCAAATTCTCCAGCTCTGCCTCGACTGCTGGACGAATTGCGTATGGCACCGGCCTTGCCTTAAAAAACTTGGGAATTGCCGCATCTTCCACCTTTATTGAGGCGGTGACGCCTTTCAAGGTTCCTAGTTCATGTTGGAACACTTCTTTGGCGTTGGCCAAGATGTCTTTCAATCGTTCAGGTATAACGTCATCATCATTTTTTTTCTTACTGGTAACCGTCAGTGCCTGAATGGAGTGCCAGTCTAAACGTATCTTTCTGATCCATTCACGTCCCAACAGCGGTGGACCACCATTTTGCAGAACGTATAAATACAACTTCTGTATTTCCTTGCCATTGTATACAACAGGCACTCTTATTTTCCATCTGGGGTATACTTTCTGCCCCGTATATGTTTTTAAGATAATGGATGTGTCTTTCAAGGGCATATGCGGAAATAGCCGCTCGTAATCCTGTCGACTTATGACGGTCAGAGCTGATCCTGTATCTAGCTCCATTTTAACTGGGGACCCTGCTATCGTGAGGGTAACCCAAATGGTCTGGTAATCTTCTTTGGCAATTACATTATGTAATTTGAGACAGCTTAGTCTCTTGTTTCCGGAGTCGCTATCGCTCTTCTGATCTTCGGAGCTACTGTCCGTCATCATTTGTACCTTTTTGTACTTTTCTTTATTGATTTTTTTTTTGTCAGTGGATTTTTTGTTTCCAGATCGGCATACACGTGCAATGTGTCCCATCTTTCCGCATTGCCTGCATGCTTTGTCCTTGAACCAGCAGTCCCTTTGGTCATGGGTGGATCTGCCGCACCGATAACATCTCTCGAAACCCTGTGTCATTTCATGGGTGCCGAAATCCTGTGGCTTTTGCTGTATCTCTGCAGCTCCTCTCGCTGCTGCTTCGTATGATACAGCCATACTGAAAGCCTTGTCCAGTGTTAAATCTTTCTCAGAAAGTAGCCTTTTCTGTGTTCCTTCACTTAGGAGACCGCAGAGGAATTTGTCTCGAAGAGAATCTGCCAGTCCTGCTCCGAATTGGCAGTGCTTTGATAGCTTCCTTAATTCGGTGAGGTAATCAGCGTTACTTTCATTCTTGTGCTGATTCCTCCTGAAGAATTTGAACCGTTCCGCTATCAGCAGCAGTGTTGGGTTTAAGTGCTCCTGTAGGGTATCAACAATTTCCTTAAAATTCTTGTCCATCGGTTTGGCTGGAGTGATTAAGTTTCGTAATAGCCCGTATGTCTTTGCGCCCATTAGATTTAGGAGTATCGATGCCTTTTTATCATCCTCTATTTCATTTACTGTGCAATATACCTCCACTCTTTCCACATATGTGGTCCAATCCTCTACATCATTATCGAAAGCAGTAATATTGCCAGTCTTAGGCATCCTGAAAATAAAATGGCGCCTCCCGCGCTTTCCTTTCTTCCTTGCTGAAAAAAATGGCGCCTCCCACGCTTTCCCGCCGCTGTTGCTGCTGACAACGCTGTTCTCCGCGGTTTTTATTTATACAAATATTTTTAATAGTCGGAGCCTTGTTCCCGCCGGACTCTCTGGGACTTTCCCCGTCCTCTGCGTGGTCTGAACGCCGACCTGCTTTGCAGAGCTGGCCGTCTCCCGAGTGCTCCACCCCTCGTCTTTGTTTGCCTGCACCTTCACTGCTTGGCCCCGCTGTAGAGCCAGCCGATTGAGCCCAGCCCACCGCCCAGGAAGGATTATTGCAGTACCTGCCACCAGCCCGGCTAGCTGGTGAAACCACAGTTTTTTTTCTTCTTTTTTTTCTTTTTCCTTCGTCTGAGGAATCGATCTCCTTGAGGTGCTGCCGAATTGCAGGTAAGTCCATTTTCAATTCGTCGCCACTGTTGTATCCGTGTGTTAATGAAGACACGGAATGCAGGAGTTGGTTTACAGGTGTTTGCTGGACAAAGTCTGGAGGTGAACTAACTGATACAAGACACTATACAGGCTTATATAGCCCCAGTGGCCACTACCGGCATTACAGTACACAGCGGCTCTTAAAGGCACATACACCACACCAACGGGACAAATTTGTCTGTGGACTCCTGAGTGAAGGAACCCAGAAGAGGTTACTCTCAGAGAAAGAGCTGATGCTAGATAAGGCTTTCAGCGTGGCAGTATCGTACAAAGCAGCAGCAAGGGGAGCTGCAGAAATACAGCAAAAGCCACAGGAATACGGCACCCATGAAATGACACGGGGATTTGAAAAATGTTATCGATGCGGCAGAACAACCCATGACCAGAAGGACTGCTGGTTCAAGGACAAAACATGCAGGCAATGCGGAAAGATGGGACACATTGCACGAGTTTGCAGGTCCGGGAAGAAGACTAACGACAACAAAAAGACTACTAAGGAAAAGTACAGGAAAGTACAAAAGATGACGGACAGTAGTTCCGAAGACCAGAAGAGCGATAGTGAATCCGGGAACAAGAGACTAAGCTGTCTCAAACGACACAATGTAATCGCAAAAGAGGATCACCGAACCATTTGGGTCACCCTCATGATAGCAGGGTCCCAAGTCAAAATGGAATTGGATACAGGATCAGCCCTGACCGTCATGAATCGACGAGACTACGAGCGGCTATTCACACACATACCCTTGAAAGACACATCCATTGTCTTGAAGACATATACGGGGCAGAAAGTATACCCCAGAGGGAAAATAAGGGTGCCTGTCGTATACAACGGCAAGGAAATACAGAAATTGTATCTGTACATACTGCAAGATGGTGGACCACCGTTATTGGGACGTGAATGGATCAGAAAGATAAGTTTAGACTGGCACTCCATTCAGGCACTGACGGTGGCTGGTAAAAAGGATGACGACGTCACACCTGGGCGATTGCCGAAAATCTTAGCTAACGCTAAAGCGGTAATTCAACAAGGACTGGGAACTCTTAAAGACATAACCGCCTCGATAAAAATAGAAGAGAATGCAATTCCCAAGTTTTTCAAAGCAAGACCGGTACCGTATGCAATTCGCCCAGCCGTCGAGGCAGAGCTGGAGAATCTGGAGAATGCAGGCGTGTTATCTAAGGTAGACTGGAGCGAGTGGGCGACACCCATTGTTCCTGTCATGAAGAAAACGTTAAACAGTAAGTCTGAGGAGCCAAGGAAGGTTTGCATCTGTGGGGACTTCAAGGTGACTGTGACCCCAGTCCTTCACACAGTACAGTATCCTCTTCCGAGGATAGAAGATATTTTCGCCTCACTATCTGGAGGGAAACGTTTTACAAAAATTGACCTAGTGCAAGCATATTTGCAGATGGAGGTTGAAGAATCCTCTAGGAAATATCTCACGATAAACACTCACAAAGGTCTTTACCAGTATAATCGACTGGTATTCGGAGTAGCATCAGCTCCGGCGATATGGCAAAGAATGATGGAACAAGTCCTGCAAGGGATTCCGGGGACTCAGTGTTACTTGGACGACATCCTAGTGACAGGTGAAAATGACAGTGAACACCTTGCCAACCTAGAGCAGGTGCTCACTAGACTAAGAGAACATGGGCTACGAGCCAATCACCCCAAGTGTGAGTTTTTTAAGAAACAAATATCGTATTGTGGCGACGTGATTGATGAAGAGGGGTTACATAAGTCCCCTGACAAAATTGAAGCGGTAGTTAAGGCTCCAGCCCCTGAAAATGTGTCGCAACTGAGGTCATTCCTCGGATTGGTGAATTACTACCATAAGTTTTTGCCGAATTTGTCCACAATTCTGCACCCATTGAACGCCCTGCTACAAACTGGAGTAGCATGGAAATGGAGCGCTGAATGTAAGCGGGCCTTTCAGAAGTGTAAAGGCCTGATCACTTCAAGAGAAGTATTGGCTCACTACAACCCATCACTACCGATAAGACTGGCGTGCGATGCGTCTCCCTATGGCGTTGGAGCGGTACTGTCACATAAATTCCTTGATGGTTCAGAGAGGCCGATAGCTTTTGCGTCACGCTCGTTAACTTCAGCCGAGCGTAACTACGCCCAGATTGACAGAGAGGCCCTCAGCCTGGTGTGGGGGGTGAAGAAGTTCAATCACTACCTGCATGGACAGAAATTTACTCTACTAACTGATCAGCAACCTCTTGTCTCCATTTTCAACCCTAAGAAAGGCGTCCCGATAATGACAGCACAACGGCTACAGAGGTGGTCCCTTTTCCTAGGGGCACACCAATATGACATAGAGTATAAAGGAACTAAACAGCATGGGAATGCTGATGGATTGTCGCGCCTACCGTTGCCGACGGTGGAAGAAGCACCTGCAGTGGATCCTGTGGAGATATTCCACTCGACCATAGTCGAATGTCTACCTGTGACGAATGCAAACATAGAAAAGGAAACACGAAATGACCCGACACTCTCCAGGGTCTATGATTTAACGGTGAAGGGATGGCCAGCACATGGCGAACCACTGTTGCCAGCATTCTCGCCGAGAAGAGAACAGCTGTCAGTGTGCCGAGGAACCTTGATGTGTGGATCCAGAGTAGTAATTGCACCCAAATTGAAGGATAGAGTGCTCAATGAGCTTCATGAGGGTCATCTGGGAGGGGTAAAAATGAAGAACTTAGCCAGAGCGTTTGTGTGGTGGCCGGGAATCGATAGAGAAATCGAAGAGATGACCAAGAGCTGTACAGGATGCCAGAAGGTCCAAAACGCCCCACCACAAGCCCCTCTACATCCATGTGAGTGGCCCTCATCTCCATGGCAAAGGGTACACATTGATTTTGCTGGTCCATTTATGGACTCGATGTTTTTAATTGCGGTGGATGCACATTCAAAGTGGCCAGAGGTAATAAAAATGTCCTCAACCACCACAGAAAAAACTATCACAGTCTTACGAACCATATTCGCCAGAAATGGGCTGCCTGAACAGATTTGCTCTGACAATGGACCACAGTTTGTGTCTGAAGAGTTCCGGAGGTTCTTAAAGAACAATGGTGTTAAGCATTACACATCCGCCCCATATCATCCAGCCACCAATGGATTGGCTGATAGCCTTCTTGAATGTTTGAACGAACCTATCAAGGCAATGTGTAATGAAGACATACCCCTACAACACAAGGTGGATAACTTCTTGTTTGCCTACCGGAATGCAACACATGCGGTTACCAACCAAACTCCAGCCATGATGTTCTTCAATCGAAGACTAAGATGCCGCTTGGATTTGGTTAAGCCAAACATCAGAAGAGATGTGGAGAACAGGCAGTTTCAGAATATGAATGAAAGGCCAACCAGGAGTTTTAAGATAGGCCAACCAGTTTTGGCCCGGGACTACCGCACAGAGAAATGGCAGCCAGGAACGAGCTGCACACGGCAAGGACCTCTAATGTATACCGTGGACGTTGGAGAGAGCATTGTAAGACGCCATGCTGACCAGATTCTAGAGTCACTGGAAAACGTCAAATCTACATCACGATCCTATACACCTGGTGATGAAACCGAAGTACCAATTGCATCTACCTCAGAATCGGTGATATTGGAAGCAGACGAACCAAACAACGACGTTGATCCCGAATCAACTTTGCCAGAAGAACCTGATACCCCAAAGAGGCGTTATCCGGACAGAATCAGGAAGCCTCCTCAAAGACTGAATTTATAATTGATTAACTTCAGCTAATGTATATAGCAACTGTAATTGTAAATATGTTATTTAATTATTAATCGAATGTGATGTACTGTTTAGCTAAAAGGGGAGGAATTGTAGTGTATGTACTTTGAAGAAGGAACTATATTCTGCAGCCCCTGTATACTGCAGTACCAGTAGTGACCACCCCTGTATATAAGCCCGTGTAGTGACTTTGTATAGTAGTTCCAGTTTTGTCTCCATTCAGTAAACACCTGTTATAATCAACTTCTGCAGTCCGTGTCTCAATTACACACGGACATTACAGGTGCCATAATCCATAGCAACCACTTGCTCCCACCAGCAATTCTTATGTGGCAGGAATTAATTGTGCTCTGTAGCATATTCTACAAATTGTTATAAAAGCAGAAAATGCTGGAAATACTCAGCAGGTCAGGCAGCATCTGTGGAGGGGAAACAGAGTTAATGTTTCAGGTCGATGACCTTCATCAGAACTGGAAAAAGTTAGAGATGTAACAGATTTTAAACAAGTGCAGCGGCAGTGAAAGGGGGGAGGGGAGGAAAGAACAAAAAGGAAGGTCTGTGATAGGGTGGAAGGCAGGAGAGATTAAAGACAAAAGGGATGGTGGTGCAAAGCAAAAGGAGATGGCAATGGAACAAGTTAAGAAACAAAAGATGAGTCTGGAAGAGGTGTAAATGGGAATGGCAGAATCATCAACAGCTGCCATATGAAAAAATAGGGGCAGAAGTTATGGTCTGAAATTGTCGAACTCAATGTTGAGTCCAGAAGGCTGTAAAGTGCCGAATCGAAAGATGAGGTGCTGTTCCTCGAGCTTACGTTGACCTTCGTTGGAACAGTGTAAGAGCCCAAGCACAGAGAGGTCAGAGTGGGAGTGGAGAATTAAAGTGACAGGCGACCGGAAGCTCAGGGTCACACTTATGGACTGAACAGAGATGTTCCGCAAAGCAGTCCCAATCTGCGTTTGGTCTTCCCAATGTAGAGAAGACTGAATCGTGAGCAGCGAATACAGTATACTAAATTGCACGAAGTACAAGTAAATCACTGTTTCACCTGGAAGGAGTGTTTGGGGCCCTGGACAGTGGGAAGGGAGGAGGTAAAAGGGCAGGTGTTGCAACTCCTGCGCTTGGAAGGGAAGGTGCTGTGGGAAGGGGAGGGGGTGTTGGGGTGATTGAGGAGTGGACCAGGGTGTCCGGGAGGGAGCGGACCCATCGGAATGCTGAAAGGGGAGGTTAAGGGGAAGATGTGTCTGGTGGTGGGATCACGCTGGAAGTGGTGGAAATGATGGCGGATGATACGTTGAATGTGGTGGCTGGTGGGGTGAAAGGTGAGGACAAGAGGAACCTTATTGTGGTTCTGGGAGGGAGGGGAAGGGGTGAGAGCAGAAGTGCAGGAAATAGAACAGACACGGTCAAGGGCCATGTTAACCATGGTAGAGGAGAATCTTCAGTTGAGGAAAAAGGAAGACATATCGGAAGCACTAGTATGGAAGGTGACATCGTTAGAACAGATGCGACAGAGACGGAGAAATTTGGAGAATGGAATAGAGTCCTTACAGGAAGTAGGGTAGGAGGAAGTGTAGTCCAGGTAGCTGTGGGAGTCAATGGGCGTTTAGTGGATATTTGTTGATAGCCTATCCCCAGAAATGGAGACAGAGAAGTCGAGGAAGGGAAGGGAAGAGTCAGAAATGGACCATGTGAAGGTGAGGGAATGGTGGAAATTGGATGCAAAGTGAATTAAATTTTCTAGTTCTGAGTAAGAGCAGGAAATGGCACCGATACGGTCATCAATCTATCGGAAAAAGAGGTGAGGGAGGGAACCTGAGTAGGACAAAGAATGTTCCACATATCCCATGAAATGACAGACATAGCTAGGACCCATGTGGGTTCCCATAGCAACAGGTTTAATTTGGAGGAAGTGAGTGGAGTCAAAGGAGAAGTTGTTCAATGTGAGAACAAGTTCAGCCAGACGGAGGAGGGTGGTGGTGGAAGGGGACTTTCATACTGAAAAGGAGATGGTGGGGACCAGGAAACTGGAAATCGTTAAAGTGGCAGAGGGCATCAGAAGAGTCGCGGATGTAGGTGGGAAAAGACTGGACAAGGGGAGAAAAAATAGAATCGAGATAGGAAGAAATCAGTTCCATGGGGCAAGAACAGGCTGAAACGATGGGTCTACCAGGGCAGTCCTGTTTGTGGATCTTGGGAAGGAGGTAGTAGCGGGCTGTGCGGGGTTGGGGGACTATGATGTTAGTGGCTATGGAGGGAAGATCTCCAGAGGAGACGAAGTCAGTAACAGTCTTGGAAACAATGGCTTGATGTTCGGCAGTGGGGTCATGATCCAAGGGGAGGTAGGAGGAGGTGTCAGAGAGTAGGCGTTCAGTCTCTGCAAGGTAGAGATCAGTTCACCAAACAACAACAGCACCACCCTTGTCAGCAGGTTTAATGACAATGTTGGGGTTGGACCTGAGAGAATGGAGTGCTGCAAGTTCAGAGGGAGGTAGGTTGGAGTGAGTGAGGGGAACAAAGAAAATGAGACGGCCGATGTCACACCACCAATTCACAATGAAAAGATCTAGAGAGGGTAAGAGGCCAGAGGGAGGGGTCCAGGTAGAACGAGAATTCTGAAAATGGAAGAAAGGGTCAGCTGTGCGGGGAGAAGACTCCTGGCCAAAGAATTGGTCATGGAGATGAAGGCATCGGAAAAAGAGTACAGTGCCGTGCCGAGCTTGAAATTCATTGAGGTGGGGGCGTAAGGGGATGAAGCTCAGGCCTTTGCTGAGGACTGATCGTTCAGGGTCATACAGGGGAAGGTCAGAGGGCATTGTGAAAACACAGCAGTTGAGATTGGAAGAAGGGACGGGGTCAGAGGTAAGTGAAGCGGAAGAAGGTTCCGGAGGGGTGTTGGTATCCAAGAGTTGTTGAAGCTTGCGATCCTTGACACCTGAAAGGAAGAAGAAAAGTTTTGTGTTAAAGTGCCGGATGAGGCGAAGGATGAAATGGGACTGCAGACCAGGACAGCTTTGAGATAGAGTGCGTCGGTGCTACTGAAGACAGAGGTCGAGAGTGTGCACGTGGCGGTACATGGCGTTGAGCGTGGATCTCAGGAGTAATGGTTCGAGGAAGATTGAATATCGTGGAGATATCTGTAATGCTCGGTGGATTCAAAGCATGAAGGGTGGAATTTCAGTTGGAATCCACGTGGAGTAAGTCGGAGCGGAGACAGTTGCTGAGGAAAGAGATGTGGCTGTAAAAGTGAGTTTTGCTAGATACCTGATCAAACACGAGAAGGGAAACAGAAAGCAATGAAGATGAACAAGGTAAAAGAGACAAACAGAAATCCTGTCACAGAGAAGAGCAGAACTTCCTCAAGGTGGTCATTCCTAGAAGAGAAATGGCAGTGAATTAAACACTAATAAAAGAGCAAAATACTGCAGATGCTGGAAATCTGAAATAAAAACAGAAAATGCTGGAAATACTCAGCAGGTCAGGCAGCATCTGTGGAGAGAGAAACAAAGTTAACCTTTCAGGTCTGTTTTCTGTTTTTCTTTCAGATTTCCAGCATCTGCTGTATTTTGCTTTTGTTCTAAAAATTGTTGTCCATTAGCGCACATATAGTGCATGCCTTATTAAGACACACTGATTTCAATCCTATTTAGTTTTTGAAAAGCTTAATACTTGTGTGGAAGCCGTTTTGTTAACTGTGTCACATATTTAGTGTGATATTTATGTGTAGTTTTGCAGTCTATGCATGATGTATTGGGTAGCATCTGCAGGTTAATGCTTCCAGTTGTTACCTTTGTAAATGCTAATCTATCAATTATTCATCTGAATAGATTGATTTAGCATTCCACTGTTGACTAGCTATTAGAGTTTTGTTGGGTGTTGATTCCATCAAAATTAAGCAATTCTAAACATTGCTATTATTGTAAGTTTAGCATGATGTTTTGGTACTGCCTTATACTTCATCATATGTATCTTTTAATGAGTAGCTTGGTTGGTAGGTAGGTATGTGGTCCATGGGAAAAGTGGTCCAACCGTGGCTAACAAGAGAAGTTAAAGATAGTATTAGATCAAAGGAAGAGGTTTATAATGTTGCCAAAAAGAATAGTAAGCCTGAGGATTGGGAGGATTTTAGAATTCAGCAAAGGAGGACCAAGAAATTGATAAAGAAAGGGAAAATAGAATATGAGAGTAAACTAGCGAGAGACATAAAAACAGACTGTAAAAGCTTCTATAGTTATGTAAAAAGGAAACGATTAGCAAAAGTAAACGTGAGTCCCTTACAGGCTGAGACAGGAGAAATTATGAAAGGGAGTAAGGAAATGGCAGAGAAATTAAGCAAATACTTTGTGTCTGTCTTCACGGAAGAAGACGCAAAAAAATCCTGGAAATAGTGGAGAACCAAGGGTCTAGCGAGAATGAGGAATTGAAAAAAATTAGTATTAGTAAAAAATAGTACTGGAGAAATTAATGGGACTGAAAGCTGATAAACCCCCTGGATCTGATGGCCTACATTCTGGGGTTTTAAAAGAGATGGCTCGAGATAGTGGATGCATTGGTTGTCATCTTCCAAAATTCCATAGATTCTAGAACGGTTCCCACGGATTGGAAGGTAGCAAATGTAACCTCACTATTTAAGAAAGGAAGGAGAGAGAAAACGGGGAACTACAGACCAATTAGTCTGACATCAGTAGTAGGAAAAATGCTAGAATCTATTATTAAGGACGTGGTAACTATTATGTCCGTGTGTAATTGAGACACGGACTGCAGGAGTTGGTTACAACAGGTCTTTACTGAGTGGAGACAAACTGGAACTACTATGCAAAGTTACTACACAGGCTTATATACAGGGGTGGTCACTACTGGTACTGCAGTATACAGGGGCTGCAGAATATCGTTCCTTCTGCAAAGTACATACACTACAGTAACAGGGCACTTAGAAAATAATAATAGGATTGGGCAGAGTCAACACGGATTTTTGAAAGGGAAATCGTGTTTGACAAATCTGTTAGAGTTTTTCGAGGTTGTAACTAGCAGGATAGATTTAGGAGAACCAGTGGATGTGGTGTATTTGGATTTTCAGAAGGCATTGACACGGTGCCACACAAGAGGTTATTAAACAAAATTAGGGCTCATGGGATTGGGGGTAATATACTAGCATGGATTTAGGATCGGTTAACAGACAGAAAACAGAGAGTAGGAATAAACAGGTCATTTTCGGGTTGGCAGGCTGTAACTAGTGGGGTACCGCAAGGATCAGTGCTTGGGCCTCAGCTATTCACAATCTACATCAATGATTTGGAATAGGGGACCAAATGTAATATATCCAAGTTTGCTGATGATACAAAGCTGGGTGGGAATGTTAAGTTGTGAGGAGGATGCAAAGAGGCTTCAAGGGGATATAGACAGGCTAAGTGAGTGGGCAAGAACATGGCAAGTGGAATATAATGTGGAGAAATGTGAAGTTATCCACTTTGGTAGGAAAAATAGGAAAGCAGAGTATTTTTAAATGGTGAGAGATTGGGAAATGTTGGTGTTCAGAGGGACCTGGGGGTCCTTGTACACAACTCACTGAAAGTTAACATGCAGGTACAGCAAACAATTAGGAAAGCAAATGGTATATTGGCCTTTATTATAAGATTTGAGTATAAAAGTAAAGACGTCTTACTGCAATTATATCGGGCCCTGGTGAGACCACACCTGGAGTATTGTGTACAGTTTTGGTCTCCTTACCTAAGGAAGGATATACTTGCCATAGAGTGAGTGCAATGAAGGTTCACCAGACTGATTCCTGGGATGGGGGGATTGTCCTATGAGGAGAGATTGAGTAGACTAGGCCTATATTCTCTAGAGTTTAGAAGAATGAGAGGTGATCTCATTGAAACATACAACATTCTTACAGGGCTTGACAGGGTAGATGCAGGAGAGGATGTTTCCTCTGGCTGGTGAGTCTAGAACCAGGGGTCACGGTCTCAGAATAAGGGCTCGGCCATTTAGGACTGAGATGAGGAGAAATTTCTTCACTCAGAGGGTGGTGAATCTTTGGAATTCTCTACCCCAGAGGGCTGTAGAGGCTCAGTCGTTGAGTATATTTAAGACAGAGATTGATAGAATTTTGGATGTTAAGGGAATCAAGGGATATGGGGATCGTGCAGGAAAGTGGAGTTGAGGTAGAAGGTCAGCCATGATCTTATTGAATGGCGGAGCAGGCTCGAGGGGCCAAATATCCTAATCCTGCTCCTATTTCTTATGTTCTTATGTAAATTGTGGAAAATCCACTATACACTGAATAATCAATGATATTTTGTACTGTACCAAGGAATTAAAGTTAAGTGGTTTAATCTGTAATACAAGGCCATTTGTCAAATTCTTCAATTAGCCTGTTGTCCTCAATGTCCCAGTTTAGCACAGGTGGGATCCATCACTGTTCAGTCAGTGTCAGTTACTATTTGAGCCGTTGTTTTGTTTCTCTGGTCCTTTGCAGCTTTCAAAATGTTGACACACTTGTGACACAATGCAGGGTTTTTAGTTGACACTGTATAGTATGTTTGGTGTATTGTGAATGTATCCTCAACTGGACCTAACTGTTCCAGTTTAATTATACAGCATTTAACCAACTGGGATGCTGTATTTTCAATAATAAAAACAGAAAATGCTGGAAATATTCAGCAGGTCAGGCAGCATCTGTGGATAGAGAAACAGAGTTAACATTTCAGGTTGATGGTTCTGATGAAAGGTTTGTCAAGGATATTTGTCCAACTACTGCCCAGCGAATGCCCATGAAATTACTACGCCTGGTAAAAGCAAGCGTAAGGCCTGCTTTTACCAGCATAAGAGTTTAAATGAATATTTTTTTTCAATTATTTAAACATTAAAACACCTGTAAAATAAGTTAGTTATTTTTAGCCCCTTTAAAACATTTAAATTTATTTTTCAAAAAATTAAATTTTTGTTTTAAATGTTAATTAAATTGTATTTTAATTAATTTTAAATACGTAATAAAAAAAAAATTGGCATGTAAATTTGTTTTTGATGTGATCCCCATTCATGCTTATGGGGATTCCATACATACAGCTTCTAAACTGATTAAATAGTTTTACATGAACACTTTATTTTACTTAAAGTCAATTTATACACATTTAAATTTCTATATAACCATTGAACGTAAATTTATCTTTTAATTTCAGTGCCCGAGATCATTTTATATTTCAAAAGGTAAATAGAAGTTTTTTATAATATATATTATTTTGTAAATCATTTTAAAAAGCCTGATTTTTTTTTCATTTCATAAATCATTCTGAAATATGTTTTATGTATATTTTTGTGTTGAGGTGTTACAGGAAATGAAAGATTGGAGTGTTATCCCTATTTAAATGCTACTCTTGGATGGCTTAACTCCATGACACATTATTTTCAGGTTTTCTCTTGGACTTGATGTTTTTAAACAATTTATATTTTTTTATCACATCAAAGGCAGACTGTAGTTTTTCAAAGGAAAAGGAGAATACTATGCCGATGGCTCTTCCAGCCTTGCATTTCTTATTCCATTTCATCTTGCTTCGTTTTGACTAATTCAGTAACAGCTACCGGTAATAAAAAAAACTTGTTAGAACTTGTTGTGCCTTGAAGGGCTGTCTTTGATGCACTAACAGCCAATAGGATGCATTCACTGATTACTTTACAAGAACTCATGTTTACTGATTGATGGTTAATAAAACAGAAACAATTTTACAGGTTGTGAGGAGAAATGTTGCCAAATTGCATGTTTTTCTGCAGACAATGCAATGCTCTTGTTGCTACTATTATATTACAGATGGAGATCATAATGTTACCTAAATGGCTAAATCATGAGCTCAGAAATACTTTCTAATTGACTATAATGTTCACTTAAAGTGCCTCAACCTTGTTAATTTTATATACAGATTGTGCAATAATGGGGCATAAAGGGAAGAAAAATAATGCTGGCTGGTGAAGATTGAACACGAGGAATAGTTCACAGCAATGCTCCAATCTCAATCAACTGCACTTTTCTTCAAAAATTCATTTTGAAACACTGTGGAGAAAACAGAGGTTTTAGTCAGTGCACTTTCCCTCTTCAGACTTGGGCACTGGGCACAAATCCAGCTTTAAAATTGTTCTTTTGTCTTACTGATAGCTGTCAGGGTAAAGCATAATTAATCTGAAACTAGCCTGCATTGTGCAAAGTCAATATGCAAAAAGAAATTAATAATTTATAAAACTGAACAACAGAGTTTTTGTGCATCTTAAATGGGAAAGTATCTGCAGGGGCAGAACTTTCAGTGTGAAGTATTTACCCCCTAATGTGTCCCACATTTTTATTTATTAATGGTCTTCTTTGTTGAACAATTTACCTTTATTAGATAAGAGATCCTTGAAGGGCTCCTATGTAGAGCTTTGGAGATGGATATTTCCTCAAAGTGGAAGTCAAGTAGATGTACTTCATTGATGTCAGTGAAATGGTTATTTGTGGACCACATTCATTAGCCACCATTGATGGGTGTGTTTAGTTTTTTACAGACTGATGGGAGCTATCTGTTCCTTTTTAACTCAGTCTCCACTGAGTCCTGCTGTCAACACAAAATTTAGTGAGGGCTGTATTTAAAAGGATATTATAGCATCATCATTGGTCTGTAACCAGAGGAACTGAAGCAATAAAATGGCAGCTAGATCTGTCAAAAGAGGATACTTTCTCTTCCCCTCCAATCAGATGGTAGTGTGACACATGTGCTTCTCTGTTTTTTAAGAAACGTCTTTCTCCTGAACTGTATGGAGGGGCCTTTCAAGAAGGACATCATGCAGCCAAAATTCAACTTAGTTTACATCAGACAAGTGAATTGATGAATAAACAGAATTGTCCTGTGCTCTTTCAAAAAGACAGTGCATGTGATACTTTATTAACATCTGTATTTTAATAATCCAGAAATTCGGGTCGGAGGTTATGATGGAGCTGTATAAAACACTGGTTAGGCCACAGCTGGAATACTGTGTGCAGTTCTGGTCGCCACACTACAGGAAGGATGTGATCACGTTAGAGAGGGTGCAGAGGAGGTTCACCAGGATGTTACCAGGGCTGGAGCGCTTCAGCTATGAAGAGAGACTGGGCAGATTGGGTTTGTTTTCCTTGGAGCAGAGGAGGCTGAGGGGGGACATGATTGAGGTGTACAAAATTATGAGGGGCATAGATAGGATGGATGCTGAGGAGCTTTTTCCCTTAGTAGAGGAGTCAATAACTAGGGGGCATAGATTCAAGGTAAAGGGCGGGAGGTTTAGAGGGGATTTGAGAAAGAACTTTTTCACCCAGAGGGTGGTTGGAGTCTGGAACTCACTGCCTGAAAGGGTTGTGGAGGCAGAAACCCTCACAACATTTAAGAAGCATTTGGATGTGCACTTGAAATGCCATAGCATACAAGGCTACGGGCCAAATGCTGGAATATGGGATTAGATTAGACAGGGCTTGATGGCCGGCGCGGACACGATGGGCCGAAGGGCCTCTATCCGTGCTGTATTACTCTATGACTCTATGACTCTATGCCCTGCACTTACCTAGCGTGCTGGCCGTTGAGCTGTGGGCCCGTGTGGGATTCTGATCCTGGGCCTGCTCCAACTGCTGGTGCGCAGTGCTTGCGTATCCCAGGGGCGCAGTTAGTTCGAAGCGTCCCCTGGGATCACGTGGGCCATGGAGAGCCAATGGTAGCAGGGAATGCTTCATTCATTAGTTTGACAGGAAGAGCTGTCAAAACTATAAATACTATAAGCCCCAAAACATCACTAAAACTTCAAATAAATTTTTAAAAAGCATCACATTTTTAAAATAACTAAAATAACTACATAAAATAACTTTTAAACAATAATATAAATTTTTGAAAAATTAATTACATTTTCTAACGGGGCTAAAAATAAACTTACCTTTCTTTAAAGTATTTAAAAATGATAAACCTGTGGAAAAAATGTTTTTATTTTAATTAATTCACCACTTACCTTGTTAAAAGCAGGCCTTATGCCTGCTTTTTACATGTGTAACTCCTGGAGACTTACCCCCCCGGAGAACCCTTCAAAAAAAACGTAAGTTCCATGCGCACGCGCTGCCTCTCCGGCGTATGCGTTCAACCTCCGAACCCCTTCCTTTAAGAGAACGGAAGTTCCGGTTTCCCATGCATGCGCAGTGCATGCACGAAACCGGCACTTCCATTGGGCCTACGGGTGAGTACCCCGTGCGTACTTACCCGTGGAGACCCGAATTTCTGGGCCAATAACTGTCAATTACTGTGCAAGTATAAATTTAGTTTAATAAAAGAACCTTTAAAAAATATTAAGGAAAGACATTGCATTTATATAACACCTTTCATGACCGCATGACATTCCAAAGCGGTTCACAGCCAATGAAGTACTCTTGAAGTGCAGGCGAACTGCATGCACCCCTGGGATACCTGGGCCTCTGTGCATTTTGTAGTGGAGAGGCCCGGGATCGGAAATCTCGGGACCTACGGAGCCAGCCGGTAAGTGCATAGATTTTTTCCGATCGGAGGCATCTGCACGCAGGACGCCTCCGATCGGAAATTTAAGGCCATTTTTATAAATTTAGCACTGAGGCCATTTACAGAATCTTAAAATCGGAAACCTCCTCACTTGTTCATTACCACAAGGCAAGGAAAGAATCTCGGCAGCCTTCCCTTACTGTTGCCAAGTATTCTACTGTACTCTCTGCAGTCTTTACGGAGGCTGTGCTTCTTCTGCACTGAAGTTTCCTGGGGCATAAGCTGCTCACATTGCTTTTAGAATGCTATTACACCAAAACTTACACCACTTCTTATGCAAATTAACTTACCTAGGAAACTTGCATGCAACTCTTTCTGCTGGAGAATTGCATAACTTTCTGGTGCAACAACAGCTCAATGGACATCAAGGAAATTCAGGCCCCAGGATTCTATAGCACTAAGAGGGCAGGGTGGGGAGGGGGTGGGGTGGTGTGGGAGGAGATATGAGATTGTTGCATCCCATCAGGGAGGTTTCAAATTCCCCACTGCCACACATTAACACGAATCTCCATTGGAGCAGACCCTAGTTTTATAACTCTTCTTTCCGCCCTGCTGAAAGCAGCTACTGATGTGATCAATGCGTCAAACCATGGATCAGCTTATTATTCCAGTCTCCAGGTAATACCAAGGGTAATTAGAGGTTGAACAAACACTTTTAAAACATAAGAATACATTTTGCACTTCCAAAATAATATAAATGATTATCTTAGTGACAATGAGACTCAAGAGATAAGAAATGCCATATTGCAGGAGATGGACAGAGCAGTACAATGCACAGAAATAAATGAGCTTATAAAGTACAATACAGTAGGAGGGTTACAGTAGACAGTATAGTACACAGAGCATAAATTGCATTACATTTCAAAACAGCAACATACGCGCCATCCTAATAAACCACGAAGGAAGTAATTCAAAAATAACTCCTTAATAAGCTATTAAATGGGCTTTGCATAGAGAAAATTTACAGCCACATATTATGAACATTGTTAGCAAACCAAGAAATTACTGGTGCATACTGATATATATAAAATTTGGTATGTGGGGTGCACATTGAATTGAACTTGTTGTGTATGTAACCTGTTCCACCTTAAGAGAGCTTAAGCCTGTTCCACCTTAAGAGTTGTACTACTTTCTCAGGCTGCTGTAGACGTAATACCGGGGGTGAACACACCGGTATATAAGCACTGTGCAGTAATCTTGTATTCAGTGTAGTCCCTACCTCCAACCAGTAAAGACCTGTTTTATTGTTACTGATTAAGTCTCAGTATTAATTACTTGAACAACTCACAGACTTAACACTGGCGACGAGTCAGGTTCTTACCCTGCGGCAGTTATTCCACGGCGGCTTCGTCCACAGACAGGACGTTGAAGAGAGGTTTCAAATCTCACCACCCCACTGGAAGCGACAGGCATTAGGACCCTGAAGCCTCCATCAGCGACTGAAAACTGGAGGACAGAAGACATCCTGCAGCTTCTTTTTCAACCTCGGTGGTGGGTAAGCCGAGCAGCATTGGCTGCAAAGACAGGGCTGGGGGAAGTCGGAGGTAGAAGGGCCATCGATCGCAATCCCTGATAAGGGCCGCACTCGGGCTGAAAGGCGCAGCGTCGGCAGACACTGAAGGCGCGAGAGCCGTGGTGAAAAGCGCGGGCCATCGATCGCGGCGGAAGATAAGGGCCGCACTCGGGGCTGAAGGGAGACGGCGTCGGGGGACGGGTGAAGACCGCCAAGCGCGGGAAAACCGCCATTTTGTGGGCGGAGGACGACGGCAAGAGCGGGAAGCCGCCATCTTGGATAGCAGTAAAAAAAAAAATCTGAGAAATTGCAAATCTGATAAAGTACTACAATGCCTAAACACGGGAATATTAGCAACTTTGATAGTGACATCGAAGATTGGGCCATATATGTTGAACGAGTTAAAAATTATTGTAAGGCCAATAAAATTCGTGAGGCTGATAAAGCACTAACATTATTAAATTTAATGGGTGCGAAGACATACGGGCAATTGAAACACCTGTTATCACCAGATGAACCGACGGATAAGACGTTCGATGAGATTGTTACTGTCCTGAAAGATCATCTAAACCCCACGCCGCTGATGCTAGCGGAACGATTTAAATTTTATGACAGAAGGCAGCTACAGCATGAAAGCAATGCTGAATATTTGCTGGAATTGCGTAAATTAGCGAAATATTGCCAGTTTGGAACGGGACTGACAGATGCACTACGAGACAAATTTGTGTGTGGTTTGTTTAAACAGGATACACAAAAGCGACTGCTCGAGGAGAATGAGCTGACGCTTGAGAAGGCGGTCACTATGGCAGCAGCACACGAAGCCGCAGCGAGAGGCACGGCAGTAATGCAGCTACGGTCACCGGAGCTCAGTGCACACAAATTGGGTGTGAGTTCTGGCAAATGTTATCGTTGTGGAAAGACAACGCATGATCAGAACCAGTGTTGGTTTAAAAACCAAGAATGTAGAACTTGTGGTAGGCTTGGACATATAGCTAGAGTATGCAGGTCAGGGAAGAAGACCAGCAACAAGAAGTCACCGCAAGGAAAATGCGCAAAAGTACACAAGGTGGCCGAACAGGAGTCCGATTCAGACGCTAGCAGTAATGAACTGGCTGGCTTAAGCAGTATTGAACTGGCTAGCTTAAGGGTACTCAACGTTGGTAAGGGTGCAGACCTCCAGACAATTTGGGTTACTCTTCAGATAGAAGGAGTCCAAGTAAAAATGGAATTGGACACTGGATCGGCATTGTCGGTCATGAATAAGAAAGATTACAGAAGGTTATTCCAACATATTCCCCTACAGGATACGGAGATTATATTGACAACCTACACGGGGCAGAGAGTGTACCCCATCGGGACAATAAAGGTTGCAGTGGCCAACAAGGGCGAAGGAAGTCAAATAATGGACTTATATGTGCTACCGGAGGGAGGTCCACCACTACTAGGCCGGGAGTGGTTTAGAAACATAAATATGGACTGGCATTTGCTAAAAGCCATAAAGAGTGAGAACTCGGTGCAGATAATCAGCCCAGACTCTAGAACTGATGATGCTAAGACCAACCCATGTGCAAAAGACAAAGTTTCAGCACAGAATTCCACTGAGCAACAACAACATAGTTTAACAGAGAATTCTGAGTCTGTCAAGTCTACTGATATGCACATTTTTGAGGGACACTGGGCTCGAACTCAACTCCATTTCAAACTACAACAGCAATTAGAACAAATGATTCGCCGTTTTGAGCAAGAGATGAATGAAATAAAAAAGTTCTTTGTTACAGAGTGGGAGAATCTGGAAAGGCAACAGAAGCAACTGATGGAGAAAATGGAGCAGGAGCACACCAACCATCTGCGCGAGGAGGCCGAACGAATCAAAGCTGATTCAGGTTCTGAAGGTGCGTGCCATAATCTGGTGTCAGAAGAGTTAACGGTCAGCCAACTCCTTCATATGCTGAGGGACAAGACTCTGAAATGGGAAAAACTTGAACACGAGCTGCGATCTTCAAAGGAAAAGGGTTCGGAGCTCTCAAAAGTCATTGAGATGGCTGATGTGACGACACAGACTGAAACGACTGCAACAGAGCAGCCATTGGATGCCAAAAGTACGCTGACTCACGTCAATGTAGAACAACAGACCGCTGAAACAGCTGCTCCGGTAGAGGGATTGCATAGTCCGATCAATCAATCTCCAAAGGAAGTTGAAGTATTAAAATCACAAATGAGGTCACTAGTAAACGACTTGCTGAAAGCCCAGAAAAAGCTGGATGCAGAGGTACACATGAAGAAGTCTCTTCAGGAAAGATATCTGGATTTGGAACAAGAGCTGGCTAACGTCCAGCTGGGTATGGAGGAAATAGACGACCCTCTCGCTGACCTGTCGGACGACTCCGAATATTACTATGTCCTGTCCTGCCCAACTTGTAACTTCGACTCCCACCATACAGAAATCATGGAGGAGCACCGAAAGTCTACGGAACATCGGGAGAAGGTGGCTCTACTACGAAAAAAGGAGGAAGAGAAGGAGGAACTGCGCATGCAGCTGGCAGCTGTGGCAGCTGACAATGGAGCCCAGAGAGTCTCCAAGAAGCAGAAAAGGAAAAGTAAAAACAGAAGATGACCCATCTGAACCATTATCACCTCTACCAGATCACGCACGTGGTCCCTCCGAACGGAGCCAAATCAGTTCGGAAGTTCAAGCTGTTAAATACATGAAAGGACTATTGAATGAGTAACGTGAACCGACTACACCACAGAGATTGAATCTGTGAACTGTTTTCCGCAGAGACTGAATCTGTGATATGTTACGTTAAACATGAAGTTATATATGTATATATGTTATTACGTTATGTTAAATGGGGGGGATGACTATAAAGCTAAGAAGGGAGGAGTGTTGTGTATGTAACCTGTTCCACCTTAAGAGAGCTTAAGCCTGTTCCACCTTAAGAGATGTACTACTTTCTCAGGCTGCTGTAGACGTAATACCGGGGGTGAACACACCGGTATATAAGCACTGTGCAGTAATCTTGTATTCAGTGTAGTCCCTACCTCCAACCAGTAAAGACCTGTTTTATTGTTACTGATTAAGTCTCAGTATTAATTACTTGAACAACTCACAGACTTAACAGAACTCATTTTAAGTACCCATAGTATCTGTTACTCCTATAGATAACATGGTGATATATAGATATGTACCATATTAAAGGTGTCACGCTATGTGACATACAGCAGCTGCTGTTTTATAGTGAGACAATAGCACCTTTGGATTGTGCATTCTGGTCACCAATTCACACAATTTGCTGAAAATGCTTTCTGAACATTTTTTCACTGCCATTTTCTATCTGTAACTGAAATTTCTCTATCTAAAATAAAGCTTTAAACTCAAAAAAATGCATACTTCACATTAACATAATTAAAATCATCCACTGAATTGTCTTTTGTGCCTTTTAATGCCTTTATTAAAGTTTTATTTGAAAGTTTTAGACTAACTCAAAAGCCTGGGTTTGGACTTGATATTTTTGCCTGGAGCTTTGACACAGTGAGATGAGTCTGAATATTGTAGTGTGCCTAGTTTCCCAGGATGCATCGGTACCATTCAGTCAGCTGTGCTGATGGAATATTTTTCTTTCGCTTTACTACTTTCTACACAGCACCTTGTGTTCAAATAATCTTGGAAAGGAGAGGAAAAGTTACTAAATCTTTGCTGCAAAATTTATATTGATTTTTTTCAAAAAAGGAGAAGCTATGTGTGTGTTGGAGAGAGATGGAGAAAATAATGACTTCTTCTTATGCAGCTGTCAGCTTTTGTGTTCTGTAAATTTGAGGAAGCATATTAAACTTGGTAAGAGTAAGGGGGAGAGAGAAACAGATACTTCATGTTAATGTTACAGTATTTTAATAAAAAAAAAAAAAAAAATGAAGCCAACTATTTATCGCCCCTATTTTTGTTCATCGTTAGAAAAGGTCAATAATTATTATTTCCAACTGTGTGAGACAGAAAGAGAGATGGTGTCGTAGAGAGAGGGGGTGAAAGAGGGAGGTAGAATGTGTCTCTCTTCATTCAATGTTACTTCAATTTAAAAAAAAGTTGTATTTTGAAACCAACTGATTACCTCCCCTATGTTTTGTTGACAGTTAGAAAATATCAATGATAACTGCTTATAAAGGTGGGACAGTTCTTCCAATTTGTAACGCTTATGAAAGAGCGATAGAGAAAGGCACAAATAGAGAAAAAAAGGCAGCTTTTTTCGTTTTAATTTAATTTCTTTTCTTTTTAAGAATTGAATTTTGAAAGCAAACAGATGGGAAGGGTGGATAGGAATGGGAGGGGGGAGGAACATTTGTTGAGGGGCCTTTGGGAACTTTGTGTATGTGCCTTTAAGACAGAACTACTTTTACAGCTCCTGTATACTGTAGTACCGGCAGTGACCACACCTGTATATAAGCTTTGCGCATGCCTCTGTACCCCCAGTCTTGAGACTACCCTCCTCCAGTAAATACCTGTTTATTGTTAAGTTACAGCATCCGTGTGGTTATTGAATAACAGCATACCCTCAGAATCACGGATCTAACAGTGGCGACGAGTGTCGATTCGAATCTACCTGCAACTAAAAAAAAAAAGTCGAGGCCAGGAACACGGGCGTCGACCACGAGCAACCGCCCAGTCGTCAGGCAGAGAGTGAACATCGCAGGGGAGGCTGTGGAGAGCTGGGCTTGGTTCCCCAGCCATGACGATCAGCAAGAGACTGGCGACAGGTCCAGCGCAGACCCTTCCTGGGCAGCAGCGGCTGGAGCCGACCGACGGCGGAGAGAAAGCCGAGCAGCGTCGACGGGGTAAGACAGAGGGTGAAGCGCACAGGATGCAGCCGGGGGTTGAAAACCGAGCGGCGTCGAGAAAAAAAAAACGGAGAGAGGGTAAAGCAACAGCCGGGTTCAAGACCGAGCGGCGTTGAGAAACAAAAAAAATAATAAAAAGAAGAACGCGCAGAGCACAGCCAGGGCTCACGGGCTGAACAGGGTCCGCGGGGAGAAGAAGGGAGAGCGCGGGAGACGCCATTGAGCCGCGGAGAAGAAGGAAGAGCGCGGGAGATGCCATTTTAGAAGCCGCAGCGGAGAAGAAGGGCGAGCACGGGAAGGAAGGAAAGCGCGGGAGATGCCATTTTGTGCCAGCGGAGAAGAAGGGGAAGCGCGGGAGACGCCATTTTTGACAGTTAAATCACACCCAGGGATGCCGAAGAGTGGCAGTATCTCTACGTTCGACAATGAAGTCGAAGATTGGGCGACATATGTGGAACGTATTGAGGTGTACTGCAGGGCGAATGAAGTGCCAGATGCTAGTAAAGCACTGGTTGTGTTAAATTCCATGGGTGCAAAAACTTATGGGTTACTGCGAAATCTAATAACCCCAGAGAAGCCGGTGAACAAGAATTTCGAAAGCATAGTAGAAATCCTACAGGACCACTTAAACCCCACACCGCTGCTGATAGCAGAACGATTTAAGTTCCATAAAAGGAACCAACACAAAGACGAAAGCAATGCTGAGTACCTAACGGAACTGCGCAAGCTATCGAAACACTGCCAGTTTGGAGCGGGACTAGCAGATGTGTTAAGGGACAAGTTTGTGTGTGGGCTACAAAGTGAAGGAACCCAGAAACGGCTTCTATCAGAAAAGGATCTTACACTGGACAAGGCTTTCAGTATGGCAGTATCACACGAAGCAGCCACAAGGGGCGCTGCAGAGATACAACGGAGACCGCAAGAATATGACACCAATGAAATGTCCTATGGAACAGGGAAGTGCTATCGCTGCAGCAGAACAGCACATGACCAGAAGAATTGTTGGTTCAAGGACCAAGTGTGCAGACAGTGTGGAAAAGCAGGACACATAGCAAGAGTCTGCAGGTCTGGGAAGAAAACCAACAATAAGAAATCTCCACAGGGGAAGTACAAAAAGGTACACCAGGTGATGGACAGTGGTTCAGATGAACAGAAAAGTGACACAGACTCCGGAAGCAAGGAGCTGGGTTGTCTGAAACTACATAAGGTAACCGAAATGGAGGATCACCAGACTATCTGGGTTACACTCAAGATAGACGGAGTCCAAGTGAAAATGGAATTGGACACAGGATCAGCCCTAACAGTCATAAACCAAAGGGACTACAAGCGGCTATTTTCACATATACCCTTGAAAGCTACAGAGATTGTCTTGAAGACGTATACGGGGCAAAAAGTCTACCCCAAAGGAAAAGTAAGGGTGAAAGTGATATATAAAGGCCATGTGCGACGATGAAATTCCACTACAGCATAAGATGGACAATTTCTTATTAGCCTACCGAAATGTGACACATGCAGTTACCAACCAGACCCCGGCCATGATGTTCTTTAACCGAAGGTTGAGATCTCGTCTGGACTTGCTCAGACCAAATGTGCGAAGAAATGTTGAGGACAAACAATTCCAGCACATCAATGAGAAGCCGACAAGGAGCTTCAATGTAGGACAACCAGTCTTGGCCCGTGACTATCGAACAGAGAAATGGCAACCCGGAACGATATGCACAAGGCAGGGGCCATTAATGTACACAGTGGATGTCAGGGAGAACATTGTGAGACGCCACGTCGATCAGATCTTAGCGTCACAGGAACGCGTCAACTCCATGTCTCGAGTACCTGGGGATGAACCCGACATACCGGTAGCATCTACCTCAGAACCAGTAGCAGTGGAACCCGATGAACTACCCGATGAAAAGGGGTCAGAATCGCCTCTGCACCAAGAACAAGAACCTCAGGAAAGGCGCTATCCCGAAAGGGTCAGGAAGCCGCCCCAAAGACTGAATCTATAAATGGACTATTGTTGTTTAATGTACATGTTAAAGTGTTAATTGTTATTTTAATATTAGGGGTACTACTAATCTAAAAGGGGAGGAATTGTAGTGTATGTGCCTTTAAGACAGAACTACTTTTACAGCTCCTGTATACTGTAGTACCGGCAGTGACCACACCTGTATATAAGCTTTGCGCATGCCTCTGTACCCCCAGTCTTGAGACTACCCTCCTCCAGTAAATACCTGTTTATTGTTAAGTTACAGCATCCGTGTGGTTATTGAATAACAGCATACCCTCAGAATCACGGATCTAACACTTTCCACCCACACTTAGGAGTAGAGGTAGTATATGGAGGGTTAAAGGTGAGGTGAATGGCAACACAGCAAGAGGGAGAGGAGGATTGACAGGAGTTGACAGCATAGCTCAAAGGAGTTCATCTGAAAGGAAGAAAGAAAAGAAGAGAAAGAGAAGCAGAAGAAGAGTTATGGGGAGAGAATGGAAAGAGAGAGACACAAAAACAGAAGAGACAGCGAGAGAAAGCAACATGAAGTAAGCAGAAACGGGTAAGAGAGTGATCATATTCTCCGACTTACCATGTGTAACAGCATGGGAGATGGACTTGTTCTTTTAAAAAATTAATATGGCAATTAAAACATCAGAGGATCAAGTGACTACCACAGCTGCTGAAATTAATACTTATATTATACTAATCAGAATGTTGTCTTTCTGAACAGGACTGAGAATTCTTCTTTAGAGAGCTGTACTTAATTTAAATTTCTAAAGAACATTGAGTTATGATAGATAAAAATATAGGCTCTGACATTGCTGGGGGTCCACTCTGCAGGCATAAGTGCAGGAGAGTGGAACTCCCATCTATCCATGCTGGTAGCTGTAGTCCCGATGCCGAATTACAGGGACAGGACATATTCATGGTCAGGGTACATCAGCAGCACCTGCCCTGAACCATTTCCTAGAATGTCACAGCAGCACCAACAGTGCAGAGTAGGCCCATCACAGACCTGAACTGAATCTTATCCTTCACGTCTTCTGTTCCCAATGGAGTCAGCGGGCATGAGTTCTAATGAGGACTAAAGAGGGCATAAAGGATAGAATTCTAATGTTAGCTGAGAGCGCTCCAAAACATGGGTTGGATTTTCCCAGCCCTGAGGAGGCGGGTTTGGAGGCAGGACTGCGGGAAAAATTGGGAGCGGGTCCTAACCCTCGAGGCGGGAAGGGGATTAGAGCCAATTAACAGGCAGTTAAGACGCTTTTCCCCATTTTACACCTGCTGATGCGGGCTTCCCGATGTCGGGAAACCCTGCCAGGGTCAGCGAAGCCAGCAGTGGGTCTGCAGGGGAGAGAGGGGTCAAAATGTCAGCTGTAGAGGTGAGTGATGGGTGCAAGTGTGGACAGGTAAATATGAGAGGTGAGTGTAAAGTGTTGGAAAAAGTTTCCTTACCATTGCTTCTTTCTGCAGGCTTCAACCTTTGAGGATCCGGAGGTGCCTCATCTCAACGGCAGAGATGACAGAATGGCTGCTGCATTCTCAGATGCAGCAGCTTTCTGCTGAGGAGCGAGGTCTTGGTGAGCCTGTGTGCAAGGGCTCACCTTAAAACAGAGATTGTCAGTGTTTGACAGCTTCTCAAAGCTGTCAAACACTGACAATTCATATGTCAAAAAATTTCGACAGGTGAAGCATCATACGCTGACGTCATCTGTCACCGTCTTTCCCTTAATTGGCCGGTAATCCCGCAGGGCAGGCTTAACAAGGCCAATCAAGGGAAAATAGCGTGGGTTGATTAGACGACGCTGGGTGGCGGGACTGAAACCCAGAAACCAGCAGTCCCGCCTCCAGCATGTCTCCATTGAGAAAATCCAGCCTCATGTCTCCTTGACATGGGGGTGGGGGGGAAGTGTGGTAGATCTGCCCGTGCTCCCCCAAAGAAATATACGTTACTGAGGGGCCAGGGTAAATGGTGCTGAATTATGGTGTAACTGAGTTCGGTGTAACTGAGGGGATGGTAGCATAGTGGTAATTTCACTGGGCTAGTAATCCATCCTCCTCTTCTCTTAGGCAGTCCCTCGGAATCGAGGATGACTTGCTTCCACATTAAAAATGAGTTCGCAGGTGACTGATGAGTCCAATGTGGGACCTAGTTTCTGTCACAGGTGGGGCAGATGGTGATGGAAGGGGCAGGTGGGTGGGGTGCTTGGGTTGACGTGCGCTCCTTGTGCTGCCTGCGCTTGGCTTCCACTTGCTCCCGGCGAAGAGACTCGAGGTGTGCGGCGCCTTCCCGGATGCTTCTCCTCCACTTTGTGCGGCCTTGGGCCAGGGATTCCCAGGTGTCGGTGGGGATGTTACACTTTTTCAAGGAGGCTTTGAGGGTGTCCTTGAAGCGTTTCCTCTGCCCACCTGGGGCTCTCTTGCTGTGCCAGAGCTCCGAGTAGAGCGCTTGTTTTGGGAGTCTCGTATCGGGCATGTGGACAAAGTGACCTGTCCATCGGAGCTGATCGAGCGTGGTCAAAGCTTCGATGCTGAGGATGTTGGCCTGAGCAAGAACACTGATGTTGGTGCACCTATCCTGCCAATGGATTTGCAGGATCTTGCGGAGGCAACATTGGTGGTACCTCTCCAGTGCTTTGAGGTGCCTGCTGTACATGGTCCATGTCTCTGAGGCATACAGCAGGGCGGGTATCACTGCTGCTCTGTAGACCACGAGCTTCATGCCGGGTTTGAGGTCCTGGTCTTCAAACACTCTCTTCCTCAGGCGACCGAAGGCTGCACTGGCACACTGAAGGCGGTGTTGGACTTCGTCGTCGATGTCTGCCCTTGTTGACAGTAGGCTCCCGAGGTATGGAAAGTGGTCCACGTTGTCCAAGGCCTTGTCGTGGATTTTGATAATCGGGGGGCAGTACTGTGTGACGGGGGCAGGTTGGTAGAGGACCTTTGTCTTATGGATGTTTCGTGTAAGGCCCATGCTCTCATACGCTTCGGTGAAGGAATTGACGATGGTTTGTGATATACCTATCAATTCATCCAATGAAAAGCGACGAGTTAAGACAGTAACTATAGGTTTTTATTGGCTAAATAACAGAGCCCACCCTCGTGGGTGATCGGATCCAACAAGGAGGAATACCAGCCAGTCGACCACCTTTATACCTGGGCAAGTAGGTGGAGCCATGGGCGGAGTCAGCAGTGGTCAGCCCAGGTATAACAGCGTGACAAGAGGCGACCTCGTGTAGTGATACAACAGTGTAAACAGTGATAACCATAGTGTAACGATATAACAGTGATAACCATAGTGTAACGATAGTGAACGATAAAAGTGGTTTACCACATTCACCCCTTGTTTAGATTTGAGTCCGGCGGGGTGAAGTGTACTACCAGTTCGGGTATGTCAGTCTGTCCGGAGGCCTCGTAAGCCTTTCCGATCGTCGCAGCAGCGGCGGCGGTGATGCAGTATCCGATGTTAATGCTGGTGTCTGCGTGGTCGGCGAAGGCTCATGGGGTTCCGGCATGCCGTCTACCTGGGCTGGATTTGGGGGGGTGGTGGGGGGTAACGGTGGTGTCTCAGGGATGCCCGAGGGTGCGAGGTCTCGTAAGGAGACTGTGTCCTCCCGCCCGTCTGGGTATGCCACATAGGCGTACTGGGGGTTGGCGTGCAGGAGGTCCACCCTCTCGACCAGGGGGTCCGTTTTATGGGCCCTCGCGTGCTTTCGCAGCAAGACGGGCCCCGGAGAGGTCAGCCAAGTTGGTAGCGTGGTTCCCGTAGTCGACTTTCTGGGGAAAACAAACATTCGTTCATGGGGGGTGGCGTTAATGGCAGTGCAAAGCAGTGACCGGATGGAATGCAGCGCTGCCGGGAGGACTTCCTGCCAGCGAGAGGTTGGGAGGCCCTTGGACTTTAAGGCTAAGAGAACGGCCTTCCAGACAGTCGCATTCTCTCTTTCCACCTGGCCGTTCCCTCGGGGGTTGTAGCTGGTGGTCCTGCTTGCAGCAATACCTCTCGCAAGTAGGAACTGGCGAAGTTCCTCGCTCATGAAGGAGGAGCCCCGGTCGCTATGTATATAGTTCGGGAACCCGAACACGGCAAAGAGGTCGTTCAGGCATTTGATGACCGTGGTACTGGTCATGTCTGGGCAGGGGAAGGCAAAGGGGAAATGGGAGTACTCGTCAATGATGTTGAGGAAGTACACATTACGGTCAGAGGACGGGCGGGGCCCCTTAAAATCGATGCTCAAGCGCTCGAAGGGGCGGGTGGCCTTGATCAGGCTTGCTCTGTCCGGCCTAAAGAAATGCGGTTTGCATTCGGCACAGGTTTGGCAGTTCCTGGTCATGGTCCTGACCTCCTCGATGGAGTAGGGCAGGTTGCGGGCCTTAATGAAGTGGTAAAGTCTGGTGAATCCGGGGTGGCAGAGGTCGTTGTGGAGGGTCTGCAGTCTATCAATTTGCGCGTTGGCGCATGTACTTTGTGATAGAGCATCTGGGGGTTCGTTCAGTTTACCAGGCCGGTACAAGATCTCATAATCATAGGTGGAGAGCTCGATTCTCCACCTCAAGATCTTGTCGTTCTTGATTTTGCCCCTCAGCTTGTTATTAAACATAAAAGCGACCGAACGCTGGTCGGTGAGGAGGGTAAATCGTTTGCCTGCCAGGTAATGCCTCCAGCGTCGTACAGCCTCCACGATCGCCTGGGCCTCCTTCTCGACCGAGGAGTGTCGGATCTCAGGGCCCTGGAGGGTCCTTGAGAAGAAGGCCACCGGTCTCCCCTCCTGGTTAAGGGTTGCGGCTAGGGCGAAGTCGGATGCATCGCTCTCCACTTGGAAAGGGATAGACTCATCCACCGCGTGCATTGTGGCCTTAGCAATGTCTCCCTTAATGAGGGAGAAGGCTGCGCACGCTTCTGCCGTCAGGGGGAAGGAGGCGGACTTCATGAGGGGTCTGGCTTTGTCCGCATAATTCGGCACCCATTGGGCATAGTAGGCGAAGAGCCCCAGGGTCCTCTTCAGCGCCTTTGGACAGTGGGGGAGGGGAAGCTCCATGAGGGGGCGCATTCTTTCGGGGTCGGGGCCGATGACTCCGTTCTCTACTACGCAGCCGAGGATGGCAAGGCGCGAGGTGTTAAACACACATTTCTCCTTATTGTAGGTGAGGTACAGCCGTTGGGCCGTATGGAGGAATCTCTCCAGATTAACATCATGGTCCTGCCGGTCGTGGCCGCAGATGGTGACGTTATCTAGATAGGGGAACATGGCTTGCAGCCCGTTCTGGTCAACCATCTCCCTTTGGAAGACCGAAACCCCGTTGGTGACGCCGAAGGGAACCCTAAGGAAGTTGTAGAGGCGGCCATTCGCCTCGAAGGCGGTATACTGGCGGTCCTCAGGGCGGATAGGGAGTTGGTGGTAGGCCGACTTAAGGTCGATGGTAGAGAATATTCGGTACTGTGCAATCTGATTGACCATATCAGATATGCGGGGAAGGGGGTATGCGTCCAGCTGGGTGTACCGGTTTATGGTTTGGCTGTCGTCGATGACTAGGCGGTTTTTATCGCCGGTCTTAACGACTACGACCTGGGCACGCCAGGGGCTGTTGCTCCTCTCGATGATGCCCTCTTTCAGGAGATGCTGCACCTCAGAGCTAATAAAAGCTCTGTCCCCGGCGCTGTACCGCCTGCTCTTGGTAGCGACGGGTTTACAGTCGCGGGTGAGGTTGGCGAACAGGGAGGGGGGCGGAACCCTGAGGGTGGATAGGCCGCAGGTGGTACGCGGTGGGCGGTTTAAAGGCTGTTGGTTGTCGACTGTGAGTGGGGGGAGGGGTCCACCATATGCCAAAGTGACACTTTGAAGGTGGGATTGGAAATCCAGCCCTAGTAGGACGGCAGCGCAGAGTTGGGGCAGGACGAGAAGGTTAAAATTTTTATACTCCGTGCCCCTAACCGACAGGGTCACAACACAGTATCCGCTGATGTCTGTTGAATGGGACCTCGACGCCATCGAGATCCGGTTGCGCGTTGGCTGGACAGTGAGGGAGTAGTGGCTCACCGTGTCTGGATGGATGAAACTTGATGTGCCTCAATAATTCCGAGACTCGAAGGTAGCGGAACAAAACAAGGCTTTTATTAACTTAGAACGAAACACGTAAGCGAGAGAGATGTTGTCCTTCTGGAGATTGGGGCTAGACTGAAGCTAGCTTACAAACGGGGCCAGGTATGGGCGGAGCCCTACACACAGCACATTCCAGCACATTCCAGTATACAATACAGCACATTCCAGTACACAATACAATGAGGTCTGGGGGAAGGGAAGTGACACTGAAACCGATCTCAGTCACAGGCAGTGATGAATGGAAATATTTCATCACATTCACCCCTTCTATAGATTTAGTCTGTTCGGGGGTTTGATAGTCCTCTGCGACCGACGTGGCTGTTGCGGTGCCGCGGGTGTCGGCTGGGTGTCCCCGGTAGCCTCCTGGGTCTCTGCCGGGGGTGCCGCCAGGGTTGTTGAAGGGGTAGTTGGTGGGGGTGCCGTTGGTCGGTGTTCTTCCGGGGGTGATGAAAGAGTAGTGGGTGGGTAAGAGTTGCTGTGATCGTCGTTGCCGCTATTGCCGTGGTTGTTGTCGATGCCGGCTGGGGCGACGTCTTTTATGGACACGGTGTCCACCCTTCCGTCGGCGTGCCGGACATATGCGTATTGGGGGTTGGCGTGGAGTAGGTGTACTGGCTCCACGAGAGGGTCCATCTTGTGGCCCCTCACATGCCTTCGCACGAGTACTGGACCTGGGGTGGAGAGCCATGACGGCATGGATACGCCTGAGGTGGATTTCCGGGGAAAGACAAACATTCATTCATGAGGCGTGGTATTAGTGGCCGTACACAATAGCGACCGTATCGAATGGAGCACATCTGAGAGGACTTCCTGCCAGCGGGAGATAGGGAGGCCCTTGGTCCTTAGAGCTAGAGTGACTGCTTTCCATACTGTCCCGTTCTCTCGCTCCACTTGGCCGTTACCCCGGGGGTTGTAGCTGGTGGTACGGCTCGTGGCGATCCCCCTGGACAGCATGTACTGGCGTAGCTCTTCACTCATGAAGGACGCCCCCCTATCCGTATGGATGTCGCTCGGCATACTGAACAGGCAGAACAGGCTGTTGAGGCATTTAATGACCGTGGCGCTGGTCATGTCTGGGCAGGGGAAGGCGAATGGGAACCGGGAGTATTCGTCCACAATGTTCAGGAAGTAAACATTGCGGTCGACGGACGGGAGGGGGCCCTTGAAATCTAAGCTGAGCCGCTCAAAGGGCCGTGTAGCTTTGATTAAGTGGGCTCTATCTGGGCGGTAGAACCGAGGCTTGCACTCAGCGCAAGTGCGGCAGTTCCTGGTCAGGGACCGAACTTCCTCAATCGAGTAGGGTAAGTTACGGGACTTTATGAAGTGGAACAGCCGCGTGACCCCTGGGTGGCAGAGGTCGTTGTGGAGGGTCTGTAGCCGATCCCCGGTGGCGCTGGCACACATCCCTCGTGAGAGGGCGTCAGGGGATTTGTTAAGGGCCCCTGGCCGGTAAATGATGTTGTACTCGAAGGTGGAGAGCTCGATCCGCCACCTAAGAATCTTATCATTTTTAATCTTCCCCCTCTGTTTATTATTGAACATAAACGCTACCGACCGCTGGTCGGTAAGTAGGGTGAAGCGTTTGCCGGCTAGGTAGTGGCGCCAGTGGCGCACTGCCTCCACGATGGCTTGGGCCTCCTTTTCCACGGAGGAGTGTCTGATCTCGGGCCCTTGGAGGGTCCTCGAGAAGAAAGCTACGGGCCGCCCCGCCTGGTTGAGGGTGGCCGCCAAGGCGAAGTCAGACGCATCACTTTCCACTTGAAATGGAGTGTTCTCGTCCACTGCCTGTAGCGTGGCCCGCTCAATATCCTGCTTAATGCTTTTGAAGGCGGCGTGGGCCTCAGCAGAGAGCGGGAAAGAGGATGCTTTCAAGAGGGGGCGGGCTTTGTCGGAGTAGTTGGGGACCCATTGGGAATAATAAGAAAATAACCCCAGGCATCTTTTCAGGGCTTTGGGAGTGTTGGGCAGGCGCAGCTCCCGTAGGGGGCGCAATCGGTTGGCGTCTGGTCCGATTTCCCCATTCTCCACCACGCTGCCTAGTATGCAGAGGCGCGTGGTGTTGTAAACGCACTTGTCCTCGTTGTAGGTGAGGTTGAGTTTTTGTGCGGTTTTCAGGAACCTCTCGAGGTTCGAGTCGTGATCCTGCTGGTTGTGACCGCAGATGGTGACGTTGTCGAGGTAGGGGAAGGTTGCCTGCAAGTGGTGGTCATCGACCATGCGGTCCATCTCCCTCTGGAAGACCGAGACCCCATTCGTCACCCCAAAGGGGACTCTGAGGAATTGGTAGAGGCGTCCGTTCACCTCGAAGGCGGTGTACGGGCGGTCCTCTGGTCTGATAGGGAGCTGGTGGTACGCTGACTTGAGGTCGATGGTGGAGAACACCCGGTATTGGGCGATTTGGTTCACCATTTCTGATATGCGGGGTAGCGGGTAGGCGTCTAGTAGGGTGTACCTGTTGATCGTTTGACTATAGTCGATCACCATCCGTTTCTTCTCGCTACCCCTTACCACTACCACTTGGGCGCGCCACGGGCTGTTGCTGCGTTCAATAATGCGCTCTTTCAGGAGCCTGTCTACCTCGGTCGCGATAAACCGCCTGTCCTCCCAGCTGTACCTCCTGCTTTTGGTCGCTATTGGCCGGCAGTTAGGGGTAAGGTTCGCGAATAGCGAAGGCGGCTTTGCCTTCAGGGTAGCCAGACCGCACACTGTGAGGGGCGGCTGGGACCCACCGTACTTGAGCGTGATGCTTTGGTGGTTGCACTGGAAATCCAGGCCCAAGATCACGCTCGCACATAGGTTCTTCATGATTAATACTTTAAAATTATCGTATACAGTTCCGTTAACGCACAATTGTACCGTGCAGTAACCCAGAATGGTCGATGTCTGGGTTTTGTCAGCCATAGAGATGGTACCCTGAGTAGGGACCACCTTTAGGGAGAGTTGTTGTGCCAGTTCTGGGTGGATAAAGCTCTCCGTGCTTCCACTGTCAATTAAGCATTTAACCCGGCACCCGTTTACCTCGATGTCCACCATTGATCTGGATAGCGGGTGCGGCCTGGTCTGGTCCACTGTGACCGATGCCACTGTAGGGCCCTGATCGATACAAGATGGCGTCCACGCTGTCTGCTCACAAGATGGCGGACCCCACGAGGTCGGGCAAGATGGCGTCCAAGATGGCCGCTCCCACGGCGCACACGCGGCGGTGGCGGGTTTTCCGGCGGGGTTCCCTCTGCACACCTTCCCGAAGTGCCCCTTCTTACCGCACTTAAAGCAGGTGGTGCCTTTCGCCGGGCACAGGTTTCTGGTGTGCTTTGGCTGCCCGCAGAAGTAGCAGTTGGGTCCCTGACGCGTCGCGGCTGTCGTAGGGCTTCTGGGGGGAGAGCGGGGCCCAGCCGGTGTCGGGCTGTCGGGCGGGGAAGATGCCTTCCAAGATGGCGGCGCCCTCGGTGCACACATGGCGGCGTGGACGGCGCGGGCTGAAGAGTAGGCGTCCGAGTTTCTCTGGGCCACATCCAGGGATCGCGCGGTGTCCGCAGCCTGTTTCAGGTCCAACCCCGTTTTTTCCAGCAGTCTTTGCCGGATGTAAGTGGAGCTGAGGCCTGTGATGAAGGCATCGCGAACAAGCTCGTCAGTGTACACCGCGGCTTTTACATCTCGGCACTTGCAGTCTTTGCCAAGCATTTTCAGGGTGCTTAGGAACTCCTCCACCGATTCCCCAGGTCGCTGTGCGCGGGTGGCGAGCAGGTGCCTAGCATACAACTCATTCGTAGGCTGCTGGTAATGCGCCTTTATGATGTCGCAGGCGGCCAGGTACGTCTCGGCGTCTTGGATGAGGGGGTAAACCCGGTGGCTTACCCAATTCCGCAGAATTCCGAGTCTCATCCTTGCAGCGTCCGTAGCGTCTTTGACGGCTGCGGAATTGTCCAGGAAGAATTCCATACACTCAAACCAGTGTCCGAAGTGTGCTGATGCGTCCGGAGCATGTTGATCCAAATCCAAACGTTCGGGTTTCAGGAGTTGATCCATAGTGTTGAAAAATAAGTTAATAAAATTGATGTGCCTCAATAATTCCGAGACTCGAAGGTAGCGGAACAAAACAAGGCTTTTATTAACTTAGAACGAAACACGTAAGCGAGAGAGATGTCGTCCTTCTGGAGATTGGGGCTAGACTGAAGCTAGCTTACAAACGGGGCCAGGTATGGGCGGAGCCCTACACACAGCACATTCCAGCACATTCCAGTATACAATACAGCACATTCTAGTACACAATACAATGAGGTCTGGGGGAAGGGAAGTGACACTGAAACCGATCTCAGTCACAGGCAGTGATGAATGGAAATATTTCATCACAAAACTCTCCGTGCTTCCGCTGTCGAACAGGCAGGTCGTGGCGTGGCCGTTTACTTTGATGTCCATCATGGACTTGGACAGGTGATGCGGGCGAGCTTGGTCCAGTGTGACGGAGGCTAGTGTATGGCTGAGCGAGCTGCTGTAGTCTGCGGGTGAGGCTGCGGTCGGGTCTGGAGACAAGGTGGCGGTCGAGTGTGGTGATCAAAATGGCGGTGCCCACGATGTTGCATAAAATGGCGGAGAAGATGCCGCCCCCACAACTCACATGAGGCACTGCCGGTGTCGGTGGCCTTGATCAAAGATGGCCGCCCCCACGACTCGCATGAGGCACTGCTGGTGTCGGTGGCCTTGATCAAAGATGGCCGCCCCCACGACTCACACGAGGGGATACTGGCATCTGTGGCCTTGATGAAAGATGGCTGCCCCCACAACTCGCATGAGGCACTGCTGGCGTCTGTGGCTTTCCCCCTGCAGGCCTTCGCGAAGTGACCTTTCTTGTGGCAGTCGGAGCAGGTCACGTTTCTTGCAGGGCAGCGCGCCCTCGGGTGTTTCGCCTGGCCACAGAAAAAGCAGCCGGCGGCCCAATCGCGGGGCTCCAATGTCGCAGCCGGTACCAGGGGTGGCGGTCCCGATCGGGTCCAGGACGCCGATGCTGAGGTAGGTCCCAGAGGCGGCGGTGCGAGGGGTATTGCGGTCGGGGTCGGGCCCGAGTCCCAGGGTCGCGCAGCACAGTACCTGGAATACGCCTCGAGGTCCCGATGGGCCACTTCCAGAGAGCGAGCGAGGGCTGCAGCTGTGTTCAGGTCGAGGTCCTTTGATTCGAGCAGTCTTTGCCGTGAGTAGTTGGACCGAAGGCCTTTCACGAAGGCATCGCGGATATTCTCTTCAGTATTTTCTGCAGCCGTTACAGCTTTAAAGTCACAGTCCCTGCCGAGTGTTTGTAGCGCCCGTAAAAATTCATCTACAGACTCTCCTGGCTGTTGCGGGCGGGATCTTAGGAGATGTCTGGCATATATAGAATTTACCGGGCTCCGGTACTGCTCTTTCAGCAGGTTGAGGGCGGCCTCGTATGTAGTAAGGTCCTGGATGAGTGCAAATACTTTAGGGCTCACTTGGGCGGTCAGAACTCTTAGTTTGGATCTCTGAGGCACGCCGGATTCTCCCAGGTAAGATTCGAAACAGCTCAGCCAGTGTTTGAAGTCGAGGGCTGAGTTTGCTGCCTGTGGGTTTAGATCCAGGTACGGCGGTCGGAGGGCTCGCAGCCAGGCCGGCTGCTGTGGCTGTTGTAGCTGGGCGTCTGACTGGTCGTTTGGCTGCTCCGTTAAAGACATTTCAAAATTTAGCCAATAAAATTGATATACCTATCAATTCATCCAATGAAAAGCGACGAGTTAAGACAGTAACTATAGGTTTTTATTGGCTAAATAACAGAGCCCACCCTCGTGGGTGATCGGATCCAACAAGGAGGAATACCAGCCAGTCGACCACCTTTATACCTGGGCAAGTAGGTGGAGCCATGGGCGGAGTCAGCAGTGGTCAGCCCAGGTATAACAGCGTGACAAGAGGCGACCTCGTGTAGTGATACAACAGTGTAAACAGTGATAACCATAGTGTAACGATATAACAGTGATAACCATAGTGTAACGATAGTGAACGATAAAAGTGGTTTACCACAGTTTGGAGTTCGACCTCCGAGTGAGCGCTGACGCAAGCGTTGTCTGCATACTGTAATTTGACGACAGAGGATGGGACGACCTTGGATCTGGACTGGAGGCAACGGAGGTTGAACAGTTTCCCGATTGTTCTGTAAATTAGCTCCACTCCAGCGGGGAGCTTACTGAGGGTGAGATGGAGCATTGCAGCAAGGAAGATCGAGAAGAGCTTTGGTGCGATGACACAGCCTTGCTTGACCCTGGTTCGTACGTGAATTGGGTCTGTGGTGGAACCGTTGGTCAGGATCACAGCTTGCATGTCGTTGTGAAGCAGGCGGAGGATGGTGACAAACTTTTGAGGGCAGCCGAATTTGAGGAGGGCACTCCATAATCCATAGGGCTGGACTAATGATCCATGGTAGCTGGGGAATTTAAATTCAGTTCATTAAATAAATCTGGAATAAAAAGCTGGTATCAGTAATGGTAAAAACCCACCTGGTTCACTAATGTACTTTAGGGAAGGAAATCTGCCATCCTTACCTGGTCTGGCCTATATGTGACTCCATACCCGCAGCAATGTTGTTGACTCTTAACTGCCCTCTGAAATGGCCGAGCATGCCACTCAGTTGTAACAAACCGCTACAAAATAATAAGAATGAAACTTGATGAACCACCCGGCCTCGACCTCGGCACCGGCTACGGACACGGCAATGGCACACCCAGCCCAGTCGACCCTGCAAAGTCCTCCTCACCAACATCTGGGGACTTGTGCCAAAATTGGGAGAGCTGTCCCACAGACTAGTCAAGCAACAGCCTGACATAGTCATACTCACAGAATCATACCTTTCAGCCAATGTCCCAAACTCCTCCATCACCATCCCTGCCACCAGGGATGGCGGCACAATGGTATACAGTCGGGAAGGAGTGACCCTGGGGGTCCTCAACATTGACCCTGGACCCCATGCAGTCTCATGGCTTCAGGTCAAGCATGGGCAAGGAAGTCTCCTGCTGATTACCACCTACTGCCCTCCCTCAGCTAATGAATCAGTACTCCTCCATGTTGAACACTTGGAAGAAGCACTGAGAGTAGTAAGGGAGACTTCAAAGTCCATCACCAAGAGTGGCTCGGTAGCACCACTGCTGTCCAAGCTGGTTGAGTCCTGAAGGACATAGCTGCCAGTCTGGGCCTGTGACAGGTGGTGAGAGAACCAACACGAGGGAAAAACCTACTTGACCTCGTCCTCACCAATCTACCTGTCGCAGATGCATCTGTCCATGACAGTATTGGTAGCAGTGACCACCGCACAGTCATTGTGGAGACGAAGTCCCGTCTTCACACTGAGGACACCCTCCATCATGTTGTGTGGCACCACCACTGTGCTAAATGGGATAGATTCAGAACAGATCTAGCAGCTCAAAACTGGGCATCCATGAGGCGCTGTGGGCCATCAGCAGCAGCAGAATTGTAATCCACCACAATCTGTAACCTCATGGCCCGGCATATCCCTCACTCTACCACTACCATCAAGCCATGGGACCAACCCTGGTTCAATAAGGAGTATAGAAGAGCATGCCAGGAGCAGCACCAGGCGTACCTAAAAATGAGGTGCCAACCTGGAAAAGCTGCAACTCAGGACTACATGCATGCTAAAAAGCGGAAGCAGCATGCTATAGACAGAGCTAAGCAATCCCACAATCAACGGATCAGATCAAAGCTCTGCAGTCCTGCCACATCCAGTCGTGAATGGTGGTGGACAATTAAAGAACTAACGGGAGGAGGAGGCTCTGTGAATATTCCCATCCTCACTGATGTTGAGTGCAAAAGACATCTTTAGCCAGACGTGCCAAGTGGATGATCCATATCCGCCTATTCCTGAGGTCCCCACCATCACAGAAGCCAGTCTTCAGCCAATTTGATTCACTCCATGTGATATCAAGAAACGGCTGAGCGCACTGGATACAGCAAAGGCTATGGGCTCCGACAACATCCCGGCTATTGTGCTGAAGACTTGTGCTCCAGAAGTAGCCGCACAGCTACAACACTGGCATTTATCCAGCAATGTGGAAAACTACCCAGGTATGTCCTGTCCACAAAAAGCAGGACAAATCCAATCTTGCCAATTACCACCCCATCAGTCTACTCTCAATCATCAGCAAAGTGATGGAAGGTGTCATCAACAGTGCTATCAAGCAGCACTTACTCAGCAATAACCTGCTCACTGATGCCCAGTTTGGGTTCCGCCAAGACCATTCGGATCATGACCTCATTACAGCCTTGGGCCAAACATGGACAAAGGAGCTGAATTCCAGAGGTGAGGTGAGAGTGACTGCCCTTGACATCAAGGCAGCATTTGACTGAGTGTGGCATCAAGGAGCCCTAGTAAAATTGAAGTCAGTGGGAATCGGGGGTGGGGGGGGGGCAGGGGGCGGGGAGGGGTGGGGGGGAACTGTCCACTGGCTGGAGTCATACCTAGCACAGAGTAAGATGGTTGTGGTGGTTGAAGGTCAATCATCTTAGCCCCAGGACATCACTGCAGGAGTTCCTCAGGGCAGTGTCCTCGGCCCAACCATCTTCTGCTGCTTCATCAATGACCTTCCCTCCAGTATAAGGTCAGGAATGGGGATATTCGCTGATGACGGCACAGTGTTCAGCGCCATTCACAACGTGTCAGATAATGAAGCAGTCCATGCCCACATGCAACAAGACCTGGAAGGCGTTCAGGCTTTGGCTGATAAGTGGCAGGTAACTTTCGTGCCACAGAAGTGCCAGGCAATGACTATCTCCAACAAGCAAGAGTCTAACCATTGCCCCTTGACATTCAATGGCATTACCATCGCCGAACCCCCACCATCAACATCTTGGGGGTCACCATTGACCAGAAACTTAACTGGACCAGCCACATAAATACTGTGGCAACAAGAGCAGGTCAGAGGCTGGGTATTCTGTGGCAAGTGTCTCATCTCCTGACTCCCCAAAGCCTTTCCATAATCTACAAGGCACAAGTCAGGAGTGTGATGGAATACTCTCCACTTGCCTGGATGGGTGCAGCTCCAACAACACTCAAGAAGCTTGACACCATCCAGGACAAAGCAGCCCATTTGATTGGCACCCCATCCACCACCTTAAACATTCACTCCCTCCACCACCGGCGTACCGTGGCTGCAGTATGTACCATCTACAGGATGCACTGCAACAACTCGCCAAGGCTTCTTTGGCAGCACCTCCCAAACCCGCGACCTCTTCCACCTAGAAGGACAAGGGCAGCAGGCGCATGGGAACACCACCACCTCTAAGTTCCCCTCCAAGTCATACACCATCCTGACTTAGAAGTATATCGCTGATCCTTCATCGTCGCTGGATCAAAATCCTGGAACTCCCTACCTAACAGCACTGTGGGAGTACCATCACCACACGGACTGCAGCCTTTCAAGAAGGTGGCTCACCACCACCTTCTCAAGGACAATTAAGGATGGGCAATAAATGCTGGCCTTGCCAGTGACGCCCACATCCCATAAACAAATAAAAACTCAACTTCCTGCCTCTTACACCCATCAGGCTTTGGGCCTTATCCAGCCCCAGGCATTTCAGGGCCATTGTGCACAGAAATAGTTAAGATCATGTTAGATCTTGAGACAGGTATGAAATTCAGATTGTGTCAGATTCCTAACAGAATATAATTGCAAGTTTCTGTCCTCCATCCAAATCTAGAAGACAAACCGAGGAGATTGATTTTAACCTCGAATGGGATTCGATGGGCTTCCAGAGGCTTTTTTTAAAAGTGGGAATGCACCTCTTAAAGGAAGCCTGTGTTTACTTTAGTGCCATTGCTGTCTTTTACTACTACAAAGTGCAAGATGAATCAGGAGCAGGTCCCCAGGCTCTCTAGAAACCTCCCTGGAGGAAGAGGTGTGGGCAAGGAAGGAAGTTCTCTTTCTCACCAATAGAAGGAAGAAACTCGAAATGGACAGTCACTGGGCCTGGAGAGTGGTAGCTGAGATTGTCAGCTTTACGAGCATTGCACTCAGGACCTGAATGCAGTGCAGAAAACATTTCAATGACCTGGCAAGGGCATCAAGCGGGGAGTATAGATTTCACTTCTCCATCTCTCCCAATTCCACCTGGCAACAGTCCTCCCCTCTCCCCCAGCACTCTAAGTAATTCCTTCCACTGTATCACATTCTACACCACCCATCAGATAGACACACTATACCACCTCTCACTTGCAGCCCAAACACACCTCTTGTTTTTTGACTTCACAGCAGCCACGAACAATATTATCGCCTCACATGGTAGCTATTGCAGAACAAGGAACTCCTCTCGTGGCTCCTTCCTCATTTCACACTCCAGACACTTGTTTTCCTTTAAACATCTCCCCATCCTGCTTGAATTTTGCTTCTTCTTCTCAGTATTTGGACAAGCAGAAGTCCCACTCATGTACACTTTCCTTTTCAGTAGCCAGTCCCTCACAGAAAGAGAGGGCAAGAGTTAATGGGGGTAATTTTGACTTGGTGTAACACTGTAAAATGGGCAACATTGATTCAGCTGCCTGTTACACATCTCTCCAGATTTTCATTTCCATTGAGAGATATATAACAGACAGCTGAATCGAAATCGCCCGCTTTACACTGTTAACCAAAGTCAAAGTTACCCCCACCAACTCTTGCCCTCTCTTTCTGCAGGTGAAAAAGGTACACAACACAAGGGAGAGGAGAAAAACTGGGGGATGAACACCCTGTTAGAAATAACCAAGTTATGGCTATTTCTGCTCAGGTTCGAGTGCATACCAATATGGTGTGTATATTGTGTTTAATCAGAGTAGAAGACAGAATATAACACATTAGTTCTACAGTAAAAACATACAAACGTGACAAGAAGCTGATACCGATCCGATCAGACAGACGGTTGACACACATGAGCAATTCTCTTCTTCCTTTCGTCTAGAGCCTCTCTCTCTCTCTTCCGTCTGTGAGTACAAGCTTTTGGGAGGTCACTTTTATTCTACTTTTAGGGGTGGGCCTGAACCTGGATATTGACAAGACCTTTGACCTATAGAAGTTCTCCTAAAACCTTAATATCCAATGGGACTTCTAGTTTTTGGCCCAGAAATTCGGGTCTCCACGGGTGAGTACGCACGGGGTACTCGCCCGTAGGCCCAATGGAAGTGCCGGTTTCCTGCATGCACTGCGCATGCGCGGGAAACCGGCATTTCCGTTCCCCTGAAAGAAGGGGTTCAGAGGTCGAACACGTGCGCAGGAGAGGCTGCGCGTGCGCATCGAACTTACGTTTTTTTTGCAGGTTTTCCCGGGAGGGTAAGTCTCCAGAAGTTAGACATTTAAAAAGCAGGCACAAGGCCTGCATTTTACAAGGTAAGTGGTGAATTAATTAAAATTAAAACATTTTTTCCACAGGTTTATTATTATTAAATACTTTAAAGAAAGGTAAGTTTATTTTTAGCCCCGTTAGAAAATAAAATTATTTTTTTCAAAAATTTAAATTATTGTTTAAAATAGTTATTTCATGTAATTTATAGTTTATTTAAAAAATGTGATTTAAAAAAAATTTATTTGAAGATTTAGTGATATTTTGGGGCTTATAGTATTTATAAGTTTGACAGGTCTTCCTGTCAAACTTATGAATGAAGCATTCCCTGCTCCGATTGGCTCGCCATGGCCCACGTGATCCCAGGGGACGCATCGAACTAACTGTGCCCCTGGGATAAGCAAGCACTGCGTGCCGGCAGTTGGAGGAGGCCCAGGATTGGAATTCCATAGGGGCCCAAAGCTCAATGGCCGGCGCGCAAGTTAAGTGCAGGTCGGGGGCTTGTACCCGCGGGACGCCCCCGACCCGAATTTCTGAGCCATTGTCTCGATTCTTGTGTCGAAGCCCGCCCTAAAGATGTAACACATTTTGGCCACATGTCTTTCTCTGTTTATATTTTCCCAGGGTTTCCTTCCTATGGAATTCGTGTCTTATCTCTTTCGTCTATACCCTTCTTTGATCTCAAGAGGCCCAACTAGAAAACTGTTCGCTTCAGAGTGTTACCTCCTTTATGACGTAGCAAATGTTGACATTTACTTCACCAGACTTCTTTCCATTATCTTCACAAGCAGTTCTGTTGAGCCAACTTCAAATCCTATCTTAGCATTATACATAAAATTCATAAGCAAGGTTCAAGTCGTAACTTAAAAACAACAGATAAGCACTTAGCAACAGGGAGATTGTACCTCCATAGGAAACCAAAACATCAGCACTTCTAAGCATTTATCTGTCCCAAGGAGACTTTCCGTCTGCAATTCAAACATAACCATTTAAACACAGCATTTTTTGCGTAACAGTTTTAATCGCATAACCATAATCATTTTTAGGCATCTTTAGTTTCTAACAACCCAGCACCATGATCCTTTCCGAGCTGGAACAACAAGCTCTTGGCATCAGTGGTTCCTCGAGAGCTGTCTGCATCAGAGATTTTGAGGCTCAGGGCTTATCTGAACAGAGTCTGTTAATATTACTTGTACCCCTTCATGTACCTCTGATAAAATGCACATTCAGTCAGATTGACAACATCAAATTGCATTTTGAAGCTTCCCATCTGTTACTGTCAGTGCCAGGGTAACTCAAGCCCCTTTTCTCTTTCCTTTAGGTCCTACTCAGCAGCATGACCTGCAGAAGAAGACTTCAGAGGGGTACAATCATTCTGAGGAGACATCGGCATATGCTCCATCCCTCCAAAGCACCAGCAAAGAGAATTGGAACCGGGTGGGTTATTCAGTGAGTTCCATGTGTCTGCATGTTGTGATGCATGCAGCATGAGTGGTGGCAAGGACACCCTAGAAGATGGCTTGCTGGAGGGCGAGGTCCTCTGTTAGCTCTGCTGAGGAAGACAGAGATGCAGGACTTCAGGGGACCTGAAGGGTTTTGTAAAGAAAACTGCTTGATCACACAGTTATACAAGGTGTTAGAAGGGCTGCTAAGGAGTTTCAGCATCATGGCTGAAAGTGTGGAGGATTCTGCTTCCAGCTTGACATCTCGCATGATATCAGCATCTGCAGTCTTCCTTGGAGAGCGTGGCCAGGTCCAGGGACACTGCAGCTGGGCCTTCACAACAGAGATCGATGATACCAGGCGTTGCAGCTTTTGGTGGAAGCTCAAATGGCTGCCATCCAGATTCTGAGCTCCACCTTGAAAAGACTGATGGACTCAATAGATAGAAGCTTTCAAGACATCATTCAGCTCCTGCAGTCTGCTCTCCCGCAGATCAGTGGAGTAGTAGGAAACTTTTTAAGAAAGGCACTATGGTTTGACACTTGTGTGAGAGTGCAATTGTGTGTGTTTGACATTACATGAATCACTTTTAACACATTTGGCACTTTGGTCTGCAGTGTCTTTTCATAGCAACTTCAGAGTCTGTATTGTCTGTATGTTATTCATATAAAAGTTGGCTGAATGGTTTCAATGTTCTATAATGCAGCTTAAAGGGAGAGGTGAAGGAGGTAATAAGGACTATTAATGCAGAGGATCTTTGTGTCACTTTTCAGGGGAGGGGAATGAGCAAGTCACTGGAAGCACTAGTCTATTCGCTGGTCCCTGACCTCTCCGCTGCAATGCAGGATTTCCAAGTGCAGGAGTGGAGTTCTGGTAGGGAAACCCAAAGTTTAACTCCACAGCGTGCGTGGTTTTCTTTCAGCAGGATCCCGCCCAGAAGCCAGCCTGATTGACAGGCTGGTTGGCCGATAACGCTGCAGAAGAGATCGCAGCTGAGGAGCAGATAGGTTTCCTGCTTCTGGGGTAGAGATCGCAAGGGGCGGGTGGGTACTGCGTGGCTTGGAGGGTCAGGGGGTCGAAGACAGATCTGGGGCAGAGATTTGGAGTCGGTGGGGGGTGGTCGGTAATAGCGAGGGATGTCGGTGATTGTGGGGGGGTTGATGATAGTGGGGGGGGGAAGGTTGGTGATCGCGGGGAAGGAAGCAGGTTTGCTTCGGGGGCCAGTGGGAGGAAGCACTCCTGCGCCTCATGGTCCACAAGAAGTGCTGGAAAAGCACTTACCTCTTCCATGTAACAGTTCAGCTGTGAGTTTGAGATTCTTTTCAATTTTAACATCCCACGTGACCCAAATCCACTGGTTTTTGGGGGTTAAAATTCCCCTCTTCTATTTCCATGTTGTGCAACATGCAGCACACTGCAATGATGCAACAGATTTTGAGTGGGGCATGTTGTAGGGAGCCCTCAGACATAGCCAGGCATCTGAACCTTTGCTTCAATAGCGCAGTGGTGTGTTCAATGATGCTTGCGGTGTTGCAATGGCACTGATTGTATCTGATCTGTTCAGGTGTAGTGAGGTTGTGGAGGGTTGTCATCAGCCTACGCAGGAGCCAGATACAATTTTGCAGACGGTGCACTTGTGGCGTGGGACAAGCGTCTGCGTGCCTCCCGCCATATTGGACTGTTAAAGGCCCATTTTGTGGCTGAAATGATCAAATTTCTAGCCCTCTGAATCTAACAGGAAATAAGCGTGGTTTGCACTCTTTCGTGATTACTGTAGCTCTCTCTGCACCCAAGCCAATTTCAGATTGCTTTTTTCTACTTCAAATATTAGAGGCAAGTGGATGAAAAGAGTGCATCTATTTAAGGAATATCACTTCCTAAGTATCATGTTACCCACCCAGTTTGATAAGTTCATTTACAGTAAATAATATTTTTGCTATGTGCTAAAGGATTTTTTGTTTTATCAGAACAATATGTCTGTAAACTATACTTGACTGCATAATGAGCTTACAGTTTTCTGGTATTTTGCATTCAGTATCATCCAGGCATGTTTCCTGAAGAATACCATTCCACACTCAAGATTTCTAAGGTATAAAGTAATTTTGCATTTTCATCTTGTTAATCCCTTTCATTTGAATCTTAGCATTAGACTGTTTAGTATTCAATGTCAGTCCGGTCTGTCATAATAGCACATATCACTTAGAACCATACACCAAGGATTTTTTCCTCTTGTCTGAGCGGGAAACTTAATCTTCATGGAATACACACAATATCCTTACAAAAGTGCATTATCCAATTTGTGATTACACGAGAGTATGGCACTTTATTTTCTGTAAGTGTCACACTTTAATTACCAATATTTATACTAAATTGTAAGAAGTCAGCATTGAGGAACACTAGCTGATGTTCTCTAAAGATGTATATCTGAGTTGCTATTTCTGTTGTACAACTGCTTCCAGAATCAATATATTTTTCCTGCCTATCACCTAGATGGGTAAAGTCTATGGAGATGGTGAATTTTCAGTAAATCTTTGCTTTTTGGTAACATATTTCCTGTGTGGTGTGTAATAAGGAGGTCACGTGCTTATGGGCTGTACTTCCCATGTGTGTCATATACTTTAATACAGAAATCAATGCTGTTATATAATACAAAGGCTAAGACCTAATAACCACTGGATTAAATATCTGGGGGAGTTTACAATGAATTACTGATCTTGTGGACATTGCCTCCTCGACCAAAAATATCCAGCTTCTTCACTGAAATTTAGTTTTCTTTATGATTTCTCTGCCAAATTTTCCCATGAGAATGTCTGGCAGAGAATTTCTGCATGTAGCTTTATAAGCAGTGACGAGTGTAAATTCTGGCTGTTTGTGATACTTAGCTGTGATTATTGGTGTATGGGGAATTCACCACTATCAAAAGTTTTATTGCCACTGGTGAATGAGTTGACAGAAAATGTTGGGCAGTTATTTTTCCTGAAATAGTTATGCTACACAGCTTTGGGTAGATTTTGACTTGTGTAAAACAGGTGATACCGAATTGGCAGCCCGTTTTACATTTCTCCCAATTTTTATTTCCACTGAAAGATGTAATACTGGCTGCCGATTCGCTGCCACCTGTTTTACACTACTGCACAAAGTAAAAATCTACCCCAGTCTCTCTGGTAAAGACAGAGCAGCAAGACTTTGATTTCATTTTTAACTGATTATGCAGACAGATAAGTAGGATCTTAAAAATGTGTATTCTTTAACCAAATAAACAAATCTCATAGAATTTTGAAGTTATTCTATACATTTTGATTTGACTATAAGCTCATTTTTGTAAATTTCAAAATAACTGGTTTGTACTTGGAAGGATAAGAATATTCAAACAAGCATAAATAACCTGAAAAATGTGGATCCAATTTCCACTCTATTGATGTTGATTATTCTTCTTTCATACAGTTCCATTTCTAATGCTAAGACATTACTGAAATAGATCTAAACAATTGGTTTTGCACCACTATAATCATGTCAATGAAATCTGCTGGAAAATGTAAACACTTATTACCCTGGTCAATAGGATCTTTAATCAAACTCCATATTTACTTTGAATCATCACAGTTAGGTGTACATTTGTATATAACACCCACACATCATTAAAGATTTATGATATGAAATCTTTTTAAAATGTTAATTAGTTAGTCTGAATCAGGCTTAGTCTGAACTCGGCACCAGTTCTGCCGTAAGTTTAAAGCCATGTATTGACATGATTTGAATCTTGTAACCAGTCATATAGAGATGAAATTTTGAAAAAAATTGGAAGAAAGCTGGTACTTTTCAAAATTTGGTGAGTGTAACGTCCGTGTGTAATTGAGACATGGACTGCAGAAGTTGGTTATAACAGGTGTTTACTGAATGGAGACAAAACTGGAACTACTATACAAAGTCACTACACGGGCTTATATACAGGGGTGGTCACTACTGGCGCTGCAGTATACAGGGGCTGCAGAATATAGTTCCTTCTTCAAGGTACATACACTACACTTCCTCCCCTTTTAGCTAAACAGTACATAACATTCGATTAATAATTAAATAACATATTTACAATTGCAGTTGCTATATACATTAGCTGAAGTTAAGCAATTATAAATTCAGTCTTTGAGGAGGCTTCCTGATTCTGTCCAGATAACGCCTCTTTGGGGTATCAGGTTCTTCTGGCAAAGTTGATTCGGGATCAACGTCGTTGTTTGGTTCGTCTGCTTCCAATATCACCGATTCTGAGATAGATGCAATTGGTACTTCGGTTTCATCACCAGGTGTATAGGATCGTGGTGTAGATTTGACGTTTTCCAGTGACTCTAGAATCTGGTCAGCATGGCGTCTTACAATGCTCTCTCCAACGTCCACGGTATACATTAGAGGTCCTTGCCGTGTGCAGCTCGTTCCTGGCTGCCATTTCTTTGTGCGGTAGTCCCGGGCCAAAACTGGTTGACCTACCTTAAAACTCCTGGTTGGCCTTTCATTCATATTCTGAAACTGCCTGTTCTCCACATCTCTTCTGATGTTTGGCTTAACCAAATCCAAGCGGCATCTTAGTCTTCGATTGAAGAACATCATGGCTGGAGTTTGGTTGGTAACCGCATGTGTCGCATTCCGGTAGGCAAACAAGAAGTTATCCACCTTGTGTTGTAGGGGTATGTCTTCATTACACATTGCCTTGATAGCCTTCTTGAATGTTTGAACGAACCTCTCAGCCAATCCATTGGTGGCTGGATGATATGGGGCGGATGTGTAATGCTTAACACCATTGTTCTTTAAGAACCTCCGGAACTCTTCAGACACAAACTGTGGTCCATTGTCAGAGCAAATCTGTTCAGGCAGCCCATTTCTGGCGAATATGGTTCGTAAGACTGTGATAGTTTTTTCTGTGGTGGTTGAGGACATTTTTATTACCTCTGGCCACTTTGAATGTGCATCCACCGCAATTAAAAACATCGAGTCCATAAATGGACCAGCAAAATCAATGTGTACCCTTTGCCATGGAGATGAGGGCCACTCCCATGGATGTAGAGGGGCTTGTGGTGGGGCGTTTTGGACCTTCTGGCATCCTGTACAGCTCTTGGTCATCTCTTCGATTTCTCTATCGATTCCCGGCCACCACACAAACGCTCTGGCTAAGTTCTTCATTTTTACCCCTCCCAGATGACCCTCATGAAGCTCATTGAGCACTCTATCCTTCAATTTGGGTGGAATTACTACTCTGGGTCCACACATCAAGGTTTCTCGGCACACTGACAGCTGTTCTCTTCTCGGCGAGAATGCTGGCAACAGTGGTTCGCCATGTGCTGGCCATCCCTTCACCGTTAAATCATAGACCCTGGAGAGTGTCGGGTCATTTCGTGTTTCCTTTTCTATGTTTGCATTCGTCACAGGTAGACATTCGACTATGGTCAAGTGGAATATCTCCACAGGATCCACTGCAGGTGCTTCTTCCACCGTCGGCAATGGTAGGCGTGACAATCCATCAGCATTCCCATGCTGTTTAGTTCCTTTGTAGTTGATGTCATATTGGTGTGCCTCTAGGAAAAGGGACCACCTCTGTAGCCGTTGCGGTGTCATTATCGGGACGCCCTTCTTAGGGTTGAAAATGGAGACAAGAGGTTGATGATCAGTTAGTAGAGTAAATTTCTGTCCGTGCAGGTAGTGATTGAACTTCTTCACCCCCCACACCAGGCTGAGGGCCTCTCTGTCAATCTGGGCATAGTTACGCTCGGCTGCAGTTAACGAGCGTGACGCAAAAGCTATTGGCCTCTCTGAACCATCAAGGGATTTATGTGACAGTACCGCTCCAACGCCGTAGGGAGATGCATCACACGCCAGTCTTATCGGTAGTGATGGGTTGTAGTGAGCCAATACTTCTCTTGAAGTGATCAGGCCTTTACACTTCTGAAAGGCCCGCTTACATTCATCGCTCCATTTCCATGCGACTCCAGTTTGTAGCAGGGCGTTCAGTGGGTGCAGAATTGTGGACAAATTCGGCAAAAACTTATGGTAGTAATTCACCAATCCGAGGAATGACCTCAGTTGCGACACATTTTCAGGCGCTGGAGCCTTAACTACCACTTCAATTTTGTCAGGGGACTTATGTAACCCCTCTTCATCAATCACGTCGCCACAATACGATATTTGTTTCTTAAAAAACTCGCACTTGTGGTGATTGGCTCGTAGCCCATGTTCTCTTAGTCTAGTGAGCACCTGCTCTAGGTTGGCATGGTGTTCACTGTCATTTTCACACGTCACTAGGATGTCGTCCAAGTAACACTGAGTCCCCGGAATCCCTTGCAGGACTTGTTCCATCGCTCTTTGCCATATAGCCGGAGCTGATGCTACTCCGAATACCAGTCGACTATACTGGTAAAGACCTTTGTGAGTGTTTATCGTGAGATATTTCCTAGAGGATTCTTCAACCTCCATCTGCAAATATGCTTGTGCTAGGTCAATTTTTGTAAAACGTTTCCCTCCAGATAGTGAGGCGAGAATATCTTCTATCCTCGGTAGAGGATACTGTACTGTGTGAAGGACTGGGTTCACAGTCACCTTGAAGTCCCCACAGATGCGAACCTTCCTTGGCTCCTCAGACTTATTGTTTAACGTTTTCTTCATGACAGGAACGATGGGTGTCGCCCACTCGCTCCAGTCTACCTTAGTTAACACGCCTGCATTCTCCAGATTCTCCAGCTCTGCCTCGACGGCTGGGAGAATTGCGTATGGTACCGGCCTTGCTTTGAAAAACTTGGGAATTGCATTCTCTTCTATTTTTCTTGAGGCGGTTATGCCTTTAAGAGTTCCCAGTCTTGTTGAAATACCTCTTTAGCGTTAGCCAAGATTTTTGACAATCGTCCAGGTGTGACGTCGTCATTCTTTTTACCAGCCACCGTCAGTGCCTGAATGGAGTGCCAGTCTAAACTTATCTTTCTGATCCATTCACGTCCCAATAACGGTGGTCCGCCATCTTGCAGTATGTACAGATACAATTTCTGTAATTCCTTGCCGTTGTATTTGACAGGCACCCTTATTTTCCCTCTGGGGTATACTTTCTGCCCCGTATATGTCTTCAAGACAATGGATGTGTCTTTCAAGGGTATGTGTGAGAATAGCCGCTCGTAGTCTCATCAATTCATGACGGTCAGGGCTGATCCTGTATCCAATTCCATTTTGACTTGGGACCCTGCTATCATGAGGGTGACCCAAATGGTTCGGTGATCCTCTTTTGCGATTACGTTGTGTAGTTTGAGACAGCTTAGTCTCTTGTTCCCGGATTCACTATCGCTCTTCTGGTCTTCGGAACTACTGTCCGTCATGTTTTGTACTTCCCTGTACTTTTCCTTAGTAGTCTTTTTGTTTCGTTAGTCTTCTTCCCATCTTTCCGCATTGCCTGGATGTTTTGTCCTTGGACCAGCAGTCCTTCTGGTCATGGGTTGTTCTGCTGCAGTGATAACATTTTTCAAATCCCCGTGTCATTTCATGGGTGCAGTATTCCTGTGGCTTTTGCTGTATTTCCGCAGCTCCCCTTGCTGCTGCTTCGTACGATATTGCCACGCTGAAAGCCTTATCTAGCGTCAGCTTTCTCTGAGAGTAACCTCTTCTGGGTTCCTTCACTCAGGAGTCCACAGACAAATTTGTCCCGTAGGGTATCTGCCAGTCCTGCTCCGAACTGGCAGTGCTTTGATAGCTTGCGTAGTTCCATAAGGTAATCAGCATTGCTCTCATCTTTATGCTGATTTCTCTTGTGGAATTTAAATCTTTCTGCTATCAGCAGCGGTGTAGGATTTAGGTGTTCCTGTAGGATATCAACAATTTCGTTAAAACTCTTCGCCGTCGGTTTGACTGGCGTGATCAGGTTCCGCAATAGGCCGTACGTTCTTGCGCCCATTAAGTTTAGTAGTACCGATGCCTTTTTCTCATCGGCTACTTCATTTGCCTTGTAATATACTTCGACTCTTTCCACATACGTAGTCCAGTCTTCTATTGTATTATCGAAGGCAGTGATATTGCCAGCCTTCGGCATCTTGGAGATCTAAGATGGCGCCTCCCGTGCTTTGCCTTCTTCCCCGATTGAACAAAATGGCACCTCCCGCGCTTTGCCTTCTTCCCCGCTGGATTAAGATGGCGCCTCCCACGCTTTCTGTCTTTTCCGCTGCTGCTAGCGCTGTTGCTGGCGTTTTTATGCCTTGATGGCGATGCCCTATGGTCTTCGCGCACTTCCCCCCCGCGCTGCTGCCAACACCGCTCTCCGCGGTCCCCGTGGCAAACTGCAGCTCCTCGCGGCTTTCTGCGCTTCTAATTTCTTTTATTTTAATTACTGTTCCCGTCGTCAGAGCAGACCCTTTGGGACACTTTCCTCCCTCTTCTCGGGTCTGTACGCTGCGCGGCTTCGTAGCACCAGCTGCGCCCTGTGTGCTCCACCCTCTCTCTCTCTCTCCTCTTCCCGGCAACGCTGCTCGGCCCAGTTGAAAAGCCATCCGATCGAGCTCTAGCCCGCCGCAGCCCAGGAAGGATCAGTGTACTACCTGCCACCAGCCCGACTAGCTGGAACACCATAGACTGGATAACCAAGCCCAGCTCTCGACAGCCTCTCCTGCAAATCTTCGAATTTGATGAATCAGAGGGCGGTTGCCCACGGTCGACGCCCGTTTCTTCTGTTTGTTTGTTTTTTCTTTTTGGCTTTCTTCCTTCTGGCCTCGACCTCTAACAACTTCGCTTCAGGGATGGATCCCCGTGAGGTGGTGCAGAACTGTAGGTAAGTTCGGATCTGTTCGTCGCCAGTGTAACGTCCGTGTGTAATTGAGACACGGACTGCAGAAGTTGGTTATAACAGGTGTTTACTGAATGGAGACAAAACTGGAACTACTATACAAAGTTACTGCACAGGCTTATATACAGGGGTGGTCACTACTGGTACTGCAGTATACAGGGGCTGCAGAATATAGTTCCTTCTTCAAGGTACATACACTACAGTGAGCAATAAATCTTTTGTTCTGAAGTGTAAGCATCGGTCACAGTTAGCCTGTTGGAGAACTGCAGCCAGAAGGCTTGCATACCCTAAAATTCACCAGGTTCCTTCTAAAAAGTTAGGCCGCTTACCTTGTTGGCCTTCTTCGCCTTATTGCCCCAAACCCTCTAATGTAAGGTGGGAGGGGAGGTTATTTAGGTGCTTCCCAAAATAGGCTCCCAACTGACAAAAGCACAAAAGCTTGAGGTGGTAGGGCTGGGAATGCTACTCCTGCCTCATTTAAATAAGAACACAGGGCCAGTACCGATTTCAGGCCCAGGCCCGGCTCCGTCACTCAATAGAAACCCCGTAAATGCCTCATGAACGTAAAGGAGGAGGAGGAGATTTTGTCTCTACCCACTTTATCTTGATCTTTGCACCCAAGGAGAAGGGTTCCCTAGGATAAAGGTCAAGAAAATTAGACCCAAAATCACTTGTATAATGTTCCTTATATACAGAAGATATGGCAATTCATAATACTTCCTTTTTATTTGAATGGGTAAAATATCCATTGAAATAAACAGCTTAGCTTCTCCCTTCAATTATCCTACTTTTTTTAATAGTACCAACTTTACAAACAGCTATTATACATGAAGAAATAGCCTTCATAGTGATATTAGTGGCCATCCTCCAATAGACATATCAGATTAATGATGCCTTTGATAGTAGTACTAGATATATGTTATGAAGGACTTGTGCAGAAGATGGTTTCAATTGATTCAGGGAGTATAGAAAGTAGATAGCACAGTTCTATAGAGGTTCAGCACATGCTGTCAAGTGCTAATGATCATTTGTTAGATGCTAAAAATTTGCCAGATTTTAACAAAATTGTATTTGGATAATGTTGGAGAGTAGAAAGTGCAATCTGTTGATAACTAAAAAAGTATGCAATCACGTGCAATTTCATTGATGCTTATAAATATAAGATGTCAATGAGGGCATTACTTCCACATTTCTGAAAGTTGATGGTTTGCCTTATTAATGGCCCAGAAATTCGGCTCTCCACGGGTGAGTACGCACGGGGTACTCACCCGTAGGCCGAATGGAAGTGCCGGTTTCCTGCATGCACTGCGCATGTGCGGGAAACCGGCACTTCCGATCCTCTGAACGAAGGGGTTCAGAGGTAGAACGCACGCGCAGGGGAGGCTGCGCGTGCGCTTTGAACTTAGGTTTTTTTTGCAGGTTTTCACGCGAGGTTAAGCCTGTAGGATTTACACATTTAAAAAGCAGGCATAAGGCCTGCTTTTTACAAGGTAAGTGGTCAATTAATTAAAATTAAAACATTTTTTCCACAGGTTTATTATTTTTAAATACTTTAAAGCAAGGTAAGTTTATTTTTAGCCCTGTTTTTTTATAAAATTATTTTTCAAAAATTTAAATTATTGTTTAAAATAGTTATTTAATGTAATTTATAGTTTATTTAAAAAGTGTGATTTCTTTTTTAATTTATTTGATGATTTACTGCTATTTTGGGGCCCGTAGTATTCATAAGTTTTCACAGGTCTTCCTGTCAATCTTATGAACGGGCTTTTCCCTCCTCCGATTGGCTGCCCATGGCTCACGTGATCCCAGGGGACGCATCGCACTAACTACGCCCCTGGGACACGCAAGCACAGCGCGCCGGCAGCTGGGCCAGGCCCCGGAGTGGAATTCCATGGGGCCCTACAGCTCAACTGCCGGCGCACAAGGTAAGTGCAGGTCGGGGGCCCCCGACCCGAATTTCTGGGCCAATGTCTTTGGAATTTGAAAAGTTTTGTAGATTTGTCACTAAGACTTAAAAGAAGTTCATATGACCCTACAAATCAAGTTTTGAACACATTGAGTCTATAGGTTCGATGCACACATCATTCTACAAATTTAGATATACCTGTAAGACTGCAAAAAAAGCATTTATCAGCATGTCAATTTTCAACTGCTCTGATTTGATGGTGACTAGTTTGATATGATCAAACGATGCATAACATAGCCCTGGTTAAAGAACCCATCAGATTCAAAAATTTTGAGAAACCATCCATTTTTAATGACACTTACTTAAATTCTGAAGGCATCATAACTAATTGAATTCAATACACAACTTTATGTCAGTGTGTGTTGGGGGGGTTGCTGCGGGGAGGGAGGGCAGGGGAACTCACCATTATTTACTGCAGCAATAGAATACTTTAAAAGACTATTGCAGAAACTAGTTAGTTTAAGTGAAATTCCACTTGGAATGCACAGAGAACAGTGACTATTTGCAATGCCATTCTTTATTCATATGCATTACATTAATCATACGGAACATTGGAGTGCCAATGATTCAATGTGCCTTAGAAGAAGAATTTTACAAATCTGTGTTCCAAAAAAATCCTGGACGTGACCTTATCTAAAAAATGTAAGTGGAGCTTCTCATGATGCACTACCTAATGTGGAGCTGAGCCATATGGATCAGGAAGGTTCCTATCTACAGCATGCACTAACTTAGTTTCCCACATCTGGACAGCAGTAGGGACTCCAATATTGGCCTCAAACTCCTCGGGCTAGGGAAGGGAAAAAAATCAGCCAGGGTTCCACTCATATCAAGTGACTCCTACCAGAAAGTCCACATGTGGATGTTGAGAGAGGACAGGATCGGGTTTGGCTGTGATTCCCATGGTAAGATAGCCTGCTAACCCTATCTACGCTCACATGTGAGAAGTAGCAAATTGGAAAGCTACTGAAGGGCAGTTAACACAGGTGAACAGTACCTCAGCATGTATCTGCTCCTTCAGTAGAGAAGGGGACAAAATTACAGAGGAAAAAATAAATACATCTCATTTGCCTTTTAACATACTGCCATATTCATTTAGATAACTCATTCTCTCTATAAGAAATGATGTTAACAAATTGCAGAGAAAAATGTTGCTTTTAAAAATGATCAATAGTCTGATTACAGTACAAAATAAAAATATTTTAGTCTAAAGTGGTTAGAATTTAGATACAAAATCATATCTGTATCTATGGAGATGGTAAAATTAAACTGAAATATGCAACAGACAGGGGGAGCCAAGTTGTTTGTATTGCTCAGATTTATAGTATATGTAATGCAGATGTTGCCTTGCCTTTTTACAAGGTTGTCTTTAATTATCTTTGGAGGAACAGATCAAGTGTGCTTCATCAACTGATTAAATATTTGACTGATGTTCAGTAAATTGTGTTCGTTTATTTTCACTGTATGCATAGTCTTATTCAGAAATTAAGAATTAGACAAAGTTTTGAGCAATACAGCACTGCAGGTGACCACCGATATTCTCTGTATGAGGTAAATTAAAACTCATAGTTTGAAAATTATAGATTCTTGCACTTCATGATTTAAATATTTAATTGTAACTCATGTTATGATTTAATGCCTTTCTAAGCCAGGCATTAAATGAGTAAACACTGGGGGAAAACACTTATATCCCTTAGGCATGGAGATAAATAAATGAGATTGCCTGGTGTTCAGTTAAACATAGCAAATATCGAGCAATGAAAAATCTGCAGATTTTACGAGAAATCTGTTTGACTGGAAAGTATAAATACTTCTTTCTACCACATATATGATCTTGAACGATGCTGACATTTTAAATCTCTAACTTGTGATATAAAAAAACATATATAGTCATTGAAAGACTACATTTTAAATGTATGATATGAAAAGAACCTGCCATGACCAGCAGAAGTAAATATCAACCATCATGAGTCTGACCAGAACTCACTCGCGATTTTGACACTCATGAGGTACATGGTCAGTCTCCTTTGTGGGTGTTTTTAATCACATCCTACTGTTGACAATCCATCTATCTTTATTCTTGTTATTGATATGACATACAGGAAATTTATTTTGAGCCGCTGAAGTATGGTTACAGAGCATGTAGTGATTTTGAATGTGACACCGCCAAACCTTTTTGTTCGGATTATTTTTAAACTAATTTTTCAAAGAGGTGACACCATAGGTGGGAATTTTACCTCCCCCGCCCCCCTCCACATGACAGGCGGGAGAGGGTCGGGGTGGGGGGGTGTTAAATTGGTAAAAATGTGAGACCTGGCACCAAGCCACTGCGAATGTGCCTACTTGCAATTTAACAGCGGCGTGTTCGGGGCGACTGAGTAACCCGCCCTGGAGAGGCGGGTCAGTGATTTTAATATGTTAATGAGGCTGCGTTACTCAGATTTTGGCAGCCATTTAAATTTAACGGCTGCCGGCCGGCCGGGTTTCCCAGGGTTCGGGAAACCTGGCAACTGAACGGAGGCGGGAGCTGCTAGATCCAGCAGCTAAGTGCTTTTCCAGCACTGCTTGTGGGCCAGGAGGAGCAGGAATGCTTCCCCCCCCCGCCCCTCAAGCAAACCTACCATAATCTTCTGAACCCCCATGATCACCCCCCCTCGTGATTTCTTCACCCTCCCCAGTGATCTTTTTCCCCATTTATATGTATATGTATATGCGTAAATAAATAAAAAAATCAGGGATTGAGTGTAAGTCTGTTCTATTTATGGGTTCACATAACAGTATTAAATTCCCCAAGCATTGCTTTTGTAAGCTTTTGATATTGTCTAAACCCTTTAGCTCAGGTTTTCCTTTTATTATCTCAGAATTATAACAAACAATTATTTTTAAATGTCAACATATGAGTAGAAAACAACTCACGACGTTTACAACTTTTGTACGGTTGACTTGGTGACTATCATAGAGAACTGACTCACCTGTCCAGATACACTTAACTCTTGCCTCCAGTTCTTGAATCAATCCCACTAGAAGTGTTTGGGAATGGCAGCGGGCTGCAGTTTATTGCAGGCACTGATGGACTAAGACTGTACTTGAGTGATTAGTGAAACCCGTATTTGCCCGCCACAACATTAAATTGCATTGCCTATCTGTATCTCCCCTCTAAGATCCTGCTAAAGGCACTTATTAGACGACAGATCTTTTATAACAACAAAAATAATGGATATGTTATAACTGTAAATTTTCAGATAAATACTAACATTCCAAGACAATTATAAATTCTACAGATACTCACTGTGCTGTGTCGATGTAAGCTTATGAGTGCACACTTCTAACAACTATTTTTGAAATGGTCATTAATTATTCTGATACAAACCCACCTTAGCAGAAAAGTAATCAATTTGTAATTTAATTGCATCAGAAGATACACTTACAATGTCAGAAAAAAATGGCATAGTTTTCAGACGCAGGCTAAATCCTCTGCCTTATTTGGTAGCTGCCCTATCACATTTGATTATGATGAAACTGCTTATTCTATTCAAGGAACAAAAGCTGCTGAGAGGACAATGGATACTGCAGGCTTTCCCGCCCGGCAGCCGGCCAGCCTTTCAATCGTCAGCCGGCCAGCCTTTCAATCGGGCCGGCTGCTGAGGGAAAACGGAGTAAAAAATTTCTAATGAGGTCCTTCCGTTAAATTCAACAGGACCTTCGCCTTCCCGGTATTTCTGGGTTTCCCGGCCGCTGACACACGCCCCCAGCTTCCTCCCTGTCTCCCCGTAAATATCGGGGCCATACCTAATGTTAAACTATTGTGTGGTTTGATTGCACAATACTTGTGAAGAGTGCATTGGTACACTAGGTTTGTTGTCATCAAAACACATACACTGAGAGCAATATATGTTAAAATGCATTTGATGCAATAATGATGTAATTGACAACTGACTCAGTAGAAATTCCAAATAGTTACCATTGCATGTCGGAATGCCTTATAGTCTAAAAATGGGTCCTGATATTTGTGTGTTGTGTGAGGGTCCTGATGACCACACTGCTGGCCGAGACATCCTGGGCCACTTCCCTCCACATTGCCCTGAAGACATGGGCAATGGACTCCTGCCAGTGGCCGGGAGCAGCACTGCCCTCCTTCTTTCAACTGCCACAACCAATGCCTCCAATGCCTCGTTGCATAAAAGGCGAGCTCTCTCCCTGGGACTGGGATCATCCATGAGGACAAGAGGTGTAGCTGTTGAGTTGCTAGGAGGTCGACTTCAGAACCAGCAATGTTGAGAATGAGGTTGTGCCGAATGATTCAACCTTCCCTTTAAGAGCTGGAAGGAGCCAGTGTGAATGATGAGTCCCGATTGGACTGCACCTGAAATTGGTTATCGCTCTGCGGGTAGCGCCTCGCTCTCTGTGTGTAGCACCCTAAGTTAGGTGATTAGCGCTTGATTTAGCGCTCCAGTTCTCTCTTGGAGCGCTAACAATTAATTTAGCGGGAGGTCGGAAGGATTAGCGCCTGCCGCTAATTCTACAACTTTTTTTAATTTAGCGCCCCAGCCGGGGCGATACCAAATTTCTAGCCCAAATTGGGCCGGATCTTGCAGGAGTGGGGCATCTCATGGCATGCCCTGTTAGTTAGACTTTTTTCTGCACTCATCAGCGCAAATCTTTATTGCACCGTAACGTGCTGGAAGTGCGAGCTGATAACGGTGTGGCAAGACAATGGGGCATCTGGGACCTTAATGAATGGTGGGTCCAACAGGCTATCTTCTTAACCAATGAGATTTAAGGATTGAGAAAGAAACATAAGTTAATAAGAGCATAAGAAATAGGAGCAGGAGTAGGCGATATGACCCTTCAAGCCTGCTCCGCCATTCAATAAAATCATGGCTAATCTTCTACCTCAACTCTACCTTCCCGCACTATCCCCATATCACTTGGTTCCCTTAGTATTCAAAAATCTATCGATCTCTATCTGGAATGCAGCACGATGGCATAGTGGTTAGCACTGTTGCCTCACAGCGCCAGGGACCCGGGTTCGAATCTGGCCTCGGGTGACTGTCTGTGTGGAGTTTGCACATTCTCCCCGTGTTTGCGTGGGTTTCCTCCGGGTGCTCTGGTTTCCTCCCACAGTCCAAAGATGTGCGGGTTAGGTTGATTGGCTATGATAAATTGACCCTTAGTGTTAGGGGGATTAAATACGTGGGGATAGAGTGGGATATGTGTTGGTGTAGGGGTTACGGGGATCGGGTGGGATATGTGTCGGTGCAGGCTCGATGGGCCGAAATGGCCTCTATCTGCACTGTGGGGTTTCTGTGATTCTTTCTGTGTGAATATACTCAACGATTGAGCATCCATAGCTCTCTGGGGTAGAGAATTCCAAAGATTCACAACCCTTTGAGTGAAGAAATTTCTCCTCATCTCAATCAAAATGGCCGACTGCTTACAGAGGAATGATGGAGGAGGATGAACTAGAGTCAAATCAGGTACAGAAAGAGAAATAGAGAGGGAAAGAAAGATTTGATTAAGAGAGAGAGAAAAAAGACACAGAAAGGAAAAGTAAAAAAAATAAGTTAAAAACTTGACATTTGACAAGTATTGACTACATGCAGAAATGAGATTGAAGACATAGAAACATAGAAGATAGGAGCAGGAGGAGGCCATTCGGCCCCTCGAGCCTGCTCCGCCATTCAATGAGATCATGGCTGATCATCCAAATTCCGTACCCTGTCTTCTCCCCATATCCCTTGATCCCTTTAGCCTTAAGAAATATATCTAACTCCTTCTTGAATATATTTATAGAAACATTTAAATTGTTCCCATTCTGGGACAGAGAGGTTGATTGGTATTGCATTAACAATTATCATGTTGTTAAAAAGGTACTTACGCTCTTAATTACAAGACTTAGCTTTTTGTGATGCGTTTAATCAGCAATTAATGTGCAAATCCAGCAAGTTCTTAAACATACTAGGGAGGTTAAGGACGAGATGCTGTTTGTGCGAAGCAAACCGCAGAGCAGCATAAATCGACCAGCAAGTTCTGGAGATTTGTAACTCACGGCGTATCTCTTAATCCCCTCAATTTGCTGATGTCGCTAACACACCATTGTTTCCCAGCTAGATCCAATAGGGAATTCAAGAGAATCTCCTTTACCTAAAGAGTGGTGAGAATGTGGAACTTGCTACTACAGGGAGTGGTTGAAATGAATAGTATAGACGCATTTAAGGGGAGGCTGGACAAGCATATGAGGGAGAAGGGAATAGAGAGAGTTCGATGAGGAAAGACGGGAGGAGGCTCTAGTGGAGCATAAACGCCGGCATGGACTGGTTGGGCTGAATGGCCTGTTTCTGTGTCGTATATCCCATGTAATCCTATGTAGATCTGACCCATTATTTCACTCTTGCAAAGAACATAATAAATTTGTTTCTATCACCATCTTTGCTGTGTCACTCTATTACATGTACTTCTAATTTAGGAAGCAATAACAGATCATTTACATAAATGCAATTTTGCTGTTGTATAAAAGGGAAGAAAACAGGCTTAGCTCTCCTATTGTACAGGTTTTCTCACTTGTCTTGTTCGCTTTATATATTCCATATTGACTCTGGCGTCTAACTGATCGTAACTCCGCAAAAGAAATAACTTGTATCTGTTTTAAACTTCAGTTATCTAGTGGGAGGGTGAATTAGTAAAATAAATTGTTGTCACTCCTGACATATGCCACCATTCTTATTTTTTAACATGTAATAGTTCCACTTCTTAACTTGTTGTAGGTTATGCCTGTAACACAGACAAAGGAGGCAATTCTAACCCAACCCATCTGCCGGAAACTGGGCGAATATCAGTTGAAATGCCCCAAAGTTACTTAGCCGCTCTGGGGCCCAAGGATCCCGGTGTTTGTGATCTTAACCTGCAGGCAGTATGGACACCCACCCAAAGCTGGTGGAGTCCTTCTTTACATATGCATCTTGGGCCCTGATGATGTCATTGGGACCCAACTGCAATTTTATCTCAGGCCTGAGTGGGGCTTTCCTGCCTCACCCATTCCAGAATGGAACCCAATCCTGCATGTACCTTGTGTCCATGGGAGGCCTTCGGGCTGTCCAATTTTCTGCTGTATTCCGCCAACTACCCACTCGTTATGGGCTCGAGTTGGTTGCTGGGATTTAAATGAAGCCCAACTGTTGAAATCAGTCGGGCCGCATTCTGCTGTAGGTGGGTGGGAAATTAACTCACCAGCACAGTTTCCTGACAGACACCAAGTGGCAGTTAAAATCTAGGCTGAAAAGCTCAAAATACTGTTGGATTATAGCTTCCTGATACTCTGTGCTCTTGCTGGAGCTGGACCCGAACAGCTGCAACATATAATTCTGCAACTTACTTTAAAAAAGCATTCATCTATCTTCTGGTAGACAAACTGAGTGGGGTTGGAGGGTGCTGTTTTGAGGTCGGGAAATCTGGAAGTACGGGTTTCTCAAAAGTCCAGCGGTTTTTAACTGCAAGATGGTTTTTAAATTTTATCTGTAGGTTTCCTGCCCACAGCTAGCCTGAAGCACAAAGCTGCAACCGAGCTGGGCTGAGGACAGGTAGGTCTAGTGGGGGATGTGGTGGTGGGGGGGTGGTATGGTGGTGCAGGGGGTGGTCCGTTTGCCGAGGGGGGGTTCTGATCGTGGGAGGGGGTGCAGATGATGGTCAGGGGGACAGATGGTGGTCAGGGTGGGGGTTCCGATTGTGGGGCAGGGAGCAGACAGATTGCATGAGAGGATTGGGGATTTACTGAGTAGCTTGTTGGGTCTGGAGGAAACACTCCTGCTCCTCCTGGTCCACAAGCAGTCCTGTAAAGACACTTACCTCATGGATTCAATCCTTCTTGCCTCCTTTCACCTGCCGGGTTTCCAGAGGCCAGGGAAACCCAGCCACCTGTGGTTAAAAATAGAATCAGTGTTAAAATGAAGGCATGCAGTCTCATTAAAATATTTAAATGGACAACCCGCCTCCTGTGAATGGATTGGTGTCCCGCCTCCGTTAAAACCAGAAGTGAGCAGGTTCGAGGCGGGTTGGGTTCCTGTTTCAGATTTCTGGCTTTTCGACCTCCCACCCGAACCAAACCCACCCGTTTTTGGGGGTTAAAGTTCCCCCCTTCATGTCAAATGGCAGTATTGTGAAGGACGCAACATTCCACTCAAAAAACGGAGAATTTAGTCCATGCTGGATTGGGCAAGGCATCTCAAACATATTTTGATCTTGTCAAATGCCAGTTTAATCAGACACATATGTCCCTTATTTCTACAATCCCCATCTGGAATAGAAGTATTTAGGAGTAGAGTATCAAGCCATCCATTCACACCATAATCATTGTCACCCAGCAGACAGGCCCTCCAGGCTTGTGTCTTTCTCAAATCACAAGAGTTGATTGAGACAAAAAGAAAAGAATTCTGACAGGATCTAGATTAGATGGCAAACATGTGTGAGGAGCATCACATAAACATTTTTCAGTTGATCTAAGTGATTACATTCATGGAAGAGATGTGTAGTTCTACATGCATGCAAATAAAACTATCACACCATCTCCTACTCTAACTCCTTCTTTCCCAGTACTTCAAAACTGCAGAACTCCTTACCTCCCTCAGCTTTTTCTTCCTCCTACAATCAACAGTCTTTCAAAACCCAATCTGGCTGTCACCTAACCATTGCTTTGATTTACATTGTCTTCCCTCCTACTCTTTTCAACTGTCTCTCACAAAGAGCTTTGCCATCCATCTAAGTTTCTCAAGAGTAAAAAAAATCAATGATTTCCTTTTGCAAACCAGCAGTCATCTAAAATCTGTATGTATTGTTTAATCTTGAATCTCATGGGTAAGTGGAAAACTAATATTAAAGACTGCCACCTTGACCAACACACCTATGAAGTACAGATGATTGATGCTAGTAATATTACCTATGAGTGTCAGAAAGAAACCAGTAGTGTAGAAGGTCACCGCGTTATAACTTACTGAGTTATATTTACTGATGACTGATTCTGAATGTAAATACAGATTTAGAACCACTATTTTGAACCATAATATATGATTAATTATAAATGGTTCTTTGAAAGAAAAAAAGCAAATTTGTGTCTGAAATGGGCAATAGTGGTCTAGTTTTAAAACAATAGGATTTATTGCTCCAATCTCCATACTGAAACATTGCTTTGACTCTGTGCTGTGGACCTTGTCTTTGCAGAGTGTGCTGATCTCAGTACAGGCGTCCAAATTCCGTTCCACCCCACCCCCTGGACTCGGGAGGAAGGGAATTCAGCTGGGTTCCTGCTCCAGTTAAAATTTCCCCCTTCATGTTAAATGGCAATATTGTGAAGGACACAGCATTCCACTAAAAAACTGACAATTTAGTTCATTCCTGGGTTGGCCAAGGCATCTAAAACATATTTTGATCATGTCAAATGCCAGTAAATTATTATTTTACTTGCAGTGTTTTGTACAGTGGAATATTTTTTCAATTGTACTTTTTGAGCTGATGGTAGATGGAAGAGCTAGCAGGAAAATCTCTGACAAACTCTGGATATGTCCAGCTGCAATTTCAGTATTGCACTCAATTTTCAAAACGTCAATCTTCTGTAACTTGTTATTTGGCAAACAAAAAAGGATTTGTTGTAAAGGAAAAAAGAAAAATCCAGTCGACATCAAAAATTTGTGATAGAAAGTAAATAAATGCACCCCATGAGGATAATAATTCCAAATGTTACTGGTGATTTAGGGTTTATAGTGATTACCATGATACTTGTTAATCCCATGATGCTTATTTGTCCCAATTTGTGAAATTCAATTGAATAAACCTGGTAATTTATGGGCTAGCACCAGTAAAAATGGCCATGAAAGCTGCTGGATTGGTTGGAAACCCAACTAGATCACTAATGTCCTTCAGGGAAGGGAACCTGCAAGCAATAGAGCACAATAAGAAAGGGAGTGCTGTAATATATTCACAAATACCTGGCACAGACACTCCAAGGTCATTCCAAATGATGCCATCCATTACATTAATAATATTGAATAGGATGAGCAATGGTGGAAACCTTGCCTCATTGCTGTTTCAAGAGAGATAGGTTCAGTGGGGGCGATTGTAAAGTAGTGTCCGAAACGGGTACAAAATCGTCAGTGTGCCCGCTGCGCGTTTGTGCTGACATGAGGCATTTTGAGGCCCATTAGCTGGTGAGGTGCAGTCACTCGCGGTAGCTTGTCAGTTCTGAGAGGGTGGGAAGTTGGCCGGCTCCCACAATGAGCTGACCAGCAGGTGTGGGCCTGGAAAATGGAGTAAGGCGACCCTAGGAGGATCTCAAATCAGCCAGCAGCAGGCCGGTGTTTTTTGGGGGCCCACCAAAAAAAAGCTTTCCTGGGCTGTTTGGTGAGTGGCTTCCAGCGGTCCCTATACATATTGCTGGTTAGGCCATTTACTGCCTGGTACAAACAACAAACTGCCTGGTAGAACGTGCACAGTGCATGCTCCACCCATTTGTACCTGGGATCCTACGCCCTGCATATAACCCCAATTTGCATACCTAAGCAACCTTGTGTCTGTTACAGGTAGGCGTATCGTTTGTTCAAGGCCCATTGGAAATATGCATTAGGCTGGCTTGGGCGTTAATAGGGTAGCCGAGATGCTCCCCCAATTTCCAGTTGATGGATGCCTGATTTTCAGGCAAGAAACAGACAGCCATTAGGTGAGTCTCTTGTCAATCCTTACAAAGACATTGGAGCTGAAATACACATCTTCGATGAAATGTGCACGCGCTTCCTGGCCACCATATTGGGAGTATTATAAGCCGTTTATCGCCCGAAAAACGAGGTGTGTGTGGCTGAATTTCTAGGCTTCTCTCTTTATTCTGTGTTTATTTTTTTTAAAGTTCCAGTCATTTTTTTAAATGTTAGCCTTGATTTTAACTCCTGGCTGGGAGTTGAGCGGGTGGAGGCCACTGTATCCGAGTGGTAAACCATCCGTACCTCCGCAGGGAGATTTTGAGTCCCAGGCCTCATCTGTTTAGGCTGAGTCAGTCTTCTGTCTGAACCGGGCAGGTAGAAGTAGCTGGCCAGCAGCGGGAGTAGGATTTCAGGTGGCAGAAGGCCGCCTTGGGTACCCGAAGGAATAGTCCTCGGCAGTCAGATAAGGGGCAAGGAACTGTTCCTCCAGGCCCACAGGGAAACTAAAATAAAATTCACTTATCTTTGGCCCCAATGGCTTGCCCGTACAAACCTACAGTTAAAATTGCAGCCAGGCCCCGATGATGTCATCAGAACTGCATCTTTAAAGCAGGACCCTGCCGCCATCCAGCAGGGGTGCCCCTCCCTTTCTCAGAAGAGCAGGAACCTGTGGGCAGACAGCGGGATCAGTGCGGGTAAGCTGAACAGGCTATTTTAACTGCTCAATTTCCTGATCTCCGCCAGATGGGCAAGATTAAAATTAGCCCTGTTATTTTGCAAAATGTAATCGTATTCCAGATGTAAAATGACCAGATGTTGTTATTGTTCAATCACCATCACAAAAATGTTTCCATTTGCTGGAAATTTGGGATCATTTAAAACACAATTTGTGCAAGACTGGTATTTCAGATTTCCAGCATCTGCAGAATTTGCTTTTGTTTTACTGGTTATTTATAGTTGACAGGCAGCATATCTTGGCAGTTTGACCTATAAAGGCATGTGGTTCATTTTAAAATTTGGCAAAATATGATGCTATTGTGGAGAAGTTAGGTTTCATAAGCTGCATATGTGTGTCTAATCCACCTATTACGCAAGTATAATTTTTCACTTAAATGTCCACATCTACATTTTTAAAAGCACTTAAAATTCAAGGGCAGTAAGAAAAATATACAAGATGATAGCAAAAAGTTAGTTTTTATTGGGGGATAATAATTTTTGCGCTGTTTTCAGGTGCGAATTGCGGAGCGTGCACAGAGGCTTATAGAGTATGGTAGCGTAGTTGTTATTTCTTGTTTATTAAAGATGGTTGTTTCAGATACTCTTTATATATTTTTTTTTAATTTGCAGGCTGAATTCTAAATCGATTCAACAAAGATACTGCCATAATAGATGACATGTTGCCACTTCACTGTCTTTGGCAAGTCAGAGAATTTAAGATGAACTTCTTTGCAATTTCCCATTAATTTCTATATGCAAAATTGATTTTATATCTAGAACATGCGTGCAATTCTGGGTACGGTAGTTTGTACAGTTATATTATTGGACTGGCAATCCAGAGGCCTGGACTAATAATCCTGAAACGTGAGTTCAAGTCCCACCATGGCAGCTGGAGAATTTTGCATTCAGTTTAAAAAAAGCTGGAAATAAAAAGCTGGTATCAGTAAAAATATATCCATGAAGCTATCAGATTGTTATAAAAACCCAACTGGGTTGAATCCAGGTCCAGTATGGTTGACTCTTAACTGCCCAGTTATATCAAACTCAGGGCAATAAATACTGGCCTTACTCCCCAGAATGGATTAAAAAAACACCGTACGTGCCAGAAGAGGCTGTTTTGAGGATCACCCAAAATTGGTCCTCGGGATTAATCTCAGTAACTCGGGTGAGTTGCCGGCGCCTGTCACTCCTCCAGAGGCAGCTCCTCACTTTGGTGCTGTGCAATTTGATCGGGCTGCCTCGGCAGCAGCAACTCTAAGGTAAGTCCTGGGATGAGGGGGATGAGAACAGGATAAGGAGCCGAGCATAGGTCGGCAGTAGCCGTAGTAGTGCTAAGGAGCCAGGAGGGGCCCCATTAGTTTTTGCAAATCGAGGCCCTATGACTTATTTTAATACTGCAATGTGCAACATGCACTGCGCAAACTCTGCCCACTGGAAACATAGAAACATAGAAGATAGGAGCAGGAGTAGGCCATTCGGCCCCTCGAGCCTGCTCCGCCATTCAATGCGATCATGGCTGATCATCCAAATTCAGTACCTGGTCCCTGCTTTCTCCCCATATCCCTTGATCCCTTTAGCCTTGAGAAATATATCCAACTCCTTCTTGAATATATTTAATGAATTGGCCTCTACTGCCTTCTGTGGTAGAGAATTCCACAGGTTCACCACTCTCTGGGTGAAGAAATTCCTCCTCATTTCTGTCCTAAATGGCCTACCCCTTATCCTTAGACTGTGACCCCTGGTTCTGGACTCCCCGACCATCGGGAACATCCTTCCAGCATCTAGCCTGTCTAGTCCTGTTAGAATTTTATAAGTTTCGATGAGATCCCCTCTCATTCTTCTAAACTCCAGCGAGTATAAGCCCAATCGATCCAATCTCTCCTCATACGTCATTCCTGCCATCCCAGGTATCAGCCTGGTGAATCTTCGCTGAACTCCTTCCATGGCAAGAACATCCTTCCTCAGATAAGGCGACCAAAACTGCACCCAATACTCAAGATGTGGTCTCACCAAGGCCCTGTACAACTGCAGCAAGACATACTTGTTCCTGTACTCAAACCCTCTCGCTATGAACTCAATGTAAAGTAGGCACATCAGCAGCCTTAAAGGGACTGCTTGGAAAATCCTCCAGGTAAGATTTTTTAATGTCTTTTGTGGGGCCAGGAAGAGCATTAATGTTCTGCTCAGTCCACTGGAAGACATAACTTCACCAACTCAGATCTTCAGACATGTAAGGTACAGATGTAAGTAAGCAGAGAAAGTGCCCAGAAATTGTATCTAGAGTCATATAGAAAGACCTGGCAATGGCATTAATTGCTTCCTCTCTCATGCCCTGGGCAGCAGACCAGTGCAGGAAAATGTTCAATGAGCTGACAAGAGCAGGCAAGGTATGAAACTGCCACTGTTGCCCTTTTCTCTTGGGCACTATTGAGTCACCACACTAATGACCTTCCATTCTTGCTTAGAGTACAACTTATCTTTCACACGGCACTATGGTTCAAAGGCTTTCTAACTCTTCAATTTGCAACATGTGTCGCCATCACCCCTCACAAACTTTATTTACAGGAAGCTTCTTAACAATCCATCATCTACTGTAACAGGGTTGTATCAGTACATCTGTAACATCAGCTATCTGATGCCACATGGGAGACATCTTTCACATGCTAGTCTTTATCTAATGCACAACCCTATTTCAGGAAAAATGTCTCATTATGCTTATAAAGACAGATGACCAGAGATCTAATTGCAGGTATAAAGTAGCTAACCCCTAACAAAGAGCAAACCATTGATTTCCTGAGGAGACATTCAACTTTAGCCATGGCAGGATTGGTAGACCTGTGCAAGCTGTAGGGTTATGGGTACAAACCTTAACATAACCAGCTGCAATCATTTAAAGCACCAAACTGGGAGAAAAATCCTGATCTTTCACTGCCTGCTCAATCTCTCTAAGTGCTGCACACCCATTCTTAGCTCACGTCCCCTTTTCCTGCAGATCCATTGCAGCAACCAGGGGCAGAGGATGATGAGGAGAAGATAATAAATACCTTCCTCATCAGTTCAGATCAATTACCTAAACAGCTCTGCAAGGGGCTGTCACTGTCTTAACTTAACTTTTATACCATTGGCTTATTCCAATCTAGAATGGGGAATTTCTGTCATATCCAGATCTGCATTCTCCAGGTCACCAATATCATCTTCAGAACTGTGTAATTCATCCATTTTGGGATGACTCCAATGCAGCAGCATGTCAGGGTCATTTAATTCTATTATGTTGCTGGTTTCCCCAAAGTACAGGGGCAATAGTGTTAGAAATTAGGAGTACCTAGGTATCTAAAATATATATGGATATGCAAATGAAATTGTGATGCGAATAATACTGTGTTTAAATTATTGCATTAGAGCTCGAGACAAGTAAGGGGTTAATGTATAAGTTCTGTTTTACTGGAACTGCTTAAGTTTCCGTTTCCTGGTAAACTTGTATTAGAGCCTCTGGGGCTGCTAATGGGGCACTAACGACTTATTGATTTTAGCACCACCTGCAAAATTCAACCGGTGGTTTGCGGTGGTGCTAATCACTACCGCCACGATCTCCTGTGCCTGGAGATCGTGACGTCATTCAAGCGTGCAATGCCCCGGTAGCGCACTGGACCGGAAATTGATTCTCGCCTCCTGCCTCAGCTCCTACTGTTAGGAATGACAGGTAGAGGGGGACGACTTGCAGTTGGCTGAGAGCTGGGGAGCGCTATTTAAAGGCATACGTGTCCTGATTTTTCCTGTTGGTAATCAATTCTGCCTAGGCAGGTTGAGAGAGGGAGAGAGGCGATGGAGACATGAATACTATGCATTCGCACCCGTACGACCAGATTTAGGAACAGCTTCTTTCCCAGGGCTGTCATCCTACTGAACTCCACAAATAAACTCTAAAGCCTGCACATCTGCCAATGCACTTTATTATGGTTATATTTATGTTAATATACTACAAGCCAAATGTATGTTGAATGTTTAAATGTCTTAATCCAAATGTACACTCTCGGGAGCCGCAAGCCTACATTTCGTTGTACTGCACTTGTGCACTAACAATGACAATAAAAGTTGATTTGATTTGATTTGATTTTGATTTGATTTAACTTGAAGGAGTTTTGGTCGTCAGCAAAACTTATCAGGTTCCCATTTCTGTAACTTTTAGTACTACCACATTTAAAAGAGTTAATGGGGGCTGTACTGACACGGGGCCTCACCCTCCAGCTTCACCGTCGGAGACAGCGGAGGAGGAGAGAGAGAGTGGAAAACATGGCCAGTGGGAGGAGGGCCAACAAGGCTCTCCACAGGAGACCTTACCCTGCCAGGGTATTCCGGGAGCAATTCTCGTATATCCATCTGTCAGAGGAGCAGTGTTTTAGAAGGCTCCGCTTCAGCAAGGAGGTGGGCACAGAACTCTGCCACCTCCTGCAACCAGAGCTCCAGCCTCAGCTCAGGACCAGGATGTCTCTGTCAGTGGCAGTGAAGGTGGCAGTGGCTCTCAATTTCTACGCCAACGGCTCCTTCCAGGCTTCAACAGGGGATATTGCGAACATCTCCCAGTTCGCTGTCCATTGCTGTGTCTGGGAGGTCACAAATGTTCTCTACAAAAGGAGAAGGGAGTACATCTCATTCCCCATGACCCGAGACAAACAGGATGAACGCGCATGTGGCTTCGCTAGGATAGCGGGCTTCCCCACGGTTCAGGGTGCCATTGACTGCACGCACATGGCATTGCGGGCACCTCATCAAAATGCAGAGGTTTTCTGCAACCACAAAGGCTACCACTCTCTGAACGTGCAGTTGGTCTGTGACCACAGACATTACATCCTCGCCGTCAATGCCCGCTATCCTGGCAGCAGCCACGGTTCATTCATCCTGCGCCAGACTGGTGTCCCAGAACTGTTCCAACTGTCGCATCAAGCTCACGGCTGGCTCCTTGGGGACAAGGGTTATCCACTCTGTACCTGGCTGATGACACCGCTCCGTAACCCCAACACTCCTGCTGAGCTCGCCTACAATGAGAGCCATCTCGCCACCAGGAACCTCATCGAACAGACTATCGGCATGCTGAAGCAACGGTTCCGGTGTCTTGACCACTCTGGAGGAGCCCTGCAGTACTCCCCTGATCGAGTATCAGTTTTCATAGTTGTGTGCTGCATGCTGCACAACCTGGCAATCCTCAGGACCCAGCCATTGCCACCAGGGATTGGTGGACCACCTCAGGAGGAGGAGCAGGCAGAGGAGGAGGATGAAGAGGAGGAGGAGCAGCAACAATGTGGGAGGGAGCCACTCAATGTTGCTTCTGCAAGGGCCGTTCGTGAACGCCTGATAATACAGCGCTTCCGATGAATGAGAGAGAAGATGGCATTTGGGCTCAGCTACCACATAATTACAGCCATCCTGCAGCCCCTATGACCGGCCAAAGTTCCAATGAGAAACATGAGGTAATTTGTACTGTTTAAATAAAAAATGTTGTTATTCTGAACAAGTGTGTCTTATTAAACACAACCAATAACAAACAAACACAACAATTTATTAACAAACACAACTGGTTCTTAGCACATCAAAATAATTCTTAAAGTGAACAATATATTTACAAACACATCCAACTTTGGTACAAACACTCCCTCTATTTGGTCTAAAAATTTTAGTTAGTGGGCTTTCTTCAATGATCTCCCTCCCCTTCCCTCCCCGCCAAAAAGTGGATAAATCCCCAGGCCCGGACGAGATGTATCCCAGGCTGCTGTGGGAGGCAAAGGAGGAGATTGCAGGGGCTCTGACACAAATTTTCAGAACCTCTCTGGCCACAGGGGATGTACCAGAGGACTGGAGAACAGCTAATGTAGTACCACTATACAAGAAGGGTAGCAGGGATAAACCAGGGAATTACAGGCCAGTGAGCCTAACATCTGTGGTAGGGAAATTATTGGAAAAAATTCTGAGGGACAAAATTAATCTCCACTTGGAGAGGCAAGGATTAATCGGGGATAGTCAGCATGGCTTTGTCAAGGGTAAATCATGTCTGACAAATCTGATTGAATTTTTCGAGGGGGTGACTAGGAGGGTGGATGAGGGAAATGCTGTGGATGTGGTTTACATGGACTTCAGTAAAGCTTTTGACAAAGTCCCGCATAGGAGACTGGTCAAGAAGGTAAGAGCCCATGGGATCCAGGGTGCCTTGGCGCGTTGGATCCTAAACTGGCTGAGTGGCAGGAGGCAGAGGGTGATGGTCGAAGGATGCTTTTGTGACTGGAAGCCTGTGTCCAGTGGGGTACCTCAGGGATCGGTGCTGGGTCCCTTGTTGTTTGTGATCTACATAAATGATTTGGATGAGAATGTAAAAGGTATGATCAGTAAGTTCGCAGATGACACGAAAATTGGTGGGGTGGTAAATTGCGAGGAGGAAAGCCTCAGGCTACAGGACGATATAAACGGGTTGGTCAGATGGGCGGAAAAGTGGCAAATGGAATTTAACCCTGAAAAGTGCGAGGTGATGCATTTTGGACGGACAAATAAGGCAAGGGAATACACAATGAGTGGTAGGACCCTAGGAAGTACAGAGGGTCAGAGGGACCTTGGTGTACATGTACATAGATCTCTGAAGGCAGCGGAACAGGTAGATAAGGTGGTTAAAAAGGCATATGGGATACTTGCCTTCATTAGCCGAGGCATAGAATATAAGAGCAGGGAGGTTATGATGGAGCTGTACAAAACGCTGGTGAGGCCACAGCTGGAGTACTGTGTGCAGTTCTGGTCGCCTCACTATAGGAAGGATGTGATTGCTTTGGAGAGGGTGCAGAGAAGATTCACCAGGATGTTACCTGGGATGGAGCGCCTCAGCTATGAAGAAAGACTAAACAGGCTGGGGTTGTTTTCCTTGGAGCAAAGAAGGCTGAGGGGGGACCTGATTGAGGTGTACAAAATGATGAGGGGCATAGATAGGGTAGATAAAGAGGAACTTTTCCCCTTAGTAGGGGGGTCAATAACAAGGGGGCATAGATTCAGGGTAAGGGGCAGGAGATTTAGAGGGGATTTGAGGAGGAACTTTTTCACCCAGAGGGTGGTTGGAATGTGGAACTCCATGCCTGAAAGGGTGGTAGAGGCAGGAACCCTCACAACATTCAAGAAGCATTTGGATGAGCACTTGAAATGCCATTGCATACAAGGCTATGGACCAAATGCTGGAAAATGGGATTAGACAGGACAGGGGTGGATGGGCGGCGCAGACACGATGGGCCGAAGGGCCTCTTTCTGTGCTGTAAAACTCTATGACTCTATGACTTCCCCCCTCCCAATCCTACTGCTCCTCTGTAATGTGGCCCCAGTGGCTGCAGCAAGGCTGGTGGAACGCTGCTGAACCTCAGAGCTAGAGGCTGCAGACCTCGACCAGCTCTGGGCCTGGAGGTCCCGGCTGCAGACTGGACCAACTCTGCATGGCCGGCAGCAGTCAGGGCTGGCTGGGTTACAGGGTGTGGCAAGTGCAATGGTGGAGTGGCAGTGGTGGGAGCAGGAATGCTGTCATCCTGAGAGAGGACAGCACCTTCCTGCTCAACCGACACACTGCCACTTCCCCAGGGCAGAACCACAGCATCCGGAGCAATCTGCTCGAGCACAGATTGCTGGCCTGCTGCGGCACCATGAGATCCCCGGTGGACAGTGGGCGACCCAGTGAGGATGGCAGCAGTCAGCGCTTGCGTGGCATCAATCTGAGACTGCATGAGAGCTGTCTGAGATTGGATGCCACCAACCACTGATTCCATTACAGCACTAAGCTATTGTGTTGCCTCGGCCTGTGCTGCAATGGATGCAGCCACCTCACCCATAACACGTGGCATGGGGTCTGGGTCCTCACGGTCTCTCTGCAAGTCAACTATCCTCTGCAATGAGACAAGGATGGGCTCGAGGGTTTGCGCACAGATGACAGCTGTGCTGGCGGTGGACTCCCCCACGCTCCTAGCCAGCGCCTCCATGCTCTCGGGCACCCTTGCCATTGCATCCATGAGCTCAGTATGCATGCTCATCACCTGTGTGCTCATCGCCACGATATCAAGGTCCTCATCCGAGTTCTGTGCAGCAGAACTTGTGCATGCACTCACTCTCCGGGGAGATGGCCCCTGAGCTTTCCTTTCCCCATGGCATTACTGCAGCCTGCGGGGTCCCGGAGCTTCACCCATATCAGAGCCAAATCCTCTGCTCCCCTCCAGCGACCGCGTGGCCCCAGTATCTGATGTGTCACCCTCGGGAGACACAGGCAGTGAGGCTCCAGCTTGGTGATCCTGATCCTCTCCTGCGTCGCTGCCACTGGGAGGCCGAGGGACAGGCTGTTCAGATGGTGGTTCACTATCTGAAAGCAGGAAGGCACAAGAGTGGCTTTAACGTGAGGGGAGGTGGGCAGGAAGGGAGCAAGAATGGAGACAGTATACTTAGATGGAAAGTGGGAAGGGCTCGTGTTGTGAGGGGGAAGCGGTATGAGAGAGGAGAGAGAGTTGATGACCAAGGGGGTCGACCTCTCCGACTGCCACAGCGCCCACGACATGGCTCACGAAAATTCTGTGCACTCGCTCCTCCAGCTGTGTAAGGGGGTGCAGCTCCGCCCGACCTCCTCCCGTGCGTTGCTGTTCCCTCCTGTTATGAACAAGCTTGGTCTGCAAAAAAAAAGGCAGCATGTGAGTGTGCAGCCATGTGTTTGGCAGATGTACCTACCATAGTTGAATAGCTGTTAATGTCTGCAAGGTGTTGGATGTGGATGTGACTTTTAGTAATGAGCATAGTTGTTGGGTGAGTGTTGGGGATTTGGCAGTTTATATTGTCTGTGCACAGAGTGAGGTTGAGATGGTGGGATGTAAAGGTATTTCAAGCATCTACTCACCCTGACCACCCGAGTGAGTCCATTGAACTACTTGCAGCACTGGGTGTGAGTTCTTTGGACCACGCTTCTGCACAAGATATAATGGGTCACCTCCCTCCACATCGTTGTGAACACCCAGGGCAATGGCCTCCTGCCAGTGTCTGGGAACAGCACTGCCCATCGGTGTTCCACAGCCACAACTAGAGCCTCCAATGCCTGGTCACTAAACCAGCAAGCTCTCTCCCTGGGCATCTGAGTAGTCATGATATTCGTGGTTCAAGATTTGCATCTCCTTGCAGGCCCAGATCAAAAGCAGCAATGATCAGGGTGAGGCTGTGCAGCATGATTGACCCACCCCTTTAAGAACTGGAAGGCGCCAGTATGTCTGAGCACTAGGTAATTGACAATGCATGAGCTTGAGTAGCGCACTGAGGTAGCGCCCCGTTCCCCGACGTTAGCACCCTAAGAGAAGTATGTAGCGCTTGATTTAGCGCTCCAATCACCTCCAGGGGTGCTGGAGATGAATTTCGCGGTCGCTGGTGATAATTTGCGCCGGGTGCTAAAGTTTGCGGCCGGCCAATGTCAGCGCCCCAAAATGGTCGATGCCGAATTTTTCCCCCATAGTGTTTTTAGTTAGTTAGATTAGATGATGCATAACATTCCACATAGGGGCCCACAGCATGACCTTGCCTGCCAGGCTAGCTGTCTGTTGTTTGTAAGTTAGGATTTTGACTTTGTATAATGTATCTTTAACTATATTTGTTCCATTATCACTATTATAATGCTAAGGTAGGAATTGGAGTTCATTTAACAGAACTGCTTGTGAAGATAATTAAAAGTTAATTAGTAAAAAGGACATAGAATAGAAGGAATTTATGGGAGTTAAGGTATCATCTCAGGATGGAACGGTCTGTTAGATTAAAGGGAGATAGTTTGGATAGCGGCTGGGTGAGCAGAAAGCTCTAGCTTGGGGCCTCTGATTTAATGGCCCAAGGTGGTGCCTGGCACATGCACTGGCTGCACCAGGGAGGACAGGGCCGGACGAGATAAGAGGGATCCAGATGGAGCGGCCTTCAAAACGCACAAACAAGAAAGCATGTGTAATGGTTGTGAAGACCCCCCCCTTGAGGGAGGGTCTTCATCTGTACGTTTAGACAAAGAACTCGACATGCCATTGGGCACCTTGTTTTAAGGGGAACCTCTATAGGTTAGATGGTCCTGTCCATATTCTACCTCAGGCACACCCCTAAAAAGAGAATAAAAGGAAGACCTAAAGAACCCTTAGCTCAGACCGTGGAGTGGAGGGCTCCCAAGAGTGAAATCGGTGGTCTAACACTCTTCCGAGGGTGGACCCATGCTGACCCTAGCCTAACACTCTTGGGTAGATCAGAAAGAGAGAGAGAGACACGTGAGACAAGAAGGAGAACGAATAAGAAGAGTTGTTCATGCACGCCAGCCGTTTGTCCGATTGGGTACCAGCTACTTGTCACAGTCATATGTTTTTGCTGTATAACTAGTGTGTTTTGTTGGTCTTAAACTCTGATTAAACACAATGGCCCAAAATTTTTGATTGGGGGCTTCCTGTGGACGGATGCCTCAGACCTGTAAAAAATCTATGCATTTACCTGGTGGCCCGGGAGATACGGAGACTTGTGATCCTGGGCCTCTCCGGGTCTGTGTGGGTAGAGGCCCGCGTATCCCAGGGACGTATGCGGTTCGCAAGCGCCCCTGGAATCACGTGGGCCGGCCCAATCAATAAAAGAAGGGAGTTCCATACGTACGGAACCCCCATAAGTATGAATGGGGAATCACTTATTAAAAAATACACGAAAACATGAAATAATTCTTTTTTAAATTACATATTTAAAATTAATTAAAATGCCATTTAATTAAATATTTAAGTGAAAATTTAATTTTTTGAAGAAAAAAATTATTTTTAATGGAGCTAAAAATAAAATTACTTTATTGGACGGGGTTTTTAATATATAATTGAGTGATAAAATGTTATTTTTCTATTTTTTAAAACTCTTATGCTGGTAAAAGCAGGCCTTATGCCTGCTTTTACCAGGCATAAGAATTTCACAGGCATTCAGCAGGCGGAAGTTGGGCAAATAGCGCAACTCTCCACCCGCAGAGGCCCTTCTCCCAAGGATGTGGATCATCTGTCAAGAGGATTCTTGACAGATTGTAAGTTCCGAGTTTTAGCGCATATTCTTTGCATGCCTGAACCCGGAACTTGCGCGGCCCCTACAGGCGCGTACACACCTCGTACGCACTTGTAGGGTCGCAAAATACAGCCCAATATACCCACCATATTGGTTTGCACTCAATCCTGATTATTTGAAAGACCAATAGATGGCACACACATTGCACTATGGACCCCTAATGTGACTCCATTGAATTTCCCGAATAGAAACAGATTCCACTCCCTCAAAGATCAAATTGTATATCACCATCAGTAACAAATTCTCCATGTCAATGCCGAATTTGTCATGAGGCGTTTGTCATGAGGCAGTCCAACCTCTGAGGGAAGATGTCAATTGCCAGGTTGACTTCTGGTAGGTAGGGCATACCCCTTGCTTTAATGGCTCACAACTCCACTTGGAAGTGTCAGCCGCACTGTCTGAACAGCTCTAAAATTAAGCATGTTCATCAATTGGTCATTGTGAGGACTACTGAGGTTCTGAAAGGAAGGTTTTGCTGCCTTGATAGGTCCAAAGAAGCACTGTAGTATGCTCCTGAGCAGGGGTCTCATGTTATGATTGTTTGCTGTGCCTTTCCCAACTTCACTATTCTAAAAGGACTGGGAATGGAATCCCTGGAGGAAGCAGACCTGATTGCTATAGAGGTCGAGGAACATGGAACGAGAAGTTTCGGATCATGACTTGGAGGAATCTTCCTTACTGGCTGCCAGGAAAATTTATAGGCAGATTATTAGTAATACATTCTCTCAGAGTAACACTCTCCTCTTTGAAAACTTCCATTACTGCATCTCCCTAGACTTCACGCTTACTTCAAGCCTTTCGGAATGAAACATTGGCTTTTGTGTCGCACTAAACAATCATGCCATTTCACCTCAACCAGACCTCATGAAACCTCATGAGCTCATTGAGCAACAGAGCCAATTCAAAGTGCAATATTTCATTTTATTATATAGGAACACAATTCAAATTTCTTATCACTGTGTTTCCTCTGGGCATCCAAATTTTCTATTACCTGGTGCATCTTCTAGGTGTCACCTGAAGGCCAATGACGTGAGAGGTGGTTGGCTGAATCATTTGGGACAAGAGGCTCTTCGTCTTATGACAGCTGGGTCCTGGGAAGGATCTGTTGTCAGCTGCATCTCCTATGTGACTGCTTGTGTAGACTGGTGCCACCTCATACATTGCCTTTGAATAGGCCTCTGACAGGTTTAGCTAGAGCATCTGCTCCTTTCCCGAGAAAAAATAAATTAACAACTTGCAATTACATAGCACCTTTAACTTAGAAAAATGGCCCAAAACACTTCACAGAGACTTAGGGCTGGATTTTGTTAGCCCCAAGGAGGCGGGATTGCCGGTAAAGTTGCAGAATGTGGGGGCGGCTGGCAAACCCTCCCCCATCCCGCCTCCGTGCCCTTTTGCCAGGAGGCGGGAAGCTGTCTTGCCCCGGGTCCTGTCTCCTCGAGGCGGGAAAGGGATTAAATCCTATTAACTGCCTGTTAACAGGTAGAAAATAGAATTAGTCCCATTTTACCTTTCCAAGTGCGGGCTTCCCGACCTCGGGAACCCCGCCGGGGTGTAGGAGGTGAGTAGGAGGTCTGCGGGGGTCGGAGGGGTCTGAAAGTGAAATCTGGAGGTGAGTGATGGGTGCAAGTGTGGAGTGGTAAGTATGTAAGGTGAGTGCTAAGTGTTATAAAATGTTCACTTATCTTTGTTTCTGCCTACTGTAGTGTATATACCTTTAAGAGGAGAACTACTTTTACAGCTCCTGTATACTGTAGTACCGGCAGTGATCACACCTGTATATAAACCCTGTGTAGGGATCTGTACTGTTAGTTTTTAGACTACCCTCATCCAGTAAACACCTGTTGATTGTTAATCTGCAGTCTCCGTCTATTTATTGAAGAACACCATACCTTAAGATTCACGGATTTAACAGTGGCGACGAGGTCGATTCGAACCTACCTGCAACTCTGCATTTCCTCCCAGGGATTCACTCCTGGAGGACAGTGGAAGAAAGTCGAGGCCAGAAGCACGGGCGTCAACCACGAGCAACCGCCCAGTCATCCGGCAGAGAGTGAGCATCGCAGGGGAGGCTGTTGAGAGCTGGGCTTGGTTCTCCAGCCACGACGATCCAGCAACAGGCTGGCAACAGGTACAGCGCAGACCCTTCCCGGACAGCGGCGGCTGGAGCCGACCGACGGCACAGAAAAGGCCGAGCAGCGTCGACGGGGTAAGAGAGAGGGTAAAGCGCACAGGGCGCAGCTGGGGGTTGAAGACCGAGCGGCGTCGACGGAAAACAAAAAGAGAGAGAGGGTAAAGCACAGCCGGGGTTCAGGACCGAGCGGCGGCAACGAGAGAGGCGCACAGGAGAACGCGCAGAGCGCAGCCAGGGCTCAAGGGCTGAGCAGCGCCCACGGGGGAAGAAAGGAAGCACGGGAGATGCCATTTGAGCCGCGGAGAAGAAGGGAGAGCGCGGGAGACGCCATTTTTGAAGCCGCAGCGGAGGAGAAGGGTGAGCGCAGGAAGAAAGGGAAGCGCGGGAGATGCCATTTTGAGCCAGCGGAGAAGAAGGGAGAGTGCGGGAGACGCCATTTTAGCCAGTCTAACCACACCCAGGGATGCCAAAGAGTGGCAGTGTCACAGCGTTCGACAATGAAGTCGAAGATTGGGCGACATATGTGGAACGCATTGAGGTGTACTGCAAGGCGAATGAAGTGCCAGATGCCAGGAAAGCACTGGTTTTGTTGAATTCCATGGGTGCAAAAACGTATGGCTTACTGCGAAACCTAGTAACCCCAGAGAAGCCAGTGGATAAGGATTTCGAAAGCATAGTGGAAATCCTACAGGACCACTTAAACCCCACACCACTGCTGATAGCAGAAAGATTTAAGTTTCACAAAAGGAACCAGCATAAAGACGAAAGTAATGCTGAGTACTTAACGGAACTGCGCAAGCTATCGAAACACTGCCAGTTTGGAATGGAACTAGCAGATACGTTAAGTGACAAGTTTGTGTGTGGGCTTCAAAGTGAAGGAACCCAGAAACGGCTTCTATCAGAAAAGGATCTTACGCTGGACAAGGCTTTCAGCATAGCAGTATCACACGAAGCAGCCGCACGGGGTGCTGCAGAGATACAACGGAGACCGCAAGAATATGGCACCAATGAAATGTCATATGGAGCAGGGAAGTGTTATCGCTGTGGCAGAACAACACACGGCCAGAAGGATTGTTGGTTCAAGGATCAAGTGTGCAGACAGTGTGGAAAAGCAGGACACATAGCAAGAGTCTGCAGGTCGGGGAAGAAAACCAGCAGCAAGAAATCGCCACAGGAGAAGTACAGAAAGGTACATAAGGTGACGGAGAGTAGTTCAGATGAACAGAAGTGATACAGACTCCGGAAGCAAGGAGCCGGGTTGTCTGAAACTACATATTGTAATCAAAATGGAGGATCACCAAACTATCTGGGTCACGCTCAAGATAGACGGAGTCCAAGTGAAAATGGAATTGGACACAGGATCAGCCCTAACAGTCATAAACCGAAGGGACTACAAGCGGCTATTCTCACATATACCCTTGACAGATACAGAGATTGTCTTGAAGACGTACACGGGGCAAAAAGTCTACCTCAAAGGAAAAATAAGGGTGAACGTGATATACAACGGCCAGGAAACACCAAAAATGGACCTATATGTATTGCCAGATGGAGGACCACCACTACTAAGACGTGAATGGATCCGGAAGATACAGTTAGATTGACATTCCATACAGGCACTGACGGTAGAGGCCAAAAAGGATGACGACGTCACACCTGGACGACTGTCAAAAATGCTAACTGACACACAAGAAGTGTTCCAGGAGGGACTCGGAACACTAAAAGGCATAACAGCGACGATTAAAATAGAGGAAAATGCAAGCCCAAAGTTTTTTAAGGCCAGACCGGTGCCTTATGCGATCCGACCAGCCGTCGAAGCAGAGCTGGATGGTTTGGAATGTTCAGGAGTACTGTCCAAAGTGGACTGGAGTGAGTGGGCTACACCCATCGTTCCTGTAATGAAGAGGTCATTGAGTAATATGCCTGGGGAACCAAAGAAGGTTCGCATCTGTGGGGACTTTAAGGTGACAGTGAACCCAGTCCTTCACACGGTACAATATCCGCTTCTGCGGATTGAAGATATTTTCGCCTCGCTATCTGGAGGAAAACGCTTCACTAAGATTGATCTGGCCCAGGCGTACCTGCAAATGGAGGTAGAAGAAGTCTTGAAACAATACCTCATGATCAACACTCACAAAGGTCTCTACCAATACAACCGGCTGGTGTTCGGGGTAGCATCAGCTCCGGCTATTTGGCAAAGGGCAATGGATCAAGTCCTGCAAGGGATTCCAGGGACCCAGTGTTATTTGGACGACATCCTGGTCACGGGCGAAAATGACAGTGATCACCTTGCCAACCTGGAGCAGGTGCTCACTAGATTGAAGGAATATGGGCTCCGAGCTAATCGCCACAAATGCGAGTTTTTCCAGAAGCAGATCTCGTATTGTGGCCACGTTATTGATGAAGAGGGGTTACATAAGTCCCCTGAAAAGATTGAGGCAGTAGTCAAGGCTCCAGCACCGGAAAATGTGTCACAACTGAGGTCGTTCCTCGGGCTGGTGAACTACTACCATAAGTTCTTACCAAATTTGTCTACAGTATTACACCCACTGAACACCCTACTGCAAACGGGGGTACCATGGAAGTGGAATGACGAATGTAAATGAGCTTTCCAGAAGTGCAAAGAATTGATCACATCAAAAGAGGTGTTGGCTCATTTCAACCCAGCACTACCAATTCGGTTGGCATGTGATGCATCACCCTATGGTATTGGAGCGGTGCTGTCGCACAAATTCCCAGACGGGTTGGAGAGGCCAGTAGCCTTTGCGTCTCGGTCACTAACCTCAGCCGAGCGCAACTACGCCCAGATTGACAGGGAGGCCCTCAGCCTAGTATGGGGAGTGAAAAATTCAACCACTATCTGCACGGGCAGACGTTCACCTTGCTGACTGACCACCAACCACTTGTCTCCATCTTTAATCCAAAGAAAGGCGTTCCGGTGATGACTGCGCAACGGCTACAAAGATGGTCCCTTTTTCTAGAGGCGAACCAATATGAAATAGAGTATAAGGGCACGAAACAGCATGGAAACGCTGATGGGCTATCACGCCTGCCACTGCCTACTGCGGAGGAAGTACCAGCGGTGGACCCTGTTGAAATATTTTATTCAACCATAATTGAATGCTTGCCAGTAACTAACGCGGATATAGAGAAGGAGACCCGAAGTGATCCGACACTGTCTCGGGTATATGATTTGACGGTGAAGGGATGGCCAACACATGGCGACTCACTGTTGCCAGCATTCTCATCCAGAAGAGAACAGCTGTCAGTATGCCAGGGGACCTTGATGTGTGGATCCCGAGTGGTAATTCCACCCAAGTTAAGGGAGAGAGTGCTCAATGAGCTTCACGAAGGCCATCTGGGAGGGGTGAAAATGAAAAGCCTTGCTAGGGCTTATGTGTGGTGGCCGGGGATCGATCAACAAATCGAGGACCTAACAAAGAGCTGCTCAGGATGCCAGAAGGTCCAAAATGCACCACCACATGCCCCTCTACACCCATGGGAGTGGCCCTCCTCTCCATGGCAACGGGTGCATATTGATTTTGCTGGTCCATTCATGGACTCAATGTTCTTAATAGCAGTGGATGCGCACTCGAAATGGCCTGAGGTGATCAAAATGTCCTCCACCACTACGGAGAAAACGATTGCAGTCCTACGGACCATATTTGCCAGGAACGGCTTGCCAGAGCAGATTTGCTCTGATAACGGACCACAGTTTGTGTCCGAAGAGTTTCAGAAATTTATGAGAAGGAATGGGGTAAGGCCCATCCGCCCCGTATCATCCAGCCACAAATGGATTGGCTGAGAGGTTCGTACAAACCTTTAAAAAGGCAGTAAGGGCCATGTGCGATGACGACATTCCACTGCAGCATAAGGTGGACAATTTCCTGTTAGCCTACAGAAATGCGACACATGCAGTTACCAACCAGACCCCGACCATGATGTTCTTTAACCGAAGTTTGAGATCTCGTCTGGATTTGCTCAGACCAAATGTGCGAAGAAATGTTGAGAATAAGCAATTCCAGGACATCAATGAAAAGCCGACAAGGAGCTTCAATATAGGACAACCAGTCTTGGCCCGCGACTACCGAACAGAGAAATGGCACCCCGGAACGATATGCACACGGCAGGGGCCATTAATGTACACAGTGGATGTTGGGGAGAACATTGTGAGACGCCATGTCGACCAGATCCTAGCGTCACAGGAACGAGTCAACCCCATGTCTCGCGTACCTGGTGATGAACCCGACATACCGGTAGCATCTACCCCAGAAACAGTAGCATCGAAAGCTGATGAACTAACCGACGACAGGGGGCCAGAATCGCCTCCACACCAAGAGCAAGACACTCAGGAAAGGCACTATCCAGAGAGGATCAGGAAGCCGCCCCAAAGACTGAATTTATAAATGGACTATTTCAGATAATGTGCATGTTAAAAGTGTTAACTGTTAAATGAATGTTATGGTACTGTTAATCTAAAAGGGGAGGAATTGTAGTGTATGTACCTTTAAGAGGAGAACTACTTTTACAGCTCCTGTATACTGTAGTACCGGCTGTAGTGTCCGAGTATAAATAATACACGGACTGCAGGAGAACAATAATAACAGGTATTTACTGAACAGAGGGTACTCTTTTATTTGGACCCAAAAAAAACCAATTCAACTGTAAATAAACAAAAGTTCAACTAAAGCTTAACAAATCAAATTTGGTTTTCCGTGTTGATGATGCACTCCAGTCCCCGCGGCGCCCACCGGTTACGGAAAAACTCAAGCACACCGGCGGACACCGCGTGCTCCATCTCCAGGGCCACCCGGGTGCGAACATGGCCGCGGAAGAGAGGCAGGCAATCCGGCTGGACGACCCCCTCGACTGCCCGCTGCCTGGACCAATTGATGGCTCTTTTAGCCAGGCCCAGGAGCAGGCCCACAAGGAGGTCCTCCAACCTGTCCGCTCCTCTCCGCACCGGGTGACCGTAGATCAAGAGCGTGGGACTGAAGTGCAACCAAAAATCGAGGAGCAGCCCCTTCAAGTAGTGAAAGAGGGGCTGCAACCTCTCACAATCCATATAAACGTGAAACACGGACTCCTCCAGGCCGCAAAAAATGCAGGCGGCCTGGGAGTCCGTGAACCTACTTAAAACCTTATTGCACGGGACCGCTCCGTGCAACACCCTCCAGGCCAAGTCCCCGATGGAACAAGGGAGGACTCCCGCATAGAGAGCCCTCCATTGGGGACCTCCGCCACCGCCGGTCGACAGGACGCCACGCCAAGGCGTGTCCGGACGGTAGACGAAGATGGCAAAATGGAGAGTGTGCAGGAGCAGCCCGTACAGGAAACCCCTCCGCGCGGAATGAAAAGGCACGGAGGGTATTTCCTCAAGACGGCTCAAGTTGTGAGGCGCCGGTTCCCGAGGGGAGTTTCGGGGCCGGGCGCCGATGAGGAATTCTGTCCGAACGGGGGTAAGCTCGGACGGGATCGCCCCACGTGCTTGAGTCGCCTCGATACACCTAATGGAGTCGGGGCCCAGTGCCGCTTTTACCGATTCGATGGTTTCGACCGCGAGCCGGACGTTGGCCCAGGACAGGCGCCGCGCCAGCTCCTCTGGCGCCATCCAGCCCGCTCCTCCGCCATCGAGCAGGTCCCCGACTCTGGTCACCTTGCCAGCCACAGCCCTACCCTCCGCCAGCCGCCCGAACCCGTGTTCGTGGAGGTGCGGATTCCTGAGCAGCGGCTCCCGAAGGAGAGCCGCCGCTCCTGACGGGGGAGAGCTCCGCCTGGAAGCGACGTAGTTCCAAACCCATAGTAGTTCCTGGTAGAAGACAGGCAGCTCCCACAGGCCGGCACGCCTGCTGCCCACTTTCGCAAACAGGAGCTGCGTGTCGTAATTGAGGCCGTGCAGCTGGCGGAAGAAAAACGTCGCCAGCGCACACCATCTCGGAGGATTCTCGACGTACAGGTATCTCTGCAGCGTCTGAAGACGGAAAGTCGCAGCCTGGGTGCGAAGGCACACCAGCGCCTGACCGCCCTCCCTAAGCGGGAGACACAGAACCGCAGCAGAGACCCAGTGCTTCCTTTTGTCCCAGAAGAAGTCGATGAGCTTCTTCTGAATCTTGGCGACAAACGCAGGGGGAGGGATCAAAGTGACCAACCGGTACCACAACATGGCGGCCACCAGCTGGTTTATGACCAGCGCTCGACCCCTGTAGGACAACACTCGGAGCAGTCCTGTCCAGCGTCCTAGGCGAGCCGTGACTTTGGCCTCCAGCTCTTGCCAGTTCGCTGGCCAGGCGTCCTCGGCAGGGCTAAGGTAGACTCCCAAATAGAGGAGGTGCGTGGTGCTCCAGGCGAAAGGCCTGAACTCCTCCGGCAGGGAGTCCACCCGCCACTGACCCACCAGGAGTCCGGAACATTTCTCCCAGTTGGTCTTGGCGGAGGATGCGTCCGAGTAAATCTGCTGGCATTCCCGCATCCTCCGCAAGTCAGCGGGATCCGTGACTGTGAGGAGCACGTCATCGGCGTAAGCCGAGAGGACCACCTCCACGCCCGGCCCTTGCAGAGCCAGTCCCGTCAACCTCTTCCGCAAGAGGCGCAGGAAAGGCTCCACGCAAATGGCATATAACTGACCGGACATGGGGCATCCCTGACGCACCCCCCTCCCGAAGCGAAGGGGCGCCGTCAAGGACCCGTTAACTTTAATCAGACACTCCGCGGCGGCGTACAGAAGTCGGATCCGGGTGACGAAAAACGTCCCGAACCCGAATGCGCGCAGAGTCCCGAAGAGATACTCGTGATCCACCCTGTCGAACGCCTTCTCCTGATCCAGGGAAAGGAAGGCGACCGACAGACCAGCCCTCTGGGAGTGGTGGACCAGGTCCCGGACCAGATGGATGTTATCGTGGATGGTCCGGCCCGGGACCGTGTAGGACTGGTCGGGGTGGATCATGTGGGCCAGCACGGTGCCAAGGCGAGCAGACATGGCCCTGGCAAAGATTTTATAGTCCGTGCTGAGGGAGGAGACCGGGCGCCAGTTCTTAAGGAGGCGGAGATCGCCCTTCTTAGGCAGCAGGACAATGACCGCCCTGCGCCAAGAGAGGGGCATCTCCCCGGTCGCCAAACTTTCCCCCAGGACCCGCGCGTAGTCGCCCCCCAAGACGTCCCAGAATGCCCTGTGGAACTCCACGGTCAGCCCGTCCAGCCCCGGGGACTTTCCCCTAGAGAGCTGGCGGAGGGCGCCGGTCAGCTCCGCCAGGCTTAGCGGAGCGTCCAATTTTTCGGCGCCCTCCGGGCCGACCTTCGGCAGGTCCTCCCACAAAACTCTGCGCGCATCCTCGCTGGACGGATCTGGAGAGAACAGAGCCCCGTAATAGGCACGGGTCTCCGCGCTGATTCCCTCCGGATCCGAGACCAGAGATCCGTCGTTGGCCAGCAGCCCCAAGAGCTGCTTACGGACCCCCCGTCTTTTTTCCAGCGAGTAGAAGAAGGGGGAGCCGCGGTCCAGGTCCCGCAGGAGCTGGATCCGCGACCTCACGTACGCGCCTCGGGACCCGACGAGCTGCAGGTCCTTCAGCGCGCCCTTCTTCTCTTCGTACACCTTCCGCAGGGCTGGGTCCTCGACGACCTGACCGAGACGGGACTCCAGGTCGAGCACCTCCTTCTCCAACTGCCCGACCCGGGCCTCCCACCTCTTGGTCGACCCCTTCGCGTACTCCTGACAGAAGAGATGGATGTGAGCCTTGCCCACATCCCACCATAGCCTCAAGGAGGGGAAGCCCCCCTGCTTCCTTCTCCAGTCAGCCCAGAATCGACGAAACGAATCCCGGAACCGTGCGTCCTCCAGCAGCAGGTTGTTAAAATGCCAGTACACGGACCCCCCGTCGCGCGTGCAGCGGAGCGAGCTCCACCCACACCAGGTGGTGGTCCGTGCACGGCACCGGCCGCATGGAAGCTGCCGGAACGCAGGAGACGTACGCCCGGGAAATGTAGAGGCGGTCGATTCTGGACCTTCCTCCCCCAGACCTCACGCTAGTGAAGGCGCTGGAGTCGGGGTGGAGATTTCACCAGACGCCCACCAAGTCGAAGGACCCAACCAGGTCCCTCAACTTCTCCATCGCCGCCGGGCTTCGCGGGGGACCCGAACGGTCCCTCGCCTCGAGGGTGCAGTTAAAATCCTCCCCGAGGATGACGCACTCGCCCACGTCGATGGAGCCCAAGAGAGCGGACACTTCTTCGAAGAAGCGCACTTGCTGCGCACTGGTCTGAGGGGCGTACACGTTCACTAGATGGAGCGGCACAACCCCCAGGCGAACAGTGACCTGGAGCAAGCGGCCCGGCACGTGCTCCTTGACCCCCAAGATCTCCGGCTGAAAATGCGGGGCCAGCAAGATAGCCACCCCGCTGGAATTGTTGGAGAGGTGACTCATGCTGACCCCTCCTTGCCACTCCAGGAGCCACGTGGCTTCGTCTCCCGGAACGGTGTGGGTTTCTTGCAGGAAGCACATCGCATACTTCCCGTCCCGAAGGACCGAGAAGTTATTGAATCTGCGGCGCGCCTCCCTGCTGCCGTTGATGTTGAGGCTGGCTATGGTTATCTTCATGTCAGAAGCATAGTGCAACCTCTACCTACACCTAACGGGGGGAGGAAGCGCAGCCGCTGGTCAGCCGCCACTTCCTCAGCAGCCCAGTGAGAAACGTTGTGAGCCGACGCAGCTCGAGCGGGTTCACACCATCGACCGCGCCCATGATCTTAACGGCGGCGCGGACGGAATCGATGAGCAGCGCCAGCTCCGACCACCTGTCGAGGGCCAGCCGAACCTTATTGCGCTGACCCAGGCATGTGGCCATAAAATCCCGGAGTTCCCTTACAGGAATGAGGGGAGACTCGGCAAGGGGCACGAGGTCATCCATCGCCTCGTCGGCGCTGGAGTCCGAATCGTCCTCCGTGCCCATCACCGAGTCCCCATCCTCCTCCAGGGGGTTGTCACCAGCGGCCGACCCGTCCGCCGCGCAGTGCGAAGCGAACGGCTCGGCCGCGCCAGCCAGCCCCGCCTCCGCCCGGATCCCACCCCCAGGATCGGCGGCAGAGGATTTCTCCCTGGGCTCCTCTAGGGGTGCTGGGCCAGAAGATGGCGGCGGTTCAGAGCCCCCCTCCGCCTCAGACGCCGGAACGACCGGAGAAACCGGGGAGAGAACAATTCCCAGCTCCTCCAGTACGTCCGGCACCAGAGACGCAGCCAGGGGGCCATCCCCCTCCCCGCCACCAACCTCCGACCCAGCGGATGGGGGGTTTTGAATTAAAAGCTCTACCAGGATGAGCATCCCCTGGGAGATGTCCGGGTCGCAATGGGTGAGCTCAATATCCTCGAGCTCGCCCGACCCAGACCCCAGGCCGCCCAACCCGGCGAGGGGTAATGGCACCGATAGGTCAATTTCAATTACCGCCGCAGGTGGTTCCGCGACCCCCCCCACGGGCAGGGTCTCGTCCCCATCCCCGGGAGGCACGCGCCGGACAGACACATCTGCCTCAGCCTCCCGAGGGACAGGCGACCCCTGCCGATCGCTGGTGATGACGACAGCGGGGGGGTGGGCGCAGCACCCGTGGCGGGCGACGACTCCCCCTGCTCGGAGGGACCTTCCTCCTCCCGGTCCTCCTCCTCTTCCAGGGGGTCGCGCCTTCTTTTTAGCACGGAGGGAGCGAGGGAGACCTCCATGTCTGCAAAGGCCTCCTCCTCAGCTCCCTCCGGCGGAGCAGGTTTGTCGGGTTCCTCGGGCCCAAGCCCGGCCGCAGGTATCGGCGTTACCGCTGCGGCGGTTGCGGCCACAGGCTCGGGCATGAGGCCCCTCCCGCTCGCGTCTGCCTCGATTAACTCCGCGAGGAGCGCGGGTGTAAGGGGCTCAAGGGGCAAGGGCTGGCCATCCACGGGGGGACCCGCCCTAAGGTGTTTATTTTTCCGCCGCGCCTTCTTTCCGGCCGGACACGCTCCCTCCCCCCCGCCGGAGGCCTTGGTGGCATCGGCCCCCGACGTCGACCGCGCATCAGATGTTCCCGATGCGCGGGCAGATCCGGTGGGAGGAGCATCGGCGGCGCCAGCCTCGGCCGCACGAGATGATCCGGCGGCCTTGGAGGCGGGGCAGTTTTTCCGGATGTGCCCCCCCTCCTTGCAGGCGTGGCACCGCACACCGTCCGACGTCCAGAAGACGCGATAGGCGGTCCCCTCGTGGTGGACGACGAATGCCCCGTCAGTGTCCTCCTCCCGCGCCAGCTGGATGAACAGCTGGCGCCGGAAGGAGAAGACGTGGCGAAGGCTGGCCTCCCGGAAGCCGAGCGGGATGGGTGTGATCCCCGACCTCACCTCCCCAAGTTGACGTAGATGGGGAAGGAGGAGCTCACCAGGAACATAGGGCGGGACGTTCGAAATAACCACCCTCTGCGCGGTGGCCTCGAGGGGGTCCACCGGCAGGAAGGTCCCGCCCACGGTGAGCCCCTTGGTGACAGTCAGGGACACCGCCCGCTCCGACCCCAGGAAGAACACAGCCTTCCCATACATTTTTGAGGCCGCTACAATGGCTGAGGGGCCGACAACCCCAGCCATGGCTTTAACACAGGCCTCAATAGTCATAGTGGGGTGAGTGTAGCTCTTCACCCCAAGCTTTTTTGTCATCAGCCTAAAAGGTGACGGGGCAGCAGAAGCAGCGGGAGCAGCTGTGGCTGTGGCTGCCACTCCCGCATACGTCTTGGCTGGCCCCGTCACCGGCGAAGATGCAGTCGCCATTCTGGGGCGGTATTATAAAGGGCTACACTCACCCCAAGTCACAGGCCTGAAGATGGAAATGGCCTCAGGTATTTTTTTTTGGTTCTCTACCGAGCAGAGGGAGCTGTTTAAAATGAAGGCACACCTCTCCCCTTATTGCCTGAGATTTGGAGAGGGGCCTTCTCCCCTCTGTTCAATAGGCAATTAATTAATAAAGTAAACAGAGGTGCCTTAGAAAAAGAGGCAGAGAGAGACAAAGAGAGAGAGAGAGGGGGCGTGGGAAGGAGGGAAGCCGCAAAGGCAGGGTCGCCACTCAGGATGGCGGGTGGGTGGGTGTTGGCAGGGGTGCACTCTCCTGATGGAAATTTAAAGTCTCTGACAGTGGTGTTTTTCTGGCAGGGGGAGAAGATGTCTTCACCTGGGAAGCTGGAGATGCCCAGGCTCAGTCCTGCACCAGGACTTAATGATGTAATTAACCACTTAACCTAGGCAGCTCCAGCTGGCCCAGGTCAGGCAATAGAAGGGATGCTTAATTAGTGGTGTGTGTGGCCTAGTTTTTAACAAGAACCACACACACACACACACACACACACAGCCACCCCTTGATGTTCCGGCCTTGTTTCTTCTTTTCTCCCCCCACCTAAAATACAAAGTCTTTGGGAGAGTGCCCCAAATAACACCCACCTGTAGATATTTTTGAAGATGATATTCCTCCCTCCTTCCGAACAGTTGGTGTTGGTTGATAGTGGTTTCTCCCCCCTCTCTCCTTCTCCTGAAGTGGAGGCCAATTTGGGGAGGCAGTGATAGGAAAGGCCTCTCCCCTGGTTGATGTTATTGCAGGCCTCCTTTCTCCTTCTCCTCCTCTGTCTTCTCTCTCCAGGCACGCCAGCTGCTTTGATGATGGTGGAGGTGGAGGTGGAGGTGGAGGTGGTGGTGGTGGTCCAGCGTTCTCCTCCTCTGCCTGGTCAGGGGACCACCACTTTAGTCCACTCTCCAAAGTCTGGCTGCTCCCTCTGCTCATGCTTGCAGCTGCACATCCAGCAATGCTGTGCAAACTGAACAGAGGGTAACTTAAGACTGAAATACAGAAGCCTGCTATGGCTTTATATACAGGAGTGGTCACTGCCGGTACTGCAGTATAGAATCAGTTCTTCTCTTAAAGGTACATACACAACAATTCCTCCCCTTTTAGATAAACAGTACATAACATTCATTTAACAACTAAATAATAACTAATTACAATTACAATTTTCTCTGTACTATATACATCAACTGAAATAATCATTTATAAGTTCAGTCTTTGAGGAGGCTTCCTGATCCTGACTGGATAGTGCCTTTCTCGATTATCCTGTTCTTGTGGCGGAGTTGATTCTGGCTCATTGTCATTGGTTGGTTCGTCAGCTTCCAATACCACTGCTTCTGAAGTAGACGCAGTCTGTACTTCGGGTTGATTGCCAGGTGCACCTGCTCGTGGTATGGGTTTGGCTTGTTCCTGTGACTCTAGAATCTGGTCAGCATGGCGTCTCACGATGCTCTCTCCAACGTCCACTGTGTACATTAGTGGTCCCTGCTGTGTGCATATCGTTCCTGGCTGCCATTTTTCTGTTCGGTAGTCGCGGGCCAAGACTGGTTGCCCTATCTTGAAGCTCTTGGTTGGCTTCTCATTTATGTGCTGGAATTGCTTATCCTCAACATCTCATCTTATGTTTGATTTGAGCAAATCCAGGTGACATCTTAGCCTTCGGTTGAAGAACATTATGGCTGGAGCTTAGTTGGTGACTGCATGTGTCGCATTCCGGTAAGCAAACAAGAAATTATCCACCTTTTGTTGTAGTGGTATGTCGTCATTATGCATTGCCTTTATTGCCTTTTTAAAGGTCTGAACAAACCTCTCAGCCAATCCATTTGTGGCTGGATGATATGGGGCAGATGTGTAATGCTTCACCCCATTATTCCTCAGAAACCTCCGGAAATCCTCTGACACAAACTGTGGCCCATTGTCGGAGCAAATCTGTTCTGGCAAGCTATTCCTGACGAAGATGGTCTGTAGGACTGCAATAGTTTTCTCCGTGGTGGTGGAGGACATTTTGATGACCTCTGGCCATTTCGAATGGGCGTCCACAGCGATTAGGAACATTGAGTCCATAAATGGACCAGCAAAATCAATGTGTACCCGTTGCCATGGAGATGAGGGCCACTCCCATGGATGTAGCGGGGCCTGTGGTGGAGCGTTTTGGACCTTCTGGCATCCTGTGCATCTCTTGGTCATATCCTCGATTTCTTTATCGATTCCCGGCCACCACACAAACGCCCTGGCTAGGCTCTTCATTTTTACCCCTCCCAGATGACCCTCATGAAGCTCATTGAGCACTCTATCTCTCAACTTGAGTGGAATTACCACTCGGGATCCACACATCAAGGTCCCCCGGCACACTGACAGCTGTTCTCTCCTTGGCGAGAATGCTGGCAACAGTGAGTCGCCATGTGCTGGCCATCCCTTCACCGTCAAATCATAGACCCGAGAGAGTGTCGGGTCATTTCGGGTTTCCTTCTCTATACTTGAGTTTGTAACAGGTAGACATTCGACTATGGTCGCATGGAATATCTCAACAGGGTCCACTGCAGGTGCTTCCTCTACCGTAGGCAACAGTAGGCGCGACAGCCCATCAGCGTTTCCATGCTGTTTCGTACCCTTGTACTCTATGTCGTACTGATGTGCCCCTAGAAAAAGTGACCATCTTTGCAGCCGTTGCGCCGTCATCACCGGAACGCCCTTCTTTGGGTTAAAAATGGAGACCAGGGGTTGATGATCAGTCAGTAGGGTGAATTTCTGCCCGTGCATATAGTGATTGAACTTCTTCACCCCCCACACCAGGCTGAGGGCCTTCCTGTCAATCTGGGCATAGTTACGCTCGGCTGAGGTTAACGAGCGCGACGCAAAGGCTATTGGCCTCTCTGAACCGTCAAGGAATTTGTGTGACAGCACCACTCCGATGCCATAGGGAGACGCATCACATGCTAACCGAATCGGTAGTGTTGGATTGTAGTGGGCCAATACTTCTTTTTAAGTGATTAGGCATTTACATTTCTGAAAGGCACGCTTACACTCATCACTCCATTTCCATGTTACTCCAGTTTGCAGCAGGGCGTTCAGTGGGTGCAGAATTGTAGATAAATTCGGCAAGAACTTATGGTAGTAGTTCACCAACCCGAGGAACGACCTCAGTTGTGACACATTTTCCGGTGCTGGAGCCTTGACTACAGCCTCAGTCTTGTCCGGCGACTTATGCAACCCTTCCTCATCAATCATGTGGCCACAATACGAGATTTGTCTCCTGAAGAACTCGCATTTGGGGCGGTTGGCTCGTAGCCCATATTCCTGTAATCTCGTGAGCACCTGCTCCAGGTTGGCAAGGTGTTCACTGTCATTTTCGCCCGTAACCAGGATGTCATCCAAATAACACTGGGTCCCCGGGATCCCTTGCAGGACTTGTTCCATCGCCCTCTGCCAAATAGCCGGGGCTGATGCTACCCCGAATACCAGTCGATTGTACTGGTAAAGGCTTTTGTGAGTGTTTATCGTGAGGTATTTCCTAGATGCTTCTTTCACCTCCATTTGTAGATACGCTTGGGCCAGATCAATCTTTGTAAAGCGTTTCCCTCCAGATAGTGAGGCGAAAATATCTTCTATCGTGGAAGTGGATATTGTACTGTGTGCAGGACTGGGTTCACAGTTACCTTGAAGTCCCCACAGATGCGAACCTTCTTCGGTTCCCCAGGCGTGCTGCTCAATGATTTCTTCATTACAGGAACGATGGGTGTGGCCCACTCACTCCAGTCCACCTTGGACAGCACACCCGAATGCTCCAGACTCTCCAGCTCTGCTTCAATGGCTGGGCGGATCGCGTAAGGTACCGGTCCGGCCTTAAAAAATTTGGGGTTTGCGTTATCTTCGATTTTTATCGTTGCCGTTACTCCTTTGAGAGTCCCAAGTCCTTGTTGGAACACCTCTTTCGCGTCAGTTAGAATCTTTGACAGTCGTCCAGGTGTGATGTCATCATCCTTTTTATCAGTCACAGTTAGCGCCTGAATGGAATGCCAATCCAATTGTATTTTTCGGATCCATTCATGTCCCAATAATGGTGGTCCTCCATCTGGTAGAATATATAGATACAGTTTCTGTGTTTCCTTGCCGTTGTATTCAACTGGCACCCTTATTTTTCCTCTGGGGTAGACTTTTTGCCCTGTGTATGTCTTCAATACAATGGACGTGTCCTTCAGGGGTATGTGTGGGAATAGCCACTCATAGTCTCGTCGATTCATGACAGTTAGGGCTGATCCTGTGTCCAATTCCATCTTTACTGGGGACCCTGCTATCATGAGGGTGACCCAAAAGGTTCGGTGATCCTCCTTTGTGATCACGTTGTGTAACTTTAGACAACTTAGTCTCCTGCTCCCGGAGTCCTTATCACTCTCCTGATCTTCCGAACTACTGTCTGTCAATTTCTTTACTTTCTTGTACTTTTCCTTAGTAGTTCTTGTAGTGTTGGTTTTCTTTCCCGACCTGCAGACTCTTGCTATGTGTCCCATTTTCCCACATTGCCTGCATACTTTGTCCTTAACCCAGCAGTCCTTCTGATCATGGGTTGTTCTGCCGCAGCGATAGCACTTTCCTGCTCCATACGCCATTTCGTTAGCGCTGTATTCTTGTGGTTTCTGTTGTATTTCCGCAGCTCCCCGTGCTGCTGCTTCCTAGGATACTGCCACGCTGAAAGCCTGTTCTAGCGTCAGGTCCTTTTCCGAAAGTAGCCGTTTCTGGGTTCCTTCACTCTGGAGCCCGCAGACAAACTTATCCCGTAAGGTGTCTGCCAGTCCTGCTCCGAACTGGCAGTGCTTCGATAACTTGCGTAGTTCCGTAAGATAGTTAGCATTGCTCTCATCTTTGTGCTGGTTTCTTTTATGGAACTTGAATCTTTCTGCTATCAGCAGCGGTGTAGGGTTTAGGTGTTCCTGTAAGATATTAACAATCTCTTCAAAACTTTTCTCCATTGGTTTAGCTGGGGTAATTAAATTCCGCAATAGGCCGTACGTTCTCGCGCCCATCAAATTGAATAATACCGACGCCTTCTTTCCATCGGCCACCTCATTTGCCTTGCAGTACACTTCAATTCTTTCCACATACGTGGTCCAGTCTTCTACCTCGTTGTCGAAAGCAGTGATACTGTCACTTTTCGGCATCTTGGGTGATTTAAAATGGCGCCTCCCGCGCTTTTTCTTCTTCACCAATGGATTAAAATGGCGCCTCCCGCGCTTTTCCTTCTTCCCCAATGGAATAAAATGGTGCCTCCTGCGCTTTTCCTTCTTCCCCTTGCTGCCACGCTGCTCCTAGCGTTCTGCAGGGTAATGGCGGCGACCCTCGGCTTCGGCGCGTCTCACTTTTCCTTCCCCTTGTTTTATTTTCGCTACGCTGCCCGGTTCTTGAGCACCGACTGCGCCCTGTGCGCTCCACCCTCTCTCTCTTTTCCTCCCGACGACGCTGCATGGCCCCTTTGCAGAGCCGCTCAATCGAGCTCGAGCCCGCCGCAGTCCGGAAGGGTCAGTGCACTACCTGCTACCAGCACGATTTGCTGGAACACCTTGACTAGGGAGCCAAGCCCAGCTCTCCACAGCCTCTCCTGCAACTCTCCGAACTCCGATGGATCCTTGGGCGGTTGCCCGCGGTCGACGCCTGTTGTTCTGACTTCGACCTCCAAAAGCTTCTTACCAGGGAAAGATCCCCGTGAGGTGATGCAGTGCTGCAGGTGAGTTCGAACCTGTTCGTCGCCAATGTAGTATCCGAGTATAAATAATACACGGACTGCAGGAGAACAATAACAACAGGGTAACTTAAGACTGAAATACAGAAGCCTGCTATGGCTTTATATACAGGGGTGGTCACTGCCGGTACTGCAGTATAGAATCAGTTCTTCTCTTAAAGGTACATACACAACACCGGCAGTGACCACACCTGTATATAAACCCTGTGTAGGGATCTGTACTGTTAGTTTTTAGACTACCCTCATCCAGTAAACACCTGTTGATTGTTAATCTGCAGTCTCCGGCTATTTATTGAAGAACACCATACCTTAAGATTCACGGATTTAACACCTACAGCCTTCAGCCACTGTGGATCCGGAGTCTCGACATCTTCATTGTAGATTTCACAGACTGGCTGTTGGATCCTCTGAACCAAAAGCCAGGTGATTTCTGCAAAGTTGAAAGGTTTGATGAGTCCTGAACACAAGGACTCATCAAACCATACAGAATGTCAGTGTTTGACAGTTTCACAGAGCTGTCAAATGCTGACATTTCTTCTTTCAAGAAATCTTGACAGATGGCACGTCAGACGTTGATGTGCTCTGTCAGTGACTTCCTCCTAATTGGCCTGCTGAGCCCGCTGGGTGGGCTTAACAAGATCAATCAGGGGAAAATCCTACTGGTTGGCCAGAAGCTGATGGAGGCGGGACTGAAAGCCGGCAAGCAGCAGTCCCACCTCCAAAAGCTTCCCATTGACAAAATCCAGCTCATAATCAAAAAATAGACACTGAGCCAAGGATAGAAATATTAGGAGGGTTGACCAAAATTTTTACTAGGGTTCCTTGGTGCCACACTCAGTCGAATGCTGCTTTGATGTCAAGGGCAATAACTCTCACCTCACCTCAGCTTTGGAATTCAGCTCCTTTGCCCATGTCTGACCAAATCTCTAATAAAGTTAAATTATCGTAATATCTCCTGTTGCATTATTACTTATCCATACTTTGATATTTCAAGTTTCTGTAGGATACAACCATTGGAAGATAATGATCAGTGGACAAACAACTCTATTTTAAAAAATTATACAGGAAACATCATTTATCCTTGTGGATTCCATTGCAACCAGTTTTCCATACACTAGCCCTAACCAGAAAATTATAATTAGATACACAGTTGGAAATAGGGAAGAATTAAACTTTGTGCTGGTGAACGGTAAAGGCCGAGGGTCATGGTTTTAAGCCAAGTTGTGTGCTTTGTAGCTGAATAGGTTGTTCATCACATTGATGTCAGATTCTGTTTAAAGCTAACATTAGCGGTGAGAGATCTTTAGTGTTTAAAATGACAAAGCTGCCTCCCACATTTCTTTGAGTAAATGATTTGATATTTTTCATGATTTGCCATTGTTACATTTACAATACACCACAACCGTACCAGAGTGAAGGGTGACATGTGCTTCTACAGAAAATCTTAGTTGCAGCTTTTAATGCATGTGCTACTTACATTTTATTCCACACACAGCTCCATATGAAACTCCCCCTTTATACAATGTGATTATCCTGTGTCTATGGTGACAAATTCAAATCAAAAATGGGTGCAGGTATTTTGTACAAGGCCTTTCTACATGATAACAGTCTCATTTTTGGTTGCTGTGCTTTTACTGTGGTGACATTTTAATGAAATTCTTCCAAATGTTCCTTAAATATTCTTACAACTCATTATAAAAAAGTCTTTCTGTTAATCCATAAATTAGGTACGTTAGAATTTAGTTTAATTTCTTCAATTTGCTTCTTTAGTCAAACAGTACATCCTATCCATTACCAAAACTTTCTTGTGCACATTGCCTGCTTCCAACCCTCCTTCAGTCTCGGTACTGCTGAAACCTTTATCCATACTTTTGTTGCCTTTAGAACTGATTTCTGTAATGTCCTCCTCGCTGGCCTCAAATCCTCCACCCTCTCCAAACTCCAACTGGTATAAAACACAGCTGTTTGTATTTTGTCCCACATTATACCCTGCTTGCCCATCAATGATCTACATTGGCTTCCTTTCCTCTAACGCATTCAATTTAAAACCCTCATCCTCATCTTCAAACTCCTCCCTATTATGTCCGTGTATAATTGAGACACGGACTGCAGGAGTTGGTTATAACAGGTCTTTACTGAATGGAGGCAACCTGGAACTACTATGCAAATGTTACTACACAGGCTTATATACAGGGGTGGTCACTACTGGTACTGCAGTATACAGGGGCTGCAGAATATAGTTCCTTCTGCAAAGTACATACACTACAATTCCTCCCCTTTTAGCTAAACAGTACATAACATTCGATTAACAATGAAATAACATATTTACAATTACAGTTGCTAGATACATTAGTTGAAGTTAAGCAATTATAAATTCAGTCTTTGAGGAGGCTTCCTGATTCTGTCTGGATAACGCCTCTTTGGGGTATCAGGTTCTTCTGGCAAAGTTGAGTCGGGATCAATGTCGTTGTTTGGTTCGTCTGCTTCCAATATCACCGATTCTGAGGTAGATGCAATTGGTACTTCGGTTTCATCACCAGGTGTATAGGATCGTGGTGTAGATTTGACGTTTTCCAGTGACTCTAGAATCTGGTCAGCATGGCGTCTTACAATGCTCTCTCCAACGTCCACGGTATACATTAGAGGTCCTTGCCATGTGCAGATCATTCCTGGCTGCCATTTCTCTGTGCGGTAGTCCCGGGCCAAAACTGGTTGACCTATCTTAAAACTCCTAGTTGGCCTTTCATTCATATTCTGAAACTGCCTGTTCTCCACATCTCTTCTGATGTTTGGCTTAACCAAATCCAAGCGGCATCTTAGTCTTCGATTGAAGAACATCATGGCTGGAGTTTGGTTGGTAACCGCATGTGTTGCATTCCGGTAGGCAAACAAGAAGTTATCCACCTTGTGTTGTAGGGGTATGTCTTCATTACACATTGCCTTGATAGCCTTCTTGAATGTTTGAACGAACCTCTCGGCCAATCCATTGGTGGCTGGATGATATGGGGCGGATGTGTAATGCTTAACACCATTGTTCTTTAAGAACCTCCGGAACTCTTCAGACACAAACTGTGGTCCATTGTCGGAGCAAATCTGTTCAGGCAGCCCATTCCTGGCGAATATGGTTCGTAAGACTGTGATAGTTTTTTCTGTGGTGGTTGAGGACATTTTTATTACCTCTGGCCACTTTGAATGTGCATCCACCGCAATTAAAAACATCGAGTCCATAAATGGACCAGCAAAATCAATGTGCACCCTTTGCCATGGAGATGAGGGCCACTCCCATGGATGTAGAGGGGCCTGTGGTGGGGCGTTTTGGACCTTCTGGCATCCTGTACAGCTCTTGGTCATCTCTTCGATTTCTCTATCGATTCCCGGCCACCACACAAACGCTCTGGCTAAGTTCTTCATTTTTACCCCTCCCAGATGACCCTCATGAAGCTCATTGAGCACTCTATCCTTCAATTTGGGTGGAATTACTACTCTGGATCCACACATCAAGGTTCCTCTGCACACTGACAGCTGTTCTCTTCTCGGCAAGAATGCTGGCAGCAGTGGTTCGCCATGTGCTGGCCACCCCTTCACCGTTAAATCATAGACCCAGGAGAGTGTCGGGTCATTTCGTGTTTCCTTTTCTATGTTTGCATTCATCACAGGGAGACATTCGACTATGGTCGAGTGGAATATCTCCACTGGATCCACTGCAAGTTCTTCTTCCACCGTCGGCAACGGTAGGCGCGACAATCCATCAGCATTCCCATGCTGTTTAGTTCCTTTGTACTCAATGTCATATTGGTGTGCCCCTAGGAAAAGGGACCACCTCTGTAGCCGTTGTGCTGTCATTATCGGTATGCCCTTCTGAGGGTTGAAAATGGAGACAAGATGTTGATGATCAGTAAGTAGAGTAAATTTCCGACCGTGCAGGTAGTGATTGAACTTCTTCACCCCCCACACCAGGCTGAGGGCCTCTCTGTCAATCTGGGTGTAGTTACGCTTGGCTGAAGTTAACGAGCGTGACGCAAAAGCTATCGGCCTCTCTGAGCCATCAAGGAATTTATGTGACAGTAACGCCCCAATGCCGTAGGGAGACGCATCACACGCCAGTCTTATCGGTAGTGATGGGTTGTAGTGAGCCAATACTTCTCTTGAAGTGATTAGGTCCTTACTCTTCTGAAAGGCCCGCTTACATTCATCGCTCTATTTCCATGCTACTCCCATTTGTAGTAGGGCGTTAGGTGGGTGCAGAATTGCGGACAAATTCGTCAAAAACTTATGGTAGTAATTCACCAATCCGAGGAATGACCTCAGTTGCGACACATTTTCAGGTGCTGGAGCCTTAACTACCGCTTCAATTTTGTCAGGGGACTTATGTAACCCCTCTTCATCAATCACGTGGCCACAATACGATATCTGTTTCTTAAAAAACTCGCACTTGGGGCGATTGGCCCGTAGCCCATGTTCACGTAGTCTAGTGAGCACCTGCTCTTGGTTGGCAAGGTGTTCACTGTCATCTTCACCTGTCACTAGGATGTCGTCCAAGTAACACTGAGACCCCGGAATTCCTTGCAGGGCTTGTTCCATCGCTCTTTGCCATATCACCGGAGCTGATGCTACTCCGAATACCAGTCGATTATACTGGTAAAGACCTTTGTGAGTGTTTATCGTGAGATACTTCCTAGAGGATTCTTCAACCTCCATCTGCAAATATGCTTGTGCTAGGGCAATTTTTGTAAAATGCTTCCCTCCAGATAGTGAGGTGAAGATATCTTCTATCCTTGGAAGAGGATATTGTACTGTGTGAAGGACTGGGTTCACCGTCACCTTGAAGTCCCCACAGATGCGAACCTTCCTTGGCTCCTCAGACTTATTGTTTAACGTTTTCTTCATGACAGGAATGATGGGTGTCGCCCACTCGCTCCAGTCTACCTTAGATAACACGCCTGCATTCTCCAGATTCTCCAGCTCTGCCTCGACAGCTGGGCGAATTGCATATGGTACCGGTCTTGCTTTGAAAAACTTGGGAATTGCATTCTCTTCTATTTTTATCGAGGCGGTTACGCCTTTAAGAGTTCCCAGTTCTTGTTGAAATACCTCTTTGGCGTTAGCTAAGATTGTTGACAATCGTCCAGGAGTGACGTCGTCATCCTTTTTACCAGCCACCGTCAGTGCCTGAATGGAGTGCCAGTCTAAACTTATCTTTCTGATCCATTCCCGTCCCAATAATGGTGGTCCACCATCTTGCAGTATGTACAGATACAATTTCTGTATTTCCTTGCCGTTGTATTCGACAGGCACCCTTATTTTTCCTCTGGGGTATACTTTTTGCCCCGTATACGTCTTCAAGACAATGGATGTCTCTTTCAAGGGTATGTTTGAGAATAGCCGCTTGTAGTCTCGTCGATTCATGATGGTTAGAGCTGATCCTGTATCCAATTCCATTTTGACTTGGGACCCTGCTATCGTGAGGGTGACCCAAATGGTTCGGTGATCCTCTTTTGCGATTACGTTGTGAAGTTTGAGACAGCTTAGTCTCTTGTTCTCGGATTCACCATCGCTCATCTGGTCTTCGGAACTACTGTCCGTCATCTTTTGTACTTTCCTGTACGGTTCCTTAGTAGCCTTTTTGTTGTCGTTGGTCTTCTTCCCAGACCTGCAAACTCGTGCAATGTGTCCCATCTTCCCGCATTGCCTGCATATTTTGTCCTTGGACCAGCAGTCCTTCTGGTCATGGGTTGTTCTGCCGCAGCGATAACATTTTGCAAATCCCCGTGTCATTTCGTGGGTGCCGTATTCCTGTGGCTTTTGCTGTATTTCTGCAGCTCCCCTTGCTGCTGCTTCGTACGATACTGCCACGCTGAAAGCCTTATCTAGCGTCAGCTCTTTCTCTGAGAGTAACCTCTTCTAGGTTCCTTCACTCAGGAGTCCACAGACAAATTTGTCCTGTAAGGTATCTGCCAGTCCTGCTCCGAACTGGCAGTGCTTTGATAGCTTGCGTCGTTCCGTAAGGTAATCAGCATTGCTCTCATCTTTATGCTGATTTCTCCTGTGGAATTTAAATCTTTCTGCTATCAGCAGCGGTGTAGGATTTAGGTGTTCCTGTAGGATAGCAACAATTTCGTTAAAACTCTTCGCCTTCGGTTTGGCTGGAGTAATCAGGTCCCGCAATAGGCCGTACGTTCTTGCGCCCATTAAGTTTAGTGGTACCGATGCCTTTTTCTCATCGGCTACTTCGTTTGCCTCGCAATATACCTCGACTCTTTCCACATACGTGGTCCACATTGCATTATCGAAGGCAGTGATATTGCCAGTCTTCGGCATCTTGGAAATCTAAGATGGCGCCTCCCGCGCTTTGCCTTCTTCCCCGATTTAACAAAATGGCGCCTCCCGCGCTTTGCCTTCTTCCCCGCTGGATTAAGATGGCGCCTCCCGCGCTTTCTGTCTTCTCCGCTGTTGCTCGTGCTGTTGCTGGCTTTTTATGCCTTGATGGCGACGCCCTATGGTCTTCGCGCACTTCCCCCCGCACTGCTGCTAACGCCACTCTCCGCGGTTCCCGTGGCAAACTGCAGCTCCTCGCGGCTTTCTGCGCCTTTAATTTTTATTCTTTCCCCGTCGTCGGAACAACCCTGCGGGACTCTTGCCTCCCTCTTCTCGGGTCTGTACGCTGCCCGGCTTTGTAGCACCGGCCGCGCCCTGTGTGCTCCACCCTCTCTCTCTCTCTCTCCTCTTCCCGACAACGCTGCTCGGCCCTGTTGCAAAGCCACCCGCTCGAGCTCTAGACCGCCGCAGCCCAGGAAGGATCAGTGTACTACCTGCCACCAGCCCGATTAGCTGAAGCACCATCGACAGGATAACCAAGCCCCGCTCTCGACAGCCTCTCCTGCAAATCTTCAACTCCGCTGACTCAGAGGCGGATGCCCACGGTCGACGCCCGTTTCTTCTGTTTCTTTCTTCCTTCTGGCCTCGACCTCTGATAACTTCGCTTCAGGGATGGATCCCCATGAGGTGGTGCAGACTGTAGGTAAGTTCGTATCTGCTCGTCGCCAGTATTATGTCCGTGTATAATTGAGACACGGACTGCAGGAGTTGGTTATAACAGGTCTTTACTGAATGGAGGCAACCTGGAACTACTATGCAAATGTTACTACACAGGCTTATATGCAGGGGTGGTCACTACTGGTACTGCAGTATACAGGGGCTGCAGAATATAGTTCCTTCTGCAAAGTACATACACTACACTCCCTGGCTTTTTTTATTTCATTCACGGGATGTGGGCGTCGCTGGCAAGGCCAGCATTTATTGTCCATCCCTAATTGCCCTTGAGAAGGTGGTGATGAGCTGCCTTCTTGAACCGCTGCAGTCCATGTATTGAAGGCACTCCCATAGTGCTGTTAGGCAGGATTGTGGCCAGAAAAGGCCCAGGTATGTTGGAATTTAAATCTTTTAAGGATGCCTTGTTGGCCAGGAGGTGCAAGAGTGCTCGTCTAAGCCCCACGAGCAAACCTTGGGCTTCCCTGCACTGGGCTTCACTCCCACTTCCCCAGTCATGATCGCCTCTGCACCTCCTCCTAACATTCACTTGGTCCCTGGTGGGTGCCTCTTGCTGCACAGTATTACACTCCCGCCACCTCATCACTTGCACCAGGTTTGGGCAGAAATGTTTCCTCTTACATGCTATCTACAGTTAAAATGGCCCACGCTGGCAAGGCCATGAGAGCTTGGCATTTGCCCATTCCCTCTCCCATGCCGCACCGCGCCCTGAGTTAAAATCGGGTTTTAAGAGTTTGCTCACAACTGACATAGTTACCCAATTTATTCTTCTCCTCCCTTCTTCAACAGAAGTATTACATTAGCTGTTCTCCAGTCCCTCAGCACAATTTGCAACTTAAGGAGGATTGAAAAATTGTGATCAGAGTCTCTGCTATCTCCTCCCTGACTTGTTTCAACAGCCTAGGCAGCATGCCATCAGGACCAAGCGACTTAACCGTATTGAATTCTGTTAATATTTTCAGAACCAATTCCTTTTCTATAGTTATCTCCAACAATTGTTCCACTTCCTCCTCCAGTACACTTACATTATAACTTCCATCATCATTTGTAAAAACTGATGTTTATCTCTGCCATATCTTAATCCTGCATAACTAGATTCCCTCCTTCATCCCTGAATGGTCCTGCTCTCTCTTTAACTATTCTTTTACTTTTTATATGCTTATATAAGCCTTTACTGTTTCCTTTTATATTATCTTCTATCCTTTTTTATATTCCCTTTTAGCCCTTTTCATCTCCCCACTATACTTTGTATATTCCTCATGGTTATCTTTAATATTGCTAGCTCTAATTTTATCATATTGCTCCCTTTTAGGTTTCAGGTTAATTTTAATCTCTCTATTTATACCTGGAGCTCTATACTTTGATGTACCTCGTTTTGCTTAATAGGAAAATATTTTGTACTTTATCCATCTCATATTTGATGATTTCCCTTTGCTGATCTATCGACCTGTTTCACAGCTTTTTTGCCCTGTTAATTTGGGCCAAATCCTTTTTTATCTCAATTAATTTTTTTTTCCAGTCCAGCACCCTTGCCTTTAACTTGTCATTATTATTTTCTATTTCTTTATTGAACCTACCTGTGTTGTGGTCACTATTTCCCAATTGTTCTCTTACTTCTGATCAGTTATTTGTCCCACTTCATTTCGCAGAACTAAAACAAGTAGGGAGAGAAATTCACCTGGTTTGCGCCTCCCTTTAGTGCCTGCGGGGGGTGGTAACGGGGCATCAAGGGGTTACTGACCGGATGCGCCAAAATCACCGACGCCCACGAACTTCCCTGGTGGATTTGCGCTGGCGCTAAGACTTACCACTTCGCTCTCTTGCGCCCCAAAGATTGTGACGTCATCTGGAGTGCAGCGTCCCAGATGTGATATTCGCTCCCGCCCCCTGCAGCATCGCTGGGCATCAACAACGGCAGCTGCAGGAGGCGTTGTCACCTGGGCTGGCAGCTCGGGGAGCGCTATTTAAAGGCAGTGATGGTCATATAGGGCAAAATCTAATCATGTCCCCATTCTGCTGCCTCCTGCTTTCTTTCGCCCCCGCGGTTGCTCAGCCCTGCACTCTCTTAGAGTGCTTGGGGCTGCTATGCGCATTGCGCAGGTGCCGTCGCCCAACACACACCGACTGAAGATTCATTCAACGCAGCATTGGCTGTTCCCCTGAAGGGAGGGAAGGAGCCTGTAGAGATGGCAGCGCTGCCCCGAACATTGCTCAGTGCTCTGCCGATACCGCCCCTCTCACACCCTTTAGCGCTCTAAGGGAAGTGGTAGCGCTTGAATTAGCTCCACTTCCCTCTTGGAGCGCTAAAGCGGAACTTCCCGGCAGCAGTAAATCTTTTTTGCCTGGCGATACATTTGCGCTCCCTGAAAAGTTATCGCCCTAAATGGGCGCTAGGCAATTTCTAGCCTGTAGTACTTCATTCCTCTTCTAGACTCATCGTTTGTTTCTTTACTTGTTCTATTACCATCTTCTCTTGCTTTGTACTGTGATACCTTTTGTTGTGTCTCCTTGTGTTCTTATTTCTATGTAATACAGACACTTTTAACTCATTTTAGTTTACGACTTTCACTCAGTTGTCTTCTTGCTTTTATAATGTTGCTGCCGCATGGTGCGGAGTGATACAAGATGTCCGACCTTGCACTGCGCACTGCCTTTCACAGTGTGCCACATAGCAATATAAATACACTAACCAAAGTAGTTCCATATAACGATGTAACAAGTAGTTCCATTTAACGATGTAATAATATAACGATGTAACACCTTTTGTCATTTAATCTCTGCTGCCTTCCACCCTATCACGGACCCTCCCTTTTGTTCTTTCCTCCCCTCCCCCCTTTCCCTGCCCCTGCACTTGCTTAAAACCTGTTACATCTCTAACTTTTTCCAGTTCTCACAAAAGGTCATCGACCTGAAATGTTAACTCTGTTTCTCTCTCCACAGATGCTGCCTGGCCTGCTGTGTATTTCCAGCATTGTCTGTTGTAATTTCAGATTTCCAGCATCCGCAGTATTTTGCTTTTGTATTCGTGCTTCATTCCTTGTTGGATTAGAAATTTGCTGATCCTAGAAGCAGTCTTGGATGCATTCTAAATAACACTTCTCACTTTGACCACACTCATTGGCCGTGATTTTGCTGACTATGGTGGATGACGTCGGTGATGGGTCCCGACCCCACTGCTGGCTCCATCCCGGCCTCTGAAATGAATTTCCCTTGATTGGGCCCAGCGCATTTCCCAGCCAATTAGAGGTAGCGAGTCTGGTGACATCATTTTATTGGTTTCCTTAAAGGGACCCTGTCCAAGTTTTTTTGACATTTGTGAAGTCAGTGTTCCACAGCATTGAGGTGCTGCAAACACTGACAATCACTGCACAAAGGCAGAGGGCTGCACCCAGGCTCTCCCACGACTCCCTCCATATGCTTATGGAGGGAGTCACAGCACGCAGGGAGGTCCTCTTCCCTTCCCATGGGCGGAAGAGACCTCCCCAGGAGATCAACACAGCCTGGTTGCACATTGCAGAGGAGGGCACAAGCAGGAATGTGGTCAGGAGGACCTGGGTGCAGTGGCGCAAACCTTTCAATTATCTTAGTAGATCACAAAACGTTAGTACAAAGCCACACTCAACCTCATCCTGCTGTGCCTCTCATCACATCCTCATCACTCTGCCTTCCCTACCGCACTTCCTTACTCACACCAACTTACCTTGCACCTCCACCCATCCCTCTCTATCTACATTATCACATCCCCATCTCACTAGCCACCCCTCACACTCACCCTCATCCTAGTGCAATCATACCAACCAACAACACACAAGGGTGGGTACTTGGGTGTTTTATGCAATGTCTATGTAAGGTTTCTGTTAATGTGGTGTCAAACATTGAAACCTTTATTTTCAACACTTTGCGTTCTTGGACAGATTTGTGTGCACCTTTGGAAGTGGCTTAGTGAGTTGCAGTGAATGGTGAGACCAAACAGTACCCCCCGCAATGTTGATGAGTGTGAAAGGAATGGCTTGGGCATTGTAGGAATGCTTTATGGTATTGGTGTGGGGTGGTGCCAATATGGCGCATCATGTGGCAGCCAGGGTGTACAGCGTCAAGTGAAGTAAATGCGGCTATGGTGAGGCCATCCCTGGTGTCCCGGGCAGCAATGTGGTCAGGTGCTGATGCCCTCTGTCCTGTGCAGCATCAAGCGATTGCGGAGAAGGTTGGTGTTGTTGTTGGTGCTGCTGGTGTGCCTGGTGCTGCTGGTGTTGGGGCTGATCGTGGTGGGATTCTGAGGACCAAGGTTAGAGAGTATAAAGGGCACCCATGCTGATGGAATAGATGGCAGGTGAGGTAGAGATGGCAGAAGTGAACTGTCAATGGTGAGAGAGGTAATGAGGTCAGACTGGATGGAGACTTGTGTAAAGACTTGCAGCATGGTGAATCTATTGTGGAAATGCAGTGAGGAAGAGCTTGTGGCTGAGGGAAGATATTTCTGTAAGGTGGGAGCTTTTACTTGACATTTGAAGCTGTCAACTCATCAGCTGATTCAGTGGCCACTGACCACCCACCTCAGCTTGACAGACATGGTCTAGCAACAGTGTGAAACCCATGGGCGAGGTGTCCAATTCAAAAGGTAAGCTTAAAAATGTTGTTAAGTGGCTGTAAACAAGCCACTAATCATTTAAATTGGCTCCCCCTGCTTAGTACTGGCAGACCCGACATAGGGAAAGACAAGTGTGCGCCTTTTGACAGCGGGTTCCCGAACAGCTGTCAATCAATTCACATTTAACTGCTGACCTTCCACCATTCTTGTCGCTGAGCACTGGCAAAATTCCGGCCATTGCTCAGTTTATCTTGGGATAGTTAAAGTTGCCCAATATTATTGCCCTGTTGTTCTTATGTTGCTCTGTAAACTGTTTGCAGACCTCCCCATCTATCTCATCTCCACTGTTTGGTGGCCTGTAATGCAAACTGATTGAAAACCTTCCCCACCGCTCTATTTATCTTCTTCGCAAGCACAATGGTGTTATTCATTTCAGGTGAAGGCTGTCCCTTAGGTATAGCCTTCCCTTATTCCAGAAAATGGCTCCAGTGCCCCAAGAATGTAAACCCTTCCCTTCTTCACCAACTGTGCAGATCCTTCCTAATATTCCTCTTCTTAACCTGTTCAGTGCATGGCACAAGAAGCAATCCAGAGATTAAAACCTTTGAGGTATTATTTTTTAATCCACATGTCTGATCCTTTAAACTCCCTCTGCAAGAATTCAAATCTACTTCTATCTATGGCATTGCTTTGAACATGGACCAGAACTTCTGGCCGTTCTCCTTCCCTTTCCAGACACTTGTACCATGATGTTCTTCATTCTAGCTCAGGGAGGCAACATACTGCATTGGCCCTGAAAACCCATGAATCTTTGATCCCAACACAAATGTCAGGATCCACCATTGGTGACGTCCAGCACTGACCCTGCCAAAGTTAGCCAGGTCAGCGGAAGGTCATCACTTTTACATAAACTGGGCAGGCACCCATGTCACTTGGGGTCCAACTCAGATGTCTGAGAAGCTGTAAAATGTGGCTTTGGATCCATACACTGGGACAGGGGATTCTGGGAGCCCCCCAGAAATATTCCATTGGCCCCATTATAATCAGGAAAACATGTAAATTTACAAAAGGCCGTAGATGCAACATCCTCCAACCTGGGAGTCCTTGACCTAGGCTACTTCTCCTCCCACATTGGTGTCCTTGTTTGTGACAAGACTCTGTGAAAACTGCACACTGGTGCCCTTGTTTGGGGCAAAGCCGGCATTTGGTGTATCTGGGACCAAGCCTAATTTGTAGCCATTCTGCCAGACTCCTACCAGAGTTACTGGAAGACCTGTGGATTTTCAGCCCCATTCTTTTATTTAAGTAAAAGCCATTCTCCAGTACAATTTCCAAAGGCCTTAATGCCATTTTCAAAATATGATTTCATACCTAGAAGTAAGTGAAATGAAGAAGTGTGAAATAAGGTGCCAGAAATATTGCTGATATGGTATGATAATAAATGGCGTTTGCAGTGTGAATCTTTTTACAACTTCACTGTTTATTATTCTTAAATTATGACTGAGGTCAGCATCTGCTAAAATGATTTTCACCAAAGATCCCTCAAATGTGAGATATATTGCAAAAAAGTTTTCTGAATGAAGCTGGAGCCCTGAAAAATCTCTTGTCTCCCTAATTGCACTGAAACAGAACATTTAAGGGCACAGTAAGAAAATATAAAGGATGATCCTGTGGGAAAATTGGTCAATTTCTATTGCTACTCTGAAATTGGTCAATTTGCTACTGCCGAGGTTGGAAGAAAGAGGCTGTAATTTAGCAAAGAATGTTTGATGTCCTCATTTATTACTTTCTGGTGCAAAAACAAGAAAGATTACAGTTCAAAGTATGACAGATTGATATCTGACAAAGATTTAGGGCAAAAATATTATTTGAGGTGTATAAAAACATTAAATAGCTTTACTATTTGGACTGTGTGTGTTAAAATTCAACTATACTTTTGATATCCTTTATAGGGTTATACTATCAGACCCATTTAGGTTCAGTTGATAGGAAAAGCAGTCAAGTAAACTATAATAAATGAAAACAGAAAATGCTGGGAATGCTCAGCAGGTCAGGCAGCATCTGTGGAGAGAGAAACAGAGTTAACGTTTCAGGTCGATGATCTTTTGTCAGAACTGGAAAAAGTTAGCGCTGTAACAGGTTTAAAGCAAGTGTAGGGGCAGGGAAAGGGGGGAGGGGAGGAAAGAACAAAAGGGAAGGTCTGTGATAGGGTGGAAAGCAGGAGTGATTAAGAGACAAAAGGGATGATAGTACAAAGCAAAAGGAAATGGTAATGGAACAAGTAAAGAAACAAAAGATGAGTCTAGATGAGGTGTAAATGGGAATGGCAGAGTCATCATCAGCTGCCATGTGAAAAAATAAGGGCAGAGGTTATGGTCTGAAATTGTTGAACTCGATATTGAGTCCAGAAGGCTGTAAAGTGCCTAATCAAAAGATGAGGTGCTGTTCCTCGAGCTTACATTGAGCTTCATTGGAACAGTGTAAGAGGCCGAGGACAGTGAGGTCAGAGTGGGAGTGGAGCGGCGAATTAAAGTGACAGGTGACCGGAAGCTCGGGGTCACTCTTACGGACTGAATATAGGTGTTCTGCAAAACAGTCACCCAATCTGCGTTTGGTCTCCCCAATGTAAACATCGGGGGAAAAATTCAGTTGGTTTGCGCCTCCCGTTAACACCTTAAGAGGGCGCTAATGGGGCGCAAAGCAACTAGCGCCCGGGCGCGGTGATGTTTGCGTCGCTCGCGAAATTAACTAGACATTTTGCGGCGGCGCTAAACACTACCGCCACGATCTCCTGCGCTGGCAGATCGTGACGTCAGTCGAGTGCGCAATGCCCCGGTAGCGCCCGGGACCAGATATTGAGTGGCGCCCCCTGCCTTACCGCCTGCCGCTAGCAACGACAGGTTGAGGGGAGCGTTTTGCAGTCAGAAAGGGACTGGGGGAGCGCTATTTAAAGGCGACCGCTTCCTGCCTTTTTTGTTGGTGACATTTTTGCACCACACATTCTGAGAGAGAGAGAGAGAGAGATACTCCTGGAGAGATTCAACGCTGTGTGAAGGAGTTTTGGGTACTGAGCAGCACTTTGCAGGTTCATTTTGATTTGCCCTTCCTTGTATCGATTTAGAAGAGACTGTGGGGGTTGCACTCTGAGCTCTTTCCCTGGATCTCTCCATTGTTCTTTCCAGCAGATTTGATGTACAGGTCTCTCCAGGCCGAGATTCAAGGCTGCAATGAGCAGGATGTGGATAGAGAGCAAAATCAACCCTTCCCTTTAAGATAAAAACAGAAAATGCTGGAGAAACTCAGCAGGTCAAGCAGCATCTGTGAAGAGAGAAACAGAGTTAACGTTTCAGGTCGATGACCTTTCGTCAGAACTCCCCTTTAAGAACTGGCCAGCGCCAGTGTGTCTGTGTTCCATTGCTGACTGACATCACATGAGCTTCGCCAGCGCTCTGAGGTAGCGCCTCGCTCCTCGGCCTTTGCGCCTTAAGACAGGTGTGAAGCGCCTGATTTAGCGCTCCAATCCAATCCGATGGCGATAAAATCCAAGTTTGCCGTCGGAGGTGATAATTAGCTCCAGGCGCTAAACTTTGCGCATGGCCGATAATGGCGCCCCAAATGGGGCGATACTGAATTTTTCCCCCTGTAACTCTTGTTTTCCCTACATTAAGCACTGGCTGAAGTGAAAGTGAGGAAGTGTTTTGCAGACAGAGCTAGGAAGTACCATCAATAAAAAGTATGTGGGAGCAGGAAGAGGACAAAGCAAAGAAATCAAATGGAATAAGGTTCTAGAAAATCCAAGGCAAAGGAGTTGGGAACATCTCGCTTTTAAAACATTTGAGGGGAGTTGTTTTTCTTTCAGAATGTAGAATATCTAAAAATAGCTAGCTAACCAGCAGGTAGGAAAGAAGAGTGAGGGCAGACGGTGTGATATAGTGTAAAAGGCAGTACTAAACTGAGAACAAATTTGGCATGACGGGAATAATTTTAGTTGTGAGTGTTTTTGTAAAACTTATGTTGGTCTTTTCTGGCCAGTCGGTGCCTCCTGCCATCATTCGGCTGCTGTGCAGGCCTCCAGAATCCAGATATTAAAATGCAGTCACGTCGCTGATGACGTCATTGAGCCATAATCTTTAACTTTAAATTAGGCCCTTGCTTGCCTGCAACACGAGCCTCGGCCAACTTCAAAGTCGATGAATTTATGATGTTGCTGGGCGGGAACGATGCAGCCTCAGGCCGGTATGTGGACTCAGCCTAATCTTAACCCCTCCCATGTACCATTCTTACTGGACAAGGGGGGTTAAAATCAACCCCTGAGAAAAAAGTGGGATGAATTGAAGTAGCATATAAAACAGAAAGCACAACAACATACTGGTCCAGACATGGCTGGAAAAATAATGTTGGCTGCCGTTATTAGTTCACAAAATATCCAGCAACTCATGGTGAAGAATAATAATAATAATCAACTTTTATTGTCATTGTTAGTGCACAAGTGCAGTACAACGAAATGTAGGCTTGCAGCTCCCGAGATTGTACATTTAGATTAAGACATTTAAACATTCAACATACATTTGGCTTGTAATACATTAACATAAACATAACCATAATAAAGTGCATTGGCAGATGTGCAGGCTTTAGAGTTTATTTGTGGAGTTCAGTAGGATGACAGCCCTGGGAAAGAAGCTGTTCCTAAATCTGGTCGTACGGGTGCGAATGCATCTGTAGCGTCTCCCAGATGGCAGGAGGGCGAACAGACTGTGGCTGGGGTGGGTAGGGTCTTTGATGATGGACCGTGACCTCCGTAAACAGCATTTCTGGTATATGTGCTCTATGGTCGGTAGCCGGGTGCCGGTAATGCATTGGGCAGTTTTGACTACCCGCTGCAGGGCTTTCCGGTCATAGTAGCTACAGCTGCCATACCATACTGTGATACAGTTTGTCAGGATGCTCTCTATTGTGCAGCGGTAAAAGTTAGAGAGGATCAGGGGTGACAGGTTACATCCCTTCAGCCTCCTTAGGAAATATAGGCGCTGCTGGGCCTTCTTCACCAGAGAGGAGGTATTGAGGGACCAGGAGAGGTCTTCCGTGATGTGGACTCCGAGGTACACCATGAATTCTGATTCTTGGCAAATTCATTGATTAAGGAGCTGGACCATTGGGCATGATGTTCACGAGGTCCTAGATGCGATGGTGACATCGTTGCACCATTATCAATTTGCATTTCTGGCGATTTGCGGCACAAATGTAGTGCGATCTGAAGGGTGAGGAAAAAATTGCAATTCACGTCGCTCGCCGTGAGATGTGCCATTCCAGCAATTTCTGGGCCATCATATCATGATTAGCCATCAGAGCTAGTCAATCCCTTTGGAAATCTGAGAAGGAAACGAGACCTATAATCTGACGGAATGACGCAGGCCTTGAGAAATTAATTTACATTTGGCATCATAGATGCATTCCCTCATATACATGGCATCACGCCACTTTTGGAAAATTGTTCTTACTGTGGTAAAGTAGTCTGAGAAGCACACAGCACATGTGGAAAGTGCTATTTTGCTAAAGTCATATTTAATCTGTTGCTACGGAAACAACGGGTCATCCTTTGGTGAATAACTTTCAAGTACAAACATCTAACAAATAGTTTCTACCGACAATTTGCTAAATAAAAACACATCTTTCTAGATACATAAGCCTTCGTAACATCCCCAGTTTTATATTGTGCCGAACAGAAACCTATTCAATATTTTCATTTATAGATCTGATATATATAGAAGATACCCTGATTTTGTGAGAATGGCAAAATCGGGGCTGCAATTGCCAATGGTGTGGGTGCACTCGCATCAGCAGCAGAGAGAGCTGACCTCATTGGATTTTGGGACGTAAGCCCCTCCCTAACATTTCAATATGTTCTCTGCGTACAGAGAAGCAGGCAGGCTGGAAGCTGTAAAACTGAGCAAGCCACTACTTGTAAAGGGATGTTACTCACGATTAATGGGAAGGTTCACTAATTTTCTACCTTACATTGAAGGTAAGTATGAAAGCACAGACTTAGAGAAATGTGTGCAATGTAGGCTGCATCTAAGACTCCCTCACTGAGCAATGACACTTGGAGGTCTTGCTATAAGAGATGCAGCGAAAGTGTTAATGACCATCCGCTTGTTAAATCTGTGGTGCAAACTGCATATATGGAGGTAGCCAAGTGGCTAAATGCAGTCTTCTAGGTCCCTTGTACCTGGAACAAATGGGAATGAAGTTCAGTGGCATCAGAAGTGCCAAAGTAAATGTACCTATCTTTGTATATATGCTTACTCTTCATCCATAGAAATCATGAACCTAATGTAAATGTTTGTCTGCTTGCTCGCCAGATTGCATGTAAACCATGTGGAAAACACGTACCACTTTTCACAATAATCCTTCACACAACAGAAGTTGTAGGGCACAATTGTAGAGAGGCATAGTATACCTTGCACATAGCAGTTCAAAGTTCATTTTACAACGAGTACTGCCAGCAGAGACACTATGAAAGCTAATTTGCAACAGTCTGGCACAGGAATGGAGGTGGTCTGGGCATGGGGTGTCGCTGGGTGTACTCAGGCAGTTGCTAACATCCTCCTAAATATGTTCTGCTTACAGGCCAAGGCAGATCACACAATCGCCAAGGGAAGACCAGGACAGGTGATAGCCCAGCTAGGCTGCAAATAGCTCACACTGGAGATCAACCTGGCCCTCTTTGATTGCAAATTTGTGGATTGTGTTACATCGTTATATTATCACATCGTTAAATGGAACTACTTGTTACATTGTTATATGGAACTACTTTGGTTAGTGCATTTATACTGCTATGTGGCACACTGTGTCAGGCAGTGCACAGTGCAAGGTCGGACATCTTGTATCACTCCGCACCATGCGGCAGCAACATCATGAAAGCACTGAGTAAAAGCTGTAAACTAAAATGAGTTAAAAGTGTCTGTATTACATAGTAATAAGAACACAAGGGGTCACAATATGATGGCAGCGGTATAAGTGAGTACAACTTGTGCCATACGAACTATGAATAAGACGAAAAGTGAATATATGAGCTGATCGTGAGTGCCGGTGTCTGCGTGATTGAGCGTGAATCGTACGGGCAACTAAGATGGTGGCTGCCGCGGCACTGACTGCGCAAGTGCAACCCCTCGTGAACTGGGAAACCGACGATATAGTAGAGGCATTCCGCAAGTTCAAACAGAAATGTGACCTTACATTCAAAAGCTTCCTGAAGGGTACTGCCGACGAGGAAAAGGTTAGTTACATTCTGTTGTGGGCAGGAGAAAAAGGTCTAGATTTGTATAATAGCTGGAGTTTGACTGAAGAGGAAAAGGAAAACCCTGCGACAATCTTTAAGAAATTCAGCAACCATCTGGAGCCTAAATCCAATCACCGTATACACAGATACAAATTCCAGAGTCTAAGACAGGAACTCGGTGAAACAGTTGACAATTTCTTAACAAGGCTGAGAAATGAAGCCAGCAAGTGTGCATTTAAGGAAATGGAGGAAAGGCTTGTGGACCAGCTGATATGGGGGTCAGCGCATGCAGAGGTACAAAAAGCCCTGATAGGGAAAGAAAAGCTCAAAATAACAGAGGCTATAGATACTGCGAGAGCTCATGAAGCCATGAAGCAGCAAATGAGAACGCTGATTTCTCAAACGGCTGACATGCGGATGGCTTCTGAGACGGACAACAGAGTGGATACAGTGAGAGAAAAGTACAACACACAAAGATATGCACATGACAACAGGAGAAACATGTGCAGAAACTGTGGAAGACTGCACGATTATACAGACAGGAGGAAATGTCCAGCATATGGAACAAGCTGCAATGCATGTGGCAAACTAAACCACTGGGAAAAGAAGTGTAGAACGAAGAAAGAAGGAACATAGATCTTTGGGGTCCAAACATATTCTGAGACGCCCGTTTGGCTTTTCTCATACCACAATTGAGTTTACCCAGTCTGTGGGTTCAGTGACCTTTATGATCACTCCCTTTTCTTCCATCTCCTTTAGCTCTCTTTCAAGCTTTGTCTTCAGCTCAATGAGTACTTTTTGTGGTCTGAATCACACGAAAGGAATTTCAAACAGCTTAAAGAACTGTTGTGCAAAGAAACAAGTCTGTCATATTATGACAGAAGAAAACCAGTCATTCTGCAAGTAGATGCTTCTACCAGAGGACTAGGGGCAGCTCTTGTGCAGGAAGGAAAGCCAATAGCTTTCGCATCAAAGGCCTTGAAGTCAGCCGAGATGAGATACGCCAACATAGAAAGAGAACTATTAGCAGTAGTGTATGGATGTGAGAAATTCCATACATACCTGTATGGAAGGCAGTTTACAATAGAGAGTGACCATCGTCCACTAGAACAGATCTATAAGAAGAATCTGTGCAAAGCACCTGCAAGACTGCAAAGACTACTTCTAAGGCTCCAAAGCTATGACTTCATGCTTAAATATAAGCCAGGAAAGGAAATGGTGCTCGCAGATGCGTTGTCTCGATTGTCACCATATGAGAAACACGAGGTGGAGGGTCTAACAGTAAAAATCCACCACCTAGTGATTGTTACCCCTACAAAGCTCAGTCAAATCAGAGATGAGACTAGCAAAGATGAGGAATTGCAACTACTCACACAACAAGTGATACAGGGGTGGCCGGAGAGAATCCAGCAGGTACAGGCGACAATTCGTCAATACTGGACGATTAGAGACGATATTACAGCAGAAGACGGTATTCTCCTTGCTGGATCGAGGATCATCGTGCCAAAGACGATGCAGACAGAACTTCTCCATCTAATACATGAAGGCCACATGGGAATGGAGAAATGCAAGCTGAGAGCCAGATCAGCTGTATACTGGATAGGCATGTACAAAAATATCGAACAGATGGTTTCTGCATATGGTATATGCCAGAAATACAGAAATGCACAACAGAAAGAGGACATGGGCCTAGAAATTCAGTTGCGTTTGCGCCCACTTATTGGCTATAAAGTGGTTTGCGCCTGAAGTTTTTTATCGCCCGAAATTCAGATGGACCCTAACATCGGCATTAGCCGGCAGTGCCGCGCCGGCACCGATGACGTCATCGGTGTGCGCAGTGCCCCGGTTGCAATGCTATTCCGGCCCGATGGCCAAATTCAGTTGCGGCCGCCTCGCCCGTGGCAGCCGCAAACAGCGTTTGTGAAACGGGGTCTTGCAGCTCCGAAAGGCCGGCGCACAAAGGTGGAGCGGCGGCCGGCCGCTTTCCCGGCGGCCGCCTGCCCGCACCTCCCTCCCCGGACTCCTGCACCACCCCCCCGCGGCATTGATGTCTGAGTCCCGCGAGCCCGGCACTTCTCCGTGGTGCCGGGCTCATTTGCCGGGGGAATCCACCGGCAATCTGACGGCTGCAGGCAGCTCCTCCTTAAGAGAAGGAGGAGGCCTGCAGTACCCCAGCCTGCCGCACCGCATCGGGTGCCGCAGCGGGAGCTGGACGCCTGAAAGTGACATTCATCGCCCCTAGCGAGGCGGCCAAACCCTGCAATAGCGCCCGCCGCCGTCTTGGCCCATCGCAACTGAATTTTAGGCGGGCGCTACGGGAATCCTGGCGAGCGCAAAATTTCGGGCGCAAAAGACCTGGCGGGGCCATACCGAATTTCTAGGCCATGATACCTAGTGAAATACCATCAAGAGCATGGCACACTGTTGGGGCAGATCTCTTCATGTGCAATCAAGAATGGTATCTTATAGTGGCAGATTACTATTCCAAGTTTCCTTTTGTGAGAAGGATGAAAGATCTGAGAGCCACAACTACCACCAGAATTGCAAAGAGCTTGTTTGCTGAACAAGGAATCCCGGAAAAGGTGACCTGTGACAATGGAACCCAGTTCACATCGAGTGAATTCAGAGCTCTGGCAGAAAAATATGGGTTCAAAATAGTAACCTCATCCCCACATTTCCCAAGGGGACATGGGTTCATCGAAAGACAGATCCAGGTTGTCAAGAGAACTCTCATCAAAAGTAGTGAGATGGGGGAGACCAAGACCTTGCCCTCCTATCACTCAGATCACCACTGAAAGCAGACATGAAATCACCTGTGGAATTGCTGAATGGGAGGAATTTTAAGACTACCCTACCAGCAAAAATACAACCTCCCCAGGACCAGGAGGATTTCAGACAGAAGCTGGCAGAAGCATAAGTCGTAGGGAGCAAATATTACGACAAACATGCAAAGATGCTACCAGAATTGCTGAATGGGCAATCAGTGCATGTGCAAGACCCGGTGTTGAAAACCTGGAATCCAGCCACGGTCATTGGAAAAGCTGATACTCCAAGATCCTACTTCGTAGAGACCGAACCTGGTAACCAATACAGACAGAACAGACTCCACATCAGACCTTCACCTGAACTGGTTAGGCAGCAGACAACATCAGCAACATTGACAACACCAGCTACTCCAAGCAGTACAATGCCAGAAACAAGCACCACAAATCAAACAACCACGAGCATGCACATTCCAACTCCAAGTGCGACAGCAACAAGAAGAGCGGAACACACCAAAACACCGCAGAGAGGAGTGGTCACCACCAAATCCACAAGATGGAGGGACAACATCCAACCACTTGAGCGATATCGCGAATAAGAAAAGAAAACTCACGATTCTTTGTATTTGATAATAATAGTTTAGATATAATATTTTTTTTAATTAAATTAAATTTCATGTTTTAGTGTTTTGAGAAAGAGGGATGTTACATCGTTATATTATCACATCGTTAAATGGAACTACTTGTTACATTGTTCTTGTTACATCGGAACTACTTGTTACATCGGAGTCCACATCACGGAAGACCTCTCCTGGTCCCTCAATACCTCCTCTCTGGTGAAGAAGGCCCAGCAGCGCCTATATTTCCTAAGGAGGCAGAAGGGATGTAACCTGTCACCCCTGATCCTCTCTAACTTTTACCACTGCACAATAGAGAGCATCCTGACAAACTGTATCACAGTATGGTATGGCAGCTGTAGCTACTATGACCGGAAAGCCCTGCAGCGGGTAGTCAAAACTGCCCAACGTATTACCGGCACCCGGCTACCGACCATAGAGCACATGTACCAGAAACGCTGTTTACGGAGGTCACGGTCCATCATCAAAGACCCTACCCACCCCAGCCACAGTCTGTTCGCCCTCCTGCCATCTGGGAGATGCTACAGATGCATTCGCACCCGTACGACCAGATTTAGGAACAGCTTCTTTCCCAGGGCTGTCATCCGACTGAACTCCACAAATAAACTCTAAAGCCTGCGCATCTGCCAATGCACTTTATTATGGTTATGTTTATGTTAATGTATTACAAGCCAAATGTATGTTGAATGTTTAAATGTCTTAATCTAAATGTACACTCTCAGGAGCCGCAAGCCTACATTTCGTTGTACTGCACTTGTGCACTAACAATGACAATAAAAGTTGATTTGATTTGATTGATTTGATTTGATTTGATTTGATTTGATTTGTTATATTGAACTACTTTGGTTAGTGCATTTATACTGCTATGTGGCACACTGTGTCAGGCAGTGTATAGTGCAAGGTCGGACATCTTGTATCACTCCGCACCATGCGGCAGCAACATCATGAAAGCATTGAGTAAAAGCTGTAAACTAAAATGAGTTAAAAGTGTCTGTATTACATAGTAATAAGAACACAACAGATGGAGTTTTCAAGTGCGAGCTTGGAGGTGTGGTACTGCTACACAGCAAGTATTCACCATTTATTATCTTTCTACACTGACTTTTTTTTAACCCTCATGGCAGGAGCTAAATTTGCAAAGCAGGTACATAATGCACAAAATGTTTTATTATCTTACCTCTCTTTGAAGGCACTGTTAGGGGGATGCATTGGAAATCCGCTCCCTTTTTTCACCAGCACACATGTTGGTAGCCTGGAGAATGTGAGTAGTGAGTTTGAGAAAGATGCTCTAGGGTAATTCACAACTCACAAATGAGGACAAGCAAGTACAGGTAGCAGGGGTGGAAGAGAAGAGATCTGGCCAGCCTGACAGCCCACAAAATATACCTGCTGTAAAGGTAAGGGATCGGTATCAGACAGAAATGAATGCAGAAGCAGAAGTCATTTTCCACATCCTTTGAGCATGCCATGCCATGCCTGCAGCAGCTGATGGAGAATGTGCAGCATTGCACCTTTGACATCACTAGAGTTATGCATGGGGGTTTAACTGGAATGCCGAGTACCACAGACCAAGTGGCAACTTCCTAGATATCTGGAGAGGAGTGCAAAAGCAGAGCAACTTTCTCTCATGAAGGTTGTGACTAGTGCCATTAAGGCTTTGTGTACCGTTCTATAGGAGTCTCTCGCTGCCAAATTTGACAGAATGAGTGAGTGGTTGAGAAAAGCAATGATAGTGGACTTAACCCACATTGGAGCCAGCCCATGCACTGCTGTCATGCAGATTGCTGGTCATCCAGCTGGGGTATCCAGCACTGGTGCCATGGCAGGAGAAAGGGCCGATGAGACGGCTCCCTGTTAGAGTGTCAGCATATCCTCCAGACTCAGCCAAACTCGGCAAAGAATAGATGAAATGCCAAACAGCAGGTATTAATAGCCACTGCATTGTGTGACATGGCTTCATCTGTGTAGATAAAATGAGTTAAAATGACCGGTGGGGGACTCCCGCCTGTCCTGCACCCCACACCCCCCAAACCCGCCCAAGTTAAAATCAGAGCTGTGCACACTGTTATAAAAAAAAACGCTAACTGAAACAATAGCAACCTTGCTTTAAGAATTAGGTCAAAGCAGGCCGAGCTTTTCAGCAGACCTGCACCCATTTGATATGGGTGAGGTGCATGCTGGGGGTGAACATTGCAAAATTCATCAGGGACTTCATTTGAATCATTTTACTATCTAATGGATGTTGGCTACCTCCTTTCTGCCTGAAAAATTGTGACTTGCAAAATATGACACACTATCAGGCATCAAGATGATGCCTCCTATTTTATGACTTGCACTTGCCAGCCGCAAGGTCCAAGATCAGTGGCAGAATCTTGTAAAATCAGGTTGATATTTGATCTCTAATAAATTGTAAATTCACATGACAGGATGTGGAAAATATTTTATGTAAATTTATACCTCTAAAGTCAAATGTCCATTATTTCCTTGCACCTGCTAATCGTTCTTCATTACAGATCAATACTACTCCAAGCCAATTTAACATTATGTATATACCTCTGTAATTCAACCCTAACCATCTGCTATTCTGCACATAAACTCTACATGAAAATATGAACTGGGCATAAGTGTGAATTAAGAATGTTACGCACCTGCATTAGAATGCAAAATACAATCCAGGGCTGGTAAGTCTAATACTTCTGAGGTAATATTCACTGTTTATGGTTGAAAAATGCAAACTGTTTCTGTCTCACTCATTCAAGCTGCATCAACACACATCTTTTTATATACAAATTGATTAAAGATCCATTTCACTCACTGTATTCATTAAATGTCCCTCCTAGTATTGTGCCAAGATTAGCAGCTATGTATAATTAAACCAGTTAATGTTGCTTGGCTGAGGAACGTTAATACCATATTAAGTGTTAAGAAGGTTATTGAGCAGTTTCATGGTTTCATTTTTTATTTGCTCTATTGAAACATTTGTTTTGATTTTGCCTTTTTAGAACTTAAATTCTGTTTCATGTTTACCATGCTTTGGTTGGAAGAATTGAACTATCACAGCAATAGACATAGAAACATAGAAGATAGGGGCAGGGGTAGCCCTGCTACTCAAGCCTGCTCCGCCATTCAATGCGATCATGGCTGATCATCCAAATTCAGTACCCTGTCCCTGCTTTCTCCCCATATCCCTTGATCCCTTTAGCCTTAAGAAATATATCCAACTCCTTCTTGAATATATTTAATGAATTGGCCTCTACTGCCTTCTGTGGTAAAGAATTCCACAGGTTCACCACTCTCTGGGTGAAGAAATTCTTCCTCATCCCTGCCCTAAATGGCTTACCCCTTATCCTTAGACTGTGACCCCTGGTTCTGGACTCCCTGACCATCAGGAACATCCTTCCTGCATCTAGTCTGTCTAGTCCAGTTAGAATTTTCTAAGTTTCAATGAGATCCCCTCTCATTCTTCTAAACTCCAGCGAGTACAAGCCCAATCGATCCAATCTCTCCTCATACGTCATTCCTGCCATCCCAGGTATCAGCCTGGTGAATCTTCGCTGCACTCCTTCCATGGCAAGAACATCCTTCCTCAGATAAGGTGACCAAAACTGCACACAATACTCAAGATGTGGTCTCACCAAGGCCCTGTACAACTGCAGCAAGACATCCTTGTTCCTGTACTCAAACCCTCTCGCTGCGAAGGCCAACATACCATTTGCCTTCTTAACCGCCTGCTGCACCTGCATGCTTACCTTCAGCGATTGGTGCACAAGGACGCCCAGGTCTCATAAGAACATAAGAACATAAGAAATAGGAGCAGGAGTAGGCCAATCGGCCCCTCGAGCCTGCTCCGCCTTTCAATAAGATCATGGCTGATCTGATCCTAACCGCCAATCTACCATCACAGAACGATCTCCTGAATCTAACAGAATTAGACACACGAAATAGGAGCAGGATCAGGCTACACGGCCCCTGGGCCCGCTCCGCTACCCACAGGGCCATGTCCAATCCGAACCTAGACTCATGTCCAAATTCCTGCCTGCTCCCCGTAACCCTTAATTCCCTTTACTTCTAGGAAACTGTCTATTTCTGTTTTAAATTTATGTAATGATGTAGCTTCTACAGCTTTTTGGGGCAGCATATTCCATGGACCGACCACCCTCTGAGTGAAGTAGTTCCTCCTCATCTCAGTTTTGAAAGAGCAGCCCCTTATTCTAAGACTATGCCCCCTAGTTCTAGTTTCACCCATCATCGGGAACATCCTCCCCGCATCCACCCGATCCAACCCCTTCACAATCTTATATGTTTCAATAAGATCGCCTCATTCTTCTGAACTCCAATGAGTAGAGTCCCAATCTACTCAACCTCTCTTCATATGACCACCCCCTCATCCCCGGGATTAACCGAGTGAACCTTCTTTGTACTGCCTCGAGAGCAAGTATGTCATCTTAAGTATGGACACCAAAACTGTATGCAGTATTCCAGGTGTGGTCTCACCAATACCTTGTACAACTGAAGCAATACCTCCCTATTTTTATATTCTATCCCCCTAGCAATGAAAGCCAACATTCCATTGGCCTTCTTAATCACTTGCTGCACCTGCATACTAACCTTTTGAGTTTCGTGCACCAGGACCCCCAGATCCCTTTGTACTTCAGTACTTTCCAGTTTCTTGCCATTAAGATAATAACTTGCTCTACGACTTTTCCTGCCAAAGTGCATAACCTCACACTTTCCAGTATTGTATTCCATCTGCCAGATCTCTGCCCACTTAATTAGCCTGTCTATGTCCCCTTGCAGGTTTTTTATGTCCTCCTCACTCACTACTTTCCCTCCCATCTTAGTATCATCTGCAAACTTTGATATGTTACACTCGGTCACCTCCTCCAAATCATTAATATAGATTGTAAAGAGTTGGGGACCCAGCACTGACCCCTGCGGAACACCACTAGTTACTGATTGCCAGTCTGAGACTGAACCATTTATCCCAACTCTCTGCCTTCTGTTAGATAGCCAATCCTCTATCCATGCCAGAATATTACCCCCAATCCTGTGATTTTTTTATCTTAAGCAATAATCTTTTGTGTGGCACCTTGTCAAATGCCTTTTGGAAGTCTAAATACACTACGTCCACTGGTTCCCCTTTATCCACCCGATATGTTACTTCCTGAAAGAACTCCAGCAAATTTGTCAAACATGACTTCCCCTTCATAAAACCATGCTGACTTTGTCCTATTAAGTTATGATTATCCAAATGTCCTGTTACTGTCTCCTTAATAATGGACTCCAAAATTTTACCTACCACAGATGTTAGGCTAACTGGTCTATAGTTTCCAGCCTTCTGTCTACTGCCCTTTTTAAATAAGGGTGTTACATTAGCAGTTTTCCAGTCTGCCGGGACTGTTGCTGAGTCCAGGGTGTTTTGGAAAATTATTACTAATGCATCCACAATCCCTACCGCCACTTCCCTCAAGACCCTAGGATGTAAGCCATCAGGTCCAGGTGATTTATCCGCCTTGAGTCCCATTATTTTACCGAGTACCACTTCCTTAGTGATTTTGATCGTGTTTAGCTCCTCCCCCCCTATAGCCCCCTGTTTGTCCAGTGTTGGGATATTCTTAGTGTCCTCTACTGTAAAGACTGATACAAAATATTCATTCAGTGTTTTTGCCATCTCCATATTTCCCACCATTAATTTCCCGGTCTCATCCTCTAAGGGACCAACATTTACTTTAGCCACCCTTTTTCTTTTTATATAACTATAAAAACTCTTACTATCTGTTTTTATATTTTTTGCTAATTTACTTTCATAATCTATCTTCCCTTTCTTAATCAATCTTTTTGTTATTTTTTGCTGTCTTTTAAAGTTTTCCCAATCCTCTATCCTCCCACTAGATTTGGCTACCTTATATGCCCTTGTTTTTAGTCGAATACTATCCTTAATTTCTTTACTTAGCCACGGATGGCTGTCTTTTCTTTTACACCCTTTTCTTCTCAGTGGAATATATATTTTTTGGAAGTTGTAAAATAACTCCTTAAATGTACACCACTGATCATGTATCGTCTTACCCTTTAATCTATTTTCCCAATCCACTCTACTCAATTCCGCTCTCATACCTTCATAGTCTCCTTTATTCAAGCTTAGCACGCTTGTTTGCGATCCAACCTTCTCACCCTCTAATTGAATATGGAATTCAACCATGTTATGGTCACTCATTCCAAGGGGATCCTTTACTAGGACATTTTTAATTAATCCTGTCTCGTTACACAGGACCAGATCTAAGGTTGCTTGCCCCCTGGTCGGTTCAGTTACATACTGCTCAAGAAACCCGTCCCTAATACACTCAATGAACTCATCCTCAAGGCAGCCCTGTCCAATTTGATTTGCCCAATTAATATGATAGTTAAAATCCCTCATAATTATAGATGTTCCCTTATTACAAGCCTAAACTATTTCCTGATTGATACTCCGTCCCATTATTTTACCGAGTTGCAACTGTTCGGAGGCCTATAGATTACGCCCACTAGTGTTTTTTTCCCCTTATTATTCCTTATCTCCACCCAAACTGTTTCATTATCCTGATCTTTTGACCCAATATCATTTCTCTGTATTACAGTGATTCCTTCCTTTATTAACATAGCCACCCCACCTCCCCTTCCTTCCTGCCTGTCCTTCCTGATCATTAAATAACCTGGTATGTTTAATTCCCAGGCATTGTCACCCTGCAGCCATGTTTCTGTAATGGCCACAAGATCATACCCATATGTAGTTATTTGTGCCATTAACTCATCTATTTTGTTACGAATGCTACGTGCATTCAGATAGAGAACTTTCAAATATGTTTTGTGACACTTAGTTCCTGCTTTTGCCCTTTTTATTACTTCACCTTTTACTCCATGCCTTCTGCCCCTTCCTGACACGCTCTGGTTTTTAATTTCCCCACTGCTACCTAAGTCTATGACCTTCTCTGTTGTCATTTTTATTATTTGCGCTCTAGGAACCTCCCCCCCCCACTAGTTAGTTTAAAGCCCTCTCTACAGCCCTAGTTATATGATCCGCCAGGACTCTAGTCCCAGCACTGGCCAAGTGAAGCCCGTCTCAACGGAACAGCTCCCTCCTGCCCCAGTACTGGTGCCAGTGTCCCAGGAAGCAAAACCCATTTCTCCCACACCAGTCTTTGAGCCACGCATTTAACTCCCTAATTTTATTTGTCCTAGCCAAATTTGCTCGTGGCTCAGGTAATAATCCAGAGATTATTACCCTTGAGGTTCTGTTTTTTAATTTGACCCCTAGCTGCTCATACTCCTTTAACAGAACCGGCTTCCTAGTCCTACCTACGTCGTTTGTACCAACATGGACCATGACAACTGGATCCACCCCCTCCCACTGCAAGTTTCTTTCCAGCCCAGAGGAGATGTCCTTAACCCTGGCACCGGGTAGGCAACACAGCCTTCGGGACGCTCACTCTCAGCTGCAGAGAACTCTATCTATCCCCCTAATAATACTATCCCCTACCACTACAACATTTCTATTTACTCCCCCCTCTTGAATGGCCCCCCGTTCCACGGTGCTGTGGCCAGGTCCCTGCTCCTGTCCCCACAGGGAGTAAGAACCTCGAACCTGTTGGACAAGAGCAAGGGCTGCGGCTCCTCCAGCTCTACCTCCTGGATCCCCGTACCTGCCTCACTCGTAGTCACACCGTCCTGTCCCTGACCATGGGCTACATCTGAATTAATTAACTTCATAGGTGTGACCACCTCCTGATACACAGAGTCCAGGTACTTCTCCCCCTCCCTGATGTGTCGCAGTGTCTGAAGCTCAGATTCCAGCTCATCAACACGGAGCTGGAGTTCCTGTAGCAGCAGACACTTGTCACAGACGTAATCACCATGAGCCTCAATGGGGTCCACCGGCTCCCACATCTCGCAACAGTAACACATCACCTCCATTCTATGTAATTAATTAATTTTTTTATTGTTAGTTATGGACACCCTCTGCCCGATTTTAGATGCTAGTATCCCCTTTAATTAAGTGGATTTAAATTAAATCAATCCCTCTAATTACACCAGTTAAATGGTTTACCAACAGTCACTCTGCACCAGAAAGGCCTTATTAACTACAACCCACAGAGTTAAAGTTTGAAAAGAGCACCTAACACCCCACTTACCCTAACTCACACTTACCCAAACTCACAGCACTCTCTGCTGACTCACACTCAGTGCACTCGTTGCACTTCCCCTTCTCCCAATCTATTGCCATTCAGATAATAATCTGCCGTCTTGTTTTTAACACCAAAGTGGATAATCTCGCATTTATCCACATTATATTGCATCTGCCATGCCTCTGCCCAATCACCCAACCTATCCAAATTGTACTGGAGTTTCTCAGCATCCTCCTCACAGCACACATGCCCACCCAGCTTTGTATCATCTGCAAACTTGGAGATATTACGTCTAGTTCCCTCATCCAGATCATTAATATATATTGTGAATAGCTGGGGTCCAAGGACCGATCCCTGCGGTACCCCACTAGTCACTGCCTGCCACTCAGAAAAAGAGCCGTTTATTCCAACTCTTTGCTTTCTGTCTGCCAACCAGTTCTCTATCCAAGTCAATACCTTGCCCCCAATCCCATGTGCCTTAACTTTACATGCTAATCTCTTATGCAGGACCTTATCGAAAGCCTTTTGAAAGTCCAAATACACCACATCCACTGGTTCTCCCTTATCTATTTTACCAGTTACATCCTCAAAAAATTCCAGTAGATTAGTCAAACACGATTTACCTTTTGTAAATCCATGTTGACTTTGTCCGATCCGGTCACTGTTTTCCAAGTGCTCTGCTATTACATCTTTTATAATGGACTCTAGCATTTTCCCCACTACCGATGTCAGGCTTACCGGTCTGTAATTCCCCATTTTCTCTCTACCACCTTTTTTGAACAGTGGGGTAACATTAGCTACCTGCCAATCCATGGGTACTGTTCCAGAGTCTATCAAATTTTGGAAGATGACCAGCAATGCATCCACTATTTCTAGGGCCACTCCCTTAAGTACCCTACGATGTAGATTATCAGGCCCTGGGGATTTATCGGCCTTCAATCCTGTCAATTTCTCTAACACTATTTCCCTACAAATACTGATTTCTATCAGTTCCTCCCTTTCATTAGATCCTATGTTCCCCGACATCTCTGGGAGGTTATTTGTGTCCTCCTTTGTGAAGACAGAACCAAAGTATGTATTTAATTGGTCTGCCATTTCTTTGTTCCCCATTATAAATTCCCCTGATTCTGACTGCAAGGGACCTATGCTGGACTTCACCAATCTTTTTCTCTTCACATATCTATAAAAGCTTTTACAGTCAGTTTTTATGTTTCCTGCAAGCTTACTCTCATACTCTATTTTCCCCCTCTTAATTAATCCCTTTGTCCTCCTTTGTTGAATCCTAAACTGCTCCCAATCCTCAGGTTTACTGCTTTTTCTGGCCAATTTATATGTCCTCTCCTTGGATCTTATGCTATCTCTAATTTCCCTTGTTAGCCACGGTTGAGTCACCTTTTTTGTTTTATTTTTATGCCAAACTGGGATGAACAAATTCTGTCGTTCATCCATGCGATCTTTGAATGTTTGCCATTGCCTATCCACCATCAACCCTTTGAGTGACATTCCCCAATCAATCCTACCCAACTCGCGCCTCATACCATCGCAGTTTCCTTTATTTAAATTCAGGACCCTAGTCTCTGAGTCAACGACTTCACTCTCCATCTTAATGAAGAATTCTATCATATTATGATCACTCCGACCCAAGGAGCCTCGCACAACAAGACATCTCCCCAGCCAAAACAATTCCACTCCTGAATTGGTTCACTTCTGTGGGATGGGAGAATACTTCCAGCTGTTTTTCCTTGAGCCAAATGTGTCCCATCTAGTGGTCCAAGGAGAGCAGACTTGTTTGAATATCAGTTAAGGCTGGAAACTGAATTTACTGGGGGTTTAATGTCCAACTATTAGAACTACTGGATATTTACTAAGTTTACTGATGTGCAGTAAAATCATTGGAATTACTACCATTACCAGCACCATTGTTGACATACCAGCTTCATTTGTGCAGTGCTGTGAGTGGGGAGTGTTGCGTTTTTGTATCCATTCACATTGTATAGCTTTAGAGGAATAGGAAGCCAGTCATTAATCAGATACTGCACCATATTATAAACACTGCACATTCTCTCGCAACTTTAATACCAACATTTAATTTGTTGCCTCAATGAAGATGTGCCAACTTTTGCTTGTCAATATCATTTCATACTGATACTTTTATTAGTGATATACATTGCATGCAGATTTTCAGAGAAATAAGTGGAGGACTAACATGTTATTCTCTTTGTATGACATGTATGGGATTACCAGCAATGGTGTACAACTAGAGTTTTAAGAATCTATGTGTGTGCTAAATATTTCCCCTATCCATTAATGGTCACTCACTCTCCTGACTAGTGCTCCCTGTCTCTCATAGCTTGTTCCTTTCTCACTTCATTCTCTGTATTTCTGCAGGTTCAGCCTCTGTCATTATTCCCGCTCTATTTCTCTCTGTTGGCTCTCTACTGTCTGCACTTGTCTATTCTACTTTCACCTGAGTATGAATAGTGAGGTTTTTTAAATGCGCACTAGACCCATAAACATCCAGAGCTTGAATGGATCAGGCTACCAATTGCACCAATAAAAAGCAAAGAAACTGCAAATGCTGAAAATCTAAAACAAAAACAGATATTGCTAGAAATCAGGCCAGTCAGCATCTGTGGAGAGGACAAAATTAATGTTTCAGAGGAACAAGCATTTTAATAGAAACAGAGAAAAAAAGGGACAGGGAACTTCACTTTTCATTTTGCAGTTCTAAAGACCTGGCCTGAAACATTGACCTGTCTGTTTTAACTAACCTCATGTGTGTTCCCAGCAAAGTCTGTTTGCCGCTCTACCAAAATGCTACTTTTTTGTATAATATAGGGCAGTATTTTAAATAAAACATTAAATAAAAAGTTTTTTGTTATTAAAGCCCTTACAAAACCATACTATGTGATATAAACAAAATAAATGTTGGGATAGTGATGATGGAGTATAAAAAACAAACCACTCATTAGGATCAGTGCTGGGACCACTGTTGTTCACAATTTATATTAACGATGTAGACTTTGGAAACAAAAACACAATTTCTAAGTTTGCTTGATGACACTAAATTGGGGGTGGTGGGTATAGTCAATTCTGAAGAGGACTGCAACAAATTACAAGAAGACATTCATAAACTAGAAGAATGGGCATATAATTGGCAAATGAAATTCAACACAGATAAATGTGAGCTATTACAATTTGGTAAGAACAATAGGAAAGTCACATATTCCTTGGAAAATACGAATCTAAGTGGGGTAGAAGAGCAAAGGGATCTCGGAGTACAAATACACAAATAACGAAAAGTAGTGACACAGGTTAACAAGGCCATAAAAAAACAAGCACTGGGGTTTATTTCAAGAGAGATTGAATTGAAAAGTAAAGAACTTATGCTCAACTTGGTATCGAACCTTGGTTAGATCACACTTGGAATACTGCATACAATTCTGGTCGCCATATTATAAAAAGGATATAGAGACACTGTAGAGGGCGCAACATTTTTTTACATGGATGGTACCAGAAATTTGAGGGTATACCTATCAGGAAAGGATGAACAGGCTGGGTCTCTTTTATCTTGGAAAGAGAAGGATGAGGGGTGACCTAATAGAGGTCTTTAAAATTATGAAAAGTTTAGAGTAGATACAGAGAGTGTGTTTCCACTTGTGGGGAAGAGCAAAACTAGAGGCCATCAATATAAGATAGTCACCAAGAAATCAAATAGGGAATTCAGAAGAAACTTCTTTACCCAGAGAGTGGTGAGAATGTGGAACTCGCTATCACAGGGAGTGGTTGAAGCGAATAGTATAGATGCATTTAATGGGAGGCTAGATAAGCATATGAGGGAGAAGGGACGGTTATACTGATAGAGTTAGATGAGGAAAGATGGGAGGAGACTCGAGGGGAACATAAATGCTGGCATGGACTGGTTGGGCCGAATGGCCTATTTCTGTGCTGTATATTGTTGGATCCGTGGTTCAGTGGATATGCTATTATTAAATAATCACACGAATGCTGTACATTAACAATAAACAGGTCTTTACTGGAGGAGGGTAGTCTCTAGACTGGGGGTACAGAGGCATGCGCAAAGCTTATATACCGGTGTGGTCACTGCCAGTACTACAGTATACAGGAGCTGTAAAAGTAGTTCTGACTTAAAGGCACACACACTACAATTCCTCCCCTTTTAGATTAGTAATACCCCTAATATTCAAATAACAATTAACATTTCAACATGTACATTAAACAACAAAAGTCCATTTATAGATTCAGTCTTTGGGGCGACTTCCTGACCCTTTCGGGATAGCGCCTTTCCGAAGGTTCTTGTTCTTGGTGCAGAGGCGATTCTGACCCCTTTTCATCAGGTAGTTCATCGGGTTCCACTGCTCCTGGGTCTGAAGTAAATGCTACCGGTATGTCGGGTTCATCCCCAGGTACTCGAGACATGGGGTTGATGCATTCCTGTGACGCTAAGATCTGATCGACGTGGCATCTCACAATGTTCTCCCCAACATCCACTGTGTACATTAATGGCCCCTGCCTTGTACATATCGTTCCGGGTTGCCATTTCTCTGTTCGATAGTCATGGGCCAAGACTGGTTGCCCTACATTGAAGCTCCTTGTCGGCTTCTCATTGATGTGCTGGAATTGTTTGTCCTCAACATTTCTTCGCACATTTGGTCTGAGCAAGTCCAGACGAGATCTCAACCTTCGGTTAAAGAACATCATGTCCGGGGTCTGGTTGGTAACTGCATGTGTCGCGTTTCGGTAGGCTAATAAGAAATTGTCCATCTTATGCTGTAGTGGAATTTCATCGTCGCACATGGCCTTTATCGCCTTCTTAAAGGTTTGTACGAACCTCTCAGCCAATCCATTTGTGGCTAGATGATACGGGTCGGATGTGTAATGCCTTACCCCATTCCTTTTCATAAATTTTTGGAACTCGTCGGACACAAACTGTGGTCCATTATCAGAGCAAATCTGCTCTGGCAAACCGTTTCTGGCAAATATGGTCTGTAGGACTGCAATCGTTTTCTCTGTAGTGGTTGAAGACATTTTTATCACCTCAGGCCACTTTGAATGAGCATCCACTGCTATTAAGAACATTGAGTCCATGAATGGACCAGCGAAATCAATATGCACCCGTTGCCATGGAGAGTAGGGCCACTCCCATGGGTGTAGAGGGGCATGTGGTGGTGCATTTTGGACCTTCTGGCATCCTAAGCAGCTCTTAGTTAGGTCTTCGATTTGTTGATCGATTCCCGGCCACCACACATAAGCCCTAGCAAGGCTTTTCATTTTCACTCCCCCCAGATGACCTTCATGTAGCTCATTTAGCACTCTCTCCCTTGGGTGAAATCACCACTCTGGATCCACACATCACTGTCCCCTGGCATACTGACAGCTGTTCTCTTCTGGATGAGAATGCTGGCAACAGTGAGTCGCCATGTGTTGGCCATCCCCTCACCGTCAATTCATATACCCGCGACAGCGTCGGATCATTGCGGGTCTCCTTCTCTATATCCGCGTTTGTTACTGGCAATCGTTCAATTATTGACAAATAAAATATCTCGATAGGGTCCACTGCTGGTGCTTCCTCCACAGTAGGCAGTGGCAGGCGCGATAGCCCATCAGCGTTCCCATGCTGTTTCGTGCCTTTATATTCTATTTCACCCTTATTTTTCCTTTGGGGTAGACTTTTTGCCCCGTATACGCCTTCAAGACAATCTCTGTAGCTTTCAAGGGTATGTGTGAAAATAGCCGCTTGTAGTCTCTTTGATTTATGACTGTTAGAGCTGACCCTGTGTCCAATTCCATTTTCACTTGGACTCCGTCTATCTTGAGTGTAACCCAGATAGTCTGGTGATCCTCCATTTCTGTTACCTTGTGTAGTTTCAGACAACCCAGCGCCTTGCTCCCGGAGTCTGCGTCACTTTTCTGTTCATCTGAACCACTGTCCATCACCTGGTGTACCTTTTTGTACTTCTCCTGTGGAGATTTCTTACTGTTGGTTTTCTTCCCAGACCTGCAGACTCTTGCTATGTGTCCTGCTTTCCCACACTGTCTGCACACTTGGTCCTTGAACCAACAATCTTTCTGGTCATGTGTTGTTCTGCCGCAGCGATAGCACTTCCCTGTTCCATAGGACATTTCATTGGTACCATATTCTTGCGGTCTCCGTTGTATCTCTGCAGCGCCCCTTGCGGCTGCTTCGTGTGATACTGCCATACTTAAAGCTTTGTCCAGCGTAAGGTCCTTTTCTGATAGAAGCCGTTTCTGGGTTCCTTCACTTTGTAACCCACACACAAACTTGTCCCTTAACGTATCTGCTAGTCCCGCTCCAAACTGGCAGTGTTTCGATAGCTTGCGCAGTTCCGTTAGGTACTCAGCATTGCTTTCATCTTTGTGTTGGTTCCTTTTATGGAACTTAAGTCGTTCTGCTATCAGCAGCGGTGTGGGGTTTAAGTGGTCCTGTAGGATTTCAAAATTCTTGTTTACCGGCTTCTCTGGGGCTATTATATTTCGCAGTAACCCATAAGTTTTTGCACCCATGGAATTTAACAGAACCAGTGCTTTATTAGCATCTGGCACTTCATTCGCCCTGCAGTACACCTCAATACGTTCCACATATGTCGCCCAACCTTCGACTTCATTGTTGAACGTAGAGATACTGCCACTCTTCGGCATCCTTGGGTGTGAGTTAACTGTCACAAATGGCGCCTCCCGCGCTTCCCCTTCTTCTCCGCTGGCACAAAATGGCGTCTCCCGCGCTTTCCTTCCTTCCCGCGCTCGCCCTTCTACTCCGCTGCGGCTTCTAAAAATGGCGCCTCCCCCACTCTTCCTTCTTCTCCGCGGCTCAATGGCGTCTCCCTTTTCTTCGCCCCGCGGACCCTGTTCAGCCCGTGAGCCCTGGCTGTGCTCTGCGCGTTCTTTTTATATTTTTCTACGCCGCTCAGTCTAGAATCCGGCTGTTTCTTTACCCTCTCTCTCTCCGGTTTGTTATCTTTTTCTCGACGCCGCTCGGTGTTCAACCCCCGGCTGCGCCCTGCGCTCTTCACCCTCTGTCTTACCCCGTCGACGCTGCTTGGCTTTCTCTCCGCCGTCGGTCGTCTCCAGCCGCCGCTGCTCGGGAAGGGTCTGCGCTGGACCTGTCGTCGGTCTCTTACTGCTCGTCGTGGCTGGGGAACCAAGCCCGGCTCTCCACAGCCTCCCCTGCGTAGTTGAATCTCTGCCTGACTGCTGGTCGGTTGCTCGTGGTCGACGCCCGTGTTCCTGGCCTCGACTATTTTTTTTTTATGTTGCAGGTAGATTCGAATCGACACTCGTCGCCACTGTTGGATCCGTGGTTCAGTGGATATGCTATTATTAAATAATCACACGGATGCTGTACATTAACAATAAACAGGTCTTTACTGGAGGAGGGTAGTCTCTAGACTGGGGGTACAGAGGCATGCGCAAAGCTTATATACCGGTGTGGTCACTGCCGGTACTACAGTATACAGGAGCTGTAAAAGTAGTTCTGACTTAAAGGCACATACATTACATATAGCCCATGTAATAACCAACATAATTTACTTATGTCTCAACTGTCCATGAAGTATGCAAAACGAAATATCCTGATACATGACCACATAAATCACCTACTACAGTGGAATAGGATAGGGTCATGAATTTGGATCAGAAATTATGTAATACAATTTGTAAATACTAGAAACAGAGAGGGAGGATGAAAGGAGAAACATTCAATGGAAAGTTAATACAAGAAAGAAAAAGAGAAAGACTTGCATTTATATAGCGCCTTTCACAACCACTGGACGTCTCAAAGCGCTTTACAGCCAATGAAGTACTTTTGAAGTGGATTCACTGTTGTAATGGATGAAATAGGTCTTCTGGATGAGGAATGTGGGGCATTATGAAATTAAAAGACAACAAATCAGATAAAAATAACATTAAGAGCAAGTTATTGGAGCATGAAGTTGGTGTACAGGATGTGAAAGTGGGTGTAATCAATCAAACCTTATTTTCCGTAAGGGGTACGATAACAATCATTTTGTATATGCAGATGTATTACAATGTGTTAAAGAGACACAATCCCTAAAATTTGCAGACCTAGCCCATAGGGTTATGCCCTTTATCTTATCAGCTACACTGCACTAGGTGCCCTCATTTATCCAGTGTGCCCATGACCTATAGTATGGTGCATTCTGCAAATGGCTGCCATGTTGGGTGTCAAATATTAACCAGCTAATGACACAATGATTGTGCCCTCATTACACGTTAATGTAAAATGTATCTTTAATTACCCAAGCATACACTCTGTTGATATTCATGTTGCTTGGTAGACTTCATCGTATTTCTCTTTTGTTTAGATTGGGAACTAGAATCATAAGTCACATTTTCAGACTGAAATCAAAGTCAGTTATGAGAAACTAAGCATCATTAATATATACAACAGTACAGGTAGCTATCAGACAGGTTACCACACTAATTCTCCTTGCACGGGCCTCAGTCTGAGAAGATGAACAAATCATTACCTGGGCAGTGAAAGCTGGCACACACATCCATGTGTTGTTATACCTTTGCAGACCTTCTGCTCAATTAATGAATAGAAACCGTTCTTGTTTCTCAAAATGTATATGTGAGTGGACATCAAATTGGGCAGTATCAGGCGAGGCTGTGTTGTTACTACAGTTGAATATCCTTTTAGTACTCACTATCTGGGCTCACACATGCATAATGGCTACTCCAGAGAGGTACCAGATAGCTGCTGGTGCTCTCGCATCAGTTGTTACCTTCAAGAGAAGAACATAGGGCTAAAAATTCAGTTTGGGGCGCCAAGCTTGCCTGGGCGCCGGAATTACCGCTGTGTGCGGAGCCACTTGCGCCATCCGGATATTCAGTTTCTGCGCCCCAAATGGAAGCGGGCCGCTAAACGAGACTTCCCGCGCCCCGCTTGGGGCGCTGAAACTGAATATCGGCGCGCTAAGGGCCGCAGCGCCACATGCTGCGGCACGGCACGCTGCGGTACTGCAGGCCTTCCTCCCACTGTTAAGGGGGAGGTGCCTGCAACAGCGCGATCCCCGCTCGCGAGTGCCGGCAAATGAGCCCGGCACCAAGGAGAAGTGCCGGGCTCTCGGGAAACAGCCGGCAATGCCGCGGGGGGGGGGGGTGTAGGAGGCCGGGGACGGAGGTGCGGGCAGGCGGGCGCCGAAAAAGCGGCCGGCCGCACCTCCACCTTAACTAGCGCCACTACCGCCACAGGTAGGCCCCTGTGTACCGGTCGCTATTTGCGGCCAGCGCTGAGGAGGCGGGCGCGACCAAATATGGCCATCGGGGCGATAGCGGGGCGCTGCGCACACCGATGACGTCATCGGTGGCGGCGCAGCGCTACAGGCTAACGCTGCCATTAGCGCCCCGCTAAATATCGCGGTAGGTGTGGCCAGTGGCGCAAAAGCCACTGAGTGCCCTCTTTGGGCGCAAACTGGTGGCGCAGGCCATTGAATTTCTAGGCCATAGACTTTTGGAAAAAAACATTGACTGTTAGTTGAACGCTGGCAGCTTCTGAAGCTACAGCTATTGTTCACGATGGGTTTCCACCAGGAGACACATCCAGTATTGGAGAGGAGAATGCTTTCATTCCCTTTGCTCTTTTTCAACTTCTTCCTGGTCTCTCTCAATTGCTGTCGCAAAGTGAATTATTATGCAGTATATTATAAAGTAATTTAATTCTGCACATTTCTGCAGAATGTGTTAGAAGGCTGTTCCTGAATGGTCCAAGCAATAAAAGTACCAAGATGCAATATATTATGCAGTATATAGATCTGTGTCATGCACAGCAATGCTTTCAGGCACAGTTTTGGGTTTGTTAATAGTGTAGTCAGCCAACTATAATGCTGTATTAACCATTATCTAATGATTAATGCAGTATCAGTCTAAAGTGCAAACATAAGAAGAAAATATACCTAACATGTACATTAAAGCTAAAGATACTGATCCAACTTAAGTTACCCTCATATTTCTTGGGCAAATTCCTGCTCTTGTAGAATCATAGAATGGTTACAGCACAGAAGGAGGTCATTCGGCCCGTCGAACTGGCTTTTCCACACCCTTTCCCTGTAGCCCTGCAAATTTTTTTCCTTCAGGTACTTATCCAATTCCCTTTTGTAAGCCACGTTTGAATCTGCCTCCACCACCCTCTCATTCAGTGCATTCCAGATCCTAACCACTTGCTACATAAAAAAATTCTTCCTCAGGTTGCTTTTGGTTCTTCTGCAGATCACCATAAATCTGTGTTCTCTTATTCTCGACACTTCCGCCGATGGGAACAGTTTCCCTCTATCTACTCTGTCTAGACCCCTCGTGATTTATAACACCTCTATCAAATCTCCTCTCAACCTTCTCTGCTCTAAGGAGAACAACCCCAGCTTCTCCAGTCTACCCACGTAACTGAAGTCACTCATCCCTGGAACCATTCTTGTAAATCCTTTCTGCACCCTCTCTAAGGCCTTCACAACCTTCCTAAAGTGTGGTGCCCAGAATTGGTCACAATACTCCAGTTGAGGCCAAACCAGTGTTTTATAAAGGTTCATCATAACTTTCTTGCTTTTGTGCTCTATACCTCTATTCATGAAGCCCAGGATCCTGTATGCTTTTTTAATTGCTTTCTCAACCTGCCCTGCCACTTTCAATAATTTGTGCACATATACCCCCAGGTCTCTCTGTTCATGCAGCCCCTTTAGAATTATACCCTTTAGTTTATATTGCCTCTTCTCGTTCTTCCTACCAAAATGTATCACTTCGCACTTTCCTGCGTTAAATTTCATCTGCCGCGTGTCAGCCCATTTCACCAGCCTGTCTATGTCCTCTTGAAGTCTATCACTATCCTCCTCACTGTTCACTATACTTCCAAGTTTTGTGTCATCTGAAAATTTAAAAATTGTGCCCTGTACACCCAAGTCCAAGTCATTAATATCTATCAAGAAAAGCAGTGGTCCTTGTACCGACCCCTGGGGTACACCACTGTGTACCTTCCTCCAGTCCGAAAAACAACTGTTTACCACTACGCTCTGTTTCCTGGCACTTAGCCAATTTCGTATCCATGCTGCCACTGTCCTTTTTATTGCATGGGCTTCAACTTTGCTGGCAAGCCTATTTATCTGCCTCAGCATCCTAGGATGCTTCCCATCCGGTCCTGATGACTTATCTACTTTAAGTTCAGCCAGCCTTTCTAGTACCTCCTCTTTATCAATTTTTATCCCATCCAGTATCTCAAATACCTCCTCTTTCACTATGACTTTGGCAGCATATTCTTCCTTGGTAAAGACAGATGCAAAATATTCATTTGGTACCTCAGCCATGCCCTCTGCCTCCATGTGTAGTTCTCCTTTTTGGTCCCTAATCGGCCCCACTCCTCCTCTTACTACCCATTTATTATTTATATGTACTCTCTCTTTACCCCAATTATTTCCTTTTTCACTTCCCCTCTGAACTTTCTATATTCAGCCTAGTTCTCACTTGTATTCGCAACCTGACATCTGCTTCATCTTACTCTCTATGGCCTCGATTTTCATTGGGCCGTGAAGCGGGCTTTTAGGTGTGCGAGGGGTTAAAATCGCAGAACCTAGGGGTTGCAACCCCCCCGCCTGGTTCCCGCCTCCACGCCATTTTAACCTAGGTGTGTCTGATTGACCCGAATCAGTCCCGCCTGCAACAGGCGGGACTGGTCTTTAGGGCCTGGGGAACTTTTAGAAGGCATAACCACAGCTGTGGATGTTTGGAGCCTCACACACTTCTTCAGTGTGACCTCCTGCGAGACCCCTCTCGCCACCCTCACTCAGCACTTCCTCAACTGAGGCACCTACCAGAAGCATGGGAGGCCTTTTTTTCCTTCCCCTCTTGGCATTAGAGGACCTCCAGCCCCATTCGTGAAATGACACATGCCACAACTGCAGAAGTTGCCATCAGAAATTTTATTTACAATAACCAACTGATGGCATTTTTAAAATAAACACAACACTTCACCCAAGTGACTACCCTTGTGACTATTAGTGCTTTATTTTCCTCTTACGCGTGCTCCTACATAGTGGTTCCCCTATGGCTTCAGCAGATGTGGAGGCCCCTTGCTCACTTTCCTGCTGCTCCTGTCTCAACACCTTTGGCAGGCGTCCTCTGGGATGGTGAGCCTGTTAGGGCTCGCCAGCAGTCTGCTGCTCCTGCGGCTGTGCAGGGGTTGAGACCTCTATCTCCGTTGGGTGTGTAATCCGGCGGGGCTGTGACTGAGGGCTCTGCAGTGGCATGGAAGTGTGAGCGCTTGGAGAGGAGCCCCCACTTCCTTGAGGTCTGCCACCAACCTCCCTCTCATGGGTCAGGTCCCCCTCAATGCCTGCAAGTGGCTTGAGAGCAGCTTACTGCACATCAGGGGGGCCATGGGGACCCATTTCTACAATGGCAGTCCTACTCAGAGGGCCTGCCATGAAGGTCTGGTTTCTCTGTTCAATAGCTGACCATCGCTCCTCCAGAGATGTCAGTCTATTCTGAACACTCACCATGTTTTCAACACCCTGGCGACTTAGCTCCTCCATGGCCGTAGCCATCCTCTCCTCTACTGTAGCCATCCTTTCCACGGAGGTTGCCATCCTTTCCGTGGTGATGCGTTCATGCGCCAATGACTCCACAAAGGCTCTGCTCATGTTCGCTATGGACTTCTCCATTCGCTCCACACTCGCAGTGACCCTAGAGACAAAACCTGCCAGAGACTCCTGCATCTGTGCCTGGAGTTCCATCACCTCTGATCTTACGGATGGACCCAGAGGCACAGGGTCGACATGCAGCTGAGCAGAGCTGGCAGAGTCCTGCGCCCTCCGACGATCTGCTGATGCTCACTTGTGAGCTGTGATACACCAGGTGACAACTCTACTCTATGTCCCGAAGATCCCACCGAGGTGTGAGTGTCTGCGCTGGTGCTGGGTGCGCTTATTACTGATGACGCTGCGCCCTCAGAGGTTGCAGATTCCTCTGAGGAGTCTGGCTGCTCAGGCTCTTCCTCCTGCAGAGTGGAGACGGGGGCTCTCAATGGTCCTGTGGGGGAGTCAAGGAAAAAGTTAGAGATGTGATGCCAAGGTTACATGCACATTGCATTCTGCAGATGATCATAAGTCCATATGATGTAGCTTCAGAATCATTATCAGCGACTCATGCAATGCCAATGAGAGAGATGGAAAACTATTCTGTCACCAGCTTGCGGGGATGCTCCTGACTGTCCTTCCCCAACGTCCACATCTCGGTCAGCCCCGGCAATCTCCAGGACGCCTTCCTCCCAGGGGGTGAGCTGGGCTAATGAGGGCGGCCTCCTTCTGTCCTGGCTCGCTCTCTCCTGTTGTGAGCTCTCTTTTCCTGCAATGAGGGAGACAAGTGGAGGTTGATTGAGAATGAAGGAGTGAGTGCAGAGATTGCATAGCATAGATACTTAGAAGGAGACAAAGATGGAGTGAGGTTGCAAGACCAAGGGCCCTCCCTGTGTGTTGTCAGTTGTGTTCAAAGCATCAGAGTGAGAGGGAGTGTGAGGGCTGCATGGTGGCATAGTTCTGTGAATGTGAGCATAGAGAGAGAGGGAATGGGTAAGGGTGCATGGATGTGAGTGTCTAGTGGGATGTGCAGGAAGAGATTGCTAAAGCTGAGTGCTGGTGAGGAAAGGCAATGGGGATCAGATTGAGGGTGATGGAAACATCATACAGTACTTACTTTTCCAGTGCGAAGAAGGTCATGGAATCTTTTCCTGCACTGCAACCACATTTTTCGTGTTAGCCCCAAGGAGTTGACTTGACCTGCCACCTCTAGCCACACAGCCTTGGTCTGGCTGGGAGGCCTCTTCCTCCCTGAAGAAGGGAAGAGGACCTCCCTGTGAGCCCTAGCACCATCCAATAATGCCTGTAGTGAAGCCTCATCAAATTTGGGCGCAGATCTGGCCCTCCCGCTGGCCGTTCCTCCTGCAGGCTCCTGTGCCATCTTAATGTGGAAGGTTGGAAGCCTACAGAGGAAGCAAGGCTTGCTGTGAACCTTAAAAGCAGCAGCAATGATGACGTCATATTTTGTGACTTTCTGACTGGAAATACTCAATTGACAAGGCTTCCCACACGCTGGAAATCAATTGGCCAATTGTGTTAAATTTGCATCAATCTCACAGACCCATTTACAATCATGTCGGAATCACTAAATTCGGGGAAACCGCCAATTCCCCGCACCTGAACGAAAATCGACCCCTATGTCTTTCGTCATCCAGAGAGCTCTGGCTTTGGTTGCCCTACCTTTCCCCCTCGTGGGAATGTACCTCGACTGTACCCAAGCCATCTCCTCTTTAAAGGCAGCCCATTATTTGTTTACAGTTTTGCCTGCCAATCTTTGATTCTAATTTACTAGGGCCAGATTTGTTCTCAACCCACTGAAATTGGCCCTCCTCCAATTAACTATTTTACTCTTGATTGCTCCTTGTCCTTTTCCATTGTTAATCTAAACCTTAGGATACTATGATCACTGTTCTCTAAATGTTCCTCTACTAACACTTGCTCCACTTCACCCACCAAAACCAGATCCAAAATTGCCTCCTTCCTCGTTGGACTGGAAACTTACTGATCAAGAAAGTTCTCCTGAACACACTTCAGAAATTCTTCCCCCCTCTGCCCTTTAGACTATTACTATCCCAGTCTATATTAGGATAATTGAAGTCCCCATTATCACTACTTCTTGCACCTCTCTGTAATTTCCCTGCAAATTTGCTCCTCTATATCCTTCCCACTAGTTGGTGGCCTATAGAATACATCTAATAGTGTATTGGCACCTCTATTGTTTCTTAACTCTAACTAAATAGATTCTGTCCTTAGCCCCTCCAGGACATCTTCTCTCTCCAGCACTGTAATAGTCTCCTTAATCAATACTGCCACCCCACCTCCTTTCTTTCCTTCCCTATCTTTCCTGAACACCTTTGCTCGAATTTCCCAGGGCCGTGGAGGTGGGAATGGAGGCGTGTGGGGTGTTAAAATTGCAAAAAGTGGCGGGCGGGCCCAATCCCACCTCCATCCCACCTCCAAGCAATTTTCAAGAAATCGTGTTTACTGCTCCCGTCGCCTCCCGCCTCCAAGAGGTGGGATAAGCCCTTAAGGCCCTTAACAAGCACTAAATTGCCTCTATTATCCCATTTTGAAAGGCCTTTGTGATTTTAACTCTTTTCCCACGTGAAGCACGCCTGCTCTGAAACACGACGGTGAAAACTGGTGGGAGCACAATTGGATTGCTGACTATTAACTGCAGCACCACCATTAAATAGGATATTTAATCAGCCATCATTTGCAGGTGGCAGGACTTTGTTATCTCAGGTCTGGGGGAACTTTTAGAAGGTATACCCACAGCTGTGGAAGTTTGGAGCTTGACACCCATCTCCAATGTGACCTCCTGGGAAACCCCTCTCACCACCTTGACTGAGCGCTTCCTCAATGGAGGCATATACCAGAAGCATGGGAGCCATTTATTTCCTTCGCTTCTGGATATCAGATGAGGACGAAGACCAGCTGTGGCACCAGCAGAACCATGAACAACAGCAGCACCAACATCAGCAGCAACAACAGGAGCGCCAAGCTGCTGCTCACCCACCTGAAGTTGCACAGGCCAGAAGGGGCAAGCGCATGGAAGCCCGTTGGCGCAGGAGATACCCCCCAAACAGGGTCAACAGACACAGGGTCAACTATCTCAACATGTCTGAGCAGCAGTGCCAAAGGCGGCTCTGACTTTCGCGAGAGGTAGTGGGTGACATCTGTGCAATGCTGCAACAAGACCTGGAGCCCAGAGGATCAGGTGGGACCCCTTACCAGTGGCCATCAAAGTCATCACCACACTCAACTTTTTTGCCTCCGGCTCATTCCAGGGATCAGCAGCAGACATCAGCGGCATCTCCCAGGTGGCCGCACACACTTGCATCACACAGGTAACCCATGCCCTCTTTGCCATCGTGCACAATCACATCCATTTCATCAAGGATCAAGCAAGTTTTACGGCGCGTGCGGTTGGATTGGCTAATCTGGCAGGCTTTCCAAGGGTGCAGGGCATCGTTGACTGCACACATGTGGCCCTTAAGGCACCCCATCGCAATCCAGGTATTTTTGTCAACTGCAAGGGCTTCCACTCCCTCAATGTTCAGCTGGTGTGTGACCACAAGAAGGAAATTTTGCATGTTTGTGCCAAGTACCCTGGCAGTTGCCATGACTCCGTCATACTGCGCCAGTCTAGTGTGCCTCCGCTCTTCAGTCCGCCAGACCAACTTAACGGATGGCTACTTGGAGACAAGGGCTATCCCCTGAAGATGTGGCTAATGACGCCGTTGAGGAGCCCATCCAACGAAGCTGAGGAGAGCTACAACTCGAGCCACATTTCCACCAGATCCATAATCGAGCAAACCATCGGTTTGCTGAAGATGCGCTTCAGATGCCTGGATAGATCAGGTGGAGCCCTACGGTACTCAGCAGCCAGGGTCTCCAGAATCGTCGTGGTTTGCTGTGCACTTCACAACATGGCACAGTGTCGTGGCTTGCAGATTCCTGAGGACCAAGTGGCTCCTCACATATCCTCCTCAGATGAGGGGGAGGAGGAGGAGGTGGAGGAGGAGGTGGAGGAGGAGGTGGAGGAGGAGGAGGAGGAGGAGAGCGAAAACGAACACCTTGCAGTGGCCCATCAACCAGCAGCAGCAGTACGCGAGAACATTGCTGCCTGGGATGCAAGGAACGCACTCATCTTGGCCAGATTTGCTTAGCCTAGCCAATCAAGCACGTTTGCCTCACAGCTTCTTACCAGAGCTTCGACAATGGCCAAGAACCAGCAGATTCCTAACAATTTGACCACCATACTGACAATTGCAAGTAATCCTAAGCCCTCAATGTGGAAGTCCCATTAACGAAATGACACACGCCACAACTGCAGCAGTAGCCATCAGATTTTTTATTTACAGTAACCAGCTGATAGCTTTTTAACATTAAACATCAAATTTCACCCAAGTGACTACCCTTGTGACTATTTGTGCAGTATCTTTCTCTTATGCATATTCCTACATGGTGCTTCCCCTGTGGCTTCAGCAGATGTGGAGGCCTCTTACTCAGTTTCTTGCTGCTCCTGTCTCGACACCTTTGGCGGGCGTCCTCTGGGGTTGTGAACCTATGAGAGCTCGCCAACAGCCTGCTGCTCCTGCGGCTGTGCAGGGGTTGAGATGCCAATCTCAGTTGGGTGGGGACTCTGGTGGGACTCTGACCAAGGGCTCTGCAGTGGCATGGAAGTGTGAGCAATTGGAGAGGAGCCCCCACTTCCTTGATGTCTGCCACCAACTTCCCTCTCATGGGCCAGGTCCCCCTCGGCGCCTGCAAGTGGCTTGAGAGCACCTTGCTGCACATCAGGGGGGCCATGGGGACCCGTATCTGCACTGGCAGTCCTACTCAGAAGGACTTCCATGAAGGTCTGGTTTCTTTGTTCAATAGATGACCATCGCTCCTCCAGAGATGTCATTCTTTTCTGAACACTCACCATGTTTTCTGCACTCTGGTGACTTATCATCTCCATGGAGGTTGCCATCCTTCCCATGGTGATGCATTCATGTGCCAATGACTCCATAAAGGCTCTGCTCATGTTCGCAATGGACTCCTCCCTTCGCTCCACACTCTCAGCGACCCTGGAGACAAAACCTGCCAGAGACTCCTGCATCTGTTCCTGGAGTTGCAGCACCGTTGATCTTGTGGATGGACCCAGAAGCAGAGGGTCGACAAGCAGCTGAGCCGAGCTGGGAGAGTCCTGCGTCCTCCAACTAGGACTCTCCACTGCTGTCCCTGTCTGAACAATCTGCTGATGCTCACTTGTGAGCTGTGATACACCAGGTGACAACACTGCACTATCTTGCAAAGGTACCACTGAGGTGTGAGAGCCTGCACTGGTGCTGGGTGCGCTGAATTCTGCTGACGCTGCGCCTGCAGAGGTTGCAGCTTCCTCTGAGGAGTCTGGATGCTCAGGCTCTTCCTCCTGGCTAGTGGGGACGGGTGCTTGCGATGGTCCTGTGGGGGAGTAAAGGAAAGAGTCAGAGATGTGATGCCAAGGTTACGTGCACATTGCATATTGCAGATGATCATAAGTCCATCTGTTAGAGCTTCAGAATCATTATCAGTGACTCATGCAATGTCAATGAGAGAGATGGAAAACTATTCTGTCACCAGCTTGCTGTGATGCACCTGTCTGTCCGTCCCCCACTTGCGCATCGTCCTCCACTCCCACAATCTCCAGGACCGCATCCTCCCAGGGGGTGAGCTGGGCTACTGAGGGTGGCCCTCCTCCTGTCCTCGCTCTTTCCCTCTTATTGTGAGCTCTCTTTTCCTGCAATGAGGGAGACAAGTGGAGTTTGAGTGAGAATGAAGGAGTGAGTGTAGAGAATCCATAGCATAGATGCTTAGAAGGAGACAAAGATGGAGTGAAGTGGCAAGACCAAGGGCCCTCCCTGTGTGTTGTAAGTTGTTTTCATAGCATCACAGTGATAGGGAGTGTGAGGGCTGCATAGTCGAATAGTTATGTGAATGTGAGCATAGAGAGAGAGGGAATGGGTAAGGGTGCATGGATGTCAGTGTCAAGTGGGATGTGAAGGAAGAGATTGCTAAAGCTGAGTGCTGGTGCGGAGAGGCAATGGGGATCAGATTGAGGGTGATGGGAAAGTCATACTCACTTTTCCAGAGCGCAGAAGGTCATGAAACCTCTTCCTGCACTGAAGCCAGGTTCTGCGGGTTATCGACAAAGAGTTGACCTCCTGGGCCACCTGGATCCACACAGCCTTGGTCTGCTGGGGAGGCTTCTTCCTCCCTGAAGAAGGGAAGAGCACCTCTTTATTGGCTCTTGCTCCCTCTACTAAAGCCTGCAGGGCAACGTCATCGAACCTGGGAGCAGACCTAGGTCTCTCGCTGGTCATTCTGCCTCCAGGTCCCTCTAACATGAAAGGCCAAAAGGTTGGCAGTCTGCAGAAGAAGCAAGGCTTATTGCAGACCTTAAATGCAGCAGCAATGATGACGTCATCAGAGGCGAGTTTCAGACTGAAAAAACTAATTGAGCCATGGGTTCTCACACGCTGGAACTCAATTGCCCACTTAAGTTAAAATCGCATCATTCTCCCACATCAATTTAGAATCGGGTGGCTAACATGAAAAGCGGATTACACGACCCCAGCCCGCCCCAGTGAGAAAATCCAGCCCCTTATATCCAGGAATATTTAGTTCCCAATCCTGCCCTTTTCTAAGCCAGGTCTCTGTTATCGCCACAACATCATATTGCCATGTGGCTATTTGCGCCTGCAGCTCACTGTTGTGGGATTTCTCTCTGCCCCAAAGCAGATGGAGACGAGCGTGTACTGGTTCCAAGTGATCTTTATTCAAGCACGTGCAGGGAGAGGCCCTCTCAGTCTGAGCTGAGACAGGAGTCAATAAGCTGTTGGCTTATATACAGTCTTACAGCTTGTTTCCTTCACATCTTTGGGACAATTGGCCAAGTCACGTATGCTTAATCACATCTCCACAAAACACATCTTGTTTATCTCATTTGCCCTGTTTCCACATCTGCCATTGTTCTATCCAATTTACGTACGCTTAACCTCATCTTCGCAAATCACATCTTGGCAGCCCTTTGTTCAATGAATGGCCTCCTTGATTTTTTTACTCCCCCAATCATCATGTAATGTGCTTTTTCCAACTGTCTTTGTCCTGCCAGACTTCTCCTTTATTACATTAGCCAGCTAGTCAGTTAAGCTGCTAATCTAACTTTTAACTCCTTCACTCACCAATCTTATTTAACCTGCTTTGCGTGTTTACACACATGCACAGTAAACCTATCATAGACCTTCTTGTATTCTCAAAATTCAAGTTTGGCATCAATACTCCTCATTTATCTTGTTCTTTCCTACTCTTTTCAGATAATCTGTTTTTTACTGATGTTGGTTGAGGGCTCAATATCAGTGGGGGAGCATTTTGGTGCTAGTGACCTTATTTCTCTTAGATTTAAGGTAGTTATGGAAAAGGACAAGGATAGACCAGGAATAACATTTCTAAATTGGGGGAAAGCAAATTTTGCTAAGCTCAGAGAGGATTTAGCCATAGTGGACTGGAAACAGCTACTTGAAGGTAAATCAGTGTCAGAGCAGTGGCAGGCATTCAAGGAGGAGATCCGTAGGGTTCAGACCAAACATGTGCCCTTAAATAAAAAATGTGGGACTAACAAATCTAGAGCCCCCTGGATGTCTAGAGACATACAGGGTAGGATAAAGAAAAAAAGGGAGGCGTATGACAGACACCGCGGTCTAAATACTCCAGAATCTTTAGAGGAGTACAGAAAGTGCAGGGGTGCAATTAAAAATGATATTAGAAAAGCAAAGAGAGAGCATGAAAAATTCTTGGCAAGTAAAATCAAGGAAAACCCAAAGATGTTTTACAAATATATTAAGAGTAAGAGGATAACTAAAGAAATAGTAGGGCCTATTAGAGATCATGAGGTAATCTGTGTGTGGAGGCGGGAGACGTCAGTAGGGTTCTTAATGAATACTTTGCGTCTGTTTTCACAAAGGAGAGGGGTGAAGCAGACATTGCTATCGGTGGGGAGGAGTGTGAAATATTAGATGAAATAAACATAGTGAGAGTGGAAATATTAAGGGGTTTAGCAGCTTTAAAAGTGGATAAATCCCCAGGCTGGGATGAAATGTATCCCAAGCTGTTAAGCGAAGCAAAAGAGGAAATAGCAGAGGCCCTGACCATCATTTTTCAATCCTCTCTGGCTTCAGGTGTGGTGCCAGAGGACTGGAGGACTGTTAATGTGGTACCCTTATTTAAAAAGGGAGAAAAGGATAGACCGAGTAATTCCAGGCCAGTCAGCCTAACCTCAGTGGTGGGAAAATTATTGGAAAGAATTCTGAAGGACAGGATAAATCTTCATTTAGAGAAAGACATGGATTAATCAAGGATAGTCAGCACGGATTTGTTAAGGGAAGGTCGTGTCTGACAAACTTGATTTGAATTTTTTGAGGAAGTAACAAGGAGGGTAGATGAGGGTAGTGCATTTGATGTAGTGTATATGGACTTTAGCAAGGCTTTTGATAAGGTTCCACATGGCAGACTGGTCACGAAGTTAAAAGCCCATGGGATCCAAGGCAAAGTGGCAAGTTGGATTCAAAACTGGCTCGGAGACAGGAAGCAGAGGGTACTGGTTGATGGGTGTTTTTGTGACTGGAAGTGGGGTTCCGCAGGGCTCAGTACTAGGTCCCTTGCTTTTTGTGGTATATATCAACGATCTTGACTTGGATATAGGGGGTATGATTGAGAAGTTTGCAGATGATACTAAAATCGGCTGTGTGGTTGATACTGAAGAAGGAAGCTGTAGACTGCAGGAAGATATCAATAAATTGGTCAGGTGGGCAGAACAGTGGCAAATGGAATTCAATCCAGAGAAGTGTGAGGTAATGCATTTGGGAAGGGCTAACAAGGAAAGGGAATACACATTAAATGGTAAGACACTGAGTAGTGTAGAGGAACAAAGGGACCTTGGAGTGCATGTCTACAGATCCCTGAAGGTAGCAGGCCAAGTAAAAGGCATACGGAATGCTTGCCTTTATTAGCCGTGGCATAGAATACAAGAGCAGGGGGGTTATGCTTCAACTGTATAAAACACTAGTTAGGCCTCAGCTAGAGTACTGCGTGCAGTTCTGGTCACCACATTTTGGAAAGATGTGATTGCACTAGAGAGGGTACAGAGGAGATTTACAAGGGTGTTGCCGAGAGTAGAGAATCTTAGCTGTGAGGAAAGACTGGATAGGCTGGGTCTGTTTTCCTTGGAATGGAGGAGGCTGAGGGGAACCTTATTGAGGTGTATAAAATTATGAGGGGCATAGATAAAGTGGATAGAAAGGACCTATTTCCCTTAGCAGAGGGGTCACAAACCAGGGGGCACAGATTTAAAGTAAGTGGGGGAAGGTTTAGAGGGGATTTGAGGGGAAATTTCTTCACCCAGAGGGTTGTGGGGTCTGGAACTCACTGCCTGAAAGGGTGGTAGAGGCAGGAACCCTAACCACATTTAAAAAGTACTTGGATGTGCACTTGGGATGCTGTAACCTGCAGGGCTACGGACCAAGAGCTGGGAAGTGGGATTAGGCTGGATAGCTCTTTGTTGGCCGGCGCGGACATGGTGGGCCGAAATGGCCTCCTTCTGTGCTGTAACTTTCTATGATTCTAATATTGGCCAGGATATCAGGAGCACTCGCCCAGTAGCACTGGAGTGTCAGCCTGGATTCCATGCTGAAAAGTGGGACTTTCTGGCTCAGAGGTAAGAGTGCTACCCACTGAGCCACGACTGACACAAGCCATGTTGAGTTGTATAGGATTTAGATATTGTACTTTCCCAGATCTTCCATCACCTGCAATTATATAAGTATGGTTCCTCTAGATGCAAACATTTTGAATATTTACAGCAGGTTTTCAGTTATTGAATACTGTTTGAAGCTATGGTATAGAGCCAGTACAAGTGCCACTCATAGCTTCACATTGTCAATACACCACTTATGGTCCCAAGCATGTTAGAATAGACAAAATTAAAAACAGTGGCCTTGAAATTGGCAGTACGTGATCCCAGCAGTTATCGCGTCATGTCTGCCGATGCCCTCCAGCACTGATCGTGCCGGAGTTTGTGTGGTCAATAGAGAGCACCTCATTTGCTTGGGGATGGCAGGTTCTCTCTGGTGTCCACCTGTACCATTAAGAAAACTCTGGCACCTGGCTGCCCTCAGAGATAGGTCTTTTTCTGAGCCATTCTACCAGACCTCCACCAGAGTTATGGCGGGGTCCGGTGGAATGGCCGAAGAAATTTGGGCCCCATATTGTCACCTGTAGGATTTTTGAAAGTGTTCATAATTATAAGTCAAGAACTGACTATGTACAGCTTCATCCAGAAGATCTTTAAAATGCCATGACTTTCATTGTCAAATTCAACGAAAGCCTATGGTTAAGCTAGTAATGGTGTAGGATCTGATATTATATATTAAAGCAGACCTGATCAGCTATATGTAAAAGATTTGGTAGCCTTTATGGAGGTGTTATACATGAGGCAATGGTTGTGTCTAGTTTATTTGGCACACCAATTATTATACCTCATTTCATTTTCTGCATATTTTTCAGACTTATATAATGCAAATCATCATTTTCAAAAAAAAGTTTTGCAGATTAAAGAATTAATTTCAATTAAAACATATTTGTAAATGTATTGACTGAGTGAGAGGACCATATATGTATTTGCGTTGCTTAGCCCTCCTTTATTCCCATGTTTGAAAGAAAGAAAGACTTGCATTTATAAAGCACCTTTCACAACTTCAGGACGTCCCAAAGCGCTTTACAGCCAATGAAGTGTAGTCACTGTTGTAATGTAGGAAATGCGGCAGCCAATTTGCGCACAGCACAGTGATAATTACCAAATAATCTGGTTTGTGATGTTGATTGAGAGATAAATATTGAACTGGACACTGAGGATAACTCCCCTGCTTTTCTTCGAAATATTGCCATGGGATCTTTTACATCCATCTGAGAGAGCAGGTGGGGCCTGGGTTTCATCCGAAAGATGGCACCTCCAACAGTACAGCACTCCCTCAGCACTGCACTGGAGTGTCAGCCTAGATTTTTGTGCTCAAGTCTCTGGAGTGGGTCTTGAACCCACAACCTTCTGAATCAGAGGTGAGAGTGCTACCAACTGACCCATGGCTGACACCTGATAATTTGATACTTTGAATCTTTTGCGCAGAATGTTTGAGATTTTTAGAGGCCTGGAATTCCCTCGGAGCTGCTCCTGCTCTGTCGCCGTAACTTTGCTTATGCGCATGTATAGGGATTCCACAGCACTTCTGTTAGAAAGTTACAGCTGCGGAGTGGGAGCAGCTCTAAGGAAAATCCCAGCCAAGGTTGTGTAGAATTTCCCCTCCAGCAGCAGTGAATAGAGCTCACTCAGATGATCATGAGCTAAGCAAAGCACTGTTATGAAGGCAGAGTTTTTGTCCTGTGACAAATGGAGCAAATTTCTATTTTTATTTTAGAAGTCTTAAAATAGTTAGAATTAAAATGGAAGCTGATATTCCTGAACAAATTTCAAAGTGGAAATCAGTGACTGGTTGCCTGCAAGACTCAGGCCAAGTTGCTTGTTCTGTAAATTAGTTAGGACATAGTGGCCTAGAAATTCATTAAGGCGCCGCCAGCTTTGCGGCCAGTTACCGCCTAAAGAGGGCTTCTGCGCCAATACAGGAGTTTGCGCTGATATTCAGCGCAGCGGTGATGGTGGCGGTAGCCGTTAGCGCTGTGCCGGCACCGATGACGTCATCGGTGTGCGCAGTGCCCTGGTTCCGCCCCGATACCGGCCCGATCCCCATATTTAGTTGCGGCCGCCTCTTCCGCAGCGGCCGCAAACAGCGACCAGAAAACGGGGCCGTACTGTAGCCTTAGTGGGGCGCTTTAAGGTGGAGGTGCGGCCGGCCGCTGTTTCGGCGGCCGCCTGCCCGCACCTCCTTCCCCGGCCTCCTCCACCGCCCCCCCCGCGGCATTGCCGGCTGCTTTCCGCGAACCCGGCACTTCTCCGTGGTGCCGGGCTCATTTGCTGGCACTATCCAGCGGCGATCTCCCCGTTGCAGGCACCTTCCCCTTAAGAGAAGGAGGAGGCCTGCAGTACCGCAGCCTGCCGCTCCGCAGCGGGTGGCGCAGCGGCGCCTAGAGCGCTGAAATTCAGTTTCAACGCCCCAAGCGGGGGCGGGCACACCCTGGAATAGCGCCCGGTTCCGACTTGGGGCGCAAAAAGTGAAGATCTGACAGTCCCAAATGGCTCCGCGCCCAGCGCTAACTTTTGGGCGCTAGCCAGCTGGCGGGGCCATAGTGAATTTCTAGGCCAGTGACTTTATCCTAGATGCTAATCTAATTATACATGGACAAAGTACTAGCAGATAAAGTCATATTGGATAATCCACAACACCACACCAGTTGCTATCTGACTGACTACTTATTGTACTGAAGCAAAATACTGCGGATGCTGGAAATCTGAAATAAAAACAGAAAATGCTGGAAATACTCAGCAGGTCAGGCAGCATCTGTGGAGAGAGAAACCAAAACGTTAGCTCTGTTTCTCTCTCCACAGATGCTGCCTGACCTGCTGAGTATTTCCAGCACTTTTTTGTTTTTATTACTTATTGTACTGGTTTGTTATCTTCTTGTGCAATTTCAAAAGTTGGCTTTTTTCATCGGCTTTGGATCTCATGAGATTATTGACAACTAGCCTGGGCTTTCTCTTTTTCACGCCCAGAACAGCTGATTATGACTACAGGCAGGATTATATTTGATGTGCTGAAGAAACTCACTCTTGCTGCCACTGCTCCCAATAGCCTTGCCGATGCTGTTGGCTCCCCCTCTCACTTTGCCACCATTGCCTAACTGGCCATTAAAGTCTGAGGCTCATCTTTCTGCAACCGCTGCTTTTCATTCTGACACTGGTAAGGACCTCGATTCGTGCTTTCTTACAGATGTATAATGTGAATGTAATGGGGCAGATCGTGACTTTGTGCGACAGTGTAAAACAGGTGATAATGAGTCGGCAGCCTGTTTTATATCTCTCCCGATTTTTATTTCCATTGACTTAGAAGGATATCCCAAAGTGCTACACAATTAATTAATTCCTTTTGAAATGCAGTTATTGTTCTTTTGTAGGCAACTGTGACAATTTACATACAACAAATCTCATGAATAGCAATAAGATAAATGGGCAATTAATTTGTTTTTTGATGGTGTTGGTTGAGGGAGTCATGTTTGTCAGGATGTGCTAAGAACTAATTACCCTTTCTCAAAAAAGTGTCGCAGGATCTTTTACAGCCACCTGAACAGGCAGACAGGGCCTCACATTAATATCTCACCCAAAAGATTGTACCAATGACAATGCAGCACTCCCTCAGTACTGCACTGAAGCACCAGCCTAGATTATACGCTCAAATCCTGGAACATAGGAACACAAGAATTAGGAGCAGGAGCGGGCCGTATGGCCCCTCGAGCCTGCTCCGCCATTCAATAAGATCATGGCTGATCTTCGACCTCAACTCCACTTTCCTGCCCTATCTCCATATCCCTTCATTCCTCTGGAGTCCAACACTCTATCTATCTCAGCCTTGAATATACTCAACGACTGAGCATCCACAACACTTTGGGGCAGAGAATCTTAAAGATTCACAACGCTCTGAGTGAAGAAATTCCTCCTCATCTCAGTCTTTAAAGGCCAGCCCCTTATCCTAAGAATATGCCCCCTGGTTCTAGACTCCCAGCCAGGGGAAACAATCTCTCAGCATCTACCCTGTCAATCCCCCTCAGAATCTTATATGTTTCAATGAGCTCACCTCTCATTCTGCTGAACTCCAGGGAGTACAGGCCCAATCTACTCAATGGGGTCATAAACCCAAATCTTCCAGCACAGTGACAAGAATATTACCACTGAGCCAAGCTGTCATGCTCACCAGTAAAACCCACAGGATGCTGAGTTTATCGGGGATTTTTTATCAAAACAAGGTGAACCATTTTCTGTAAGTTATCCTGGTTTTCAACCTCAAAGGTGCCATGACTTAAAGAAGCCAATACCATGATATATTATAGACAAAAAGGCTTCATATTTTGTTACAGCTGGGACCAGGGAGGCACAGAAAGAAAGATAAGTTCAGTATTCTTAACTTCTTTTGAAGAAAAAAGGGCCACAATAGATGGAATGGGATATATTATGTAAAAATTAAATGATAAAAGTTGAAGGGAGAATGGGGAAAATATAATATGGACAAAGGAAAAGATAACTCGAGCAGCAGAAAATCATTTAAAAGTTTTACTTTTTATTTTATCTTTTTTTTAAATTTGTTTTGTGGGACGTGGACATCGCTGGCAAGGCCAGCATTTATTGCCCATCCCTAATTGCCCTTGAGAAGGTGGTGGTGAGCCGCCGCCTTGAACCGCTGTAGTCCATGTGGCGATGGTACTCCCACAGTGCTGTTAGGGAGGGAGTTCCAGGATTTTGTCCCAGCGAAGATGAAGGATCGGCAATATACTTCTAAGTCAGGATGGTGTGTGACTTGGAGGGGAACTTGGAGGTGGTGGTGTTCCCATGCGCCTGCTGCCCTTGTCCTTCTAGGTGGAAGAGGTCGCGAGGTTGGGAGATGCTGCCGAAGAAGCCTTGGTGAGTTGCTGCAGTGCATCTTGTAGATGGTACACACTGCAGCCACGGTACGCCGGTGGTGGAGGGAGTGAATGTTTAAGGTGGTGGATGGGGTGCCAATGAAGCGGGCTGCTTTGTCCTGTATGGTGTTGAGCTTCTTAAGTGTTGTTGGAGCTGCACTCATCCAGGTAAGTGGAGAGTATTCCATCACACTCCTTACTTGTGCCATGTAGATGGTGGAAAGGCTTTGGGGAGTCAGGAGTTGAGACACCCGCCGCAGAATACCTAGCCTCTGACTTGCACTTGTTGCCACAGTATTTTTGTGGCTGGTCCAGTTAAGTTTCTGGTCAATGGTGACCCCCAAGATGTTGATGGTGGGGGATTCGGCGATGGTAATGCCGTTGAATGTCAAGGGGTGGTGGTTAGATTCTCGCTTGTTGGAGATAGTCATTGCTTGGCACTTCTGTGGCGCAAATGTCACCTGCCACTTATCGGCTCAAGCCTGAACATTGTCCAGGCCTTATTGCATACAGGCATGGACTGCTTCATTATCTGAGGAGTTATGAATGGCACTGAACACTGTGCAGTCATCAGCGAACATCCCCATTTCTGACCTTATGTTGGAGGGAAGGTCATTGATGAAGCAGCTGAAGATGGTTGGGCCTAGGACACGGCCCTGTTTCTGTTAGTTGTATAGGATTAATATTACAGTTTGAATCTATTCTTGACATTTCAGTAGCTTCTTACTGTAATATTAGCATTTGTTTTAGTGTAATGATATGAGAAATTAAAGCTTACAAAATGGTAGTCCTGGAATCCCCCCTTCATCATATACATGCTGCTTCTTGTCAATTTTTTCTGAAAGCATTATTTCAGGATTGCATCCAGCTTCACTGCACCATCACCACCCTCAACTTTACAACTGTTGCTGTGCTGTTTGACTGTCTGTCAAACATCAAATCATAGATGAACCAGTACTTCCTCCAAGTACGTATTAGTAACACTGAAGCCATCCTGTTTGATTTGCATTACTCCCCATTTCAAAAGCCTCCTCAAAATTTAGCTTTTTGGCCATACCTTCAAATCACCTCTCCATAACCTGCCAATCTGCTCAGTGTTTGCTCCTTCCCTCTACAAAGTGCCGTGGGACATTTTGTTACGTTAAATGTGACATAGAAGTAAAATTGTTGCCCATAAGGGTGGAGGAAAGTTCCTGTAAATGTTACTGAATATGTAGTATTAAAGAAAATTTGCCCCATAGACCTTAAATCATGATACAGATGCATGTTTTGAAACTCTTTGTTTTGAAATAAACCTCCTGAGAATAGATAGATTGTGTGGAATTTTCTTGCCATGATGAAAGGGGAGAGGAATTCACCTTTATCACAGCGGTAGAGTTCTTCTACAAGAGCAGAGCAGATGAAGACCGTTAAATAAAAGTTTTGTTTTAGAACAGTGTACTGTTACAACTGCACGGGTAAATGCATTGTTTGAGTGCGTTGAATACAGCTTTAAAACGTAAATAATATTGTTAAGAATTGGAATGAAACATTTTTTAAGTGCTGCATTGAATGGAAAAAGTTATTTTGCATCACTAGCCACATATTCCACCTAATATAACTTTATTAGTTATGCTGCTGCTGAACTTCCGAGTGAAACATCAAAGGCGGGCCCTTTACTTTGTGAGCTCTGGGCGTCAACCGACATCAGCCAGTTGTCAGGCGAATGTGTAATTATCAGAACATGCATCAGGCTATCATGCAGCATTTTAGCCCGAAAATGAATCAGCTGTTTTGCAGTATGTAACTGTTAAACCTGATTAATATTTTCTTTTTAAACGAAGGCTTTCGAAGAAAGACGGCGCTGAATTTAACTTAAATATAGAAAGCTATTCTACTGCAATCTTATACAGAAAGAAAAGAAATGATTGGAATGCAAATAAATCAGATTAAGCGAAGAGTGAAATATAAAGGGAAAGTGTCACATTGATTTGTAGTTTAAGGCAGTAGTGGCGGGCGGACGGACGGACATACATGTGGACCCTGCGGGTACCCAGCACGCTCGGTGGCTCCACTCCAGCGCTGGATACCATTGGCATCCGGAAATGATGAAAATTGTGGTCTGGGGAGAAAAAAAGGGTCTCTGTGAAGAAAAGTGAAGAAATGAGTTCGAAGAAATAATGTAAGAGCAGCAGGCTTGGTCGGAGCTTGGCTATCTTTGCAACGCTTCACTCAATCCTCATTTTATAACAGGCTGCAGAAAGTAACCGATTGGCGTCCTTGGGATACTTTGTAACTTTTTATTAATCCAATAAAATCACATTCGGAAAACACAAGGGACTGCGATGGTTTTCAGGTACGTAACCCAAGAGAAATGTAGGGCCGAGCCTATCGATGTCGCACTGTTGTATGATAATGCACTATTAGATTATTTTCGTTAAGAACAACTATTTATTTTATATATAGTTTTGTTTAATTTTTTTCTGATGTTGAAACAACTGTTGACGTAGTTCAAATAATGGCTTACAGTGGAGACGTAAAAGTAGTTTCAGAAATTAAACAAACGGCCAGAAAGGGTAGAATGCACCGCTTTTTCATTTAAAAAAAAGTCTGAGGGGAGGTACTGTGAGTTTTTCTCCTTGTGTGTATCAGGGTTGCTGGTTCCGTTTCTGGGATCTGTGCCTGAATGAGCTGCTTGGCAGATGTCCCAGGTGAAAGAGCCTCCCGGGCCTGAAGGGCCAGAAGAGGACACTTTCACAGAAAACAGTCTTTTGCTCCACACTGACGGTAAGGAGACTTGGAAAAACGAAACGTAAGCTATCTCTTACTGTGAGAGAATTCAGCCTTCTATGTTCAAATATCTAAACTTTAAAAAAAACTTAACGTTTGGTGCAAAGTACAAATTTCAGTATCGATCAAGTAAAATAAGAATTAATTAGAGGCACTATCTTCACTAAATTTACATTTTAATTCCATAGAACTTGTTATAATTCTCTTTTTAATAAGTGAGTGTTTGAATAAGCTAAACCAGGCTTCCATGTTTTCAAATATACATTTGGTTGCTGGAAGAATTAGAATATTTTTAGGACAGCACTTTGGTTGAAACTCGAGTTTTAAAATATGCATCTAATCTAAACGTGGTCTTTGGGAGTATGTTGAAGTTTGACATCTTGCTATGGTAATCTAAAACGTTTCCCCCAAGCTATTCATTTGGTTTGTTTTATATGATTCCAATGCATGGTACATTTTATAGGGTTGATTTATACTGAAGACTGAGATTCAAACTGAGCTGTCTCGCACCTCAGGGCTATAGTGTACTTGGTGGTTTTCAGAGTTACATGCCACTTTTGCATTGGTGTGCATCCAAAAGTAATTTGTATTGGGGGACAAAATGCAGCATTAAATTGCAATATAAGTATCCGGTTTGAGAATGTGGAATGAATATCTATCTTTTTAAAAAGTAAAACCCAAACAATAACATTGGTTTTAAAAGGATTTCCTCCTGATGTGTATAAAAGATTTACATTGAAATTTAGCAACTTTTTTTCAAAAAGGCTGCTATGAAATTTAAAATTAGTCAAATCATGTAGAAGCCTCTTTGTTTGAAGCTGATTTTGTGGAAATTGACTTCTTTTATTGAAGGCCCCTGTAATTTTCTTAGAACTAAGATTTTATCAACATGTTGTCAAAGGCATCACCAGCTAACAATATAATGCAGTTACAACTTAAGACAAACAATTCCATGTAAAATCTAGATAGACAAACTCCAGAGGGATAGCAGTTTGAATGCATGAAATTGGTGCTTGGGTGTGTCACCTGACCAACAGCCAGAAGTTAAATCTTGGCATTTCATTGTGCATTATATGCTCAGCAGCTGTTGACTGAATAGGCATCTGTTTTATTTCTGTTGTGCTTCAATTGCTTATTTTTAAAGAAAACCTCAACTTTCTGATTTCAGTTGTTGCTGTAAACCCTGAGTTTGCTGAATTGTTTCTTCACCCTCCACTCTCTTTTTGAATAATGAAAATGGCCTTTTATTACTGCATTATTATTAAATATGAAATAATAAGTTGTTAGAACCAGTAAAAGCAGAAGCATATTATCTGATGAGTGCTGAAACAAAATGAGAGTTCAATTTATTAGTGGAGTTTGGGACTAAAACTCAATAGATCTTGCTTGTGTCTCACCTTGAAGTAAAAGAACAAGAGAGCACAATCAAGTTCGGTGAGATTATAGACACCAACTGTTGCAATAAATTGTGATGAATGTAGACCATTTTAAACAAATCTGTAGAGTGCTTTGCAATTTTAACTGTGTTTCCTCTTTGTTGTGACTGTTTCATATAGAATATGTGAATAATTAGTTGCTTTATTCATTGGCTCCAATAAGTGTAATTTCCTGTGAATTTTTCACTTGACACAAATGCAAGGGTATAGCACATCTTGAATTTTAAGAATTTGACTCTTCCCCTTTTTTCCAGGGAAAGAAAATGTGAAGAAGTGTTTGGCTTTGGTCTTCCCAATAAAAATGAAAACCTTTGTCTTCAGTTGCTGCCACAAACTTCATTCCTAGCCACTGACACCATCCCTCTCCCTGGCAACTATCTGAGGCTGAACTAGACTGTTTGCATCCTTGGTGTTGTACTTGACCCCGAGATGAGCTTCCAACCACATATCTGTGTCATCATTAAGGTCGCCTACTTCCACCTCCGTAACATCGCCCGACAATGCCCCTGCCTCAGCTCATCTGCTGCTGAAACCCTGATCCATGCCTTTGTTACCTCTAGACTTGACTATTCCAACACACCCCTGGCTAGCCTCCCATCCTTCATAAACTTAAACTCATCCAAATCTCTGCTGCCCGTATCCTAACTTGCGCCATCACCCCTGTGCTCACTGACCTACATTGACTCAATTTTAAAGTTCTCCTCCTTGTTTTAAAATCCTTCCATGACCTCGCCCCTTCCTATCTCTGTAACCTCCTCCAGCTCTCCAACCCTCCGAGATATCTGCGCTCTTCCAGTTCTGGCCTCTTGCGCATTCCTGATTTTAATCACTCCACCATTGACGGCTGTGTCTTTAGCTGCCAAGGCCATAAGCTCTGGAATTCCCTCCCTAAACCTCTACCTCTCTCTTGTCCTTTTTAAGTTGCTCTTTAAAATCTACCCCTGTAACCAAACTTTTAATAATCTGCCCTAATATCTCCTTATGTGGCTTGGTGTTACATTTTGTTTGATAACACTCCTCTGAAGTGCTTTGGGATGCTTTACTATGTTAAAGGCGCTATATAAATGCAAGTTATTTTGCAGATTAGATTTAAAGGTTTTAAAATTTTCAGCACACACAGAATCTCATAATAAACAGTTGCAGTGGATGGTGCAGGCATTTAGCTCGAAGTCCTTTCGCCACTAGAAACTTAAAATTCAGACGTAGACGTTACAACGTAGAAACAAGTCATTTGGCCTATGTTAATGCTCCATACGAACCATATCCCACTTTATTTACTTCATCTCACCCCATCAACATATCCTTCTATTCCTTTCTCAATCGTGCATTTATCTAGCTTCCCCTTAAATACATCTATGCTATTCGCCTCAACCACTAAGAAGTTTCTCCTGAATTCCTTTATTGGATTTATTAATAATTATTTAAAATTTATGCCCTTTAGTTTTGGACTCCCCACAAGTGGAAACTTCTCTACGTCTACCCTATTGAACCCCTTCATAGTTTTAAAGACCTCTATCAGGTCAGATTTCAGCTTTCTCTCTTCTCGAGAAAAGAGCTCCAGCCTGGTTAGTCTTTGTTCAGACACTGAAGCCCTCTCTCTGCTGGTGCAAGGGCTGTAAGTTAAATTAGTTTGAGTGGTCTTGATCCAGTTTCCAGTGGGGTTCAACCCATAGCACAAAACTAATGAGCTTGACACTAAATTGGCAATCTCACTTTGAGAGACCAGAGAGATGGCTTGCATGGGAAGTGGAAGTGCTCCACTAATGCATTGTTGGGAGTGCTTCCTGATATCCCCACAGTCTTTCAGTTGATGGTGTCGCCATGCCATTTATCTTAACCAGGGGCTGAGCAAGCCTTTCCAACATTCTCCTTAATAGTTCTCTATAGAGTCCTTCTTGTGCAGTGATATATGTTTTGATATCGATATTATAGTGGAAGCTGTACTACCTACCTACCCACCTGTGGTTATGGAAAAATTCATTTTGCTATCTGACTATAATGCCATCAATGAAATTATCAACATGAAGGTTTGCTTGCATGAAGCCCAGAAAGTGAGATACTTGGTTTCCTGAGGTCTCAAATGGTAGCCAGTCACAGAGCTATTGGAGCATCGTTATTTGGATTCATATGATTGCATGGTGATTTGTCAAGTCTCTGGTCTGTGTGTTTCACCCAAGTGCAAGTTTCTTTGCAATTTTAATATTTGGTCACGGAGGATGCTTTGCAGGAGGGAACAGTTCAGTTCGTAGCTGGAAGTGAGATTTATGTGAAAATCCAGGAATATAAATTAAAAACCTTTAGTGTTTTTCACTCTTCCCCATTCTTGCATTTTCCCTTTTCTTTTCCCTCGTTACCATTCACTTACTGTAAAAGTGTGGGCAGGTGAATTGTTCCCAAACCACTGCCTGTGGTGTTCTGAAGTAGTTGTTATGGAGCAACCAGTATTTTTCCCTTTATCCCTTCAGAGAAGGAGGCAGAATTGTTGGTCCTGCATATATTAATTTAAAAATTAGTAGTTTTCATTACTTCATTAGTCAGGAACTCATTTTCAAGTAATGAAGCTTTCTGCACTGTTGTTTCCTTCTAGATACTCCATTCATTGAGCTCTCTTTCCTTTCTTACTACACTGCTCTGCCTTCTGGCTCTCCAGCCCCTCAAAAAAAAAAAAAAAAAAAAAAACGTGGACACCCAAAATTCTACAAAGGCACCATTTCAGTTCATATTGTGGAGCTTTAAATACTCTATCAAGATGTGTTTTTAAAAATCAAGGGGCGGACATTCTGGGAGAGACCTTTTGGGGGTGGATCTGGGACAGAGCATGTGACCGCTCCATAGATGCACCACCAACCCTGTCCCAAATCCCGGGGTCAGCATATTGTGGGCTGACACTTGTGCCATTTACATTGCCATGGGGCACTTGCTTTGGCTGGGGTGGTGGAATTCTGCTGCATGTCCTACCTGCATTACCAGCCTGAGAACTTACACACAAAATATTGCTGCTGCTGTTGCTCACTAGCAATCAATTGATCTGTGATTGCTTTTGGGAAACCAGCCTTTTAAAAAATTTAAATTTGCTTCCATTCCGCCAGGCTCTTGGCAATTCTGGTGCCAGGGACACATGGGTCTCTCTTGCATCCAGTGTTGTATAGCTTCATAATACACCTGCCTGTTTGTGGGTGGGCTTATTATAATATGAAGAATATTTTAAGCCGCAATTTCTGATTAGGGAAAAAAGGGCTTAACACCTTGTAAATCCTCTTCCACTGCTATCCAGAAACTGTGTTGTGACTCTGGCTGCAGAGTTTTGCCATCATTAATTTTATGGAATTATAATGCCCTTTTTTCTCTCCCCTCTTGCCTCTTGAGTTTTTTAAAATAATTTTGTTTTAAGTAGTGTATAGTGATGACATCAGTGGTACTGCTTGGACAAATTCGAGCACATAGGAATGAATTAACTTGCAAAATTAGTTGCTGAAAGACCCTTATAGTTTGATGAGTTTCTCTGAGGACTTTGTTTTTCCTTTATTTATGCTGCAGGGTGTTTCACCAACAGGAGGAAGATAATTATCTAATGGAGAAAAAATATGGCAAATGGTAGACCTCCTGAATTGAGTCCTGCCACTATGAAAACATTATTAGGTGACTTACTAGTTGACTGGCTGGTGCATTAATATACAATCATTCTTTTAACAAAAGTTCAATGTTTTCAGTGTATATATGTCAACATACTGGCCTAGAAATTTGATGGCGCTGCGCCTGTTTTTCAGGTGCTAGACGGGTGTCCAAATCTCCAATATGGAGGGCAGGAAGTTCACGCTCATTACGAGCCAGAAGTGTGCCGCTCGACATATTGGTATAAGCAAAAAATAGCATCCAGGGCCCGTGCCTGCGTTCAACCCTTTGTATATGCAAATAAGAGGCATAACACCTGTTTGAGGCCTTCTGTGCAAAGTTGGGTTGCCTGGGCTGACTGCATTCAGGAAAGCCAGGTCTATGTGGGGCCTAACCAGTGGACCTTTAAAGGGTTGCCACCAAAAAGGTAAGTTTATTTAAAAAAAAAAAAAAAAAAAAAAAAATACTTACCTGATTGTGAAGCTGGAAAATGCAGGAGTGCTTCTCCCAGCTCCACTGCAGTCCTGCAGACTGTTGCCTGCCCCACCCCCAACCTCCTGATCACCTTCCATCATGGTCGCCACCCCCCCCCCCCCCCCCCCCCAAAACCCAAATTGACTTCCCTTCCCCTTTTATCATTTACCTGAGGCCCCTGCCAGTGACACTGCAGCCCTACGTTCCAAGCCTCTTCTCTGGTGAGTTGCCTGGGGGCGGCCAGCATTTGTCCGGCCAGCTCGCCGATCTCATTTAAGTGAGGTCCAATATCAGATGTGGCTTGGACTTGCTCGGTCAAGCGTGGGGATCGTTCGCTGCACCCAGTTGGCACCAGCACGCAGAAATTTCTAGGTTGCAGTGTTCAGTGACTTTACTGGGTTTGAGTTTTTCAATCTCTGAAGGCAATTTTGTGTGTGCAGACAGGTGAGCAACAGCATGCTTCAGTCAGTTTTTTTTGCAGCAGCAATCTCTGCTTTCAACTCTACAGTGGCTTATATTGGTAAATTAGTGAAGGCAGTAGCACTTTGCTATCTGAGTTTTTAATCTTTTTTTAAAATTAGCCTTGCCATCTCTTTAAAAAGTGTCATGAACAATCCACTGAACTGTGCATGTGCCACACTGTGTATTGTAAAATAATGAATTGTTAACTCATCCATTTAAATGAATAATGTTGAGATAGCAGTATTCAAAATGGGGCCGACAAGCAAATAAAAAATCAGGACTTTTAATCTGAGATGTGTTTCTATACAATATGAATTCCTGCTCAATCCAAACAATCTGCACAGAACATCAGCAGTGAATTTTCACACAGGACTTGTCATCTTGCTTGTGGTATTCACAGACAGTGTCATTGTTTGGTACAAAAAGAAAATACTGCAGATGCTGGAAATCTGAAATAAAAACAGAAAATGCAGGAGAAACTCAGGCAGTATCTGTGAAGAGAGAAACCGAGTTAACGTTTCAGGTCGATGACCTTTCATCAGAATTGTTTGGTACTCTGTCCCTTTGCACATACACTTTTTAATATAGAATTAACCACTCTGAGAGCATGCATTAAGGTGTGAAGATTCAGATTTTTATAATTGAAAAACCAAGGTGACAGACCAAATCTCATAGTGCTGAATATCAGCAAGGTTGAAAATATGCTAGGTAAGTAAGGAAGTTGTGATGCCAAGTTTGGGGTTTAAATGTTTGAAGGTTGGAGGAGGAAGGAAAGATTGAGGGAGGCAAGGAGTTTCAATTTTGAGGCCCAGGCAGAAAAAAAGTTAGAATAAGTCCGAGACAGCGACACCCAGCATGCATTCAACACTGTTTGTAGGGAGGAACAAGAGCATGTAGGATGCAGTAGGTGGATCTAAAAAGTTTTGGAGCAGCACTGACCTAGTAGTATTGATTAAAATTGAGAGTGGTTGCAAAAGACATAAAATTGGAGGCTCGAGGTGATACAGGAATTGCCTATCGGATGATCAGCATTACGTGCATCCTGGTCGCGTGCAAGACAGGTGTCAGAAAAGTCTTCCCAGATATGGGAAGAGTATTCAAATCTTGTACAGTCTTAGGTTTTATCAAGAATTCGCACGATAGGTACAAATGATAGGCCATTCTATCTATCTTGGGATCTTTCGGGATAGATAAGCTATCGACCCCCATAATTCCATCCAGCTGTCTTGCAAATGATTCAAGGATTTTTGCCTCCGCTCCTCTACCTGGAAGCCCATTGATCATTGTTTTGTGTGGAGAAGAACTTGCTGACCTCACTCCTAAATTTGCCTTTTACTACCTTGAACCTATACCCTTTGTCCTACTTTCATGTTTTAATTTTAAATAGTGTTCGGAATTTACCTTCTCCATAGTCTTTACTGTACTATATTTTTAAATATATATATATATATATGTATCTCCTGCCTCTATAAGCTTATTTGAGTCTTTCAAGACTGACCAGCCCAAGTTTCCTCTAATCTTTCCTTCTAACTCAGTCCTCTGATGCTAGGCATCAGTCTCTTGGCTTTTTTCTGAACCAGTTTCAGGGCTTGAATTTTTATCTTCCCATTGCCTTGGTGAACAGCATTGGATACAGTATTCAAGGTAAGATCTGACCAGAGCACTTTACAGTCTGAGCAGGAACACCTCTAACTTGTACTGTTTTGCCTATATAGTTCAGTATTCAGCTTGCCCTGCTGTGATCAGATATGTGTTGAGTTTGCCAAAGCCTTAGATTTCTTTCAATTTCACCTTTAACTATTTCAACACCATTTGTGGAGTTTTTATGTCACCTTTGTTTCTTCATATTTGTAGTACTTTACACCTTGTTCATATTTTATCTGCCATTGATATTCCCACTTATGCTCTGTTTAACTCATTTTGTAGTTCTTGAGCTGTCTCCTCTGATGCACCTTCTCCTTCCCATCGCCCCTACTCCTAACATCAGTAAGTATCATCTGCAAATTTGAGCAGGTTGCATTAAGGTTGAATCCAAACTATTAATGAACATTAAAAACTGTAGGATTCCCAGTACCAATCCATGGGGCATCCCACTCGGCACTTATCCCTATCCTGACATAACTTCTCAAAAAATGACTCATTACCTCCTACCTTTCAACCAGTTTCTTAATGATTCCCAGGTTTCACCCCAAGTCCCCAACCCTCTGATCTTAAATAGTAAGCATTATAGAACTTTGTGAAACAGTCCACTTGCGATGTCACTTCCTTAAAAAAAATCAATGGTTAGTCAGACAGAATCTTCTTCTGAATTTATATTAGCTGTTGTTTACTACGCTATCCTACGGACTCAATTCCATCATTGTGCGCAGGATTGATATAAGTTGTTACTGCAGTGCAGTTTCTCCAAATCTTTTCTATTCTTCCAAAGTAAAATTCCCCAACTCGCTCCTTGATTTTTCTCTAGGTGTACTGTTATGCCATCTGATATGCAGTAAAATTGCTTTTCCTCAAAATAGAACAAATCACCTAAACAAGGAGTGATATGATTTTCGTTCACAGATGTTCGCGGAATCTCTAGTGTCCTCCTAGATGGCCAGAATAAAGGCAATGTTCTAATAGACCTTTTTTACTTAAATTGAAACACAATCTTGCCTTTTTACATGTTTTTAGTAATTGAAGAGCTAGAGAAAACATTGAATAATTGCCTCTTTCAGATACCAATAAACATGATGAGGGGAGAGAAGTTGCACAGCAGGAGACCTTGCCTTCACCAGGTAACTGGGCCATACATCAGGATGCACAGCACCCATCAAACCTGGCTTCAAATGACACCACTGGTGACCTCATCAGAAGTAAGTTCATGGAAGGTCTTTTGACTAATGTAGTGCATTCTGGAACAAATTGCTGTCTGACAGTATTACAATAATACCACAATTACAGATAGTGACGATATTGACACACAGTTAGCTTGTGTCAACTGTGATAACGTCAGTAAAGTAACATGAGTCAACGGAATTGCTTTAACAGAATGATGGCTGTCAGAGTATATTAACAGTTTGCGCAAACACCACAAGTATTGCTGAGCGAGGACTGCTCTATTTTATTACCGTGCATAGTGTCAAACTTGTAAATAGTTGATACTATGTGTGTGCTAGTGGTGATCTTTGCATCACATTTGTTTCCATTGTTTTGAAGAACAAATAAAACTCGTTGTTGATGGAATGGTTCTGGTACACTGTATGTTGGAAACTTGATATGCTGTGATCAGTTAAGTTTAGAACAATTCTAGTTTATAAACTTCATTTTCCATAGTGTCTTGTGGTAACTTGATGTAGGAAGAAAATTTGTACCGATATAGCATCTTTCAATATACAAAGTACTATTTTAAATCAAAATCGCGTAACATTTTCTTTGTGTCTCTCTCTCTGCTATCGAATGTGACCTACCTATTTCTGCCCACATTAAAATTACTTTATAAGCAAGTTCTAGAAACTATTCTTTGAAAAATGGCTCGAGAGGCCATTTTGTTTTTTCGCCAATTGAGAACCAAAAATGTGAAAGTAAAGTTGTGAGACCCGCAAAGCCTGATGCCTGCACCACTCATTGGCAACAACATTACCTGACGATCAACCGGAAGCTGTGCAGACGCATTCTGCACATAACTGTCAGGTCCCAAATTTAAACCATAACGTTCACCACAACAGACGGAGGATCTGAGAAGTGCTGAAGCACACCAGCTAATAAAGTTTCATTTAATGTGAGAGATTCCCAATCTACCGTCCCTACGATTGTTACAGGAATCTCCAAATGCTTCTAGTCTCAAAAGTAATTTGCAAAATATTAACAAACCCAACTACCCGTAGGCAAAATAGACCTATTTGGCAAATGAGGCCAAGATCAGATCAGCCATGATCTTATTGAATGGTGGAGCAGGCTCGAGGGGGTCAAATGACCTACTCCTGCTCCTACGTCTTATGTTCTTAAGTGCTAGGGCCAAACTATACCCCACCTGAAAACTGCTGACTCTGGACAACCACAATTTAGTGCACAAACAAATGGCTGATACCTGAATAAATTCTACAATACACACAATTAATAAATGAAACTAAAACTGAACAATTTTTTATTCGCTTCTTTATTCCTCGTTTTGGGAAGTCCGACGACAACAAACAAAAAAAAAAACACGGGAACTGCGCATTCGCAACTACTTAATCAGCTGTCACGAGCCAATGATTGGCATCAGAAACAATCTATAGTGGCTCCAAATAGTCCTGGAGGCTATGAGCTAATCAGAACATCAGAGGCCTGACTTCACCACACCCAATAAGTTATGTTGATTTGCTCGGTCTCGCATGTTGCCATGGCAACCGAAACATTTTTTATATATGACCAACCCCCCCATAACTTCTAATGTAATCTTTCACTGTTTACGAGGTACTAAATCTCTAGCAAGAGGTGAAAAATGTTTACGGAGTGAAACCCAAATCACTTTTTTAAACAACTGTCCAAAAAAAATGAACGCCTTCTGTGCTGCCCTTCCCCAGAATTGTTTTATTATAATCAAACGCGAACAACCAAAAAAAACACAAACTTCGCATGCGCAGCTACTTCAACTTCGTTGGCAGCAGTCGCTCCCTTTTGGGTCTTACAACAGATGTTGGGCCCCTAATTAACACATTCAAGGAACCTAATGTCTGTTTTAGGCATCTGCCCAGGATGCCTAAAAAAAAAAGTGAGCCAGACGAATTTAGCAGTGGGACCAATGCCTGTGCAGAAACACGGGCACAACGCATAAGAATTTCTACCCCAGTAAATTTCAAATGCTGTCAGTTGCAAGCTTATATGAATTATATTCGGGCATGAGGTCATTGCTTGCATTGACATTTCATATCTAGAGAGTGCTGTTTTTAGTTCTGGAGATGTTTAGATTTAAAACAGAGGATCGTGCCCATTGCATTAATCTGATTAATAGAAAGATGGAATATTACAGCACAGGAGGAGGCTATTGAGTCTGTGCCAGCGCAAGTTAAACTAATTTAAGGTGAGGGTTATACTGAGCTGTCAAAATCATAAATCAATGAAGACTTCATTTGGAAGAATTCTAAAGAACAAATTTTTAAGTATAAAAATAAGTGTTAAAACAAATGTTAATGTTGTCAATAAGGCAAACAACTCCGCCAATGTGAGCTAGTCCAAGACCATACAGGACTGGATCTGTTCTGTGATTTTTTTTTTCCCCCCACTTTTTTTATATAGTGTATACTCTATGAATTCACCATTCATATTCTCCCCACCCCTTTTTCTCCACCTCCCCTCCCCCCGCCCCAACCCACCAATAAATAAAAGCTATTATATTGGAGTATTATGTAACTGGCACCAACAGACCTCTAGTAACCCTGTTGCTGCCACTCTTCATGTGATTTTGGATCATGAGTGATGGTATGCTGCTTGACTCTGGGGAACACTACCCAATGCTCATACATGTACACTTCTGACCGATGCAACTGAGTAGCAATTAAGCCTCTTCTTTCCTTCTTCCCAATCTTGAGTGGGGCCCATTGTACTTTTTTTGTTGTTGCCCGGGCTCTGAGCCAGTCAACATGCACCAGAGATTAAAATTACTCCTTCCCGTTCTTCATTCAAGTCAGGAATAGGAATTCTTTAAAAATACATTTTTGTCTTTTTTTCCCCTCGCAAAGCAGAAGCTACAGTAATTTTTTGTAGGTATTCTTTGGTGAAGAATAATCCAAAATGTATTGTCATCTTTTTGTGTGTCTCTTCTCACTGAGCAATTTTGATTCATAGATTTGTTTACATTGAAAGTTTCTACAGTAATTAGTTATTTTAAATGTATTCTTGTCTACTTTTTTTCTTGTGTTTGAGATTGTCTGTCTGACTCTCTTGCTTTGTCGTGTGCTAGGTAATTTAGAAAGGAAATCTGATCATTTGAGCAGACACTTGTTTTACTGTGTGAATTTAAGGTTTGTAGAATTGTAGTATAATTTAGTTTGGAGAAATTTCACAGATAATTTGATTTTGTGCAAGATCAAATGTGAATCAATTTTAAAAATGTTGTTAGTTTAGTTAGTTTGTAATCCAGAGTTAGAGAAATTTATATAGTGCCTTTTGCCTTACAAAGTAGTTTACACTCAATGAATTGTTTTTGAAGTACAGTCGCTGCTGTTTTGAAGGCAAATATAGTAGCCAATTTGCACATAAGCAAGGTCCCATAGACAGCAATGAGATAAATGATTAGTTATTTTGTTTTTGGAGGTGTCGATTTTGAGGGATAAATGTTGACCAGGACATCACGAGAACGTTGAATAGTACCACCTGAACAGGCAGACAAAACCTCAGTTTAATATCTCATCCGAATGACCATGTCTACAATTTTGAACTGCTCAGCAGTGTAAATCCAGATTATATTCTCAAATCCATGACTTGTACCCACAACCTCCTGATTCAGAGGCAAGTGTGCTACCATTAGGCCAAACATTATTTTTATTTACAAAGAAGTAAAATTTGTGACCACCGCTGCCAACGTTATCAAAGCATGGGGTCAAAAAGTGTTAGTTTTTTTTGTATGTTGTTACAATAGCCTGGATTTTCCACTAGGTTGGAAATCCTGCCGGAAGTGTGGCAGGATGAGAATGACGCACACCCGCCCGATGTCACTGGTGCTGACACTGCTGTAATTTCTGTGGTGTTTTGAAGGTCAGTTTAATTAGAATAATTTATGTCTGCTCCAAGTGTTGTAAACTCCCCTGATTGGGAGCTCACCTATTTCAAAACCGTAAATAGCATGCTGCTGCAGGGTTTAAAGACCCGCAGCAATTTAAAAGGCCTGTTAATATCAAATGTTTTGGCTGCAGTAAAGTGATTGCTGTCCAAATGTTCGGTTGATTTTCCTGTCCATAAAATTTAATGCACTCCGTTTCCCAATAGGTGTTGCTGGCAGGCCAATACAAACTCAGAAAACTATCTCCCCACGTCTGTTGCAAATATCTCAATGGACAGCATGCAAATGAGAAAAATAAGGGGGGCCAAAGATGGAACATTGTGAATGAGGTGACCTTGCAGAGGTGAGAGGAAAAGCCATTGTTGGAAATGTGCTGGTTATGTAGGGAGTGGAGGCATGTAAGGGCAGTTCCTCAGGGGGGAAACATGGTGGTGGAGGAAGATGGTATGGTTGATTGTTTCAAACGCCACAGAGAGGTTGGAACAGGATGAGGAGGGATAATGCACCATAGTTGCAATTGCATAACCTTTCAAAGCCATCAATGATTAGGCTGATCATGGTGTTGAGTCGGATGGAAGCTAGTTTGAAGGGTTTTATCAAAAGGAATGCTAGGAGAGGGTAGCGTTCAGCTGGATGATGATGGCGTGCAAAGGCCTTGGTGAAGAAAGGGAAGTTAGATATGGGATGATGGTTGGAGAGGATGAAGGGATCAAGAGTGAGTTTTTTTTCAAGGAGGAATGATGGTTTTGGAGGAGAGGATATGTTGGCGAAGATTGGAACAAGGAGAACTAGTTGGTGGGAAGGGGATTTAGGTGGTTGCAGGCAGGCCTCAGAGGAGATGAGCCTGGTGAATGTTAGTGAGGAGATGGGGGGGGGGGGGGGGGGGGGGGAAGTTTGAGTGATATGGGTCCAGGTTGGGGCAAGGAAATGCTGAAGGGGAAGGAGGAGGCTGTGACTGAAGCAGAAAATGTTGAAAATACACAGCTGGTCAATCAGTATCTGTAAATCATTGTGGTTATAAGCCTTTGTCAGAACACTTGAACCTGAAATGGTAACCTGCCTCTTCTCTTTACAGATATTGGATGACCTGTGTATTTGCAGTATTTTCTGTTTTTGTTTCAGATTTCCAATATTTACAATTATTTTTTCTTTTTAATTGTGGCTGAGATAGCTGTGTGGATAGACTTGATCTTTGGGATAAAGTAGTCCATAAACTCGTCACACTGTGCACTGGAGATGGTGGGGGGCTGGGATTGAAGTAGGCGGCTGATTGTTGAGAAAGGGTTTGGAATTAGTCTTAACCTCGGACGTAGTAGGAGGATTTGGCTGCATTTATTCATATGCAAATTGATGAGCGAAGAAAATATGTACATTTTCTTTTTAATGGTTAACATTTAAATTTTACTTAAAATTTTGTGACAAGACATGTCAGATTTTGGGAAAGCAGCAGAAAGAAAAATTGCCAAGCTAAGAGAAGGCTGCATTTCTCAGGTAGATGAGAAATAGGAGGGGGCCAAGAATAGATTCTTGAGGGACTCCAGAGATAACAATGTGAGAGTGGGAAGAGAAGCCATCGCATGAGATTTTCTGCCTACGACTGGATAAATAAAAATGGAACCAGGCAAAGGTAGACCCGCTCAGCTGGACAATGAAGGAGAGGCTTTGGAGGAGGATGGTGTTAGGGTTGCAAAATTCTGGGAATTTTTAAAAGAGGAAACTTTCCATGGGAATTTTCGGGAATTTATGGGAATTTTGGGAATTTATGGGAATTTTGAGTTTTTTTGCACACTGATGGTTTTTGTCTCTGACCCTTATATTATCTTTGTCGTCAAAATAGACATACTGTTCCATACAAATAAAAACAGGCTTTCAAAACTTTATTTAGGTTATAATTTTGAACTTTATTGAACCCCCACAAAAAAGACCCATCTAAAATAAAATAAAAAGAGCGTCAGCTTATTTAGCCTGTAATTTGTCCTTATTTTGTCCCTTTTGAGTCTTCTACTCATGAGTCTTCTGAGTCTTCTACTCCTCATTGCTCCTCCTGATTCTCTGACTCTGGCTCTGACGTGTCCATTTCCTCCTCTGTGTCAGTGTCTAGCTGTGTGGTGGACACTTCTGTATCTGGCTCAATAAGTTGTAGGTTCGCCCGGATAGCCACCAGTTTCTCCACTCTTGTTAGTCAGCCTGTTGCGCACCTTTGTATGCGTATTCCCAAAAAGTGACCAGTTTCGTTCAGAGGCCACTGATGAAGGTGGGATTTGGAGTATCACCGATGCAATAGGTGACAGGGCCTCAGATGCACAAAGTCCCTTCCACCAGGTATGTGCACTGATATGCTTGCATGATTTCCATATCCCATCCCCATTCCAAAGACCTTGCTTGGTAGAGAACTTTGCCAGACTTCCCAGAACTTTGCCCACATCCAGATTGAGATGGTGTGAGAGGGTAGAAATCACACTGTAAGCGCTGTTGATCTGTTCTCCAGAAAGTATTGGTCTCCTAACATGCTTTGGGTCCAGCATGTATGCTGCAGCATGAATCGGCTTGACACAAAATTCTTGACGCGTCTGTATGAATTGAACAATTGCCTTCTCCTCTGCTTTGAGCAGCAGGGATGTGGGTAGGGCAATGCGGATTTGTTCTTTTAAATCAGTAAAAAGCCTGAGAACATCGGACAAGACAGCGTCATCTCCTTCAATCTGAGCAATTGCAGATGCTACTGGTGAGAGTAGTTTAAGGCTGCTAACCACTCTCTCCCAAAACACATCATCCAGCAGTATTTTCTTGATGGTGGTTTCCATATCCCCAGACTGGGATATTGCCATTTCTTGCAGCGACTCCTTACCCTCCAGAAGGCTGTTGTACATTATGACAACACCACCCCATCTAGTGTTATTGGGCAGCTTCAGTGTGGTGTTCTTGTTCTTTGTCATTTGCTTGGAGTTGTAGGTTGCTGCAACTACCTGTTTTCCCCTGACATACTTAACAACTTGCTTGGCTCTCTTGTACAGTGCTTCCATGGTTCTCAAACCCATGATGTCCTTGAGGAGCAGGTTAAGCCCATGAGCTGCGCACCCAATAGACGTAATATGAGGGTCGGCCTCCTCCACTTGAGCCCAAGCAGCCTTCATATTCGCAGCATTGTCAGTAACTACTGCAAAGACCTTTTGTGATCCAAGATCGTTGATGACCGCTTTCAGCTCATCAGCAATGTATGTGCCTGTGTGTCTGTTGTCCTTCGTGTCTTTGAGCTTTCCTTGGACTCTGTTATACTCCGCCTCCAGCAAATAAGTAGACAAAGCATGTCTGGTGGGAGGACAGTATGCAGGGCGAATAACATTGAAAAATCTCTTCTAGTACACATTGGCTGTGAGCATGAGGGGTGAGCCTGTTGCATATACAGCTCGAGCAAGGCACTCCTCTGCATTCTTCTGGCTATGGTTATCCATTGTATCAAAGAACCTTCCAAGTGGGCCAGGAGTTGCTGATGATAAGCAGCCTGATGCTGAATGAGAACCATCATCTTCTTGAATGGAAGCAGAGGAACTCTGGGCTGACTGCTGTGAGCTTTGAGTGAAGTTGTTGCATTTGGATAAATGCTGCTGCATCTTTGTGGCATTCTTTACATATGGCTTTCTACAGTGTTTGCACATGTACACAGTCTTTCCATCTTTAATGCCTGGGGTAAAATGCTTCCACACATCTGACGGTAAACGTGGCATTGTTCTATGCAGAGAAATAAAGGGCATTCATCTCTGTGTCGAACTGCGGTCGATCAGCACGATTGCAACAGGGCGAGTACATTTTTGCTGATGCTCCATGTGATGGAAGCATGACCTGTACACACACGACGCTACATCACCAATAGTGTATTATTTTGTATATTTTAAATTGAAGGACAACAGAGTTCAACAAGTAACTGGTTTATTTGGTATAAAGTCTGATTTACTTACTGCATCATCACAACATCAGCAGAAAACAAAATGACTTCCCTCAGGACCCCTAACCTGGATCTTAAAAAAACTATAGCAGTCTTACAGATGCCTGCAGGCCAATCACAATTCGATATGCAAATATTACAAATAGAGGGAGCTAATTGCTCATCCACTCATCCAACCAATCAGGACACATTTGTTCACAGTCACACACAAAACTTGTAATTATTAAAACAAGCCAAGTAAGAAGATAAACATATATTGATTAAGAAATTCCTTAATAATTAAGATTCCATCTCTGTTAGTAATTTTAAGAGAGGACCTGTGGGGGGGGAAAAAAAAGAAATACAAAAAAAACAATATTATGCTAGCATGTGCTTTTTTGGGCAAAATTCCCAAGCTAAACTTCCCGTGGAAAATTTCCGGAAATTTACCGGAAACTTTCCACCCCTTTGCAACCCTAGATGGTGTGGTCAGCTGTGTCAAAGGCTGTATACATGTCAAGAAGGATGAAGAGGAATTGTGCGCTACTGGGCACAATCACACAGGATGTAATCTGTGACTTTGATAAGTGCTGTGGAAAGGACAGAAACCTGATTGGAGAGGTTCAAACATGGAATTGCAGGAGAGATGGGTATGGATTTGGGAGGTGACTTTGGAGTGGAACGAGAGGTTGGAGATGGGGTGATAGTTTGCAAGGACAGGGGGTCAAGGGTGGGTTTTCTGAGGTGGGGGGGTAATGATGGCAGATTGGAAAGGGAGGGGCATGGTACCAGAGGAGAGGGAACCGTTAACAATATCAGCAAGCATGGGAACCAGTAAGGAAAGTTGGGTAGTCATCAGTTTAGTGGGAATAAGGTTGAGAGAGCAGGAGGTGGGTCTCGTGGACAGAGGGCATGATGGGAGATAGAGAAACTAGAGAAAGATGTGAGTTCAGGGCTAGTGCAGGGGGGTAATGTTTGGGGGAAGTTTGGTTTGGTGGGCTAGGGCTAGGGCAAGGGAGGGCTGCAGCAGAAGCAGCTAAATGGATGGTCCTAATCTTAAAGACAAAGATGTCCATTAGCTCCTCACACTTCGTGTTGGAGGTGAGGATGGAGGGGGCAGGGTAGAGGGATTTAAGAAGATAGTTGGTAGTGAAGAGATGCCAGGGGTTATCTTTGCACTCCAGGATGATCCTGGAGTAGTGAGCAGTTTTGGCAGAGGAGAGCAGGACCCGATGACTCTTTATGCGGTCCAGCCAGATTTGGCAATGAATGGCTAAACCAGTTGTCAGTCATAAACGTTCAAGGCTCCGACCCTTGGACTTAAGAAAGCGGAGATGGGGGCTATATGGGGGAATGAACAAGGTGGTAGAGAGTAAGGGTTTTAGTGGGGACAAGCGCATCAAAGGTGTAGTTGAAGTTGTGATTGAGCAGATCGGTAGCTGCAAATATATTGTGGTGAATGAAGGGCCAAAGGCTAAACAGTTGGGAATTTGAAAGTGCTGTTGAGTGATTTGGGGGAGAGTTATTTCCAGGGTGAATGCCGTTGGAAGAGGGATACAAGGAAGTGATCAGAGATGGCCTTCTCTGTGATTGAGATGATGGGAGAAGAGACCCATGTGAGATGGCAAGGTTGAAGGTGCAGCTGTGATTATGAGTAAGAGAGCTTATATGGAGGAAGAGGTTAAGGAAGGGCAGTGAACTCGGAGGATCGAGGGCAAGGTGAGTTGAGATAGAGGTTGAAATAGCTGAGGATGAGAAGTCACTTGGTGCTGAGGCTGAGGGAGGAAAGTAGTGAAGATATTTTGCTAAGAAACTGGCATGGTACTTTAAGTGGGCGGTAGAGAATGAGGATTTTAAAGGAGAACCGAGAGGGGTGGAACAAGGTGAGATGCTGAAAGGAGGAGAAAGTGCTAGAGGAGTAGGGCGACAGACCAAGGTGAGATTTGGTGATAAGGGCCACGCCACCACCGTGGCAATTTGGCCGTGGCAGGTGGTGGAAGGTATCCCAAGGCTTCAATAAGCTGGATATTCAAACCCATCTGAATGTACACTGTTTTTATTCCATGTCCAGTACTACACATGTATACCAGAAATTGGTTGAATTATATGCACATCCTGACTGACAGTAAGCCATTTAATTATAGTATGGAGGAGCCAGGATCTGTCCAGTATCTTAGTGAGGCACACCAGTTGTTTAATTGGCATTGATCTTTCATGCAGATGTCTAGCACTAATACTCTGACATATACCAAGTTCGCCATAAAAAGGTTGTATACTGGTTTTGATGCGTTTTAGTTGGGTATCTTTTCCATCACACGTGGACCTTTAGGATTAGTCGCTTCTGAAAATTAGAGGGCATGTAAGAACATAAATAGGAGCAGGAGCAGGCCAATTGGCCCCTCGAGCCTGCTCCGCCATTCAATAAGATCATGGCTGATCCGATCCTAACCTCAAATCTACTTTCACTCTCCATCCCACCCGAACCCAGGTGATCTCCCGGGAGAGGCGAAAAACCAGATTAAAAAAACCCAATGGCCAATTTGGGAGAGAAAATCTGGGAAATTCCCCTCCGACCCATCTAGGCGATCGAAACTTGTCCAGGCGATCACTCTCTGTCCCTGTATTTCCTGCAGTACTTACCTTCTGTAAGAGGTGATCTCCACCCCAGCCAGGAACAGGCCCAATTTACTCTTGAAGGACTCCTAGCTGGCAGCCTGTTCCCGAGGTCTCCACTAATCCCTGTGAATAGAACCATCTCCTGAAATCTAACACAGAATTAGAACACAAGAAGTAGGAGCAGGACCAGGCTACACGGCCCCTGGGCCCGCTCCGCCACCCACAGGGCCATGACCGATCCGAGCCTAGCCTCATGTCCGATTTCCTACTCGCTCCCCGTAACCCCTAATTCCCCTTACTTCTAGGAAACTGTCTATTTCTGTTTTAAATTTATTTAATGATGTAGCTTCCACAGTTCTCTCGGGCAGCAAATTCCACAGACCTACCACCCTCTGAGTGAAGAAGTTTCTCCTCCTCTCAGTTTTGAAAGAGCAGCCCCTTATTCTAAGATTATGCCCCCTAGTTCGAGTTTCACCCATCATCGGGAACATCCTCACCGCATTCACCCGATCAAGCCCCTTCACAATCTTATATGTTTCAATAAGATCGCCTCTCATTCTTTTGAACTCCAATGAGTAGAGTCCCAATCTACTCAACCTCTCTTCATATGACCACCCCCTCATCCCCGGGATTAACCGAGTGAACCTTCTTTGTACTGCCTCGAGAGCAAGTATGTCGTCTTAAGTATGGACACCAAAACTGTATGCAGTATTCCAGGTGTGGTCTCACCAATACCTTGTACAACTGCAGCAATACCTCCCTGTTTTTATATTCCATCCCCCTAGCAATAAAAGCCAACATTCCATTGGCCTTCTTGATCACCTGCATACTAACTTTTTGTGTTTTGTGCACCAGGACCCCCAGATCCCTTTGTACTTCAGTACTTTCCAGTTTCTTGCCATTAAGATAATAACTTGCTCTATGATTTTTCCTGCCAAACTGCATAACCTCACACTTTCCAGTATTATATTCCATCTGCCAAATCTCTGCCCACTTACTTAGCCTGTCTATGTCCCTTTGCAGGTTTTTTATGTCCTCCTCACTCACTACTTTCCCTCCCATCTTTGTATCATCTGCAAACTTTGATATGTTACACCCGGTCCCTTCCTCCAAATCGTTAATATAGATTGTAAAGAGTTGGGGTCCCAGCACTGACTCCTGCGGAACACTACTAGTTACTGATTGCCAGTCTGAGAATGAACCATTTATCCCAACTCTCTGCTTTCTATTAGATAGCCAATCCTCCACCCATGCCAGAATATTACCCCCAATCCTGTGATTTTTTTTTATCTTGAGCAATAATCTTTTATGTGGCACCTTGTCAAATGCCTTTTGGAAGTCTAAATACACTATGTCCACTGGTTCTCCTTTATCCACCCTGTATGTTACGTCCTCGAAGAACTCAAGCAAATTTGTCAAACATGACTTCCCCTTCGTAAAACCATGCTGACTTTGTCCTATTAAATTATGTTTATCCAAATGTCCCGTTACTGTCTCCTTTAATAATGGACTCTAAAATTTTACCAACCACAGATGTTAGGCTAACTGGCCTATAGTTTCCAGCCTTCTGTCTACTACCCTTTTTTTAAAAAAGTGTGTTACATTAGCAGTTTTCCAATCATCTGCCGGGACCTTTGCTGAGTCCAGGGAGTTTTGGAAAATTATTACCAAAGCATCCACAATCCCTACCGCCACTTCCCTCAAGACCCTATGATGTAAGCCATCAGGTCCAGGGGATTTATCCGCCTTAAATCCCATTATTCTACCGAGTACCACTTCCTTAGTGATTTTAATTGTATTTAGCTCCTCCCCCCCCCCCCCCCCCCCCCCCAACCCAAAGAGCCCCCTGTTTGTCCAGTGTTGGGATATTCTTAGTGTCCTCTACTGTAAAGACTGATACAAAATATTTGTTCAGTGTTTTTGCCATCTCCATGTTTCCCACCATTAATTTCCCGGTCTCATCCTCTAAGGGACCAACATTTACTTTAGCCACCCTTTTTCTTTTTGTATAACTATAGAAACTCTTGCTATCTGTTTTTATATTTTTTGCTAATTTACTTTCATAATCTATCTTCCCTTAATCTTTTAGTTATTTTTTGCTGTCTTTTAAAGACTTCCCAATCTTCTATCCTCTCTCTAGATTTGGCTACCTTATATGCCCTTGATTTTACTCAGATACTATCCTTTATTTCTTTACTCAGCCATGGATGGCTGTCTTTTTTACACCCTTTTTTTTTCTCGGTGGAATATATTTTTTTGATAGTTGTAAAATAACTCCTTAAATGTACACCACTGATCATGTACCGTCCTACCCTTTAATCTATTTTCCCAGTCCACTCTAATCAATTCTGCTCTCATACCTTCATAGTCTCCTTTATTCAAGCTCGGTACATTTGTTTGAGATCCAACCTTCTCACCCTCTAATTGAATATGGAATTTAACCATGTTATGGTCACTCATTCCAAGGGGATCCTTTACTAGGACATTTTTAATTAATCTTGTCTCATTACACAGGACCAGATCTAAGGTTGCTTGCCCCCTGGTCGGTTCAGTTACATACTGCTCAAGAAACCCATCCCTAATACACTCAATGAACTCTTCCTCAAGGCTGCCCTGCCCAATTTGATTTGTCCAGTTAATATGAAAGTTAAAATCCCCCATAATTATAGCTGTTCCCTTATTACAAGCCCCAACTATTTCCTGATTAATACTCCGTCCAACAGAGTTGCAACTGTTAGGAGGCCTATAGACTACGCCCACTAGTGTTTTTTCCCCTTATTATTCCTTATCTCCACCCAAACCGTTTCATTATCCTGATCCTTTGACCCAATATCATTTCTCTGTATTGCAGTGATTCCTTCCTTTATTAACATAGCCACCCCACCTCCCCTTCCGTCCTTCCTGATTGTTAAATACCCTCGTATGTTTAATTCCCAGTCATGGTCACCCTGCAGCCATGTTTCTGTAATGGCCACAAGATCATACCCATATGTAGTTATTTCTGCCATTTTGTTACGAATGCTACATGCATTCAGATAAAGAACTTTCAAATATGTTTTGTGACACTTAGTTCCTGCTTTTTCCCCTTTTACTACTTTACCTTTTACTCCATACATTCTGTCCCTTCCTGACACTCTCTGGTTTTTAATTCCCCCACTGCTACCTAGGTCTATGACCTTCTCCGTTGTCATTTTTATTATTTGCTCTCTAGAAACCTCCCCCCCCCCCCACTAATTAGTTTAAAGCCCTCTCTACAGCCCTAGTTATGATTTGCCAGGATTCTAGTCCCAGCACTGGCCAAGTGAAGTCCATCCCAACGGAACAGCTCTCTCCTGTCCCAGTACTGGTGCCAGTGTCCCAAGAAGCAAAACCCATTTCTCCCACACCAGTCTTTGAGCCACGCATTTAATTCTCTAATTTTATTTATCCTAGCCAAATTCGCTCGTGGCTCAGGTAATAATCCAGAGATTATTACCCTTGAGGTTCTGTTTTCTAATTTGACCCCTAGCTGCTCATACTGCTTTAACAGAACCTTCTTCCTTGTCTTATTTACGTCGTTGGTACCAACATGGACCAAGACAACTGGACCCTCTCCCTCCCACTCCAAGTTTCTCTCCAGCCCAGAAGAGATGTCCTTAACCCTGGCACCGGGCAGGCAACACAGCCTTCGGGACTCTCGCTCTCGGCTGCAAAGAACCCTATCTATCCCCCTAATGATACTATCCCCTACCACTACAACATTTCTATTTACTCCCCCCTCTTGAATGGCCCCCTGTTCCACGGTGCTGTGGCCAGGTTGCTCATCCTCCCTGCAGTCCCTGCTCCCGCCCCCACAGGGAGTAAGAACCTCGAACCTGTTTGACAGGAACAAGACTTGCGGCTCCTCCAACACTACCTCCTGGATCCCCGTACCTGCCTCACTCATAGTCACACCGTCCTGTCCCTGACCACGGACTACATCTGAATTAATTAATTTCATAGGTATGACTACCTCCTGAAACAGAGTCCAGGTACTTTTCCCCTTCCCTGATGTGTCGCAGTGTCTGAAGCTCTGTCTCCAGGACATCAACACGGTGCCGGAGTTCTGCTAGCAGCAAACACTTGTCGCAAATGTAATCACCGTGAGCCTCAATGGGGTCCACCGGCTTCCACATTTCGCAGCAGTAACACATCACCAGCTCACCCATTCTATATAATTAATTAAATTTCTTCTTATTAGTTATGAAGACCCTCTGCCTTGTTATAGATGATATCACACCACTATTTAATAGGACTTACCAACTTATAAAGGTATAAAAGAGCAGGAAGAGGACCTACCAACCAGCTGATCACCTACCTCCCTTTTGAATGCTGTCTGTGGGGCCTGTTCGGTTGATTCGCCTCGCTGCTCCGCTTCCGCAGTGCTGGCTAAGCCTGAGAGTGGGAGACAAAACAGGGCAAAAAACCCCCCCTCAACTCCCACTTGTCCGAACTCTCTCACTCCACGCCGACCACACTCGCGCTGCCGCACTCGGCCTGCCCCTTTTTAAACCCGGATTCTACTTCCAGTTTAAACTCCCCAACAATTTAATTTACTTTAATAAATTAAACTTACTTCAAAAAATTAAATTTTCCCTTCACTTAAATTCTCTAAATAAACTTAAAAAGCTTTTCTCTCACTTACCAAAACTCTCGCTTACACTCAACGCCAACTGCACTCGCCATAAATTTAACATAAATTTAGATGCTTGGGCATGGTTGAGAGGTACAGAAGTGATTAATTACTCAGGATTAGTTAAGTGTTTTAAAAAAATTTTAGCAGTTTTTTTTAATTGCAAAATAATTAATTGTCAGCAGAGGAAGGGGCAGAGTAGTCTTGAATAATCTGCATTACTAAATTTAAGGTTGTATGCACAATGGTGAAATTAAATTAGCACAACTATATAATTGGAGTCCAAATAGGCCTTTTCCTTTTATCACAAATATATCTATCAACCTTTGGACTTTTTGCTTGATAAATTCAGGACCTTTAGTATAATTTCCAGTGGCATGTATTCTGGCAGATCTTAGTTGGCTTCATGTTCCTCCAGAGTTAGGTGCAGGGACAAGAGTTAAGGCCTTGGTAGTGCAAATAAGATTTTTAAAAATCCCAGTATAGTGTCACTAAATCCAAAATGGGTTTGATTCTATCACCTTCCCAATATCTACCTTGGGTGATGGTCTGGTGGTGATTTACCTTTTTTAAATTTCCTGTGTGACATGAGGGAACAGTACAACCCCCCATAATCCAGTGGATGTGCTGGTGATACTTGTACAAGTCCAACTCTGGTTAGTCGGCAATGTGCTGCACTGTGGGCAGTGAAAGTATTGATTGCACGATGTGTAATCAGCCATCCTCAAAATTGGGGTATCATTGTCTATCTGCAGGAATGTAAGCAATGCAGCAGAGATACTTACTTGCAGTATTTGACAGTTTTGAGTATTTCACAAAAAAATCTGGCAGCTTGAGGTTTATCACAACTTCTCTGGTTTTGGAAACCCCTGCCTGACTCAAATCAAATTAAGTTAACAGACAAGTAACTGGAAAAAGTTTGAGCCCAGTGAATCCATTTTTTTTTCAATTTTTAATATATTTTAAATTTTCTTCTAAAACTTTAAAATAAAGGAAAATTACTTGATGGACAAGGAGGCGGTCCTCTCTCCGATGTTCCAGATTATTATTTGACTATTTCTCTCCCTCCAAGTTTTTACAAATGGGTTCTTCTCCAACATGTGATTTTTGTCAAGTGCCTGTATCATTCTGCTCAATTCCTAGACAATGTGACATATCCCAAGTCATGAATCCAAAGCCCCATGAATCCAGAGCCCCATTATAGTCTCTCAAAACTTTTTAATGGAAATAACAATTCTGCTAACCTAGAAATCTCCCAAGTCTCCTCTATAATCCACTATCACTTCTCATCAACAACATTTACACTTTAGGCAAGTAAGTGTCTGACCACTCGTTGGATTCTTCTTCTATAACAGTACACATTACTTGAGCTCATTCCATTGAGCATGTAACATAACTAATCATAGATGACTATTAATATATGATAGGTTCCCAACATGTTGAAATCAATCTATACACTTCTAAATTCTCAAGCAGTTATTGAGTTAAGACTCCCAAAATTTCTGTAGAGACTTTGGGAAACCTGTCTGACTTTTCATTATCTTTTAAAACATTGGCCCAGGATTTACTGTAACTGTTTATCGAATGGTGTCCGCCGTTAATCTCCATTTAATCTCCCATGATATTTTGCGTGGCAAGTTGCTGGAAGTGTGAGATGGAAGTGGCGCGGTGCCATCTACAGGACATCTGGGAACGAAGTGAACAGAGCAAGCGACCATGTATCTCCTTAACCACAGAAAATGCTGGAAAAACTCAGGCCTGCTGAGTTTTGCCAGCATTTTCTGTTATTTTGGATTTCCAGCATCTGCAGTATTTTGCTATCTCCTTAACCAATCAGGTTGAAGGATTGTGAAATGAACAGTGCAAGGACTGACAAGGAAGTGTAAGTTACAGTGGGTGAATTCAATGTTAAATCGGGTACAGAAAGAGAAATAAACAGAGGGCATGAAAATTTGGATTGAGAGAGATTGGAAAAAAGAGATGATAAGAGTTTTTAAAAAGTGTTACTTTTACTTTTGAAAAATAATCTCCAACAACAATTAAAACCTGAAGGAATGAGACTCCGCACTGGTAATAGTTAATTTTCAGTGCCAGAGAAGTTGATTGGCAGTAATTAACACTTATCACATTGTTAAAAGGGTACTTTAGACTTGAAATAATTTGACTCTTAACTTTTTGTGGCGAGTTAACTTCATATCTACTGTGCAAGTACAGGAACTTTACGCTGCTCAATGCATTAGAATGGGGAGCCAGAAAGTGAGACGTTTTCGCAAAGGTAACGGCGGAGCGGCGCATCTCCGATGATAACTTCTCAATTTCCATGTTTAATCGCGCATCTGCCCTCACCTGAAGTTGCTGTGGCATTTGCCCATAAATAATGGTGAGTGCTGTTAATCTCTGTTATTTTGGCACCTAACTTTGGGCCAATAAATGTGAGGATGCTCCTGAGATTGGAAATAAGGCAATTCTTAAACAGTATCAAGCAAGCTTCATTCTTGTCCACCTGACCTGGAAATGTTTTTTTAAAGTAAAAAATAATATTTAATTCCATAGCAGTGAGAAACCTTACCTTAAGGAAACAAATCGTTTTTCTAATTCTGGCCTTGTTCGATAGCTTTGCAGACTTTATTTCAAGGTGCAGTGACCATTTTCATAGAATCATAGAAATTTACAGCACAGAAGGAGGCCATTCGGCCCATCGTGCTTGTGCTAGCTCTTCGTTACACATCCCTGCTTTTTGTCCGTAACCCTGTAAGTTCCTCATCCTCAAGTACCTGTCCAACTCCCTTTTAAAACTATTTATGGATTCGGCTTCCATCACCTTTTCAGGTAGAGCGTTCCAGATCCTGACCACTGAGTGAAAACCTTTCTCCTCATCTCCCCTTTAGATCTTTTGCCAATGATTTTGAATCTATGGCCTTTCGTTATTGACTCACTCGCTGGAGGGAGTAATTCTTTTCTACTCTATTTAAAAACTCTCACTTTAAAAACCTCTTAGTTCACCTCTTAACCTTCTCTGTTCCAAGGAGAACAGTCCTAACTTTTCCAACCTTTGCTCATAACTGAAGTCCCTCATCCCTGGTAAGCCTCCTCTGTACCCTCTCTAAGGCCTTTACATCTTTCCTGAAGTGTGGTACTCAGAATTGTCCACAGTACTCCTGCTGAGACCTGACCAGTGATTTATAAATTCTAGCACGATCTCTTTGCTTTTATATTCTATTCCTCCATTTATAAACTCAAGTAACCCATATGCTTTTTCCACCTTATCAACTTGCCGTGCCACCTTTAAGGATTTGTGTATATGGACACCAAGGTCTCTCTCTGCTCATCTACACTTTTCAAAATTGTACCATTTATAGTATACTGTCTTTTCATATTAGTCCTCCCAAAGTGCATCAGTTTACACTTCTCCACATTGAACTCCATCTGCCATGCTTCTGCCTATTTCACTATGCTGGCTGTCATCCTGAAGCCTGTAACTAACCTCATCACTATCTGCTACTTTGCCAAGTTTCGTCTCATCTGTAAACTTTATAACGCTGCACACTACACCTGAGTCTAGGTCATTTATAAAATTTGCAATGAGTAATGGACTAAAAACTAACACTTGGGGAACACCACTGCAAACCAGTCTGAAACATCCATCCACCACCATCCTTTTGCTTCCTGTCACTGAGCCAATTATCCATATTGCCACTTTCCTCTTAATTTCATGGGTTTCCTTCTTAATAAGCCTCCTGTGTGGCATTTTATCACTTTTTATTAAATCACTGAAATTAGCTCTTCCCCAGTTGAGCATTTTTACCATTGATAGTTTCTGGTCTCTTTTTCTCTTTCTATAATTACCTTAAACTGAATGATGTTCTGGTCAATGTTAGCTAGATGATCTCTTGCTCTACTTCATTTTTCAGGAGAAGATACAACACGGCTTCCTTCTTTGTTGGATTAGAGACATATTGATCGAGAAAGTTCTCCTGTACGTGTATCAGAAATTCCTCTCCTTCTCTACCCTTAGCATTATGTTTCTCCCAGTCTATATTAGGGTAATTCAAGTCTTCTAATATTACTACTGTTTTTGTTACACGCCTTTGAAATTTGCTGACAAATTCTATCTCATTGTTCAGAGCTCTTTTTTAAAAAAAAAAAAAAAAAAACAGCTCCCCACAATCTACAGCTCCCCCTCTGTTCCTCAACTCAAGCCAAATGGATTCAGTCCTAGAATGATCTAGTATATCCTTTCTGTTTAGAACTGTAACATCATCCTTAATCAATACTGTTATGCCACTCTTTTTCCTTCTCTATCATTCCTGAATGCTTGGTAACCAGGAATATTAAGAACCCATTCCTGGCCTTGTTTGAGCCATGTCTCTATTAATGCAACCACATTATAATACCATGTTGCAATTTATGCCTGAAGCTCACCAACCTTATTAGTACACTGCGGTCTTTGATGTAGATAGTTTAGTGACTTTTGCCAATTTCCTCATCTTTATTTCTATATCTATTTCTAATTTTACTGTTAATTATATATCTCTCTGATCTCCTTTCTGCTATTTTCTGGTTCCCCTTCCCCTGCCAAATTAGTTTAAACCCTCCCCAACAGTACTAGTTAACCTCTGATAACCTCTCAACCTTGGATAGAATTATAATAAATTGTGGTTATCATCGGAAAGAGTACTGTTGATTCCAGTAGTTAATATTTAGAAATTCAAATGGGAAATAACATTACAGCACTATACAGGGTATAACTGTACTGCTGTTTCATAGCGTAGATCTTGACTTTGTGCGATTTTGTAAAATGGCTAATAGCGAGTCAGCAGTCTGTTTTACATCTCTCCGAATGGAAATAAAATCGGGAGAGATGTAAAACGGGCCGCCGACTCGCTATCGCCCGTTTTACACTACGGCACAAAGTCGAGATCTACCTCCCCACCTCTGGGCTGGTGTCCAGGACTATTCCAAGTTTTATTATGGAGCTGCTCACTGCTATATGCTCCAGTGGGATACTAAATTGTATTTGTGCAGGGAAGTTTTCAAATGGTGGGTTAAATATGAAAAATTAGTGGTATGTTATAAGATGGAATGTTCCTCCAACTTTTTTAGTTTATTGAGTGGGCACTATTGTTATACTGAAGATATCCTTTCCTCCCCATCCCCCACCATGCAACGCTTTGGAGGAGGGGACCGAGTGTAACACGTCAAAGTTTGCAGATGATACTAAGATGGGAGGGAAAGTAGTGAGTGAGGAGGACATAAAAAACCTGCAAGGGGACATAGACAGGCTAAGTAAGTGGGCAGAGATTTGGCAGATGGAATACAATACTGGAAAGTGTGAGGTTATGCACTTTGGCAGGAAAAATCGTAGAGCAAGTTATTATCTTAATGGCAAGAAACTGGAAAGTACTGAAGTACAAAGGGATCTGGGGGTCCTGGTGCACGAAACTCAAAAGGTTAGTATGCAGGTGCAGCAAGTGATTAAGAAGGCCAATGGAATGTTGGCTTTCATTGCTAGGGGGATAGAATATAAAAATAGGGAGGTATTGCTTCAGTTGTACAAGGTATTGGTGAGACCGCACCTGGAATACTGCATACAGTTTTGGTGTCCATACTTAAGAAAAGACATACTTGCTCTCGAGTCAGTACAAAGAAGGTTCACTCGGTTAATCCCGGGGATGAGGGGATGGACATATGAGGAGAGGTTGAGTAGATTGGGACTCTACTCATTGGAGTTCAGAAGAATGAGAGGCGATCTTATTGAAACATATAAGATTGTGAAGGGGTTGGATCGGGTGGATGCGGGGAGGATGTTCCAGATGATGGGTGAAACTAGAACTAGGGGGCATAGTCTTAGAATAAGGGGCTGCTCTTTCAAAACTGAGATGAGGAGGAACTACTTCACTCAGAGGGTGGTAGGTCCATGGAATATGCTGCCCCAAAAAGCTGTCGAAGCTACATCATTACATAAATTTAAAACAGAAATAGACAGTTTCCTAGTAGAAAAGGGAATTAAGGGTTACGGGGAGCGGGCAGGAATTTGGACATGAGTCTAGGTTCGGATAGGTCATGGCCCTGTGGGTAGCGGAGCGGGCCCAGGGGCCGTGTAGCCTGATCCTGCTCCTGTTTTCGTGTGTCTAATGCTGTTAGATTCAGGAGATAGTCCTGTCATAGTGGATTGGCGGTTAGGATCAGATCAGCCATGATCTTATTGAATGGCGGAGCAGGCTCGAGGGGCCAATTGGCCTACTCCTGCTCCTATTTCTTATGTTCTTATGTTCTTATGTTTAAATATAGAAATATTTTTGATGCAATTTCAAAATAATTAATTGAGTTGTAGTTGTCCAGGTGCTTCCTTTGCTGTTAATTGGGCATGTGATGCATAAGTCAGCAGATACTTCAGTGCTGTCAGTGTAGCATAAAAAATCTGAAAAATTCTCATCTCAGAATTTATACAACTAGCAGCTGTGGTTATGTTCATTAAAAAATAAATTTGTACGGAGAACTTTGGTAGACAAGTTCTATAAAATGCAACAGAGATTATTGTGAGATTATTTTCAAAGCTTATCTGTGGTGCGAAAAAAAAGTGAATGTGGCACAAGTAGTTATTTTCAAATTGCTTGGGTCTTAATAATTTATTAAAATGTCAAATTGATGTATATAATTACAGGAGATTACTTGCTGCATTTCAAAATGAAAATTTTCTTTGTTCCCATTCTGTGCAAGTGCGGCTGAGTTTGTCCATCTGGATTGATGTATGAGGCTAGGTGCAACTACAACAGCAAAGGGCAGCAAAATATAATCTAGATCCATGTGATACTATCCTTGACATTTCCAGCTGCTCGGTGCAGTGCTGCTTTCTGCAATGTGTGTCTCGGAAGCAAGGGATTATTTCCTCTGGAATTATAGGGGAAATTTTCTGATTGTGCGTTCCTGGAGCAGAACCTTGCCCACCGATGATGGATTTTAGGAAATTACAGGCAAGTGCGCATCCCATGCTTTTTCCATCCACAAATGGGAAATTGTGGGCTTTGCACACGCTAGTTCCCATTATGTGCTCCCAAGACGCGCAAGATGAAAACTTGGCTTAGTTTTCCTTGTTGCAGTGCAAATTTCACAATTTTAGTACAAATGTAATCTTTTTGATGTTTCTAGGTCATTATTTGACTTTCACGTAAATTACAATATATTTCTTTCTGGTATTTAGGGAAATCAGCAGTAGAAGTAGCCGCATTGGCATAAATTTCAATGTGGCAAGGAGAGTAGAGAAATGAAAAATTCCAAATATATGTGTATGATGTAAAAATACATGAGGTGCAGGAAGTGTTCCAATACATTTAAATTTTTAAGCTTTCCAGAATTCTAGCTTTGTTTTGCCTTATTGATTATCTGTTTCATAATTCACTTTTGTGCTTTATCTAAAAAATGTTGCTGGAATTTCCTATTATATTTTGGCACCCCTAACTATGTCCCCCGAGTCCTCAACCTGTGCCTGACAGAACTTTCCTGAATCCAAATTTTCATTTCATATAAAAAGCCACTAATAAATCTCTCTTCCACCTCCTCTTCACAGAATAAAGTCCCAGGATAGATTATTTTTCCTCATAACTATGATCTCATGCTGACAATCCACCTTGTAGCCCACTTCTTGACTCCCTTCAGTAAATCTACATGTTTCTGATAATATAGAGACAAAAACTAATGTCTAGCTGCAGATGCAATCTCACCAAGGCCTGATACAACTTCAATGTCATCTTCTTAGACTTAAAAGTTACATCCCCACATTTACTTTTTAGTTTCTTCACAGCCTTTGAGCACTGAACTAGTGGTTTTAATAGCCTATCCACCAAAACCACAATATCTCTTTCCCGTTGCCTTCAAGCATACGGCATTTAATTTGTCATCCACGTTCTCTCTTCCTAATCCATGTTGAATTGTATTTGCCAACTCTCTGCCCTAACCTGTCCTGATCTCTTTGGATTATCAAACATTGGTTATCATTATTGATTGAACCTAGTTTGGCATCATCTGCAAACTTTAGGCACCCTGCACAGTATTCTGACTTCAAAAGTTTGAAATAAATAGCAGCAGTCCCAACATCAATCCCTTGGGGACTCCACTGGCAACGGTGTTTCACTCTGACATGTTACCCATGCACCATCTTGGTCACGCAAAAATCCGGCCTAATACTTGCTATCGATCCCACTGGCACCGTACAACGTTCCACCTTGTTCATAGGCCAGGTTTTAGAGTTGGGATTATGAAGCAAAATTAATTTCTTGCTTTCAAACTCAATTAAAATGTTGCACTAAAAAGAAAATCCAATCCCTCCTCCCTCACCAAGCTCTGCAGTTTATCTCAGACAGTACGGTGATTCAAACACATGAATAGAGCAAATGTAGGAATATTATTATTTAGTGATTGGTTTTTAACAAGGGTCGCGGGGGTTGGTGGGGGAGGGGCTGGCTGCTGTCTGATATTTTGAGACAAGCATAAGGCAAAGAGAAAACTCTTGGGCCACGATGTTGTAAATAGATACGAGTTGGGAGTGGGTCAGGTGATTTCGGGCTTCCAGTCCTGCCCCCAACTGCATCCAGCCCACTGATGTGATTTTATGCTGATTCACCTTGTTAAGCCCTGCGGGCTTGCCAGCCAATTAAGAGGAAGCCGGTCAGATGACGCGTCATCTGCTGGTTTTCTTAAAGGGACCATGCACAATTTTTTTTGACTGCTGATTTCTCCGTGTTTGCAGCACCTCAGTGCTGTCAATCACTGCACAAAGGTGACCTCTTGCACCCAGGCTCTCCAATGACTCCCTCCATAGGCTGGAATAGATGGCAACTGCAGGTGAGGTGACAGAAGCGATCTGTCACTGGTGAGAGAGGTTTTCCCAATGAGGTGGTACAGGACATAGATTTCAAAACTTGTTACCTAAAGAAATGTGTAAATGCATTAAAAATGAATTTCCCAACATTTTCTTACCTCTGAGACTCACCAGTGCACCATTGGATCCTTCACTTCTGCAGCTGTCATCAATGCAGAAACATTACAGCAGACTCACGACATGCTACATTTGCCTGGCGTGGCGTCCGGACGTCGGGAAACCCGAGGCAGAAGCGGCAAATTTTTTTTTTAAATAGCCTGTCAATTACTAGCAACTACCTGGTAATTGGCTTTAATCCTCTTCCCGCCGCTAGGTGTCTGGTCCGTGCGCAAATTGGGGACTCGACACTTGGGAAAATTGTTTGGAGGCGGGATCGTAACCCTCCGTCAATCAAAACGATTTTACCCTTTGACTTGCCTCCAAACTCGCCCTCTGTGCGCTGGCAAAATCCAGCCCTTCGTATCAGAAGGGTAATGCTGAGTAAGGTCTTTTCATATTTGTTCTTTGTATGTGGGCGACACTGGCAAGGCCACATATACAGCCTCGCCTCGATAATGGTTGCTTTTACAATGTAGTGGCTTGCTAGGTCAACTCAGAGGATAAGAGTCACACACAGGCCAGACTGAATATGGGTGGCAGGTTCCCTTCCCTTAAGGATATTTGTGAACCGGTTGAGATTTAATGGAAGCATTCATTGTCATTTTCTTCTGGTGCCAGCCCACAAATTACAATATTTATTAAATTCAGAATTGAGCAGTGTGGTCTAGATGCAAACTCTTTGATTACTGATTGGATCAAAATTACTTTTCTCAATAGTCCAATAAGAAAATTGGTTGTGTTGAGTATTTAAATTACTCTTCACTTGTCATTTTTGGATTTAAAGCTCATAAAACCTATGGAAGCATTTTGCTTATGTAGATAGCTTTCCATTGACACACGGTGTAACTTTATATAGTGCTTGAAAGCTTCCAACTGCTTGAAAGCAGCAAGACAGTGTGCCAAATGAACAGGAGGAAAAAGATCTTGAAGGAAGTACTATACTGTCACCACTGCTGAATGTTTTATCAAGGAAGTAGGTTGACTTTTATTTGTAAAAGCTCTCATTTATGTGTGTGTTTTTAAGGCCTTTTTAAATCGACATTAAGCATCCGTTCTCTACAGTTCTTATTAAAGGCTAACATTTTCCACTGCCACTGACTGCAGCACTCTGGACTCCTGAAAAGGCAGATCCTGGGCACATTTAGAGGTTTGATGTTCATCATCTTTATATTTATGATGATGTGTCACTGGTGACAGACGCTCTACAAGCCTGCCACCAGTGGTACACTAAGTGTCACTAGAGACACTGTATGATAGCTTTATTAAGTGACTTTAAAGTCACATCAATGTTTCTTTGCCTGTATACTTATACTTTTCCTTGGAGGATGTGCAATAAAAAAGTGTTGACGATTAATTTATTTTCTGTTTTGGGGATATTGAATAACTGGTAAAGTTCACAGCAGATGTTTGTGTACTGTTCAGTACAGAAATACAGGAGCATTTTGAAAGTTAACTATAAAATAAGCCACATATTTTGAGCAATATTTTCTTTTGAGTTTTTATTCTGCAAAACTGTGAACAGTTGATTTTCCACGTCTGTTTGTGATTTAAGATATACAGCACTTAACTTTCCTGAAGACACAGTCTCCCTGTTCTGACTGAGCAATGTCATTTAGCTTGGAGATGGTTAAATGGGAGTGTTTCTAAATGCCCAGCAAAGGACAGTGCAGCAACTGGAAAACATTTAAAAGTCATTCATTGTGACTCTTCAACATCATAAAAACAAACATATGTCAATAATATGAGAGTCAGAACTTTATTTTTAACCTGAACTGTAAAATTGGTCGGTATTTGAAATTATAGACGCCAACATTTTTCATCTAAGAATGAGAGGAATGGATAAAAGAAATGTTCCAGTATAAAGCTCTGATTTTTACACAGCAAAAGGTTTTTAGAGGAGGTGGTTTTGGAAGATTGGTCTTTGGCAAAAGGTTTTGTATGGTAGCCATGTGTGCTTCTAATTACAAGTAGTGGGAGAGAATAGTTTCAAAAGGTAGCACAGACTTTAGCCTGGTTAACGGTTGGTCACCTTTTTATTGTAAGATCAACCAGATGTTTGAGACATGAGACACTCCAACTTCCAGTTTCGTACTTGTGCATGTGTGGACTTCTTTTCAGTTCCAACCCAGAATTTCTGTATACAAATAGTTGCAAGAGCAAAGTATTAAAGGGGAATCAAACATAACTTTGCAATGGGTTTTGCAATACAACAATTCTATGCTGTTTCAAAAGTACCATCTTAATAGAAATGTTTGAATAAAATTGCACATGCAAGTGTCCAGAAATAACACGATTGTGAAACCAACAGAAGACTGATTTCTTTCCCCTCTGTCTTTTGATTTTTCAAACTATATGATGTTTTGGATTTGACTGTAGGAGTTTCATTCAGAAATGCCAATTAAAATTATGGTAAAGGAGAAACTTACTCTAAAGGAAGCATAGTACAACACCCAAATGACTCCGCCATATATAAACTTGGAAAAGATTTTTATTAAAGGAAACTACGCAGTTCATTACCAGCACTCTGCCTTATCATGGGATCTTTGTCCTTAAGTGTCTCCATTGATTAGACATGGATCTGCACGCTTTTTCTGGATTTTGAGCCAAACCTGTTGAAACTGCCCAAATATATGGCACTATATATTAATTTTATACTCATCAAGGGGAGGGAAGTCTGCTGGGGAAGGTAATAATTCCTCAATGTTAGCATCTGGTACTGTCCTCAAATATTTCGTGTCAACTAAAATGTGAACTAGATGTTTGCCTTCATGTTAATCCACTGCAACAAATGTCCCCCGAGTCCTGGAATGTCTGACTTTGGATCAACAGTCAGGAACAAAAAGGTGCTGATCAGTGGCGCTGTTTGCTGTTGACATACAGCATTTGTCGTAGACTACACCCAACTTGAAATACTGGATCTCTTTGGGGATGTAGTGTGGTGCTGATTGGTTGGAGATTTGTTCCCCCAAAATTACACAACAAAACATAAGGGACACTGCTTTTCTTTTTAAACTACTTCCTTATAGAGTTTCTCTTAACTGTGTACTAGCTGTGATGTAAAATCCCATTCAGAAGCTTGTGTAGAGTTTTAAGACAAAATCTGATAACTGTGAACACTTGGTCAGTTTTAACTGGGTTGGACACACCTCGGCAAGCAGCCCAATTGTTCCATATGGATGGAGGTAACTCTTCCTGCAGTTGGATTCTGTCCATGTTGGTTGAGTTTTCTTTTTGTTGCTTCCCTACCATCTTGAGTGGTAGGCTCAGAGAAGATATGCTTATGGTTTTTGCCACCAATTTCAATGCTTGCTTGACTGGCAAGTTAACAGTTAATTTCAGTTAATTCGTGCAGTCGGAGGGCTGGAGTTTCATTGAGGAGTCGGGTAGGAGGCGGGACTACAACTTTTGGGGTTGTAGTCCTGCCTCCCTCGAGTTCCAGCCAACCCCCACGATTTTGACTTGATTGACCTTGTTGAGCCCGCCCAGCGGGCTCAGCAGGCCAATTAAGGGCCACCCGGCAACAGGTGACGTCACAGATTGAAATTTCATCTGTCAAGACCTTTTGACAGATGAAATATCAGCGTTTGACAGCTATTTGATGCTGTCAAACACTGACAATCTGTACTCCAGGTTAATTCCTTCCCCTCAGGATGATTGAGATCTCCCCGGAACAGAAAGCAGAGGCTGCAGATTGACAGCTCGCGGCCATTCTACTTTCTGTGCCAGTGAGATGAGGGACTCCCAAGACCTGAAGGAAAGAAGGCTGTAAAGGTTAGTAGAATTTCTTTAAATACATTACACAGACCAAACACACTTACCTCTGTACTCATGCACCCATCACTCACCTGAACACCGGACATCTCGACCCCCTTCAGCCCGACGGCCCGCCTCGCTAACTTGGCGTGGTTTGGAGCCGTCGGGAATCCCACATTTCAACAATAAAAGTGGGGATTAGGCACTAAACTGCATGTTAACTACCTGTTAACGGGCAGTTAATTGGCACGAATCCCCTTCCCGCCTCGGAGGCGGGTCCCAGTGCGGGGCGGGTACCCACCTCCTTTGAAACTGGCATGGAGGCGGGATGGGTCGGGCCCCCAATTTCGGGATTTTAAGCCCCCACACACCTCCAATCCCGACTCCACGGCCCAATGAAAATCCTGCCCTATCTGTTTCAAAATATCTGTTCTCTTCCTTTAAATGTTTGTTGAAAACTTTCTTGATTTGCTTCCATGTGAGTCTGATGGTCACCTTGTAGTCACAGAGCCAGTTTAGTAGAGGCTTTGTAGTTGGTAGTGTGTGTTTTTACTTGACCTGATGGAAGATATGGATCATGGTTTTTTTAGGATAATAAAATTTATGCTGATAGAGTAATTTAATTGCTAGCCAAGGTTCATGGTTTCTTTTTATAGCTTAGTGAATCCAGAACATACCATACTTAGATTAGAACATCTTCCCATTTCATGGAACTGTCTTCACAAAGACTGCTGCTGTTCTTCTATGCTGTGATTTTCATAAAATGTGGATAAGAAATCAATTGTTTTCATTTCACATTTGTCAGTTGCAATGGGGAAAAAAATCAAGTACTGCAGGGCAGTTGCCATATTATTACATAGAATTACATAGAATATACAGCACAGAAACAGGTCATTCGGCCCAACTAGTGTCTGCTGATGTTTATACTCCATGAGTCTCTTCATTTCATCTACCTCGTCTCAGCCTTTCATCATAACTTTCTATTCCCTTTTCTCTCGTGTATTCGTCTAGTTTCCTTTTGAAATCATCTAAGCTATTTGCCTCAACCACTTCCTATGATAGTGAGTCCACATTCTGAGTAAAGACATTTCTCTCTCTCTCTCTCTCTCTCCCCCTATTGGATTTATTTGTAACTATCTTGTATTTATGGCCCCTAGTATTGTTCTAATAAACTTAACCTTGTGGGATTTCTCTCTGCCCCAAAACAGATGGAGACAAGCGTGTACTGGTTCCAAGTGATCTTTATTCAAGCACATGCAGGGAGAGGCCCTCTCAGTCTGAGCTGAGACGGGAGTCTAATTTTTACATTCGAGCAGTTGGCTTATATACAATCTTGTTTCCTTCACATCTTCGAGACTTGGCCAATTAATTGTCCAAGTCACGTACACTTAAACAAGATGTGTTTTGTGGAGATGTGATTATCTCATTTGCCCTGTTTCCACATCTGCCATTGTTCTACTCTTTAGCTCTTATCCATTTTCATACACTTAACCACATTGGCGGCCCATTGTTCAATGTATGGCCTCCTTGCCATCTTTCACTCCCCCAGTCATCGTGTAATATGCTTTTTTCCAACCGTCAGCAACTGTCTTTGTTCTGCCAGACTTCTGCTTTATTACATCAGCCAGCTAGTCAGTTAAGCTGCTAATCTAACTTTTAACCCCTTCAACCTTAAAAGTAAGACAAGGGGGGAAAAAATGAGCAAATGGCAAATTTAGAACTGATTTTAGAATGATCAACACATGGAATGGGCTTCTGGGTACAGTAGCGGGGGTGAAAAAGCTGAAATCATTGAAGAAACCACTAGTTGTTTTGGAAGGCTAAGCTGAATGGCCAACCTGATCTCTATCATTACTTTTTGTTTAATTTTTTCTGAAGGTTGCTAAAATTTCTGTTTGACATTGGGCAGAATCTGTTCTTTCAACATTTCCAAAAGAAAATTACCATTGTAAAGCTTAGTGACAAAGATCAATTAATGGCCAGCTTTCTTTTGTGTTGATTACAGGAAGACTTTGTATATAACCAAATGATCACAACTTTGCAATGTATGTTCTGTTAAGTATTATGAATGGGTGCAGTTTGTCTTGCCTCAGAGGTAGAAAGATGAAGCTGTGAACTTGACAGTTAAGATTAAGGTACCTCCACCTTCCTTTATGCTTATACTCACCATAAATAGTTTTCCAGTATGTTGAAAAGTCTTGAGAAATATGAGCTTAGGCTATATAGTCTAGGCAAGAATCACTATACTATTCAGTGGTTGAACTGAAAGCCACCTTATCAGTCTTTTACCATTTCTACCTTTTGCTTCAAGGCTTGACTACACAATAATGTTAAGGTTCATAAATCAGCAGAGAGAGACCAAATCCATTATGCTCATTTGGTTTCTTCTGTATCCATGTCGTTGGCACTCTAAATCTAGAAGTAACTCAGGCAGACTGTTTGAGAAGACCATGACAGGGCAACATAAGTTGACATTGCATTATAAATATCACATTATCGAATGGGTAGCTGGTAATCTTTTCAGTACAACTGATTAGTTCCAGGAATAGCACCCGTAGTGCCTGGCTACAGATCCTAAATGTATGCTGGTGGGGAACGTTGTAAGTTTTACAACCTTTTCCCTCCCAATCTCGTTACCTCCTCTCAGATCAGACACACGCAAATACATACACACACAGCAAAAGTGGCTTTCAAGATAATTTTATATTTTACAAAAATGTTGTATACCCCCACTCTTCCCAAAAAAAAAAGTGATTCTCTGATCCTGTGTGCCTCTGGTGTCTATTTTTTGGCTACATGAAGGATCTCTACTGTCCTAATAACACAAAATAGCGTGGTTATTTAAAAGTCCAAAGGATATACCCAAGAGCCACTACAGTATCTGATTGATGCTATTTTGGCATCAGTGTCTAAGAAGAGATTGATCTAATGTGTGCTTAGATAGAGAAGATGATCCTACAAATGTGGAGCTCTTAAGGTCCAGTTGTGTTTACATAGCTGGTGTGCTAAACCTGTTAAACCCAGAAAAGTGCATGAGCAGCTGTAGTGCTGTTTTAATATATTAGGAGGCAGAGGCACAGCTTGGGAATATCCTTTTTGTGTCCTGATTCATAAAAGCGGAAGCTAGATATCTGTAGCCTCCTTAAACTTCCTCGGTACAGCATGTGTAAAGGCTTGCCAGGTTTCTGTTCTTTTGAACTGTAAGAGGAACATATTAAAGAATAAACTGGTGCCTTCAGTTAACACACACAGTATCTCAGCCAGCTCCTTCTGCACAAACACTTCTACCTTCACAGGAAACTCATGCTCGTTTGTTTTTGAAGTAGCAGCTAATAGTACACAGCGTGGGACCAGAATCTAGTATTGTAAAAAATAATGAATGTACCCTTCATGATGTACCAGTAGCATCATGTAATATAAAATTCCAGAGGTGAAAAAAGAATTTTCCGAATGGATTTGGTATAAGCTTAGAGGGTGAGTAAACTATATGTCCTCATTAGTAAGCAACTTTGTCTTGCATTAAGCTTAGCAGCTTAGCAGGATCCAAATGTTGTGTCCCAGATGCATTATTTGTGGTTTATGTGATCTTTCTCATCTTCCATGTGAACCTGAAATAGAATGAATGGTGTCTTGTGTTTGTAAGAGTTCGCTGTCATTATATTGGACAGGATAAAAAGTGTTAGAAAATCTACTGATCTGTTTTAAGACATATAAAGAAGATTTATTGTTCATACTATATATTTCAACCTTGGCTGAAAGGGAACAATTGTTTCACCTCCTGTTGCTGCCCTTGTCCTTCTAGGTGGTTCAGGTCAAATGGTTTGGGAGGTGCTGCCGAAAAAGCCTTGGCGGGTTGCTGCAGTGCATCTTGTAAATGGTACACACTGCAGCCACAGTGCGCCGGTGGTGGAGGGAGTGAATGTTGAAGGTGGTGGATGGGGTGCCAATTAAGTGGGCTGCTTTGTCTTGGATGGTGTCGAGCTTCTTGAGTGTTGTTGGAGCTGCACTCATCCAGGCAAATGGAGAGTATTCCATCACATTCCTGACTTGTGCCTTGTAGATGGTAGACTTTGGGGAGTCAGGAGGTGAGACACTCGCCGCAGAATACCCAGCCTCTGACCTGCTCTTATTGCCACAGTATTTATATGGCTGGTCCAGTTAAGTTTCTGGCCAATGGTGACCCCCCCAGGATATTGATGGTGGGGGATTCGGTGATAGTAATGCTGTTGAATGTCAAGGGGCGGTGGTTATACTCTCGCTTGTTGGAAATAGTCATTGCCTGGCACACGCGAATGTTACCTGCCACTTATCAGCCCAAGCCTGAACGTCGTCCAGGTCTTACTGGATGTGGGCATGGACTGCTTCATTATCTGAGGAGTTGCGAATGGCACTGAACACCGTGCAATTATCAGCGAACATCCTCACTTCTGACCTTTTTATGATGGAGGGAAAGTCATTGATGAAGCAGCTGAAGATAGTTGGGCCTAGGACACTTCCCTGAGGAACTCCTGCAGCTATGATGATTGACCTCTGACCAGTGGAGAGTCTTCCCCCTGATTCCCATTGACTTCAATTTTACTAGGGCTCCTTCATGCCACACTCGGTCAAATGCAGCCTTGATGTCAAGGGCAGTCACTTTCATCTCACCTCTGGAATTCAGCTCCTTTGTCCATGTTTGGACCATGTAATGAGGTCTGGAGCCGAGTGGTCCTGGCAGAACCCAAACTGGGCATCAGTGAGCAGGATATTTGTGAATAAGTGCTTGACTAGTCTGGGACAGCTCTCCCAATTTTGGCACAATTTCTCAGATGTTGGTGAGGAGGACTTTGCAGGGTTGACTGGGCTGGGTGTGCTGTTCATGTCCGCAGCTGGTGCCGAGGTCAATGCCGGGCGGTCGGTCCGGTTTTGTCCTTATTGTTGTTCATAGCCATTTCAGAGGGCAGTTAAGAGTCAACCACATTGCTGTGGGTCTGGTGTCACATATAGGCCAGACTGGGTACAGACGGCAGATTTCCTTCCCTAAAGGACATTAGTGAACCAGATGGGTTTTTACAACTATCTGATGCTAGCTTTTTAATTCCAGATTTATTTAATTAACTGAATTTAAATTCCCCAGCTGCCGTGGTGAGATTTGAACTCGCATCTCCGGATCATTAGTCCAGGCCTCTGGATTACTAGTCCAGTAACATAACCACAATGCCACCGTTCTGGCGTAGTTATAAATGTTAGTGAATCCATATCCAAACATTACTACACTGCATTTTTTTTTAAAGGCAGATGGTGCATTGAAGACTTGACACACACATGATTCTTGAGATGTGAACTTCTTAAATGTGTTTCTATCTTGAATACATTTCTAGCTTCCAGACAAATCTGAAAAAACTGGACAAAATCTGTGTGTTTTATAATTAAACAATTATTTTCAAATGGCTTGGGGGCAGAAGTGGGAATGGTTTAGTAACCTATTCAGGACTTCTGGCTTGACCTTGTGCTATTCAGCTGCTTCCTGCTTAAAGCATTTATTTGGCAATCCTGTGGAAGAGGCAAGGGAGGGCCTGTTGTTCATGCTGAGTCAAACACTCTCGTGATGAGCATCATATGTGATCTCGCTTTTAACTTGAGATCTATCCATTGTATAATGAATATAACTATATGAAGAATGAGGTATACTAATCGCCCATGTCATAAAATTAATTTTAATTACACAACCCCAGAGGCTAACTTGGCCTTGAGCACAGCAGCAGTCCTTTTTTAAAAAATTTTTGTATAAATGTAGAACTTTTATTGAGTTTTATTACCAGTGTAATTTTTTCTTTGCTACCAGATTTTGCTGTGTCTGTTGCAGCAACTTGCACTTATATGACACCTTTTAATGTAGTGAAATGGCTCGTGACACTTTACAAAGGGAAATTGGGCAGGATTTGGGAGGAGGGTTCGGAAGGTGACCAAAGGGCTGGTTTAATGGTCCGGTTTCGAGGAGCCAGTTGAAAGGGGGAAAGATTTGTGAAGGCAGTTTTAAAGTGCTAAGGCATGATGATGAAAGGCTCTGCTGCCAGTGGTGGAGTGGGAGGGTTGCACAGAAGGTCAAAAGTTGGAAAAACACAGGGTGCAAACTGGAGAATAAGGCAGGAGAAAGTTGCAGAAGTAAAGTGGAGCAAGGCCGTACGGGGATTTATAGACAAGGATGAGAATTTTGAACATCAGTATGTTGCACAGTTGAATTCTGTTGGCGTTTGGTAAAGGCAGGTGTGATCTGTGAATGGGACTTAGTGTGGGATAGAATTCAGATGATAAGGTTCTGGATGAGTTAGAGATTCTGGATTTTATAAGGCAAGGGATATGTCAGAGAAATAGTCTGGAGGTGAAGAATGCATGGACGAGGGTTTCAGCGGTGGTGAGGCTCAGGTAGGGGCAAAGATGGGCAATATTGCCGAGGTGGAAGTGGTCTTGCTGTTCAGCTTTGGATCAAAGAGGAGACCAGTACACTGTCCGGTTCAGCCTGAGCAAGCAGCCAGGAAGGTGGGGGGTGGTGAAATCTGGGGCCAAGATGCAGTGCTTCTGGTGAGGGCTGAAAAGATTCTTTGTCTAGCAGCTGTTGAGTTGGAGAAAGTTCCAGTTCATCCATGACTTGATGTCTGATGGGCACGTGACTAGAACAGGGATTGTTTTTGGAAGATGATGGTACTATATAAGGATTACAATTGATGAGAGTTTGAAGACATTTTACAGAGAATATTACTGAATTAATTCTTATAACTCCAATTGGTATACCAAGCATATATTTTCAATGTGCAATTAAATACATTTTCAGATTTTATGGTTACATTGTTTCTTATCTACATGCTTCCCCTTGGTGACATCATTAAAAAACGGTCAGGTTCCACATGTATGCTGACGACGCCCAGCCCTACCTCTCCACCTCTCTTGATCCCTCCATTGTCTAAATTGTCAGATATCAAGTACTGATGAGCAGAAATTTCCTCCAACTAAATATTGGGAAGACCGAAGCCATTGTCTTCGGTCCCCGCCACAAACGCTGTTCCCTAGCCACTGACTGCATCCCTCTCCCTGGCACCTATCTGAGGCTGAACCAAATCGTTTGCAACCTTGGTGTTGTATTTGACCCCAAGATGTGCTTCCGACCACACATCCGCGCCATCACCAAGACTGCATACCTCTAACTGCCTGACTCCACCGGCCTCCGCTCATCTGCTGCTGAAACCCTCATCCGTTCACCCAGCAACCCTGTGCTCACTGACCTACATTGGCTCCCAGTCTAGCAACATCTCAATTTTAAATTTCTCATCTTTGTTTTCATATCCCTCCATGGCCTCACCCTTCCCCATCTCTGTAACCTCATCCAGCCCTATAACCCTCTGAGATCTCTCTGATCCTCCAATTCTGGCCTCTTGTGTTTTCTCTGTTTTAATCGCTCCACTATTGGTGGCCGTGCTTTCAGCTGCCTAGGCCCTAAACTAAGGAAAGCCCTCTCTAAACCTCTTTGCCTCTCTACCTCTCTGTCCTCCTTTTAAGACGCTCCTTAAAACCTACCTGGTCATCTGTCCTAATATCTCCTTATGTGACTCGATGTTGGGTTTGGACAGGTTGGGTGATTGGGCAGATGCAGTATAATGTGGATAAATGCGAGGATATCCACTTCGGTGGCAAAAACAGGAAGGCAGATTATTATCTGAACGGCAATAGATTGGGAAAAGGGGAAGCGCAACGAGACCTGGGTGTCCTTGTGCACCAGTCGCTGAAGGTAAGCATGCAGGTGCAGCAGGCGGTTAAGAAGGCAAATGGTATGTTGGCCTTCATAGCGAGAGGATTCTAATACAGGAGCAAGGATGTCTTGCTGCAGTTGTACAGGGCCGTGGTGAGACCACGCCTTGAGTATTGTGTGCAGTTTTGGTCGCCTTATCTGAGGAAGGATGTTCTTGCCATGGAGGGAGTGCAGCGAAGATTCACCAGGCTGATACTTGGGATGGCAGGAATGACGTATGAGGAGAGATTGTGTTGATTAGGCTTATATTCGCTAGAGTTTAGAAGAATGAGAGTGGATCTCATTGAAACTTATAAAACTCTAACAGGACTAGACAGACTAGATGCAGGAAGGATGTTCCTGATGGCGGGGGAGTCCAGAACCAGGGGTCACAGTCTAAGGATAAGGGGTAAGCCATTTAGGACAGAGATGAGGAGGAATTTCTTCACCCAGAGAGTGGTGAACCTGTGGAATTCTCTACCACAGAAGGCAGTAGAGGCCAATTCATTAAATATATTCAAGAAGGAGTTGGATATATTTCTTAAGGCTAAAGGGATCAAGGGATATGGGGAGAAAGCAGGGACAGGGTACTGAATTTGGATGATCAGCCATGATCTCATTAAATGGTGGAACAGGCTGGAGGGGCCGAATGGCCTACTCCTGCTCCTATTTTCTATGTTTCTATGATGTCAAATTATGTTTGATAACGCTCCTGTGAAGTGCCTTTGGACATTTTACTATGTTAAAGGTGCTATATAAATGCAAGTTGTTGTTGCTGTGTTTGTATGTACCTATAGTTTGTACTTTTTTAGTTTTACCAAATTTGAATGGTTAAAAGAAAAATAACGACTTTATTTAGCACCTTTCATGACCTCTGATCATCCCAAAGCGCTTTACAGCCAATGAAGTACTTTTGAAGTGCAGTCCCTGTTGTACAAGTCTTTTGCTTCCTGCTCCAGCTCTGGCATTCACGGTACATAGAAACATAGAAGATAGGAGCAGGAGTAGGCCATTCGGCCCTTCAAGCCTGCTCCGCCATTCAACGAGATCATGGCTGATCATCCAAACCCTAGCACCCGGTCCCTACACCGACAGCCATCCCACCCAAGCCCTATCCCGTAACCCCGTAATCCCCCCTAACACTAAGGGCCAATTTTTATCATGGCCAATCAACCTAACCCGCACATCTTTGGACTGTGGGAGGAAACCGGAGCACCCGGAGAAAACCCACGCAAACACGGGGAGAATGTCTGCGTGGAGTTTGCACAGTCAACCGAGGCCGGATTTGAACCCGGGTCCCTGGCGCTGTGAGGCAACAGTGCTAACCACTATGCCACCGTGCTGGTCAAATGTTTTAATTGTCCTTTTAAGTGCCATTAGATTATATGTTGACTGTGTAACATTTGTGCACTAAATTATATTGAAACCAATGTTATTTTGTAGCAAATTAATTGTTTTTAAAAAAATATATATTTTGCAACACAGTTCTTTCTAGTACTCGCATGTTGGATTAAAAGCTGCTGTTCAAAGATTGTTGCAGCAGTTTGACTTTCAGAACTCGATTATGAAATTTTACTAATCTTCAATTTGCACCAAAAATTAATATCAACAGTTTTATTTTTCCAAACAAAAAGAAGAGTTTTCACTATTCTTCCTTGCATATATTCTTTCAGCTCAACCTCAATCACTGCCTTGGCCAACTGCTTCAGCACTGGAACAAACTGAGGGGGAAACTGGCAAATTACAAAATGGCCACATGAGTCTGAGTAATGTAACTGGAATCCACAACGGGGTCACGCATGGGATTTCTGATCACAGAAAGCTCTCTGCTCCAGTCTCTCAGAAAATGCACAGAAAACTCCAATCAAGCATTTCTGTGAGTAGTAATGGCAGCAGGAAAAGCAAATTAAGCTCTACAAACTCTCAGAAACCAGCATCCACACCAGAAGGTAAGTTTAACTATGCAGAATTATTTTATTACATTCCGGTGTTTGTTTTAAATAATGTTATGGAACAAGACTAGAAGGAACTACTTATCTGTGCTGATTTTTCTACAGTGGCTTTTTAAAAAAAAAAAAAAAAAAAGCTTTTATAGTTCTTCTGAAGAGAATTCTTAAGAATTACAGCATGATTTCTTTGTTTGCCAAGGAAGAATTCATTCAGTAAACTCTTCAAATCGGATTGAAAAATGATTTAGTTACCTGTAGGATTATGAATCATTTTACTTTATCTGGTCATCCTGACCCACCAGCAGGGAGTAATTGGATATATTTCAATATAATGTAAGGATCTAGCATCATGCAAATCTGGTTGCTTGTTATGTGATCATCAATGAGATTACTTAATGGTATATTTAGAATTATGCACAAATTTTGCAGATGTGTTTAGAGTGTGAGCATCAAAATCCCATCATTTTGTTAATTTAAAACCTGTGTACATCTTACATAATCTAAATTCAAGGACCTGAATTCCTTTCAAAATGAATTTTTCCTTGTATCCCCTTGATGTCTTTTTAAAAATGTTCTCCTTTCCTGAAGGACAGTGTTGTATACCGAAGTATGGCACCTCACCCAAGTACACATTTTTAATATGTAAGCCATATAGTGTGTCCGCAAGACTGTACAACTGCTGCACCATAACGGCCAAGCCCATTCCTTTCCTCACTTGCCAGCTATTCATGTGCAGTTGGAGCAGGGCAGTTGGATGCTATTCAGGCTCAGGAGTTCTGGTCAATTTTCCCCTCCCTATCCCAGGGATGATGAGACTGAATGTAATGCACCTATCATTGTCTGGCTGAGATCAGCTAACTCAGCACAAAATTAGATTTGAACTTGGAAATCACCTGCTTTATATGTCTCCGTAGCGTGCCGCTGGGGAAAACATTTTTTTTTTTAAGGGCAACCGAATCAGTTTCTCCCATCAGATGAATCTGTTTGCAGATCAAAAAAGTGATGGTGAGCATGTTGTATCCAACACTCAACTACAGCATGCATAGGCACCATGATAGCTCTTAGCTTTTGCTCCTGGTGAGGAGCAAAAGCTCTGTTTTCACAATAAAATAAAAGTCAACATTTCTGCAATTGCACAGAAATGAGGAGCTTGGCAATAATTGCAGACTAATGTGCAAAATGTATTGAATCTTAATTGATGCAAAACCACTAACTTTGCTTTATAATCAATAATCATTCATTACAACACTGCAGTGTATTTTTGTCTTGTTTACTTTTAATAACTTTTACTATTGATAATCAAACCTACCTTGTGATTACATTTAGCAACCTATTCTAGGGCAATTGTTTCTGTAGGTTACAATATTACTGAAACTTACTTGGCCTTCAGACACTTCCATACTATGAGATGGAATAGTTCCTTTTGCACAACTAATGAAGATGCAGTGATGGGGTAGAAATTGGTCCTTGTGCCAGTTTTCTTGGCGGAAAATGGGGGCAAAAAGGACCAATTTCTTTTTTGGGGCGCAACTTCCTGCATTACGCCACATTGGTAAAGGCAGCTTTGCAGGCTTCCTAGGTGGCTGCCTAAAACTGGCATTAGGCTCATTGTGTAAGTAAATGAGGGACCTACTGCTTGTTTTAGGCAGTCTTGCAGAAATTGGTTTTGATAGAACAGAACAGGAGCCAGCAATGCTCCGCTCGGAATTCTTAAGCAGCCGATGCGGCCTAAGCAGTGACCGCCACTAAAAGGAATGTTAATACGGCCCGAGAACCAATTTCAGGCCGGCTGCGAGCCTTCTGGGTGGGGTGCATGCTGTCAGCCTGCCACTGGTTAGGGACCCAAAAATGACCCATAACCAATTTCCATGCACCGTCTTTTTAACACCGAAATCAGTTGAAGAAATATTTTCAGACTCGATTGTTGTGTTCTCCACCCTATCATGTGATAAATAATTGGACAGTGTGATATGCTTTGCAGGTGTGGATAACATAAACTGTCCTCAAAGAGCAAATGCAGAAGTGCACTCTTTGATTGCATATAAGTTTAGGCAGTGATAGTTAACATTCCTAGGATGCTTGAATACTGACCAAGTGACTAAAAGATTCTTGGGGCCAGATTTTCAGTGTGCCGTGAGGCGGGCTTTCAGGCGTGCGGGGGGCAAAAATCCCGAATTCGGGGGTCCCGACACCATCCCGCCCAAAACCCGCCTCCACGTAAGTTTCATGGGAGGCGGGTACCCGCCCCGCACTGGGACCCGCCGACCCGAGGCGGGAAGGGATTAGTGCCAATTAACTGTCAGTTAACCGGCAGTTTTTAGCCTAATCCCTATTTTGAGGGGTGTCGTGTGGGATTCCCGACGGCTCCAAACCACGCCAGGTTAGCGTAGGCGGGCCGTCGGGTTGGAGGGGTCGCGATGTCGGTGTTCAGGTGAGTGTTTGGTGCATGAGTGCAAAGGTAAGTGTGTTTGGTGTGTCTAAAGTGTGTAAAGAAGTTTTACTTACCTGTACTTGCCTTAACAGCCTTTCTTTCTCTAGGCGTCGGGAGTCCATCACTCAGCCGGAACTGAAAGCTGAATGGCTGCAATCTGTCAAAAGTGGCAGCCTTCAGCTTTCAGTGTCGGTGAGAATTCTAACTGAGTCTGCGTAGAAGGACTCAGGTTAGAAGTCAGACTGTCAGTGTTTGACAGCTTCAAACAGCTGTGAAACACTGATATTTCATCTGTCAAAAACTCTTGACAGATGACATTTCAGTCTGTGATGTCACCTGTTGCCGGGTGGCCCTTAATTGGCCTGCTGAGCCCGCTGGGCGGGCTCAAAAGGTCAATCAAGGGAAAATCGCGTCGATTGGCCAGACGTCGATGGAGGCGGGACTAAAACCCGAAAGTTGTAGTCCCGCCTCCTTCCCGACCGCTTAATGAAAATCCTGCCCTTGGTGTTTAACTGCATTATTTTAAACTTTGATGTACAACTGGTTCTGTCTAATATATACTGGAGTAACTGTTGCACATTTGGGTCTGCCTTAAATATTCCCTTGGATTCAGTGGCATTTGTCGCTCAGTAAGTGTTTCCCACATCTTACTTTCGGGGATGTGCCCATACTGACCAATACGTCATAATACCATGGCATTTCATGCAGGGGGAGGGGGGGTGCATAACAATAATACTTGTGATCTGAACTTGATATTTTGCCTTTCACCTATGCCCTCACATGCGTTTCTCCCAATTTTTCAGTCGGTCGATTAAAGCACTTCAGTGAGACGAGGCCAGATACAAAATCATTAAGTTACTTTATTGTACAGACAACTAGTGAATGTGCAGAGTGACGGTTCTAAAAAAAAAAAAAAAAAACTTGCCACTTAACTTCAGACCATTCCTTGTGAATAAGAAAAATATTAAACTACACAGCGATATCCCAGTTCGTCAGCTAAATATGGCAGCTTTTCAGCCATCTTAGCATTGAAATGGGCAAAGCTTGCACAGGCTTGGTCAGCACAAGTCTTGCAATAAATTGCATAGGCCTTTCTTGCCTTTCACTTAACAGACCATCCTGATAGCCTTCACATGTATCCCTTTGTACTTCTCCCTCTGTTCACAGGAAGTGGCGAACTTCTTCCCCATTCAGAGATTCACCAGTAGGCCCGTCAACCCCAGCCAGCTAACTTCCTCCCAAGAGTACATTCTCAGCAGAGAACTCCTTGCTGGGTTTCCAAGAAAACCATCTAGAGGGAATAGCCTACTGATGGTCTGAAATGAGATAATGAATTACTTATCATCTGTGATCATAATGGTAAACATTAAGGAAAGTTGGCTCATTAACACATCAATCCTTCCTTGTCATAGTAGCTTCAGCATATATCTGTTTTTAAACCTGTGTGGACTCTCTCTTTAATTTTAAAATAACACTTAAATATTCTTCCTATTGGGAAAAAATGGTCAAAAATCCCAAATGTGACAGTGGCAGACAGCTGACAATTGACACATTTACCAAGTTAAGATGAAGTTTAAATTTACATTGTTATTAATACATGTCTCCCTTGTTGATGCTTTTGCGTACATGTCATCAGGGATTTTAAGTGAGGTAACCTTTGACATGACATTTTATTTACTCTGAAGAACAAAATTCTATAGGAAAAAATAAATTTATAGGGTTGCTAAAAGGACAGTTTACATCAGATTGCTGATTTGCCTATCTTATATAGGTGGAGCTTAACCCGAAGTGAGGAAATTTGACAAGGGACCTTATTTAAGTAATTAATACATTTAAAGGAGTCTCACACTTGCCAGTAGCACAGCTTCATCTTTTTCCTGAATTCCACCCCCAAATTGCATCTTGGAAATTCAGGCACAATTTGGGCATGAGGCCTGATTTTCCAATCTCTGCCTGGCACTGGTGAGGCTGCTTAGCTTCAACATAACCTTGGAAAATCAAGGCTTTTTATTTTAGAACTAGTGTGGTTCCAGTGTTTGGTCCTGATTCTGGAACAAAGGTGGCCAGAGGATCCCTTGGACTTCTGGAACACTTTAACTACCTGCAAATGATTTGAAGATTGCAGGTACTACTGCGAGCACAGTCTAAACATTTAGAATGTAACTGTTTGGGGAGGAGCGCTGTGCGTGATCAACGGAATTCACTTATCAACCAGGCAGTGTAAACTGGATACTGCCTGTCTGAAACCCCAAATTCCGGCACACTGGATGTACCTACAGTCTATAGAGAGAAGTACGTCATGTAGTGTGCTTGTTTAACCCTGTACGTGCCAGCAAATTGAACTCAAAACTGCTATTGGTCTGATGGTACTGTGCATTTTTTGCACCTAAACTAGGTGTGTGTTAATTTTTTTTATTTTCACCACTGCAGGGGACTCCTATGTCTATTGCTTAAATATGAAAATCTCTGAACTAGATCCCTTCCCTAGGTTTAAAATATAGGGGATTAATCAAATGCTTAGTTAGATCCTTTTCTAATTTGCATTTAAACAGAGAACGGTCTGTTCAGTTTCTGATCTGTATTGAATAAAAATGTGATTTATTCATGCGTGCGAATTTCTCTCTCAGTTAAACCATAGCCAGTAGTTTATTTTACCAGTGCCTTATTTGCATTTAATAATGGAGCAAGAGAGTAATACATATTTCCTGCATTCATATTTAACCAATGAAATGCCAGTTAACTCCAGTCCTTGGTGTGCTTTTTGTTTTTTCAAATCACTTCAGGTTTAGTGAAGCTAGAAAGTGCATTATAATGTTTTAATCGATGTCATGAACTTGGGTAATACCTGAAAGTGGAGATAAATTGATGAGTCAATTACTGCTTCTGCCTTCAGGGCCTAACAGTCAGTTATATTAACGATAATTAATAGGCTTCAGGGAGCAACTAATTTTTCAGGAAATCAAAACAGGATGTACAAGACATAAAGGAAGTGAGTTGAGGATTCTATTTGAAGCAGCATATTAATGACTGAATTTTTTAAAACTACAATATCCCTGTCTGTTGGCCTTCATCGACAGACTTAAACTCATTATCACGTTGACTATATCATCTTTTAAAGTTCCAACATTTGTAGTATTTTGGGGGGGAAATAAATTTGGAAACTGTTCCACAAATCATAGATATTTTCCAGAATCTGTAGAAAAAATTAAACAAATGTGCAGTTTTTTTGTGGTCCCTAAAATGTACACTTGTCTCCTTCCATAAGAATAGGTTGTATGTCTACATGTGATCAGGGAGTGTATGAAGCAGAAGAGGGGGAGGGATGGAAAATAGAGTATCCTTGGAGAAGAAAACCTTTGTTTTCACGTGCAGTTATGATATATCAGTATGCTTAATTATTTCAAATTAAGAAAGAGCAACATTTTTGTTGTAGTTCATTTCAAAAGCAATACCAGAATCATCATCAACACCTAACGATTTAAACTACAGAACTGCTGAAGGTTGCAAAATAGGATATTTCCTGGGGAATAGTTTTGTTTAGTATAGTAATATTTCCCCATACTGAGTGCAATGTTTAAATTGTGATTTATTTGACCAAAGCTTACTTTAATTTTGTAAATTAATTCCTTGAGGTAGCTCTTTGCATGCATGCAAGATGCATTTAGGCTTTTGTCCAGTAATTGCAATCAGATTTTCATTTGTCTGTTGCCATATTGATTATGTCTGCAAGGAAAAGAAAAGTTACTTGAACTACATTCATCACCTCTTTATATTGTCAGATTTCCAGGATTACAAGAGCTCACAGCCATTGAGTGTTTAACATTTGAGCACACTTTTCTCCAGGACAAGTGGAAGGCAATTTACTCTCCAACCCCCCAAAAAAGAAATGTTTCTGTAGTTTTCCTTTGTTGAAATATTAAGATGATTTAAAAATAATATTCAGTTGCCTGCCAAAGCAAACCTGCATGCAGTTGCAGTTATTATGCTTGCATGCTGATTAGCAGTGGATGATGGTTGTCTTGTCTAAGAACTGTGTCACTGGAGAGCCAGTGGGCTTGGCTTTCTGCATGCTTTGAATGGTAAACTAGAAGTGAAAAGTAGGTGACAACATGGCTGCAGTCCTGTTGTGTTCCAGAGATAGCTATATGATGTGTCCTAGTGAGATGTTCCCAGGAACTAACTTATGCTTACAAGTTTGACCTGCTGGAGGCACTATCCATTAAAGGGAAACATAGAAAATCCTGTAGCTAATGTGCTGCAGCTGAATGAGACGGAGAATTGAGCACTTGTTAGTGCAGGCTTATTGGGGGCAATTTTAACCTAACCCGCCGTCGGGGAAAATGACTGGATCGGATGGACCGCTGGTTGCACACACAGCCGATTTTATTCTCCATTGAAGTCATTGGAGAGTATTATTGTGCGGAGTATAAAGTCAGCATTCCACCCGATCCTGTGGGTTCCCACCCAGTGAGTTAGGTTAAAATTCCCCTGATTGTTGCTGCCGGTTGATTTGCTTTCTAACAGGAATATTGTCCGTAATGTGTGCGAGTGTAGACCTCATGTAGGGGTGGGGAAGAATAATTTGCAGTATAATGTTTCTTCTGTTTCCACCCCTGGGTTAACTTGCATTCTTAATTTCATTTTGGTAGTTCTATGACGAAAGACCTTCTGGGTCAGAAACTTAGTGAGACCCACTCAGTTGACATTGTGGGTCTGTCAGTGAATTGCTCCATAGTTGGTGAAAATTGTCACCCTCTCTGGTACCACTGTAGGACCTATCTGACACTATTTAAAAATTGTTTGCACAAATCAGAATCTGGAATTGAAATATTTGTTTTGCTAAATGTATGAGGTGACTTGCTTATGTTAACTGACTTAATTGAGGGTCTGTGTAGAGTAAAAATTAAGGGCTGGATTTTGCGGGAGGTCAGCGGGCCCGATCGGTGGTAGGTCGGATGGGAAAGTTTTTTTCCCCAGCGGGTTGGGACCCTGCTGTGAACACGCCGCCACACGCCTTTTCCCGATGTCTGGTCTGTCGGCGCTGAGCAGACCGGAGCAAACACACAGCGGCGGGTTCACAGCGGGAGACCCAATTCAGGTCATTAGTGGCTTGTTTAGAGCCACTTAACAATGAACTTCAGCTCACCTACTGCATTTGACAGCTCGCCCACAGGCTCCACGCTGGTGGACCATGTCTGTCAAGCTGAGGCGGGAGTTCAGTGGCCATTGAATCAGCTGTTGAGTTGACAGCTTCAAATATACAGTAAAAGCTCCCACCTTGGAGATGGCTTCCCTCATCCACAAACTCTTCCTCATTGCATTGCCACAACAGATTCACCATGCTGCAAGTCTTTATACAAGTCTCCATCTAGTCTGACCTCATTACCACTCTCACCATTGACATCGCTTCTGTCATCTCTACTTCACCTGCTATCTATTCCATCAGCATGGGTACCCTTTATACTCTCGTACCTTGGTCCTCAGAATCCCACTACGATTAGCCCCAACACCAGCAGCACCAACACCAACCTTCTCCGCAATCATCTGATGCACAGTACAGAGGGCATCAGCACCCAAGCACATTGCTGCGCAGGAGGCTAGGAATGGCCTCACCATGACCAGATTTACTTCACTTGATGTGCCAGCTTGGCACTGCCCCACACCAACAACATAAAGCATCCCTACAATGCCCAAGTCTTTCCTTTCACACTCGGCACCATTTGGGGGGGTGGGCGGGGTACTGTTCTGTCTCTCCATTCACTGCAGCTCACTAAGCCACTTCCAAAGGTGCACACAAATCTGTCCAAGAACACAGTGTTGAAAATAAAGGTTTCAATGTTTGACACCACATTCACAGAAACTTTACATGAACATTGGATAAAATACACAAGTGCCTACCCTTGTGTGTTGTTAGTTGGTATGATTGCACTAGGATGAGGGTGAATTTGAGGGGTGGCTAGTGAGATGGGGATGGGATAATAGAGAGAGAGGGATGGGTGGAGGTGCAAGATAAGTTGGTGTGAGTAAGGATGTGCAGGAGTAGGGTAGGGAAAGCAGAGTGATTGGGATGTGATGAGAGGCACAGCAGGATGAGGTTGAGTGTGGCTTTGTACTAATGTTTCCTGATCTACTGAAATCATTGAAACGTTTGTGGTGCTGCACCTGGGTCCTCCTGGCCACATCCCTGCTTGTGCCTTCCTCTGCAATGTGCAACCAGGTTGTGTTGTTTTCCTGGGGCGGTCTCTTCCGCCCATGGGAAGGGAAGTGAAACTTCCTGTGTGCTGTGACTCATAAGCATATGGAGAGAGTCATGGGAGAGCCTGGGTGCAGCCGTGCACCTCCTGAGTAGTGCTAGTCAGTGTTTGCAGCACCTCAATGCTATAGAACACCGACAGCACAAATGTCAAAATAAAGTTGGCCATGGCTCCTTAAGGAAACTGGCTGATGACGCGTCATCAAATGATGTCACCAGACTCGCTTCCTCTAATTGGCCGGGAAACGCGCTGGTTGGGTTTAAAAAGCCCAATCGGGAAATTCATTTCAGACGCCGGGATGGAGACAACAGTGGGGTCGGGACCTGCCACCGATGTCTCCTTCCACGGACCCATGAGGTTCATAAAATCACGGTCTAAAAGTTGCATTTGAAGTAGATAACACATTGCATTAACCTATTGTCCTTTTAGATCCACTCCTGGCTGATGGGATGAATTCTCCTTTTTGTTGGCCATAGGGGCTCGGACATGAGTTGGATTTTGCGGTCTCAATCCACTCGCTTGTGTTGCTGATATTTTGGCATTTCAGTGATGGTGAAGTAGGGTCATCTCCTGAGAGTGAGAGATAAGGCATGCTATTGTAACAGGAAAAAAAGAAGCTTTACTATACATTTGTCACTTAATGTGTAATGATCTGCAAGATTTTGATCTGACACTTCATGGAGGACTATTAATTTCTCCAGTACTGACAAATTCCACCTTACTGAGCAATAAAATAAACTCAAACCTATTTGATTATTTCTTTTCCTATTAAGTTCCCCACTGTTGCTTTTTGCTGACATGCTTTCCTTGTCAGGAGGGCAGGTCTGTTTTGGCCATGGAGTTTCTCAGTGGCTGGCTAACGAGAAGCTGCGCTCTTCTGGTGTGGACTGGACCTAATTAGTTTTGGCGCTACCTCATGGTGCTTCAACTAGAGTCCAGCTAATAACTGGCAAAACTTGCTCTATCAGGGTAGATGAGTTATAAATGTCAGTCAATGACAGTAATTTGAATTAAAAACAGGAAATGTTGGAAATACTCAGCAGGTTCAGCAGCATCTGTGGAGAGAGAAACCGAGTTAACGGGCTAAATTTTAATGGGGAAGGCAGGTTGGGAGAGGGGGGACCTCCAAAGCGGTCAGGAAATCGGGGCCTGATTTGCCGTGGAAGCTTCTGTTTCCCACCCGCAGCCAACCAGATTGAAAGGCTGGCTGGCTCCGGGCGGGTAGGCCTGCAGCCGTGGGGGGGGAGGGATTGCCTGAGGATTGGGGGCCAGAACCAGCACCGGTGGTGGGGAGGCAGGTGGGCACGTGGTTAGGGAATGATTGGTGGCCGGTTTTGGGGGGGGTGGTGGGCGGCGGAGTTGTGGCAAGGAGGAGGTGTGTTGGCAATAATCTGTGGTTCAAGTGCCAGAGCGGCGGCGGCCAGAGGAGCATGGGGAGGGGGGATCGGAGACCTCTTTGTGGGTGGGGAGTTCTCCAATCGCGGGGGTTGGGTTAGGTAGGGACGCTTGATTCAGGAGGTCAGTGTAAAGGCACTTACTTCCTGGATCCAGCAGACCTCACCTTGCATTAGCTGGAGGGTTTCACTAGGCCTGCAAAACCTGACCAGCTAAAGTTAAATTCAAAATGGAAGTTAAAGCCGAGGTTTCCAGGCTCATTTTACGATTTAAATAGACGACCCGCCTCCTAGGAGCGGGTTGGCTACTGGCCCCCCACCCCAACTCCGTTAAAACAGGAAATGGATGGGTTGGAGGCAGGGTCTAGTCAGGATTCAGATTTTTAACACTTTAACATCCCACGTGACCCCAAACCACTCTTTTTTTAAGGTAAAATAACCTCCAACATTTCAGGTCGATGACCTTTCATCAAATTTGAATTTGTGACCCTCTGGTTAGGAGCCCAGCAAACTACGGAATGTGCTATTGGGCTCCCCACTAAATGCTGTAGGAAATTAAAACTTGCAATATCAAGTTGCAACATACACTTGTGTTTATAGGTCTATTTTAAAGGAACAAGGCTTCCCACCTCTTCTATATCTTTTCTTTTGTCCTCCTTTGTATTAGGCCATAAAATGGTCTAAATATTTGAATGTTTGCTTCATTTGTCTTGTACATTGGATGCTATATTTTATGTGTAAAAGATATATATAATGCAAAGCCAAAAATGAAAAGGTGGGTTGAATGTGTCTGTGTAGAAAGAACATTTGAATAAATGTGCTTTCATGACCCTGTATTTACTTAATTTATTGACTTTATTTGGTTTATTCAAACCTTTCTCTTTGCATCAGACTGCTGTGCTTCTTTGGTTCTGGCCTGTCTCTTCTGTCACTGCACCGAGCTCGCCCTTGGCCTTCTTCAGGTTTGCTCCTCCTGTCAGCATGGTGTCTGTAATTCCTGCTGTGATTGCTGTGCCTGTTGCTGTCTTGAGGAGACCCCTGCTGAGGACCTCAACTGTGTCTGTGACTTCGACTTTGCACTCTTTGATTCTTGCTGTGAGACGACTGAGTGTCTGGAGATTTGTTTCGAGTGCTCTGAACTCTGCCAGCATAGCTAGCTAAAACGGAGCTGGACCAAGGTTTGTGTTGCATAAGTGAGCTTAACAATATGCTGCTGTCTTGTTCAAACCTTAAATTAGCTACTAAGGGAAAGCCTTGAATTTGTTTGCTTCAGTCAGCAAGAAATTATAGTCCAAAGTTTAAATTAGTTAACAATCTTCACATCGTTCAATTTGTACACTAAAATCCACTTGCATGCAATTCAGACATCGGCAGGCATTTTCTTGGGAGTTCTCCAGATTGGCAGGTGTAACTTTGGAAACCCCGGTTAAGTGATGTAAACTGAGTTTCTGCTGATTTTTGGCAAACTTACGCTGGCTGATTGGGAGAAATCCCAAGGAAATGCCCAGTGCAATTCTTTAAAGTCCTGATTTAATTTTATTTATTTCAGTGATAATTCTATTTTCATTTGTCTCTTGTATAAAAGATCTGGTTGTATGTAAGAAAGATAAAATTTGTATGTTAATAAAAAATAAATGATCAGGGAACTGGGTGATGCAGTGGGTTAAACACATGGCCTTTCATCTCTGGGACCCAAGTTCAACTCGAGCCCAGACTGATGAGCTGAAAATGTGCTCTGTCTGCAGCCTGGAAGGGTCGTATATGAAATGATTTTGGCTGGTCTCAAACCCACAGCCCAAAACTGGCACTAATTGGCAATCTTGCTTAGGATGGCGGGTGTTGAAATTGCAAATAATATCTGACTGGTGCAATAGATGATGCTCTTCTGACGTTGGAATGGAGGCACGTTATGGTAGAGTAGAGGGAGCTGTTTTACTACCTCTGTCTGCCGTATCTGACACGGGAGTGTTTGATGCTGACACTGGGCACCCAAATAGGAAGAGTTCCATTGCCCAGCACACAACAATATCGGTGAATATTATTTATATTTCAAATCAATTCTTGGAACTAAGTTTGGAAGACATTTAGTAATAATGGGTAACTGTTTTCATGTATAGTCTTCAAATAGTTACTTTACCTCATTTGTTATGTAATTTATGATCCCAACTTGTCACATGCAAATGATTTCACCATTCACAATGCATGGTCACCAATGTATCAGCATTGCATTCACTTTTGAAGGGATTAATGGAACTTTGAAGAACTTAAGCAAAGCTATTGTAAGCTTGTGCATAACATTTTGGGAAGAATACAGAAGGTACAAAAACTTAAGTGAAAGTCTTTTGCACAGCATGTATACTGGTACCTGGGTTTACTGCAAGTACCACTCAGAATTATTTTACAATCTTGTCGATCTTGGCCTTTTAAATCTTAACATGGACAAGAAATGGGACAACCCAACACATTTCCTTGGAAATATGGAAGGAAATTGAATGCTTCCTTTTAGTTTCCATTACCACAGCCAGATATACATTCCTATAATATTTGCTTTTGGTGTTTTTGGGAGTGGAACACACAGCATTTTTTTTTCTCTATTGGAATCAATCTAGTATAAACTTGGTAAAATCAATAAAATATTGAGATTCCTCAGTATTTGTGTTAACCATTACTGATGTTAATTAGTTACAGACTTCTTAAATATTTTCAGTAGTGAAATTATCATAGTATGTCATTACTGAACAGAAGATACCTACAAACCAGTTTGTTTTGATTTAGCTTTATCTTTTGCCTTGTCATGATGTGACATTATACTTCCCCCATTTTACAATCTGTGGGATGTATGGTAATTTACACTTTTTCCCCACTTGAAGATGGTTGTGTGCATTGCATTCTCGCCTGCCTATTCTGTGAGTTCATCACCTTCTGCAACATTATCCTGGGACAAGCTTCCTGTGGTATCTGTACATCTGAAAACTGTTGCTGCTGCTGTGGACCAGATGACTTTGGGGATGATTGTAACTGCCCGTGTGACATGGACTGTGGCATTATGGACGCCTGCTGTGAGTCCTCGGACTGCTTGGAAATCTGTATGGAATGTTGTGGGATTTGCTTTCCTTCATGATCATCTGAAGCAACATGACTTTTAAAAACAAACTGGAGATAATGTCCATTCTGTTGCCAAGACAGGAGATACCAAAATGCCCCGGTCATGTTCAACATTATGAAAACAAAACAGTTGCACTCTAACTTCTACATTAGTATTAACAAAAATCGCTGTGGAAATTTCTATCATCTCTGGACTAATACGGACAATAGATTTGGCATTTTTGTTTTTAAAATGTGCAGTACAAGTTCTTCACCGTTTACGCTTGCAAATGTTGTTTTGTTATTGGGCAAAGATGTTGCCGCGGAACATTGTATATGTGCATGATTAGGTTGTGTGCAGTTTCAAAAACCAAAGCTATTCCTGCACAAACTTTTATATGCAATAATGCTGTATATTCTTGATAAAGATGTTTTTAAAAAAAAAAAAAAAATTGGATTATACACTTAAGCAGGTTTACAATCCAGGTTCAACATTCTGCCCTAATTTTTCTCAATGCTTTTGGTTCAAATTAAATAAATCAGTTTGGTTAACTATTGTATTAAATGCTACATTAAATTATTAGAAATATACATATTGCTGTAAACTACTTTTAAGTGTATATTCTTTGTGTTTCGTGTCTTGATTTAAAAACAAATTAAGGATTTAACTGTGTATAAAGGCTACTTTTTTGTATTCTACAAATGAGAACAATTGTTACAAGTATTCATCTCTGCTTATTTTCCTGAATGAATTGTTTAAATTGAAAACTGCTTAAGCATACCTGCATGGGGAAAGTGGGAGGGGTTTTGAATACTCTCATATATATCATTAATTTAAAACCTTTATTTCTCGTTATAAATGTTTTTTTTCTGGAAACTTATTGTGTTGAGTAGTAATGAACCAAATTAAGTTGATAAAGCAATGTAGTATTGCAGGATAGAGATATTTGCTTACTCTGAAAAATGAGTTGTATGTTTTCTTTTAATTTGTGCGTAGCTTCATGTGAGATAAACCAAGGCAGACCAGATATATATTTTTTATGGCTTTCTGTATTTTTTTTACAGACATTGGTCTAAGCCATGTACTAAAACAACCAACACAAATTCAAAATAAAAGTAATTAGACACAATTTAAACATTGCCTATATTTTGTTCAACCCTGTGTGAATGTATAATCTAGTAAACAAATTGAATCTTATTGAACATGTTCAGAACTTAAGCATTGCTTTTTTCTCTTCCTCTTAATGTTAATAACTTTACAAAGATTTTATTCCAGTGTTAATCTTATGATAGTTGTGTAAACATAGAACCCACTGAACAGAATGAATTGGGAACTACACAGCAATTGGAGAGTCTTACAATATAAATAATGAACGCCTGCAAATTGTTTTTTTTGGATAGACAATGAGTACACCTGAAAGTATGTATGCGGTCAAGGCAGCTTTACTGGACAAACTGTTTTTACCCTATTAAGCTGTTTCATATGAATCATAATGGATCATTCATAATGCAAGACACTTAAGAAATTAACTGTGCGGTTTGATTTTGGGGTTTGACTGCTCAATTCATTCTAAGAATATTGGCATTTGTGCATGACATTTGACTTTCTTTAAATGTTTTCTAACAGCTTTGCATTTGAAAGTTACTTGGGAGGTGGAATGGGAGACGAAGCCAGTTATTTGGTGTTGCACGTGTATTTATACAAAGATTCACTCCAGTAAAAATGTGTGGGGTGGAAATCAGAAGTATCGCAAATCAAATTGGTCTTGTGAATTTGTTTACAGCAATAAGGTTCTGCGTGGTCAATATTTCCTTAATTTTGCATAGAGGAAATTGGTGCTTCCTTAAAGCTCTTGGCTTCAAAAGAATGTCTGGCCAGGCATAACTATTTGAAATGGGGGTCGATGGTTGTGGTGGGAGTGGGAGAAGCAAGCCCTACAATTGATTTGTTCTTGTTGCCATAGAATTTCATTAATGGATTTTTGAAGTTGTTATAGTTTACAAAAATGCTGCTAAGTTTACTAATCTGCCTTCCTTCCTTCAGCTGATTGATCCATAGATGCTGTTGCCATGCTTGTGCCTGATTGTATTGCAGCAGACCAACACAAAATTTACAATGGTATCATTATTCGGTTTGGTGTATGAATTCAGATTGCCAGATCAGGCCACAGTGGATTCAGAAGAAATGTTCCTGATTGGATGGCAACAAACTACGATTCCATTTACAGTTTAATCAGTATTGGGATTCAGATCCTGAGAGTAATGGACTGGAAGATGATGGTTTTAGGTTAAATGTTTGGTTGTGAAATATCTACGTAACCATTAAGTATGTGCCATGAAATCAGTCAGAATGCCCATTCTTTCAAATAACAAAATAGTCGATCTGATTTCAAATCAATTCTGGAGAAAATCCTTGTGATGAGTGACCGAAACCACGGGGTAGAATTTGGTATGTGTTTTGTATGTTTTCTGGCTCCAAAGCAAGTTCCAAAAAGTCAAATTCTGTAACATGACGTTCCATACTGAAATGGTGCATGACGCCATATTGGTTCAGGTACACTAGAAGCATTCCTAGTGGCCGCCTGAAACAAATGCAGACGTAATTTAAACATGGTAATCCGAGTCCTGCGCCTGAATCGGAACCCATTTGTGAAATTGGTGTGCATGCCTGAAACGTCACTTCCTTAACCCGCCCAGCAAATCATGGCAGGAACAGTTGGTGAGCAGCTTTCACGAGTGGTATTTAAAGGGATCATCCCCTCCAATAAGGTAAGTCTTTGGTTATTTGCTTTAAGCTTCTAAGGTGCTTTTGGGCCATGTTTTTGGCTGTTTTGCCAGTGTTTGAGATACATTTGAGTGTGAGTATGTGGAGGGAAGGTTCTCAAGATTTGCTTGTTCTTAATTGCTGAACGTGGGAATGCTGCTGGGCTTACCCTTGAGGCTCTCAAATCAGAAGGAGCAGCAGCAAGAAAAGGGCAAAGGACGCAACGGTGAGGAGCAGTGTGTAAGGCGGCTGTGTTCCAACAATGAGACAGTCACTTACCTATGCCACCTGTTGGAGTGAGAATTGGAGCCCCATGCCAGGGTATGCACTACATTGCCTGTGGCAGTGAAGGTCACCGTGGCTATAAACTTTAATGCCTCTGGCTTCTTCCAAACTGGTGATATCAGCAGCATGTCAGTTTACTACAATAACAATGTATTTATATAGCGCCTCTAACATAGTAAAACATCCCAAGGCGCTGCACAGGAGTATTTTAAAACACAAAATTTGACACCGATCCACATAAGGATAAATTAAGGCAGGTGACCAAAAGCTTGGTCAAAGAGGTAGGTTTTAAGGAGTGTCTTAAAGGAGGAAAGAGAGGTAGCGAGGCGGACAAGTTTAGGCAGGGAATTCCAGAGCTTAGGGCCTAGGCAACAGAAGGCACGGCCACCAAAGGTTGAGTGATTATAATCGGGGTTATGCAAGAGGGCAGAATTAGAGGAGTGCAGCTATCTCTGGAGGGGGCGGGGTTGTGGGGCTGAAGGCGATTAGTGATGGGAAGGGGCGAGGCCATCGAGGGATTTGAAAACGAGGATGAGAATTTAGAAATCGAGGCGCTGCTTAACCGGGAGCCAATGTAGGTCGCCGAGCACAGGGGTGATGGGCGAACGGGACTTGGTGCGAGTTAGGAAAGGGGCAGCCGAGTTTTGGATGACCTCAAGTTTACGTAGAGTGGAATGTGGAATAGTCAAGTCTAGAGGTAACTAAGGCATGGATGAGGGTTTCAGCAGCGGATGAGCTGAGGCAAGGGCAGAGACGGGCGACGTTACGGAGGTGGAAGTAGACGGTCTTTGTTATGCTGCGGATATGTGGTCGGAAGCTGTTGTATTGTGCACACGCCAGTCCGGCAGGTCACTAATGCATTGTTTACGAGGCAACAATAGTTCATTATCTTCCCCTGGAGGCTGATCAGCAGGAAGAGCGAGCACTGACCTTTGCCTGCATTGCTGGATTCCTGCAGGTTCAGGGCATCATGGACTGCACTCATGCGGCCCTGTGTCTCTTCCCGCCACACCGCCTCCTTCCCCGGCCCAAATCACTGATTCTCAATAGGAAATGCTTCCCTTCACTCAATGCTCAACTTTTTTGTGAGCACAAGCAGTGAGTTATGCAGTTCTGTGCCTGGTTTCCTAGCAGAAGTCATGATGCTTTTTGTAGTGCGCCAGTCCCCAATACCCCTTCTATTCCATCCAGACCATCGGGTGGCAGCCTGGCTAATGAGGGACGAGGGCCATCCCCTTACCAACTGGCTCATGATTCCTCCCAGGAACCCAGGCATAGACATGGGCTGACGATTTAACGAGAGCCATGCAACAACAAGGGCTCTGATTGAGCAAACTATTTGTGTCCTGAAACAATGATTCCGCTTTCTGAATAATTCAGCAGGAGTGCTTCAGTACAGCTTGGAGTGAGTGTCAAGATTTATAATTGTTTGCTGCATGCGCCACAATCTTGCATTACAAAGGAGAGTTGCCTTGGAGCTTCCTGAGGAGGAAGTGGAGCAGGAAGATGAAGGGGACGAGGAACCAGAAGATGAAGAGGAAGTACACGGCCCAGCAGTGCTAGAGCTCTAAGACAGCAAGTTATTGAGATTCTCCTCATGCATCCCTCCCCTCCCCAGAGCACCAACACTCCTTCATTCCATCTGACTCAGTCCTGACACCCACCACAATGCCCACAAACTGTACAACTTCATGGGTGTTCCTATTACATCACTAATTATGAAGCTGTACCCTCAAAAAAACATTTTACCTCACTATTCCAAAAGACTCCAGTCTTGATTTGACAAATGGTTATGTGACTGATGCCTATCTACAAATCACTCTCGTGCAAACCCCTGGTGCCTGTCTTGTGTTTGGTTACTTATTCTAATACTCCTAAGAGGTTGTTCCCCAGTCACTACAGCTTGGGAGGTGGAACGCTACTGAACTTCCGCTGAGGGTAATTGAGGAGCGCCCAGATGCAGATTGGTTCGGACTAGATGGTCTGGCCCAGCTGGCTATCTGGTACCAACAAGGGCACTGGTTGAGAGACTAGTGGGGAAGCAGGCATGCCATTATCCAGAGGAAAGCAGGTGCCTCTGCCATGGAGCCAAGGCCACTGTTAGAGGGCTGAGCCTCGGCACTCCCACTGCACTGTGCGAGAATAGAGTGCAGGCATGCTGACAGATTCTTGAAGCCCCTATCATGCTCTCCTTCACGTTTTGTTAAGCCAGACATGATACTGGACATCAGAGCTAAACAGTCTGGGCTTCCATTGAAGTTGTCTGTGCTGTTAGCAGACTCCATCGCTTGCTCTATGGTTGGTTACATGGTCCCGATGACACACAAGTTGGAGCTGGACTGCTCTATGCTCTCCGATATTGTGTGCAGGTTTGCTCGGAGGCAGGCAGGTGCACTTGGAAACTCCATGTGGATTGTCACCAGTCTTATCAGCTATGATGGGCCCTTGATGTCTTCATCAGTACCCTCTGCAGTAGGGCTCGGCTATGAGTTCTCCCTCCGGTGAGATGCTCCCTAGGCCATCCTATCCCGCTACCCTTGTTCCAGAACACCAATGCTGGGTGCCTCTCCACGCACAGACCTCTCTAGCCTACCCTCTGAACTATGTGAGGTGATGGTCTCTGAGCTGATGACTGCAAGTGTACAGTCGAGTGACGCTTCCTGCTCTGCAGTGTTGCTCTCTTCTGCTCCCTGAGGAAAGGAACGAGAGAAAGATCAGGTCCTTGCAGCTCCTTCTGTGCCTGCCATTGTCCACAATCTGCAGCCAAATGCACTTCTCATTTGAGAGATGTAGGCTGCCATTAAATGGCAATAGTAATGCATGAGATTGACACCTTCCTAATTGGTGAACTGCCAATGAACAGTACGGATAGTGCTGGCAGCCCATTTTTTTTAATTAAAGCTGTTCAGGGGGACCAATTTTGGGGCCTTAGTTGCATCCACATGATCAGGTAGGTGCTTTGAGCATGGCTCATACTGCACCTGAAAACTGGCTTAAATCAATTTCTACCCCCTAATCTAGTTTTAAAACATCTTACTGTGTTCAAACAAAGTCTTGGACCTTTGTTTATCTGGAAAACTTTTCTATCACATCAAATGATGAATACAGGTTGTCAAGTAAAGTATTTTTTTTTAAGTCTATTTAATGTCGCACCCAATTAATCTCTTTGGGTAGCGCCTCCATTAGAATTCCCAGTTGTGAGTTCGCTCACCAAGCTTAATGGGGTTATAACCTGGAAACTCTAATTGGGTGTGACAATGCTTGGTCAAATCCTTTCTGTATTTTTTTTTATTTGTTTAATCCTATATTCTAATAATTTCATTTTTGACTGCATCAAAGATTATCAGAAATCCATACTTTACATGAGTTTTATCCTGTTGTACTTTAAAAATATCATTCCTCTTCAAAAGAAGTTTCTTATAATAGATTAACATTATTGTGTATGGTGTATAAACCACTTTATGGTCTGCTAGTTTGGAATTTTTAATTCTCCGGTTGTCAAATTAGCAGATGTTCCTTCAGCGTGGTTAAACTATTTTCTTTATTGTCAACTATGAAGAACTGCATCCAGTTTCTGTCTACATGTCATGTAGAATATGAGCACTTTGAATACTATGCCACCAAGTTGTTCTGTTACAAGAACTCTGGAAAGACACCTGATAATGATATGGATTCCTCACAGAAGAATATCTGCACTGATACTGAAAAGGAGAAGCTGACTAAGGTGAGAAAAATAGTTTGTCCAGCAAATTGAATTATTTTTAAAATTTAGTTGATCTCATGGAGTCGCACACAATCCAGATAGTACGGGCACTCGCCTGTCTCTGATGTTTTTGTAATGGTGATTCTGACTTTTCTGCTTTTATCTCTTCTCTGCTGCTCCTCGCCCTTTAAATCTTCGTGCTTCTCTTCCAGTCCTCTGGTTTTTCTGTCTTTTCTTCAGGCCACATTTGGGGTAGGGGGGTTACAAGTTAAATGTGACCTGCAGCCTTTAGTGGCTTCTTTCTTTGCCACACCATTCCATACTACCCACCACCTCCCCAATCACTCGGGCTTCATCCTACCCCCTCTCCCCCATCATATCCACTACTCACTCCATTCATTCCCTGTATCCTTCCCTCCATCTTGCTCTACTGTTACTCACCTCAGCTTTAATCCTCCATCCACACTTCTCCCACTCCAACTTGATCCACCCAAGAGTGGGTGCTGAGAGTCCAGCGGACCCCTTCAAGCTCCATTTTTCTCCTACCTTTAACTACAAAAATATAAAAAGCACAATTTTAAAATAAAATAGCTTAACGCTTCTGTCCACCCAGTCATCATTTTTTTCTCTCTCTCGTACATCTCAGTCTCTTGTATATTTTGTACGCGCTCCTTCTCATAGCTCTCACGCTCTTTCTCGCTCTCTTTTTGTATCCCTATCTCATCTCCCCACCCCCCCCTCCCTCCTGACTGTCCGTTAGTTTAATGTATGAGTCTATTGCCATAACAATTTTTTTCTGTATCTGGATGTATTCTATGGACAAACAAGTACAAAATCAAGGTAACTTGAGGTTAAGTGCTGTTAAGTATATGCATTTGTAGACTTGTTGACTGCCATACAAATTTTGTTTGAACTGTCATCTAATTAAATTTTAAACCATTTTTTACGACAAATTGGACTTTTCTGCTGCTGATAATGTTCATTAAATGATTGCTGATGAGCAGCAATACACATGACAACATTTCAGTTTTGCATGGTGAATTTATCTCTCTGCTGTTAAGAATCACATTATGATGCTAAAGTTCTGCATTAAAAATAGCCCCAGGTTAGAATGCAGGCGTGATTGTGCTTTCTAATCCCCTCAGAAATGTTAGCAATGCTTTTGTGGCCAACTAAGTATAAGTTTTAAGTTATCCAGACTTGCAGTATCTGCCGAAAGTAAATGCTACTCATTTAATCAGTACAGATATTTTCAAATGAAAAGGGTGATCTTTCAAATTGATGAAGACAAATTACAACGATATTGCAACAGAGTATGGCACACATGCTGTATACATTGATGGGAAAGGGGCACATTCGTGACGTTACCTGTTGCTGACTCCACTGTGCAAATTAACATAAAAGGAAGAAACATTCTAGCAGTGATCTGTTTGCTCAGAAATCTTTATAGTCTGAAATCTTTTGGTGGTTTTACAGAAGGATTGTACCATTTTGACCATGGGTTTAAAACTGGGTCCTGTTGCTGTTGAACATTACAGGTTATCTGCAGATAGCTAACCATGAACTTGCTGTATCGATTACACTTTTAGAAATAATTCACTACAAGTGTGAATGTAAATGTTTTCAAGGAGAAGGTATTTAACTAATGTGATTTCTTTGGAACTGCTAAATTGTTTAATATTTTCACAAATGTACGTAAGGGTAGAAAGCTGTTTTATGCACATTAAAAGCTATTTTATATTGTCTTGACTGCTACAAAGTAAGTAATTTTGACAGTAATTTTTGTTAGTGCTTTTTGACATTTTTGAAGTGTATTTCCTTAATTGTAATTTAAATATTTTAAAGCATGCTACAGCTTTTCTTTTACATCTAATGCATCCCCTGCCAATTTGGCTTGCGATAAGATATCTAGGATGTTACTATTTCTCGGCATAACCCACCACAGAACATGTTTTGTTTCAAGAGTGGGGATGGAAAGCGTACCAACCAAGAGTTGTATAATCCCTCGAGAGTGGGTTTCCAAAGTTCAAACATACTATTTTATGGAAAAAAAAATTACAGACACTGCATAAGTTTTTCCATTTGCCTTGTTAGACCTACTAACCTGGATTCAATTTATGACTTTCCAAAATAAATTTGACCTCCGTTTACAAGTACGCAAGCTTTATCACATTATGTTCCAATAAAAAAAAATTGCTGTCTTTTAAACTGGGAGTTCAATGTGTCGCCAGTATAAAGAATGAACTGATGCAAGGGAAGTGACTTAGCCTGGTATTCCTATTTTGTTTAGGAACTGTAATTATGCTTTGTGCTATTCAGTACTTTAAAAATATTTCTGATTAACTGTCTCTTCCAGTGACCATGCATGAGACCTTCTAAAATTATTTTATAAAAGCTGTATGACTTCCATAGTGAAAAATTGCAATTCGTATGTATTGTAAAACATTTTTTTCCAAATTTGTAGCTCCCTGCTTTATTTCTCTGACTAATACACAAATAGTAGTATCAATCATCTATTTTGTTCTTTTATAAGCCACCCTCTGAGTTGTTTGCCTGCTATCATTGGTTCCAAACCGTGGTTAAAGTTCAGTAATTATTGGTTGGTATTCTATTCACCACCAAACAACTTAAATCCTCTCCAGTGGGTTTTGGCTCAGAGGGATGTTTTCTTTTAAAATTTATGTTTATTTTTATAATATATAGCCTGCAAAGTTTTAACCCCATTTTGACCAATATAATTTTAACTTTAAGGCCTACTTTAATTCCACGAACTCTTTGATTCCTACTGGTCACAGCCGTTTTCCCACTCCTGGCTTTGAAACTTGCCGAGTGTTGCTGAACATTTCCAGTGACTGGGTCCGTCCCACTGAATAATTTCCATAACGGCTGTCTTCAATGTCCTCTGTAATAGCACAATATTTTAAAATGTAAAACCTTTTCAGATTCAGCACTCTGGCTCGATGCAGCTGACTCCTTTGCTAAATGATGATCCAGACAACCAGGAAGTTGAAGCAAGATTCTTTTTGGCAGATCAAGACCATGGCAGGCTCGTCACCTCTACCCAATTGCCTGAGGGACTAGCTTAATTAAAAGGTGCAGTCAGACTTTGCCATCTTCAAAGAAGAGGTGCATGCCAGAATCGGAGCACATGCTGCGTGCCAGAATCCGAGCGCATGCTGCGTGCCAGAATCCGAGCACATGCTGCGTGCCAGAATCCGAGCACATGCTGCGTGCCAGAATCCGAGCACATGCTGCATGCCAGAATCCGAGCACTGGAGTTCTGTTCCAATTTGTAAAATATAAGGTCCTTAATGGTCTGTTGATCTCCTGTTTGGGGAAACATCAAAGTGCATTTCCTCTTCTGCCCCATAGGTTGAAGGAAACCTCATTTATTTTTGTAATCTCATTGTTGACCAAGAAAGATCTGTTTGTTTTTTAATCTTCTAGGCCTCATCTTTAACTAGGGCAAAATCTACCACAAATGTTAATTTATTAAATTATTTACATATTAAATGACCCAAGTTTTAAAAAATAATTAGACGGTTGGGAGAAACGAGGAAACTCACTTGGAACGTCTTTTTAGAAGAAAAGCACATAATATATTTGTAGAAAAAGTTTCCTGGGAAGACCATTAAAGCAAGGAATGCAAATAGATTAAGAGGTAATTACTGTAGATGCATTTTTGCAGAGGGATGAAATTGAAGAGTATGATCAGAAGACAAGTAGGTCGGGTTTAGAACTATAAAAAAAAATGAAGGAATTCTTTGGTATAATGGCCTTTGTTCCTTAAAAGTTTTGATTTTTATGTTCATTGTGCTTAAAATGGCTACTTGTGGCTAAGTACAAAGGGTTACTCCAGAGACACTTCAGCAAGGTAGTGACCTGGAGTAGCATGTTTGCTTTTATTAAACATTGTCACAATGTTATCTCAAATAGACAGCTGCTAGTATGTGCTTTAGTTCTGCTGTGCTCTGAGTAGTGTTTCAGAATCCCACTGCCAATTTTTTGCTACTGTGCTTTGCTGTACTCTTTGTATGAGGAGGTTGAATTAATGAAGTATGTTGGATATGAACCTTTGATATGGTCTCTCATTCTTTGAAAGAAGTACAACATAAATCCTATAGAGTACCCAACCCTCAATTCTTCTTGGCTTTTGAGATGACTAGACTGACCTCACGGTGGTTATGCGCTGGGGGTTATTACAATAGTCTAGCCACTGACACAGGAAAAAAAAGTTATGTAATTTAATTGTTACTACTTTAGTCATGAAGATTTTAATCACAGTCAGTGATAATTCCTTCCTTTCATGTAGGCCATAAGTCTTATTCTCTCCATAGACTACATGTATTGAGGTAGCGTATTTGAACCAATGTGTGAAGCAATAGGTCTTATTAACCCGGTAAAGGAATGGATTCCATCTAAACATTATTTTAGTAACAAAACCATCCCTTTTCTCTTTTATTTTGTTATATATTTTGCCTTATAACTTGGGTATTTAAGTCTAAAAATCATTTGAAGAATGATTGCGACAACAAAGTAAACAATACATTTTTCAGTATTGCTAAAAATAACTAAGTTATTAGCTATTTTCGCACAAAATTGATAGTGCCTTTGTCTACTTAAAAAGTGAAGTTAAAAGGAAAAATGAACAAAGCACATCTATTGCATGAGTGGGATAAATTTGCTGAATTTTAGTTTTTGATATCTCCTACTTTAAATACCTGATAATATGCAAGGACAAAAAAGAGACTCTGTAATAAATTTCTGTTCATGATCAGTTAAATAATACTAATAAAGAAAACTACAAATAAAAGTGTAGAAAAGTCCTTGGTGATTAAAAAAAACCTCTTGGTCTTTGCGGACAATAGCAGTTACGGAGCATGTAACTGGATAACATCTATGTTATTTAATATTTTAAAAATCTTACATCTGGGCACACTTCCTGTCAACTTTTTCCATTATAAATTCCTGTGTCTACATTTATAAAGGGAACTGCTGATGGGAAACCTTGAGGCTATAATGAAACCCTCCCTCCAGCGGAGGTGCTGCAGTGGGTTTAATTACATGACAAATTTATATCTGCAGCTCTCATTATAAATGTGGATATAGGATTTTATAATGGATTTTGGAAATTCAAAAATAAAGACAGAAGCTATGACTTTCAAATGGGGATTAAATAACATCTGCATGAAAATGAAGAACAGGAAAAGACCAGCTGGTCCATCAAGTCAGCCTCACCTTGTTGTGATTCCTTAAGCAGCATGATTCATAACATCATCCACCTACCTACAACCATATAATCTCCTGAGAAGCAAAAAACCAATTTTAAAAAATGAAGTTCAATTTAATGTAAACTCCTCTTCGACCCCCTTGGGCGATCAAGACTATTCCAGGAGATCATGTTGACCATGACTTGTGTTACTTAGTATTTCACCTACCTTTTGTATGCCATGATCTCTGTCGCAGCTGGGAACTGGTCCAGCTCTCTTTTGAAGGTATGCAGCAAATCAGCACTCACACACAATCTGGCACCTTGTTCCACAGGTCTATTTTCTGGGAAAAGAAGAACCTCCTGATGTCTAACCTAGTTCTGCTCTTGTGTGGTTTATAGGTATGGTTCCTTGTCCTCTGTAATTTATCCAATTGAAATAACCTATTGGTATGGCACAGTCTAGGTTCTTAATTATTTTAAACACCTCCATCAGATTGCTTTTGAGTTTACGCATTTCTAAAGTTTTTTAAAAAACAGCGTCTTAAGCCTATCCGGGTAACTAAGGGTATCATTCTTGTGGCCCTTCTCTGAACCTTTTCAAAGCCTCTTATCACCCACCATGGGAGGGCATTAAAACTGAACCCAGTGTTCTAAAAGAACTCAACCAAAGCATTGTACAAGGACAAAATGGTGTGTTTTGTTTTATTTTGAATTGCCCCGGCTATTTGCTTTGTCTATTATTTCACAGATCTGGTCGTGAGCCTTAGAAGAATTGTGTACAATAACACCAAGATCTTTTTCTTTTCAACAGACTTCAATTCTGTACCATGTAGGGTGTAAATATACTTGGTGTTGGTCCTGCCACAGGCCTGACACTACATTTATCCAAGTTAAATACCATTTGCCAAACGCGGGCCAATTCCCACATTACATTAAGATCTGCTTCATCCACAGTCCAAACACTTGCATGAATCTTGCAGACCATTCGCCCAACACCTACATTCAGGTCATGAATGAAGATAGTAAATAACACACATCCCTGAGGGACACCACTAGTAACCGGTCTCCAAGCAGATCCACATCCATTAATAACTACTTTCTGCCTGTGGGAATGTAGCCAATTCTTAATCTTTAATCCACTGTAACAACTTCCCACCAATTCCACAGGATTCTATCTTGCAAAGTAACCTACTGTGAGGTACCTTATCAAAGGCATTCTGAAAGTCCAAGTAGACTGTGTCTACCGAACTACCATTGTCCACTAACCTAGTAACTTATTCAAAAAATTCAACCAAATTAGTAAGACTTTTTTCCAGAAGCTGTGTTCTGTATCTCTGATAGCTCCTTTATCCAGGTGATCATAGAGAGCACCTCTTATGATCCCTTCCAGCATCTTGCCTATGATAGAAATCAAACTACAGGAAACTTTTTTTTTACCGGCACCTAAATAACCAGAAATCTCTCTTAACCGGCAAAATTCAGGAGTAGGTTCAGGTAAGTTTTACTTCAGATTAGTGGCCATGTAACCGGGGTTCCTGGATCTGTGGCCATGTAACCTGGGTTCCTGCACCTGTTGCCATGCAACAGGGATGCCTGGATCTGTGGCCGTGTATGGGCCTCTCGTACCTTAGTAAGTATACCTCTCTGTAACCCGGACTTTTTGATCAACCAGCACCACGCCGGTCCCGTCGGTGCCGGATAAAAAAGAGTTTCCTGTAATTGGTCTATCATTCCATGGTACTGACTTATTACTGTTTTTTTGAAAATCGGAACCACATGAGCTTCCTCTGGTGGATGTCATCTGGTTCAGCAACCCTTTCTGTTTTGAGGTTCCTTATTATATCTGAGATATCCTCAGCTATTTTTATAGCTACAATTTTCAGTTAACAGTGCAACACATTGCTGGTAATTAAACATCATCCACAGAAGTGAAGACTGATGCAAAGTAATTATTTAAGATTTATGCCATACCCTGAGAGTCCATTCGAATTTGTACTAAGGAGTCCTTCAATGGACCTATGCATTCTTTAATGGCCTCCTGTCTCCTGACATAACTGAAAAAGCTTTTGCCATTGCCACCATAGAGTACTGACTCACTGTATGGAATGCCATGGGAGATCAATTAGTAATGTTAAAATTGCATATACCACATGCTTAGCCTGCACTGGGACTTTTCTGTCACCTGAAGGCTGTTGTCTTTTGACATTAAGTAATGATTCATGGGGCAAATTGTTTTCTCTCAAATGACTCTTGTACTTTTAGTTGCATTTACTTGGGGTGGGGGTCTTCAATGTCCATCAAAAAGATGGGAATGGTAGCATAGTGGTAATGTCACTGGACTAGTAATCCAGAGGGCCTGGACTAATGAGCCAGAGATGCGAGTTCAAATCATACCACGGCAGCTGGGGAATTTCAATTCAGTTAATTAAATAAATCTGGAATAAATAAATCTGGAATAAAAAGCTTCCATCAGTAATGGAAACCATGAAACTATCAGAAAAACTTGTCATTTAGGGAAGGAAATCTGCCATCCTTACCTGGTCTATATGTGACTGCAGATCCACAGCAATGTGGTTGACTCTTAACTCTCCTCTGAAATGCCACTCAGTTGTAACAAACTACTACGAAACACAATAATAAGAATGAAACCGGCTGGACCACCTGGCATCAACCTCAGCACCCAGCCCAGTCAACCCTGCAAAGTCCTCCTCACCAACATCTGCAGGAGAGCTGTCCCATAGACTAGTCAAGCAACAGCCTGACATTGTCACAGAATCATACCTTTCAGCCAATGTCCCAAACTCCTCCATCACCAGGTGGGACAGGACATATCCAGGGATGGCGGCACAGTGGTATACAGTTGGGAAGAAGTGTCCTCAACATTGACTCCGGACCCCATGAAGTCTCCTACTGATTACCACCTACTGCCCTCCCTCAAGTTGAACACCACTTGGAAGAAGCACTGAGTAGCAAGGACACAGAATGTACTCTGGGTGGGGGACTTCAATGTTCATCACCAAGAGTGGCCGAGCCCTGAAGGACATAGCTGCCAGTCTGGGCCTGCGACAGGTGGTGAGAGAACCAACACAAGGGAAAAACCTACTTGACCTTGTCCTCACCAATCTACCTGTCGCAGATGCATCTGTCCATGACAGTATTGGTAGCAGTGACCACCGCACAGTCCTTGTGGGGAACGAAGACCCATCTTCACACTGAGGACACCCTCCCTCGTGTTCTGTGGCACTACCACCGTGCTAAATGGGATAGATTCAGAACAGACCTAGCAGCTCAAAACTGGGCATCCATGAGGTGCTGTGGGCCATCAGCAGTAGCAGAATTGTATTCCACCACAATTTGTAACCTCATGGCCTGGCATATCCCTCCATCTACCATCAAGCCAGGGGACTAGTCCTGGTTCAATGAGGAGTGCAGTGCAGAAGAGCATGCCAGGAGCAGCACCAGGCATACCTAAAAATGAGGTGCCAACCTGGGGAAGCTGCAACACAGGACTACATGCATGCTAAACAGCAGACGGAGCATGCTATAAACAGAGCTAAGCGATCCCACAATCAACAGATCAGATCAAAGCTCTGCAGCCCTGCCACATTCAGTCGTGAATGGTGGACAATTAAACAACTAATGGGAGGAGGAGGCTCCATGAATATCCTCATCCTCAATGATGGAGCCCAGCATATGAGTGCAAAAGACAAGGCTGAAGCGTTTGCAACTATCTTCAGCCAGAAGTGCCGAGTGGATGATCCATATCCGCCTGCTTCTGAGGTCCTGACCATCACAGAAGCCAGTCTTCAGCCAATTCGATTCACTCCACATGATATCAAGAAACGACTGAGCGCACTGGATACAGCAAAGGCTATGGGCCCTGACAATTGTGCTGAAGACTTGCACTCCAGAACTAGCCGCATCTCTAGCCAAGCTTTTCCAGTACAGCTATAACACTGGCATCTACCCGACAAAGTGGAAAACTGCCCAGGTATGTCCTGTCCACAAAAAGCAGGATAAATCCAATCTGGCCAATTATTGCCCCATCAGTCTACTCTCAAACATCAGCAAAGTGATGGAACGTATCAAGCGACACTTATTCACCAATAACCTGCTCACTGATGCCCAATTTGGGTTCCACCAGGACCACTCGGCTCTAGACCTCATTACATGGTCCAAACATGGACAAAAGAGCTGAATTCCAGAGGTGAGGTGAGAATGACTGCCCTTGACATCAAGGCAGCATTTGACCGAGTGTGGCATCAAGGAGCCCTAGTAAAATTGAAGTCAATGGCAATCGGAGGGGAAACCCTCCACTGGCTGGAGTCATACCTAACACAAAGGAAGATGGTTGTGCTTGTTGGAGGTCAATCATCTCAGCCCCAGGACATCACTGCAGGAGTTCCTCAGGGCAGTGTCCTAGGTCCAACTATCTTCAGCTGCTTCATCAATGACCTTCCCTCCATCATAAGGTCAGAAGTGGGGATATTCGCTGATGATTGCAGAGTGTTCAGTGCCATTTACAACTCCTCAGATAATGAAGCAGTCCATGTCCAAATGCAGCAAGACCCGAATGACATTCAGGCTTGGGCTGAGAAGTGGCAAGTAACATTTGCGCCACACAAGTGCCAGATAACAAACGAGAGTCTAACCACCGCCCTTGACATTCAACGACCTTACCATCGCCGAATCCCCTACCATCAATATCCTGGGGGTCACCATTGACCAGAATCTTAACTGGACCAGTCACATAAATACTGTGGCCACAAGAGCTGGTCAGAGGTTGGGTATTCTGCAGCGAGTATCTCACCACCTTACTCCCCAAAGCCTTTCCATCATCTACAAGGCAGAAGTCAGGAGTGTAATGGAATGCTCATGACTTGCCTGGATGAGTGCAGCTCCAACAACACTCAAGAAGCTTGACACCATCCAGGACAAAGCAACCCGCTTGATTGGCACCCTATCCACCACCTTAAACCTTCACTCCCTCCACCACTGACGCACCATGGCTGCAGTGTGCACTGCAGCCACTCGCCAAGGCTTCTTCGGCAGCACCTCCCAAACCCGCGACCTCTACCACCTAGAAGGACAAGGGCAGCAGGTGCATAGGAACACCATCACCTGCAAGTTCCCCTCCAAGTTACACACCATCCTGACTTGGAAATATATTGCTGGTCATTCATCGTCACTGGATCAAAATTCTGAAACTCCCTCCCTAACAGCACTATGGGAGTACCTTCACCACACGGGCTGCAGCGGTTCATGAAAGCGATCACCACCACCACCTCGAGGGCAATTAGGGATACGCAATAAATGCTGGCCTTGCCAGCGACGCCCACATCCCACTGACTGGTAAGGTTTGGCTGCTAATTGATGTTAGCAGTAACATACGAGAGACACCATTTTCTGCTTTTGTCAGTCTTTTGCAATTGTGACTAAAGTCACAAAACAATAACCAATTCTATCCAGAATTGCTTCTAGTTTAAAACCAGGTTTATAGTAATAATTGATAAAGTAAGTGGTGGTAATTGTTACTTCTGGTAGCAGCAGAAATGCTCTAAATAGTACAATGATGCAGTTGTCCTTTAGCTTAAGGTATCATAAGACTGCTTGTCTTTAGGGCAACAAGTTACTGGTCTAGTTCTCAGTCATAGTTGTCTTTGATAGTTGTTTGATGTATTGGTGATATTTACTCCTGGGATTTCTCTGTATAAAGATGTACGCTGATTCTAGATATGTAATGGCTTTAATTGAATTTTTGCTATTGAAAGTTAACTTTTATCTTAGTTTTGCTTTCATGACCACCTTTTCATCAAACTCTAGAAATTACTGAAGAGAATTTGACTCTTCTAACTGTCCCTATCATTTTCCCTCATTTTGATCAACATTCTTTCATAAAGCAGGAAATATCTACAGGAAGTGATTCTGGAGCAACCTCCTAGGTTTGTCAGCCTGGATGACAGCCTGTCAGCATTATACTACTGATATGTAAACAAAGCCTAATCTGGATAATAATGATCCATACGAAACTCTAAACGGGGGAAGAAAGTAACTCACCCACACAGACGAGCCCAGGAATGTCACAGTAGTCCCAGCTGAAAGACAATCCCTAGTTTGTTTGCTAGTAAACTCCCAGGGAACAGAACACAAAAATCCAATAAATAATTAGCTCTCCTGTGACAGGCTTCTGAATTACTATGATACATTAATTGGGCAAAATTAGCATGAATTAAGGCAAATAAGTATAACATGTAATTTATTACTTACCAAGCATGGCGCTGCAGTGGAAACTTAGGATTTCCCTTAAGATTGCTTTAACAGCTATAATGCATTCTGTAATTTACTCTGTGGAAAATTAATTTTTTCAGAGTTCATTAAGCACCAATATGTTAGAATGCAACTCCCAAGAGTAAATAGCTACAATATATTATGCAAATTCTTCCCAGTGTATTTCAAATATGTAAATAGCAATAATGCCAGTGTCAGCATCCTGTATTCATTTGTGCCTTAGAAACCTATATATGACTCCTGATGTCATTTTTGCAAGTAATTTAACTTTTTATTTATGAAATGCATGTCAAAAAGCAATATTTATATTATAAGTATAAATTATTTAACTGGAGTTTTGGGTGTCAATTCTCCTCCTACTTCCCTCTATCTCCTTTGCCAAATGTGTCTTTGCGCATGTCAGTATTTTTACACACTTATTATACTGTATTCAGGGCAAAGAACCTTGCATAGGTGTATTGATATGGTATATTGGCTGGTATTGGGATTAGCATTCTGTGTGCAGATACGATTTATAAGATCTTTATTGAGTGTCCTTTTTGTCCTGTCCTGTCCTGAGGACCCAATTTTTTGTTTGCTTTGAGTACAAGGAGGCAGGAGTCTAACCAGAACCCTCACGGATTCTTTACGAAAAGTTCCATTACCATAAAAGTACACTTTATATTCTTGCATTATAACCATTCCTTGCAGTGTTCACGACAGAATGACTGCAAAAGCAAATAAGCTTTCCTCATTGTCTCAATTCAAATGTTAAATGAATGCACAGTTAGCTATCCTGCACAGAGGGGTGGAGAATTGCCAACTTCCATATATACAGATTTTTTGGTACTTGGAAAGTGAATAATTGTACCCTTAAGTTAAAAGCTGTTTTCCCTCATTTTAATATTTAGGTTTATTTTGTTCAGTATTCAAAGAAATCTAATGGTAGAATTTTTTAATACTTAACCTAATTAATCCAAAATGGAGGTGCAGTAACAAGAAAAGTTAACCAGTAATAACCAGAGAAATATTTATTCATGATTTAATAATTATATCACCACATATGTATATGTTTAATTGTGAAAATTTGCTTAATTTGCAAGTTTTGTAGCATTTATAAACTAGTATTGAATAGATATTGTATTCTACTTGAAACTGTAAATGTAGACTGCTTTCCAAATGTAGTTTCCTCCATTTATTCTGTGTTCAGACATTCTAATTCAACAATGAATTATAATTTGTCTGTTCTAAAAAAAAAAAAAAAATCCTTAATTGTCATTTTGTACAGTACAGTAATGATATGCAGTGAACCCTCTAGTATACAAGTCTATAGATGTGCAGTTTTTTCTCTATATTTTAGCCTTCAGTGTATAATCTGGCTCCAGTACAGAACAGTTTCATTTGGAATAAGCTTTTCCAATTGGCGCTGCATTAAACAGTGGTGAGGGACTGAACCAGTTTTTAACGTTAATTATATGTTCATTTTGGCTTGTGTATCAATGAGCTTTTTGTCACTTTTTAAGCTATAATTGCACTATAAACAGTGACAAATGTCTTGTGACATTGGCAGGAAGATAGATTTCAAAAGGAGTCTCCAGTAACTTAGTGGTTATCCCTGTGTTTCAGTGTCTGATTTGTTAGTAAATCTCAGATCTCTAATTGCCATGAATGTTTTCCGTGAGTTGTTCTATTTGACTGCACTGTTTGAACTCTTCAATTTTAAACATCCAGTCTTTTCAACATACGCTCTGCTCATTACCATAATGGATAAGATATATTTAAAATTTTGAGAGATAGACTTATTCACCCATAAAGTATCACCCCAATTTTCTGGGTGTATAGAGGAAGGAAATTAGGCTGGGGTGGGGGGTGCGTTCTGCTGACATCTCCTGCATTTTCTACTGCTGGTGATAATGGGCGTATAATACGTTCACCCAAATATGGGCTGTAGTATCTCAAGGCTATATTCAAGGCTGAGATCGATAGATTTTTGGACTCTAGGGGAATCCAGGGATATGGGGATCGGGCAGGAAAGTGGAGTTGAGGTCAAAGATCAGCCATGATCTTATTGAATGGCGGAGCAGGCGAAGGGCCGAATGGCCTACTCCTGCTCCTAATTCTTATGTTCCTATCTACATAAAAGAATGTTACACTGGTACAAAAACACTGCTGAATTTCCAGGTGCTCTGATACCCTTTTTCTAAAAGGTAACCTTTCCTTAACATCAATTAATGTGTTAGTTGTGTAATCCTATCCCTGCTGAATTAAATCAAAATCACTATGATTAGTGCAATAATTAAGGCTTAAATTCACAACCTTCATTTGATAGTACATGTGCATTTGAATATTTGTGCTGTACCCATAGTGCAATAGGCCTCTGCATATTTGACAGGTTCTGGTCTAATCTGTTGGTTCGATTTATTTAATTGATTTTTCAAGAGGCCTTGCTGTCCAAGATCATTATATATTAATTTGAGGTAATACATATAGTAAAAGTGATTTTAAGAATGGTATTTTAGATATGACCTTAAAAATGGTGTTTAAAAACATCTATACTCTAGGGAAAACTCACAGTTAATGCTAAGTATTCTGGAAAGTTCAGACATCACTCTTAGAACAAAGGTCTCCGAATTGGCAGCTGGTTTCAATTAATGACGAGCTGGTAGATCTAGGTTGTCAAGGTCACAAGCCTTGAGATAACATATGGGTTATGCTGTCTGGGCAAGATAAACAGGACTCGGGAGTGACTCAAAAGCATGCAATTGTATCTGGTGTTGGCCGGTTTGTTGCTGTTTAAGGCTGGGAATGCAAAAGGAGTTATCAGCTAAAGAGCAAGCTTTTTTTTGTTGAATAATTGAAATTTGCTCATTACAGTACAAGTCCTTGACAATTGCTTGTTTAAGGTGATTGACACATAGAAGTGAATCCTTGCAGTAAAATGAACCATCTTGATTGGTCAGTCATCAACATTAGTTAGAAAAGACACCTTACTTTGTAAATTAAGTGTACAAAGATTGTGTTTTAAACACCCAAACCAGAAGAGAAAGAGTAAGTCTGGAGACATTTGGGAAGGTTTTGGAGTACCTTATGAAACAAGTTTTTTTTTAAACTGAGAAAATGTTAACAGGGAGAGTTGAAAAAGTTTTATGAAATCTGGTAAGATATTAGCAAATATTTAAGTGTATCATCCAGAGGTAATAGTTCAAGTCTCTGGCGACAGAAGTTAGCACTGTTACACATGTATGCATCTAGGAATGTGCAAAGTTAGACCTACTAGGAAGAGAAGCAGATGATGGAAGTAGGATAAAATACAATGACTACAGATGGAGATTGATCTTGCAGGTGTGACCAAATGGAGGCAGATCTGCCCAACTCTTATCATGGCCACCCCAGAAGGACAAAGCTGTATGAAATTCTGGAAATTTATCAAACCCAATCATTTTTTTGGCAATATGCTGATATAGACTTTAATGTACCTGGAATGACATATTATCCACAACTGTTAACTGGTCACCTATGTAACTCATACCATGCTGAATTACGTAATCCTACTAAGCATAATCCTATGCTGTATTAAATAGAATTTAGCTGATGATGAGTTATAGTGATATATTTAAACTATATTTGAGCCAGTAACTATTGAACTCATTCAGTTAATATTTACTCGGGTATTTCATGTACTCCTTAATCTTATGGTGCTATTAATCGTGATATCATAGATGTGTTAATAAGTTCAAATATCACCATGGCAAAGAGTGAATTTAAATTCAATAAATCTTGTAATTTATGGGCTAGCAATAGGAAAATTGAGAAATAAAAGCTACTGGATTGCTGTACAAACCCAACTGGTTCACTACTACCCTTCAGGAAAGAGAACCTGCCGCCCCTACCTAGTCTTACCAACATGTAATTCAAGTCCCACAATATGTGATTGACTCATCAGGGGCAATTTTAACCCTACTCGCTCAGCCGAAATCTGACGGGAGGGCAGTTAAAATCACCCTGGCTCTTACCTGTCCGAAAGCCGCCATGATCACAACATCTGCAATTTTAACCTGCTCTCTTGCGCAGGCAGCAAGGACACATGCCCAGAGCTAATGGGGTCCTTCTTTACATATGCATGTTGTGGCCCAATGACATCATTGAGACCCAACTGTAATTTTAACTCTGGCCTGAGTGGGGAATCCACCTGGAGTTAAAATCGGGGCGATAATGTCCTCTGAACTGGCCTAGCAACCAATCAGGTGGAAAACAAATGCTACTGAACAGAATCATAAGAGAAATATCAGCTGGCCCTATTAGCAATGACCCAGGCAATGGATCAGAATAAGACGTTGGCAAGTCCAGCTCCTTCAACTCTGAAAAGTCCTCATCACTAATAACTGAGGACTGGTGTCCAAATTGGAAGAGTTTTCCCACAGATAGTCAAATATTAGCCTGACACAGTCATATTCAGAGCCATATTTATTAGCCAACATCCCAGACTCATCCATCACTATTCCTGGATATAATAAAAGTATATAATCTTTCTGGATGAATGAGCTAAGATGGCTAAATGGCTTTTCCTGCCTTTTTCATCTTGTTTATCTCGTGATACTGGGATTATGCTGGGACTATAGCGTTCCAGATTCTAAAAGAGAAACTCATGGACTGAACTTGTTTTAATTGGAACAAAAAAGACTGAAGAGATTTTGTTGAAATCCTACATGCTGATGGTATAGAGAAGGTAGATGTAACTAATATTTTAAGTTGGACTGTCAGCACAAGTATAGTATTGGCATGCTCGTGCAATGTTTTGGCTGCCTGGACCATTCGGGAGGAGCTTTGCAGTACAGCCCTGAACGGGTATCCAGATTTGTGGTCATCAGCTGCATGCTGCATAACTTTGCCAACAAGAGGGACCAGCCCTTGCTACCCTGGGCAGCAAGAAGTACAGGAGGAGCAGGAGCGGCATCAACCATCAGTGCCCACGGCTGCCAAAGCGCTCTCAGAGCAGCTCATTGAACCATTCTGCCCTTTCCCAATACAATAATAGTCTTGCAATCCTTATCACCACTGTCCATACTACTGCCATTGATTTGCCTCCCTTCAGTCCAGCCTTATGCGTCTTGCTCCCACTTCACTACAAATATAGGCCCAGAAATTAGGTTCGGGGGCTTGCCGCGCGTGCAAGCCCCCGATGTGCACTTACCCGGCGCGCCGACAGCTGAAGCCTGGGCCTGCTTGGAATTCCTGTCACTGGCCCGGTTCAGCTGTCGGCGCGCTGTGCTTGCCTGATCCAGCGGCGTAGTTAGTTCGATGTGCCGGCTGGGATCAGGTGAGCACTGGGCAGCCAATCAGGGGAGGGAAAACTTCATTCATGAGTTTGATAGTAAGAACTGTCAAACTCATGAAAACTACGGGTGCCCAAAACACTACTTCAACTTTAAATAATTTTTTTAAAAACATCCCACTAATTAAATGAACTATAAATAACTTTAAAAAACTATTTTAAACAATTAATCAAATTTGAATAAAATAATTTTTTAAGAAATCGGGTCTAAAAATACACTTACCTTACTGTAAAGTCCTTAAAAACAATAAAGCTGTGGAAAAAATGTTATAATTTTAAATAATAGACCACTTACCTTAAAGAATCAAGTCCTTACGTCTCCTTTTTACATTTCTAAAAAGTTGAGGCCCTTACACACGGGCAAACCTGTCAAAAAGAAGGAAGTTCAACGCGCGCGCGCAGAGTCCTGTGCGCACGCGTTGGACCTCTGAACCCCTTGGAGGAAATGCCGGTTTCCTGCGCATGCGCTGTGCATGCTGAAATCCGGCACTTCCAACGGGCCCACGCGTGAGTACCCCGTCCGTACTCGTGCGTTGGGACCGGAATTACTGGGCCATAAACTTCAACTCCAAATCCAGAGCCAAAAACAAATTTATCAAACAATTGAATTCCATCTGTAAAAAAGAAAGACTTGAAAGACTTGCATTTATATAGCACCTTTCACGACCACCGGACGTCTCAAAGCGCTTTACAGCCAATTAACTACTTTTGAAGTATAGTCACTATTGTAACGTAGGAAACGTAGCAGCCAATTTGCACACAGCAAGCTCCCACGAACAGCAATGTGATAATGACCAGATAATCTGTTTTTGTCCTGTTGATTGAGGGATTGATTGGCCAGGTCACCGGGGATAACTCCCCTGCTCTTCTTTGAAATAATGCCATGGGATCTTTTACGTCCACCTGAGAAAGCAGACGGGGCCTCGGTTTAACATCTCATCCGAAAGACGGCACCTCCGACAGTGCAGCACTCTCTCGGCACTGCACTGGAGTGTCAGCTTAAATTTTTGTGCTCAAGTCCCTGGAGTGGGACTTGAACCCACAACCTTCTGACTCAGAGGCGAGAGTGCTACCCACTGAGCCACAGCTGACAGCTGTATTTAATAGTTAAAAGTAATAATTAAAAATCATCCTTAGTGCCTGACTACTGTGCTCGTTTACTTACTCTAGTGCTCCTACAAAGTGCTTCCCCAGTGGCTACTGCTTGGAATTTTGCTGAGCTTCCATTGAGGACACTTCAGATGGCTACGGTGGGTGACCTCTAGCAGCTCTGGGCCTAGAGTGCCTGGCTGCAGACCAAAACATTTTGGCATGGGCCATGCAGTCTGGCCCAGCTGGCTGTGTGTCAATAACAAGAGCACTGGCAGAATGGGTGGCAAGGGAGCAGGCATGCTGTCATCTTGAGAGAGGACGGCAACTGCCTCTTCCATGGAGCCAAGATCCCTCTCCTGGGACTGCACCTCAACACTCCTGCAATTCTGAACGAGAATAGAGTGATGAGGCTCTGGGATGCTGTGTTAGCTACCATGGAAGCTGTCAGAACTGGTGGCAAAGGCTCAATCATGGTGGGCATAACTGTCACGTTCATGGAGCAGACGGCTTGGTCCAGGGTGGACAGAATGGTCACCATGCTCTGCGTGAAGCCTTGACACAAATTGGAGCTAGACTCCTCCATGCCCTGAACCATTGTACGCAGGCTCGCGGCCCATCTGCCTTTTTCAGTAGCCTGGGCCCTCGACGTCTGCATCGGAGTCCTCTGCAGCAGGGCTAGTTTGCGATCTCTCCCTCTGGCAAGCTGACGTTAGTGCCGTCTCATCCCTCTGCCCTAGCTCCCACACACTTGTGCCTGGTGCTTCACCATGTGAAGACCCATCCTCTAGCCTAGCCTTTAAAGTATGCCTGCTGCCAGAATCTGAGCTGGTGCATGCTAAGGTCTATCAAGTGATGGTGTATCTTCAGGAAGGCTGGCCTCCTCTTCCTGACATGGCAGAGATACGTCCACAATTTTTAAAAATTCACTCATGGGATGTGGGCATCGCTGGCAAGGCCAGCATTTATTGCACATCCCTAATTGCCCTTGAGAATGTGGTGGTGAGCCACTTTCTTGAACCGCTGCAGTCCCTGTGGTGAAGGTACTCCCACAGTGCTGTTAAGAGGGAGTTCCAGGTTTTTGACACAGCACCGATGACCGAACAGCAATATATTTCCAAGTCAGGGGATTTGACATTGGTAATACCATTGAATGACAAGAAGAGGTGGTTAGACTTTCTCTTGTTGGAGATGGTCATTGCCTGGCACTTGTGTTACTTTCAGCCCCTGAAGTGAAAGTTGGAGGTGGTGGTTTTCCCATGCGCCTGCTGCCCTTGTCCTTCGAGGTTGTAGAGGTCGCGGGTTTGGGAGGTGCTGTCGAAGAAGCCTTGGTGAGTTGCTGCAGTGCAACTTGTAGATGGTACACACTGCAGCCACGGTACGCCGATGGTGGAGGGAGTGAATGTTTAAGGTGGTAGATGGGGTGCCAATCAAGCGGGCTGCTTTGTCTTGGATGGTGTTGAGCTTCTTGAATATTGTTGGAGCTGCACTTATCCAGTTAGAGAGTATTCTATCACACTCCTGACTTCTGCCTTGTAGATGGTGGAAAGTCTTTGGTGAGTTAGGAGGTGAGTCACTCGCCACAGAATACCCAGCCTCTGACCTGCTCTTGTGACTGGTCCAGTTAAGTTTCTGATAAATGTGACCCCCAGGATGTTGATGGTGGGGGATTTGACATTGGTAATACCATTGAATGTCAAGGAGAGGTGGTTAGACTTTCTCTTGTTGGAGATGGTCATTGCGTGGCACTTGTGTGGCGCAAATGTTACTTTCAGCCCCTGAAGTGAAAGCAAGGGATGTGGGTTAGATTTTCGTGTGAAGGGAGAGCAGAGAGAGAAGTTGCCACTGAAAACAGCTGCAGTTTGTCATACAGCATGTGAAGAGTGAGATAGATGCAAGAAAGATTAAATTCAGGCACCTCTAATGCCATTTAAAGGCAGCTAGCACTTCTTAAAGGGGAGGTGCAATGTCCCCTCCAGCATTGTGTAATACATTCCCCTGTTGTCCAAGGGTTTCAGTGAGCTCGTGAGGTGACTGAACTCCTCCCTAAAACATTTTTATGTTTTGGAGCAAGACAACTCGAGAATAGATATTGAAATTGATAGCATAGGGGAAGATTCACACTGGTGGGATATTGGGCTTAATACATCAGCACACCCTTAGTTTCGTATTGTTTCACACGCTTTGGTAGTTCTACAACTTGTAATGATAGCGTATTTGATATATGTAACATGTGTAGTAAGACTTTGATACATAAGCCAATTGTGTACTCATGCCTACGACTAACCAGCACCAACAAATTAATTGAGCACACCGAAAGAGAAGATCCGAAGCAACGTAGAGGAGACCCCCAGGCGGGGTAAGATCAGGAAAGATAGAAGAAACAGCGGATATCCCAAGTGGGGCAGAATTGGAACACCGGAACAGTGAATTGAATTTGAGTAAGGGGTCAGAGGTTGCTCCACCCCCTCAAAGGAATGGACTGTAAGGAAGGGGGAAATCTTCATTTTTGAGACTCCCTACTAACTAACGCCCAAGTTGAGAGAGCAATAAGAACTAGCTAGATTAGTCAAGAGCCGATTGTGAGAAGTCAATAAGGATATTTCCTTCTCAAGGTGGGGAGATGTAAGAAATCGTGGATTGAAAGAAATAATAGTCTGTTACGGGTTCCGTAGATCAGCAGTTTGCCTAAGTTGATGACATAGAAAGATAGCTGTACAGAGTTAAATTACATGGTCAGAACAGAAAAACAGGCCTTCGAGTGGGCATAACTAGGCCTGATAAGGGATGCAGCAAAGAGCTGTAGGATAAACAGGCTGTCTACAAGAGGGCAACAAGACCTTTAGAACAGAGATAAGGAGGAATATGACCTCATGAGGCTGGGAGGGGGCTGTCATAGGTAGCCTCTCCCTTGTAATTGGATAATAGGATGGGGAACAAATGATTGACACCAGGTAATCTCCAGCCCACTGAAATAACTATAAATATAGATGACCGAGAGAGAAAATCAGGCAGTTGGGGGCGAAGGCTTCCCTGAGGTGGCTACGGCCTAACTCCTTGGTCAGGTTTAGCCTCTGAGGTGGCTAACGGCCTAACACCTCCAACAAACATCCATCCAGTTGTTTTGTTCCATTCCAGGGCCGTAGATCGCCCTCATCTGTCATGGGTTGTATGTCTATTGTATCAATTTCAATGGCATGTAGTAGCATCTGATTATGCTTTAAACTGTAGCTTTTTAATAAAATGCCTTAAAACTCCGAAGAACCTTTGGGTAATCTGTGTGTGACCTGTGATCCAGATCTTACAGTTGCCATGACTGTACCCTTGCCCATGATGACCAGCATGTTTTCTTCCATGGAGGAGAGGGTGTGCAGACGGAATCGACCTCCTTCGATTGCAGCCCCCTTGCGCAGGTTGTGTGCGAGCTTCTCCTGCAAGAAAGGAAGGGAGTGTTTGAGTGATGGTCTTGAGGCATTTAGAGAATATGCCTGTCATGATTGACTCGTTTGTATTCACTAAGATATGAGTTGCGGGAAAGTGAGGATTGCAGTAGTGATGTGTGTGAATAGGAGGAGGAGGTGTAGTGCAGTGATTATAGGAGAGTGAAGGGAAGTGGGGAGGGGTTTATTGTAAATAACGTGGCTGTAGGTGGTGGAAGAGAGTAAGAGAGCAGTATTGTTACCTTGACAACTCTGGTGAGATCATTGAACCTTTTGCTGCATTGCAGCCATGTCCTGGGAGCTACATTATTGGTATTGACTTCCAAATGGAGGCAAAGGTGTTTCCTGGAGAGCTTTCTGTCCCCCCGGGAGGATCAGGGTCTCCCTCCTGTCCACCGCCTGGACTAGAGCCTCCAAAGCAGCACTGAAGAATCTGGGAACACGAACTGCGGGACTTGCAGCTATTGCTCTCCTTGCAAGCGTCCCTGCTCTCAGCCAGTGTGCCCTCCCCCTTTAAGAGGAGCTGGCTGCCTTTAAATGGCATCAGAGGTGCCCGAATTTGGACCTCCTAAACTGGCATGCAGCCAATGAATAGTGCGGGGTAGCACTGACTGTGCACGCCTAACTCCTTATGAGCTGGCAACACCAATTTCACATGGTCCTTGTGACAATATGAAAAGGTGTGTGCAGCTTGCATCCGTCCCCCTGCCCACCCATTTGTGGGCGTGATCGAATACCTAGGCTGCGGACTCTCAATAGCTATTAATGATATATTAATTAAGAGCTGGATAAATATCTGACAAGGAGCAATAGTCAAGTTTATAGGGATGAGAGTATATATAAATCATCAAATATTTCATGGTCCCCATGCTGGTTTTAGTATGGAAATGGCATGTATGGAAAGCAACTGGCCAGGCCGTGAAAATTTAAGTACATCAGCTGCATGGTTTGGAGTTTCACACCTTTACCTTTGGGAGCCTAGTAGAGATTATGCTGAACTTTTCCTGAAGAGATTGAGTGGAGTAGATTGCATAGAGGGGTGATCACAGGGGGGCGGCAGGCTTCAGGAGCCAAACTGACCTTTTCTCTGTCTATTTTAAGATTTTTTTTTGTCAATTGATAACTGTTTCTAGTATCTTACAGTTTAATAACTTTAATATTTTTCAAGAGAATCCTTATTTAAGGATTTCTATTAAGTGCTGAAAATGCACTGTAATTTAAAAATGAGTGTTATGTGACAGTCCTTCTCAATTCTGTACTTGTTGCCTCCCTATTGCTCACTTCACTTCAATATACCTATCGATTCTATCTGCCTATATTACACAAACACTATGGGGTCATTTGTGCTTTCAGTGCAGGCAGAAACCTGGCGGTTATGGACTGACTGCCTGTTGTACATCCCACCGGCATGCCAAAAGCGAAATTTACTTCCAATGTATCCGCTGTTGACATATCCTGAGTTAACTGCATGGAGATTGTAATAAAGAGCCAAGTATAGGAGAATGAAGGTTGAATCACTGACCGTGAGTTGTGGCAGTCATTATTTAAGTGCGTTTTCACATATTCTGGTTAGATTAAGTTGTCCAATTGTGGAAAATCAGAAGGATGCGTATCCTTTGGAGGTTCTTTTTCCATGTAGGCGGGATGTGATTTTTCCACTTTGAATCAGTAAGCGAGCTTAGGTTACTGCACTTTTGGTGAGAAGAGGCGTGTTAAATTAGGAATCTGTAAAAAGAATTGCTGAAATTAATCCCTAAAAGCTTGAACATATGAGTTGTATAATTGCAATGAAATATGTCCAGGTCATGATGCATCTCTTTGGGGCTTAGAGTGAATAGCCATCTCTGAATAAGTAAAATGCAACTTCAGCAGCACTTGTAATGTTTTAAATAAAAACAGAAAATGCTGGCAATACTCAGCAGCTCAGGCAGCATCTGTGGAGAGAGAAACTACAGTTAATGGGGGAGAAATTCGGTATCGCCCCGTTTGGGGCGTAAGCATCGTCCGGGCGCGAAATTTTGCGCCCGGCGCAAATTATCGCCACCTACTGGTAAATTGGCCTGCTTCGCCCCAGGAGGTGCTTGGAGCGCTAAAAGAGGCGCTGCACGACTGTCTTAAGGCGCTAAGCCGGAGGAGCGAGGCGCTACCTCCGAGGGCGGGCGCAGTGCAGGTGCGGCCAGTTAGCGATTGGACACAGACACACTGGTGCCGGTCAGCTCTTAAAGGGGAGGGTCGATCTGGAATTGCAGCCACACCCTGTGCTTCGGAGCCCTGCATCTCGGCCTGGACAGACCTGTTGCCACATACTTAAGCCAAGGACCATGGAGAGGGCCAGGGAGCGAGCGCAGCGGTTCAGCGAGGGGGCCTTGGAGGTTCTGGTTGGCGCGGTGGAGCGCAGGCGATCTATCCTGTACCCGGACGGTGGCAGGAGGCCGCTGCCCAGCGAATATCGAAAAGCTTGGAGGGAGGTGGCTCACAGAGTGACCTCCAGCAGCATGGTGCCTAGGACTCCTGTGCAATGCAGGAAGAAGTTCAACGACCTCACTCGGGTCATCAGGGTGAGTGCCCTTTTCAGAATCTCTTCATCCTGCATGTCGACCTCACTTTATGGCCAAAGGGTCCTGAAAGCCCCAATGCCCAGCCCTCATCTAGCACCTATGGCCCTTTCAGGAAACTCACACGCACATTCAGCACTTTACACACTGTAAGGGCTATTCGACCATGGGCGGCATTGCAACCAAGATCATGGCTGAACACTGTAAGGGCTATTCCACCATGGGAGGCATTGCATCCAAGATCAGGGCTTCACACTGTACTCAGACCCCGTCCTTTCTCTTGCAGGGCAAGCTGGCGCATAACAGGAGGCAGCAGCAACGGACCGGGGGAGGCTGGCCTCACCTTCAAGCCCTGACCGATCTGGAGCAGCGAGTCCAGCGGATTATGGCAGGCCGGATGATTGGCCCCGTTGCCACTGGAGATGCCGACCCCGTTATGGACAGCAATGGTAAGGTCATCACCTTTTTGACCTCTCTCCTTCCACTTGTTCCTCACATCAGCATCCTTTGCCACCTTTGAGCCAAATCAGTACATTGCAGCACTCCTGCCTCCCTTGCCACCCTGTCCTCACGCTAAAGCCACTCTAGTACCTCCTTGACCTTCAGCTGCTTCAGATGCTGATTCGCCAGGTGAGGAGGCGGGCCCTCAAAGCTGCCACGGTGAGAGTTCTGATCTGAAGGCGACGACAGGAGAATGAGCCGGACCATCAGTGCCACCGCATAATGGGTTTGGAGCTGGAGGGAGTGGGGGGAATGGTCTGGTGAGGGTGAAGCTCCAGGACCCAGCGGGCTGCAGCAACGCGAGGGGGGTAGGGAAGCTTGGCGGCCTTCTCCCCGGAGGGAGAGTCTGGCCTCGAGTCCTGCTACAGTGAGCGCAGAAGAGGTGCGGCTCCTCGCTGAAATGAGCGCCCAGGCGGAGCACAGGCACACTGAGCTCATGGCTGCAGGGGCAAGGATGCCCGAATCTATTGAGTCACTGGGTGTCCAGGACTTCGGCGCAGCACAGGCAAGGAGTCTTCAGGACTTCGGCACAGCACAGACGGCTGCCACGCAATTGCTTAGTGCTACAATGCAGTCAGTGGCTGGTCTCACGCAGACGCAGATTAAGGCCACACGAGCACTGACTGCTGCCACCCTCGCTGGATCAGGCAGGATTCGCCAGGGCCCTCATCGCGCCGCAGCAGGCCAGCAATCTGTGCTTCAGCAGATTGCTCCACAGGCTGCAGTGCTGCCCTGTGGGAGTGCCAGTGTGTCGGCCGAACAGGGAGTTGCTGTCCTCTCTCACGATGACAGCATTCCTGCTGCCAGCACTGTCACTTCTCCACTGCAGCTGACACTACCTGTAGGACAGACTGGTGCCGCCCATGCAGAGTTGAAGCAGTCAGCAGCCGGGCCCTCCAGGCCCAGAGCTGGTCCAGGCCGTCCCTCAAGGGCATCTGCAGTCTCGGTTTCTGACATTCAGCAGCCTTCCCCCAGCCTTGCTACAGCCACTGGGATACCATTGTGGAGGAGCTGCAGGGTTGGAAGGGGACAATCTCGCGAAGCGAAGCAGATCACCCTCGAAGGGCAAAAAGTAGGTGGTGAGGCAAAATGTTGTTAATTGTTTAATTGAAGGCCGAGGATTGTGGTCATATTTTTGTTACTATTTTGGTCATTGTCTCCAGGTTGTGAGAGCCAGTTATGTGACTGACTTTTTTGGGGGGTTTCTCTCTGTTACTTTGTCATGCGGGAAGGGCACATAGTTTGTTAAATAAAGAAGTGTCTTTATTCAGAATTGTGCATGTTTGCTCTTTGAACTATTTGTTGCCTTGACTGGCTTAGGGGTTGCGGCACGGTTCCATTCATGTTCTTTGAATGGCAGAAGCTATTCCCTCAGAGGGGGCCTAGAAGCGACTTGCTATAAGCCGCTGACGGACGGCCCTTGCACTTTGTGCCTCCCTCCCGTCTTGGTGCTGCTGCTCCTCCACCACCTCCTCTGCTGGTGCTCCAATGTCTGGTGGCAGTGGCTGAGTCCTGAGGATTGCCAGGTTATGCAGCATGCAGCACACAACAACGAAATGGGAGACTCGCTCAGGTGAGTACTGAAGGGCTCCTCCGGAATGGTCCAGACAGCGGAACCGTTGCTTGAGCACGCCGATTGTGTGCTCAACGATGTTCCTGGTAGATTGATGGCTCTCATTGTATGGTTCTTCAGCAGGGGTGCTGGGCGCACGGAGCGGGGTCATCAGCCAGGTGCACAGAGGATAGCCCTTGTCCCCGAGAAGCCAGCCTCCTGGGTGAGCCGGGGCCTCAAAGGTCTGCCACAGAAGTCTGGCGCAGGATGAAGGCATCGTGGCTGCTGCCTGGAAAGCGGGCATTGACAGCGACTATCAGCTGTCTGTGGTCTCAGACCAACTGGATGTTGAACGAATGGAACCCCTTCCGGTTGCGGTAATCCTCGGCATTCTCTTGCGGCGCCCGCAAAGCCACATGCGTGCAATCAATGGCGCCCTGGACCATGGGAAAGCCCGCTATTCTTGCAAAGCCCATTGCGCGCTCTTGCTGCTTGTCCGGGGCCATGGGGAAGGAGATGTACTGACGTCTCCTTTTAAAGAGGGCATTCGTGACTTGACGGATGCAGCAATGCACCGCGAACTGGGAGATATTGGCAATGTCCCCAGTAGCGGAGTGAAAGGAGCCGGTGGCATAGAAGTTGAGAGCCACTGTTACCTTCACTGCCACCAACAGAGACGTCCTGCTCCTCAGTTGAGGCTGCAGATCTGGCTGAAGCAGGTGGCAGAGCTCAGTGACCACCTCCTTGCTGAATCACAGCCTCCGAAAACACTGCTCCTCAGACATAGAGGTATGAGAACTGTTGGCGGAAAACCCTGGGACGGTAAGGTCTCGTGTGCCGACGCCTGTTGGCCCTCCTCCGTCTGGCCATGATTGGCACTCTCTCTCTGCGTCTCTGTGCCCTCTCAATGTAATGGAGAAGCCATAGTATGTGGCCACTCAAAGTTATGCTGGTGAAAAAGCAAAGCAACTACAAAGTTCTGGTCAGAAGCCAAAAGTACCTCAGCGAGCGCTGACTCAATGCAGAAAGCTCTTTCCCTTTGTCTCTCTGCAAATCTCTCTCTTTCTCAGGAGTGGTCCAAAAATGGCTGCCACAAAGAAGCCAGGAATAGCCCCCTTTAAATAGCGCCCCCCCAGCCCCACAGCGACTGGGAACCATTCCAGTCAACCAGTCGTTGGGAGCGACAGGCGGAAAGGAGGGGGGCGCCACTGAATTTCCGGTCCGGGGTGCCCCAAGGGCGTTGCACTCTGAAATTACGTCAGGATCTGCGTGCGCAGCTGAGCGGGCGTTGCGGTTTAGCGCCGCCGCTAAATGTCCGCTCAATTTCGCGAGAGGTGCAGGTCTTTCCACGCCCGGGCGCTAGCTGGCTCGCGCCCCACTTATCGCCCTCTTAAGGCGCTAACGGGTGGCGCAACCAACTGAATTTCTCCCCCAATGTTTCGGGTCGATGATCCTTCGTCAGAACTGGCCAGCAATTTTTCCTTTCGGGTTTATATAGGGCAATAAAATTGGAAATTCCTAATGTGAATAAACTCTGAATTTTAATTGTGACTTAAAAGTTAGTGTGCTTGACAGGCAGGTCATTTATGTGCATGAACTGACCGGGCAGCATTTAAATATGGCTGATTACATTTACTTCAGATCACTGTGACCTAGACACTGTGCGATACTATGCATTTGAATGATGCAGGCTTTAGCATAGAATCTGGGTCCAGTAGTATTTTCGGCTTCCAATGAAATTCACTTTAAATGGTATCACAGAGGTGACCATTGTTTTGATGGAAATAATTTTTTTAAATGCAATTTGCGAATTTGTTGAGAGACAAGCTGGTCCTCAGCAGAAAAATACTTCTACAAGTGTCAGGATGTTTAGAAAAAGAAACACATTTATCAGCTTTGAATTCTTGGTGTAGAATCACCATGAGTTTTATTTGCAATCACTGATCTTGTATTATTTACGATGGGCAGCTCTGTGGTTCATTTTCACATTAAACACATGTGCCCTTTTCTGAAGTTAGCTGCACTGAGAGTGCTGTCAGCATCACATTAAGCAGCAGTTCAAAACACTGTCACTTGGCATATCCCGGGGAGTGGACTTCTGTTTCTTTGTTGTTGACCTTCACAACATGTTTTGGAACATGAGCTTTGTCAAACTGACTAGTCATAATAGTCAAAATCTGCTTCCATCACTAATCCAGAAATCCAAGTCAGAAGTCAAACAGTGGGTAGTTTAGACCCAAAATATATTGCTATAATTTTGATGGAGGGAGCAGACAATCAAATGCAGTGTGTCAGGAAAGGTGTGCACTTTGGTGCATTAACTTGCTGCATATTAGTTTCAGGTTAGACTGAAATTGGGTCCTGAATATAGTTCTTATTAGTGACTTTGATGCAGTATTGGATCTCCATATGGCGAAACACCTGGGCAACTGTGATCATGTATTATTAGATTCAACTTGATCAGCCCAGCCAAAGCTGCTGCAACTTTAATGTTAATGCCAGATTATGAAAGGGATAAGTTTGCAAAGATTGTGGATGCCTTGGGTAAGGTTGCTTGCAGGCCCTGCTAAGTAATAACAGCGCTGATGAAAAATACACTATATTTGAAACCATTCTTTGGCAGAAGGAAGCCATGTATGTCCCTTGCGTAAAAAGAAAGGCACATGACTTATCACATCATGATACAAATCAAATTAAAGCAAAAATATTTCCATTGGTATAAGGTAAATAGCTCTCAATAGAATACAGATAAATATCAGACTCCTGGCAATGAAATCTGCTATTAGATTGCCTAAAAAGGCAATGGACAATGGGATGCTGGACAGATCTGGTAGTGATAGCAAGGTCTTTTTCCAGCTATGTTATGAGCCAGAGAGTCATTAAGGAATGTATAGGGCGATTGAGGAATTCTGCAGGGCAGCTTTGGGTAGAGTCCCAAGATATGGATAATGTCATAAATGGTTATTTTGCATCAGTCTTCACCAGTGAAGATGAGCTGTCAATATTGCAGCATAGGGTTGATGCCAACGTATAAAAATGGAAGCTGAAATACGCCTTACTAAAATTAGAACTCTTAAAAGAGATCAGGCTGCTGCACTGAAAATATTCACTTTAGGGCGCTTATAGAAATGGTGCGGTGTTATGCTAGTTACAGGCTCTTGCATTTATTTGTTCTCAGAGATCTGGGATTTTTCCCAAGGACTGGAGAGAAGCCCATGTGGAGCCTATATTGAATAAGGTAATAAGTCAGAACCGGGAAATTATAGGCCTATTAGTTTAACTTTAGTTATAGGCATGATGCTCAAAGATTTTTAGAGACGCAGTATATGAACATCTTAAAATAACAGGAGCTATTAAAGAATCTCCGCATAACTTCTGGAAAAAGAGGACATGCTTCATCAAGTTGATTGATTTTTTTTGAGGAGGTTGCAAAATTGCTGGATGAGGAACAAAGGTTGATCTTATGGGCTGGATTTTCATTGAGGGGGTGGGTAGGAGGCGGGACTACAACTTTCGGGGTTGTAGTCCCGCCTCCATCGAGTTCTAGCCAACCCATGCGATTTTGACTTGATTGACCTTGTTGAGCCTGCCCAGCGGGCTCAGCAGGCCAATTAAGGGCCACCCGGCAACAGGTGACGTTACAGATTGATATTTCATTTGTCAAGACCTTTTGACAGATGAAATATCCGCGTTTCACAGCTGTTTGAAGCTGTCAAACACTGACAATCTGTACTCCAGGTTAATTCCTTCCTCTCAGGATGATTTAGAGATCTCCCCGGAACAGAAAGCTGAATGCTGGAACTTTTGACATTCTGCTTTCTGTGCCGGTGAGATGGGGGACTCCCGAGACCTGAAGGAAGGAAGGCTGTAAAGGTAAGTAAAACTTCTTTAAACACTTTACACACACCAAACACACTTACCTCTGCACTCGTGCACCCATCACTCACCTGAACACCGGACATCTCGACCCCTCCAAGCCCTTCATCCCGACAGCCCACCTCGCTAACTTGGCGTGGTTTGGAGCCATTGGGAATCCCACATTTCACCAATGAAAATAGGGATTAGGCTAAAAACTGCCTGTTAACTACCTGTTAACAGGCAGTTAATTGGCACTAATCCCCTTCCCGCCTCGGGGAGGCAGTCGGGTACCCGCCTCCTTTGAAACTGGCATGGAGGTGGGATGGGTTCGTGCCCCCCGATTTTGGGATTTTAACCCCCCACACGCCTCCAATCCCGCCTCCACGGCCCAATGAAAATCCTGCCCTATGTATCTAGACTTTCAAAAATCCTTTGATAAAGTACCACACAAAAGGGTGCTCTCGTGTGGGAATGGTGGGCAGATATTAGGCTGGATAAAGAATTGGTTGTATTTGCATAGACAGAAGGGAGTTATTAATGGCAGTGACTCTGCATGGGGGTGAGTCTCTAGTGGAGCTCGCATGGATCAGTGTTACGACCATTGCTCTTTACTGTCTTTATTAATGATCTGGATGAAGACATTGCACGAACAATCTGCAAGTTTACAGATGACACAAAGATATCTGCAAGTGTAAGGACCGTCAAGGAACAAAAATAGATTGCAGGTGGATTTGGACTCGTGGGAAATGGACCTGTCTGGCAGATGTCTTTTAGTCTAGACAAATGTAGTATGATGCTTTTGGGCAGGGACAATTCCAAGCATGTAGACACCATGCAGGGTTGTACATTCAAGGCAACTGAGTGGGAGAAGGACCTGGAGATTATAGTTCATTAGTCATTGAAAAGCCATAAGCAGTATTGCAAGGCTGTTGAAAAAGCAGGATGTATAGCTAGGACTAATGTAAAACTAGAAATACATTCCTTACTTTGTACAAGGCCTTGCTGTAGCCATATCTAGAACACTGTCTGGTTTTGGTGCCTTTATGTAGGGGAATATCAAGGCTCTGGAAAAGGTTCAGAGTAGGGCAACTCAATTGGTACCTAGTTTAAGGGACTGTGAGTTAGCAGAACAGGCTTGCTGAGCTGAAACTTCTTAACCTTGGAAAAGCTGAAGGACCGATTTTAATCCTCCCCCGCCTTCCGGGCGGGAACGATGCGGGCGGTGGGTTAAGTTGGCTGAGAGGGGTGTTTGCACCACGTTCGGTCCCCCACCTCATCATTTTCAGGCTTCAGGCACAGGTAGGCCACCTGCCCCAGAGAAGTGGGAGCCTAATTTTAATGGCAGCATCACATCCTGATGATGTTAATTGGGAGGCATAACCTATTTTAACCACGAGCCCGACCAAGGCCCGCGTAGACTCCAACCCATGAGGAAAAGCTGGCGGCATCGGGGATCCTGCCACAGAAGGCCCAGATAAATGTGTTTTTAATGAATTTTTAGTTTCCTTGTGGGCCAGGAGGAGTAGCAGTGCATGTAAATGAGTCCCAGGAGTTAAAATTGTATTGGAAGGCTTTCAGGATCAAAGATACAGATAAGTAACCAACAACAGTGTAGAAGAAAAGTATTGGAAAAGCACAGTAGGGTGGCTCAGCTGAAAGAGAAAGATAGAAAAACATTTAGTTAAAGCACAACATGGCTTTACCTTAATCTCAACTGAAAACAGCCATTTTAAATTACCTGCATGGTATTTCATGAATGCAGGAACACGAAAGTAAACTATTGATTAATTGATGCCCTGTGGCTATAGTGTTAAAATTCTGCATTCGTAGCAGAAAAATAGCATCTTCTCTCCGCTTATTACTGCAGATAGTTGCCAGTAAAATAGTTCAAAAGAGAACTTGAACCTGTTTAGAAATAATTGCTCTCCAGTAGTATAGTTGCAAATATGATTAACATGTTTTCAGAAGTATGTGCTGCTGATTGATCCAATATGCATCATTACAATTTTCACCATCGGGCGATGGAAAGATGACATCACTATAGATGGTTTTTGATTTGAAAATTGCCGTAGAATTTTTCACAGAATTTTTGGTACATAAATATTTTGAGAACCTAAATTTTATAGAAAGGTTTATAGTTTGCCAGAATACAAGCCCTCCATAGTGATTCCTGCAGTATGCTAGTAAATAGAAAACTGAGAGAATGAGCTGGACTGGTACCCTATCTTTTTAGAATTTGAGTCAAATCCAGAGTGATAGAAAAAGGGTGCCTTTTATCCCAAGTAAAATTAAATAAAAACAGAAAATGCACGAAATACTCAGCAGGTCAGGCAGCATCTGTGGAGAGAGGAACAGAGTTAACGTTTCAGATCAGTGACCTTTTAGAACTGGAAAATGTTACAGATGTAACCGGTTTTAAGCAAATAGAGGCGGGGAAAGGGGCAAGGGGAGTAAAGAACAACGGGGGTAGGTCTGTGATAAAGTGGAAGGCAGGAGAGATTAAATGACAAAGGGGATGATGGGGCAAGGCAAAACGTAATGGACGAGTAAGGAAACAAAAGATGGGTCGAGAGGAGCTGTAAATGGCAACAGCAGAATCATTGCCTGCACCTGCTGTACGAAAAAATGAGAGCAGTGGTTATGATCTGAAATTGTTGAATTCGATGTTGAGTCTACAAGTTTGGAAAGTACCTAATCGAAAGATGAGGTGCTGATCCTCGCATTTCCGTTGAGCTTCATTGGAATAGTGTAAGAGGCCGAGGTCGGAGTGGGGCAGAGAAATAAAATGGCAAGCGACCGGAAGCTCAGGGTCATGCTTGCAGATTGAATAGAGGTGTTCAGCAAAGCGATTACTCAGTCTGGGTTTGGTAGCCCCAATGTAGAGATTGCATCATGAGCAGCGAATACAGTATACTGAATTGAAAGGAGTACAAGTTTCACCTGGAAGGGGTGTTTGGGGCCCTGGATGGTGGGAAGGGAGGAGTGAAAGGACGGGTGTAGTATCTCCTGTATTTGCATGGGAAGGGGAGCAGGTGTGGTGGGGGGAACCGTCCCTTTGGAAATGCTGAAAGTGGAGTGGAGGGGAAGATGTTTTGGTGTAAAATGAGTTTGGACAGATTTGTCCCAGTAACTACTGGGCATAGGTGCATAGTTTAAACTGACCATAATTTGGTATCAGTTGCCACTAATTTGCTCATCTTAGTGAAGCTGTTAGGATGCCTGGTGTGTGAATTGATAAGACTGGGCAGTGGTGGTCTGTTGAGGTTGAAGCAAAGAACTGTTAGTGCAGAATAGAAGTCTTATGTTGCACCTGATTTGAAAGGGGGGAAATTTAACCTTTTGGCAGTGGTGTAAAATGGGTGATATTGGATTGGCCGCCTGCTACATACCCCACCGAATTTTCCTTTAAATTGAAGTTAATGGAAAAACAAATCAGGCGGGGTTCTATTGGGTGGCCGATCCGCTATTGCCCGTTTCACACTACTGCTAAAAGTTAAAATGACCCCTGTTGACTTCAATGTCAAGGAAAATTGGGCAGGGTGGATGACTGACTGGTGGTCAATCAGATATCGCCTGTTCTACGCCACTGCCAAAAGGTAAAATGACCCCAAAATGTGTGTTGCCATTAATAGACTAAGGCCTAGAAATTCGGTTGGTTGCGCCAGCGATTAGCGCCTAAAGAGCCCAAGAATTGGGGCGTTACCCAATGTTCAGGTGGGCGCAATGAAGATAGTGTGGTGTACCGATCACAGAAAGGACACAATCCGCTTTTTGGTCTGTAGACTATAAATCAGGCGTCATGCCTTTAAGAAGGATCACACCTTTAAGAAACTCGATCTGCAACATAGTTAAGCCCAGAGCGGGGGAGGGGCAGTCGAAGCTGGGGACTGATGAAAAGCAGTCAGACTTGGTGTAAGCTCTGACGCCATTTTTGTGTGCAACATGTGGTCTCAACAATTAAACCTTTTCTGTTGAACCTCTCCGAGTTCAGTATATTTTGTTAGGAGTACGTAGACTCCTACATTGGTGACCCCGATGCTCAGGACGACTCCTAAGCGTAACCATGGCTGACACAAACGCAGTTTCTGTGAAGCTGCCGGAGTTCTGGGAGAACCTAGCCACCGCCTGGTTCCTTCAAGCCGAATCGCAATTCCGACTCCGCGGCATCACCGTCGACGCAACGATGTACGACTACCTCCTCGCCTCCCTGGGCAGCTCCACAATGACGAAAGTCTGGACAACACGACAAAACCCTTTGGAGGAAGGCAAGTACGCACATCTCAAGGCCGCGCTCCTTAAAAAATTCACAGCCTCCCAATTCGTGCACAACTGCCACCTCCTCGACCTCCCGGGCCTCGGTGACTCCACGCCGTCAGACTTGCTCTCACACATGCTTGCTCTGACCGACGAGAAACCGCCCGGCTCCCTCTTCCGCACCCTCTTTATCCGCCAACTACCCCCCAGCATCCGCCCGGCGATCGTGGCGTCCAGCCTCACGGACCTCGAGGACCTGGCCGACGAAGCCGATAAGCTCCTGTCCGCCGGCTCCAACCACGCCGTCACCCCCGACCTGGCCTCCGCAGCATTGGCGCGCGCTGCACCCTCTATCGCGCGGCCACACAGCTCGGCCACGAGGCCCCCCAGGCCCCCACGTCCCCCAAGCCCTCCGACCCAGGGCTACTGCTACTTCCATACCCGGTTCGGCGCACGGGCACGCCGCTGCAGCCATCCCTGCACGTTTCCAACCGCCCCCACACTGGCCTACACGATGGCCGTGGGGCAAGCAGGCATGCTGCTGTACGTTACGGACAGCGCCTCCGGACGCCGTTTCCTATGCGACACGGGCGCGCAGCGCAGCATCATCCCCGCGTCCGCCCTCGAGATCCAGCAAGGCGGCCGCGGCCCTGCGCTGGCTGCCAACGGCACCGACATCCGGACGTACGGCACCCGCACCATCACCATCGACCTCGCAGGCCGCCGCTACCACCTGGAGTTTATCACTGCCAAGGTGCTCTCCCCGCTCCTCGGTGCGGATTTCCTGTGCGCCCACGGCCTGTTGGTCGACATGCCTCGGCACCGCCTCGTGGACATGAACACCATGTCACCTATCCCGGGCGCCATGGCCCCCCCCCCCCAACCCGCCGAAATGGCGTGGCAGTGCCGCGCTCGCTCAACGGACGACTACTCAGCACTCCTGGCTGAGTTCCCAGCCCTCACCAACCCGACCTTCTCCGCGAAAGTTGCTAAGCACGGGGTAGAACACTTCATCCCCACCACAGGCCCACCGGTGTATGCCCACGCCCGCAGGCTGGACCCGGCCAAGCTGGAGATCGCGCGGGCCGAGTTCGCCACAATGGAACAGCTCGGCATATCCGCCGCTCCAACAGCCCCTGGGCCTCCCCACTCCACATCGTCACCAAACCCGACGGGGGATGGTGCCCCTGCGGGGACTACCGGCGCCTAAACAACGCCACCACGCCGGATCGGTACCCCATACCGCACATTCAAGACTTCTCGGCTAGACTGGCCGGCCGCTCAGTCTTCTCCAAAGTCGACCTGGTGCGCGGTTACCATCAGGTGCCAGTCCACCCCACGGACGTCCCCAAGACGGCCATAATCACCCCTTTTGGGCTATTCGAGTTCCTCCGAATGCCCTTCGGTCTCAAAACCGCGGCCCAGGCCTTCCAGCGGCTCATGGACTCGGTCCTCCGGGACCTGAAGTTCCTCTTTGTCTACCTGGATGACATCCTGGTAGCTAGTTCCTCCAAGCAGGAACACATCGAGCACCTCCGCACCTTGTTCCAGCGGCTCAGTGAGCACGGGCTCATCATCAGCCCAGCCAAGTGCCAATTCGGCCTCAGCAGGATCGAATTCCTCGGCCACCACATCACGCAGGACGGAGCCATTCCCCTGCCCGCCAAGGTGCAAGCCGTCCAGCAGTTCCCCCGGCCTACCACCATCAAAGGCCTCCAGGAGTTCTTGGGGATGATCAACTTTTACAACCGCTTAATTCCCGGAGCGGCCTCCCTCATGCGGCCCCTATACGAAGCCCTCCGGGGTAAGAAAGACAGAATGGCGATTGAGTGGTCAGCGGACATGTTGACCGCTTTCGACTCGACTAAAAAGGCGCTCGCCGACGCCACCATGCTCGCTCACCCACAGCCCAACGCCAGGGTGGCCCTCACCACGGACGCCTCCGACCACGCAGTCGGCGCCGTGTACGAACAGTGGGTCGACGGGGCCTGGCAACCGCTGGCCTTTTTCAGCCGCCAACTGCGCCCCCCGGAGGCCAAATACAGCGCCTTTGACTGCGAGCTCCTCGCACTGTACCTGGCAGTCCGCCATTTTAGATTTCTTCTGGAGGGCCGCCCCTTCACCGCGTTTGTCGACCACAAACCCCTGACATTCGCGATGGCAAAATCTGCGGACCCGTGGTCAGCCAGGCAACAACGCCAGCTCGCCGCGGTGTCCGAATTCACCACGGACATCCGGCACATCTCCGGTCGAGACAACGTGGTGGCCGACTGCCTATCCCATCCCGCACCGCCATCCACGGCGCCCACCTGGCAGTGGACTATGCTCAACTGGCAGCGGAGCAACGCACCGACCCTGATCTGCTCTCCGCGCCCACAACCCTCCCAGGGCTGCAACTGACCGACGTCGCCTGCGGCCCGTCCGCCGTCAGTCAAATGTGACACCTCCTTGGCGCAACCCCGCCCCGTAGTCCCGGCGTCCTGGCGAAAACGGGTGTTCGACATCGTCCACGGCCTCTCACACCCCGGCACCCGCGCGTCCATTAGACTGGTGGCCAACCGATTTGTCTGGCGCGGCTTGCGCAAAGATGTGCGCATCTGGTCCAGATCCTGCATAGCTTGCCAGCGTGCCAAAATCCACCAGCACGTTAAAGCCCCACTCGAGGAGTTCACCGTGCCAGAAAGAAGGTTTGACCATGTCCACATCGACCTCGTCGGCCCCCTGCCGCCATCACAAGGTCACACGCACCTGCTGACAATCGTGGACCGTACCACCCGCTGGCCCGAGGCCATTCCACTGACGTCCACCACCACCGCCGACATCGCGAGGGCGTTCATCGGGACCTGGGTCGCTCGGTTCGGCGTCCCCTCCGACATGACGTCGGATAGAGGCCCACAGTTCACCTCTGATCTGTGGGCCGCCATCGCCCGAAACCTCGGGGTGGCCGTTCACCGCACCACGGCTTACCACCCCCAAGCCAACGGACTGTGCGAGCGATTCCACAGGTCCATGAAGGCATCCCTCCGCGCCAGCCTCGAGGACGAGGCCTGGATCGACCGCCTCCCGTGGGTGCTACTTGGCCTACGCTCCGCGGTCAAGGAAGACCTGCAAGCCTCGGCGGCGGAACTTGTGTACGGCCAGCCGCTGCGCGTACCCGGAGAGTTCCTGCCCCCCGCCACGACCCCCTGGTCGGCTGACCAGCAACGCCGCGCTTTCGCCAACCGAGCACAACAGTTCACTCCGGTACCCACCGGCCAGCACGGCGAACCAGCAACCCGCGTACCACCTAGCCTGCACATGGCCAAATTTGTTTTCGTGTGCCATGACGCCCACCGAGGACCTCTACGGCCCCCATACGACGGACCCTACAAGGTACTCCAGACGGGGAACAAGTTCTTCCTCCTCCAAGTGGGCGGCAGAACTGACAAGGTGACGGTCGACCGGCTCAAGCTGGCGCACCTAGAGCCCGAGGAACCCGTTCAAGTGGGCCAACCCCCACCGCGGGGCAGACCGCCTAAGAGCCCGACGCGTCCGACCGCCCCGCTCCTGACACCAACCGCCAAGAGCCGTTCTGGCTGTGCCATCAAGCCGCCACGCCGGTTCGTACACTCCCTACTAGCGGATTCTCGGGGGAGCTGTGTGGCGTACTGATCACAGAAAGGACACAATCCACTTTTTGGTCCGTAGACTATAAATCAGGCGTCATGCCTTTAAGAAGGATCACACCTTTAAGAAACTCGATCTGCAACATAGTTAAGCCCAGAGCAGGGGAGGGGTAGTCGACGCTGGGGACTGATGAAAAGCAGTCAGACTTGGTGTAAGCTCTGACGCCATTTTTGTGTGCAACATGTGGTCTCAACAATTAAACCTTTTCTGTTGAACCTCTCCGAGTTCAGTATATTTTGTTAGGAGTACGTAGACTCCTACAATAGCGACACCTTCCATATTGCGTATCCATTTAGCGCCAGCACTAACTCTTAGCACGCGCCCGCGTGCGCAGGCAGTTAATGACATCATTTCAGTGTGCAACGCCTTTTTGGCGCCCCGACCGGATATTCGGTGGCGCCCGGAACCTTTCCGCCTGGCGCTATTAGTGACAGTTGGATGGAACGTTCCCAGGCCCTTCTTGGAGTCGGGGGGCGCTATTTAAAGGGGACAGCTCTAGTATAAAAGCTGCAGGCACTTGGCCTGTTCATTCTGTTCGTTGGTGGAGAGAGTTGGTGAGCTACTGTTGCACACTATTTTTCGGATTTAGCCTTCGAAGACTTGGGGCCTGCAGGTCTGTTCGGAGCAGTTGGAGCGCTAGACATTACTGCGTGTTGCCCGTCTGGCATAGCAATGGGAGCTGCTTTGGAGGGGAACGTCCTCATGGCCGGACACTTGGAAGGGGCACAGACGGCAGGAGAGAGGGCCGGGATTGGCCAGAAGGAGGAGGGGCAAGGGAGGTCAGCCAATCCGACGATATGCTGCGAGGGTTTTCAGGCAGCAGGTGTCATACCTTACCATGTCCGAGGAGCAGTGTCTGCGAAGGCTCAGATTCGGTAAGGAGGTTGTGACTGAGCTGTGCCACCTGCTTGCTGAGGATCTGCAGCCGCGTCTATGGTGCAGGACCTCTCTGTCGGTTGCCATCAAAGTGACTGTTGCCCTGAACTTTTACGCAAGCGGATCCTTTCAGTCAGCCACTGTGGACATCGCGAATATAACACAATTTGCAGTGCATTGTTGCATCCGGCAAGTGACAGCTGCCCTCTATAGAAGGAGGCGTCAATTAATCACCTTCCCTGTGACCCTGGAGAAGCAGGCAGAGCGTGCGCAGGGCTTCGCTGCTATTGCAGACTTCCCCATGGTGCAGGGGGCCATAGATTGCACACACTTGGCTTTGCGGGCGCCATTGCAGAATCCAGAGGAGTTCCGCAACCGAAAGGGGTTCCACTCCCTCAATGTCCAGCTGGTCTGTGACCACCGCCAGATGATAATGGCAGTCAACGCACAATTCCCTGGGAGCAGCCACGATGCGTTCATCCTGTGGCAGACCTCAGTTTCTGACCTTTTTGAGGGCCCGGCTCACCCACGAGGCTGGCTTCTGGTCGACAAGGGCTATCCTCTCTGTCCATGGCTCATGACCCACTCCGTTTGCCCGCCACCCCGGCAGAAGAGCTTTACAACAGCAGCCATTAGGCAACCAGGAACATTGTCAGGCACACTATTCGTGTGCTCAAACAGCGTTTCCGCTGTCTGGACCATTCGGGGGGAGCCCTGCAGTACTCGCCGGAGCAAGTGGGTCGCATCGTCGTCGTCTGCTGCATGCTCCACAACTTGGCCATTCGACGAACCCAGCCAATGCCAGCTGACCCTCAAGGTCCAGCGGAGGAGGAGGAAGAGCAGGCGGATGAGGAGGAGCATGCGGACGAGGAGGAGGAGGAAGATGGGAGGGCTCCTGAAAGTGGAAGGGCCGTCCGTCAGAGGCTCATAAGGACTCGGTTCTAGGCCCCTCTGACGGAATGATGGCTGTCATTCGTCCTGCGCACTTCGGATCGTTCAAAGCCTAGGAAGTCCACCATGAGTGTAAATAGTTACGAGTACCATTGTAAATTAAAAAAAATTCTTTATTGTCAAAAAAGTGCTTCCTTCCAGCATAACAACGTCATGTCAACAGAAACCATAACTAACAAAATAACAGTCAACTCACTGGCAAAGCCGCAAAACTAAACAAACCATCACAAACAATCACAACAGGTGAGGGCATCCTTGAATTTGGAGGAAGAAACGTCTCAGCAACTCCCTCTACTGCTGGCCCCTTGATGGAGACCGACTTCTCTTTCACGGTCGGCCCCTTCCCTCCCTGCTGCTCCTACGTAATTGAACCCCAGTGGCGGGGTCAAGGCTGGGGGACGCCTGGTGACTGTCTGGAATCGCAGAAGCCCCTGATGGACGGCCTGGACGACCTCTGGGCTTGGAGGGTGCGGAGGCTGGCTGCTTGATCTGGCTGGAAGCAGTGTGCACTGCAGGTGGTGGCAGCTGCACTGCAGACGTTCCAGCGGTGGCATGAGTAATGGTCACCTGCCGAGAGAGGACACCTGCACCATGGTCGGACGACACACTAGCTCTCGGAGGGGACCGGCTCGGCTCCACCGCCACAAGCGACTGCTCCACTGATTCCTGGCCTCGTGTGGTACTGGAAGGGCCCGGGGTGATCCTAGCTGATACAGATAGGGTGGCAGCAGTGAGAGTTCGCGTTGTCTCAATCTGGGTCTGGACGAGGCCAGCAAGTGACTGCGTGGCAGCAGTGAGGACCTGTGTGGCAGGTGCCAGTGCTTCGGAGAAGCCCTGGACAGTTCTCCATTGCTTCGGACAAGGCCGGAGCAGTCTGTTCCACTGCCTCGGACAAGCCCTGGACAGACCTTTCCAGGGATTGTCCGAAGCTCTGAACAGTCCTTTCCATAGCGGCCTCGAAGCCCTGGACAGTCCTCTCCATTGCAGCGCCAAAGTCCAGCACACTCTTTGCCAGTGTTTCTATCGACTGAGGCATCCTCCCCACTGCAGCCATAAGCTCAGTGTGCCTGAGCCGGGCCTGGGTGCTCATTTCAGCCAGGCTACGCACCTTCTCTGCACTCTGTGCAGCAGTCATCGCTCCCTGCCTCACCCTTCGGGGAGCCGGTGCCCGAACTTGCCTACCCCCCTTGCGTTGATGCAGGCCGCTTGTTCCGGCAACTGGCTCCTCATCAGAGCCCCCCCCCTCCCCTCCAGGGAGCTACTATCCCCAGTCTGCGGATGTGTTGGCTCCCCTGCGGCTGGAACGGATGGTGCGGCTTCCTCCTGATCCTCGCCTCCGGAGCCACTGGCACTGGCAGCTTCAGGGCCTGGATCCCGAGCTGGTGATGCAGCATCTGAAAGCAGGGAGGTGGAAGAGTGGCTTTAGCAAAAGGACAGGTTGGCAGCAAGGCTATGACATGGCTCCACAGTGAGAAAGCATGCTGGCGGGGGGACTGTGGTGATTATTTCCTATGTTTAATAAGAAGTATTGTGATTGGTGAATGGGGTGGTTGTTCTCTGTGTTAGTAAGAAGTATTGTAATTGGTTGTTTGTTTCTACCTTGAGATATATGCTGTAAACTCATTGGTAGTGGATGTCAGGTGATTTGTGGTGGCCATCTTAAATTCAGTTCTCTCCAGTCATGGTTGGAGACTGGTGTTGAAAGATGTGCTACTGGATTTTTAAAGTTAATAAAGCCTAGATTAGAAAGGCAAATCTATTCTTTATTTCAGGGACCAAGTGGAAGGAGACAGCTGAAAAAGGTGAGATCCTTACCATCGCTGTCGACAATGGGGTCGGCAGCTGCAGTGGTAACAGGACCACTCGGACGTCCTCCAAGAATCTGATGCACTCTCTTCTAGAGATCCGTCAGAGTGACCACTTGTGGAGGTCCTCCACCGGTTCGAAGCTGGTCCTTGCGAATTGTCGCCAGCTTGGACTGCAGGGGAAAGAAGGGGAAGTTCTGTTACATGATGCCCTGAGTGATCATCTCATGCCCCCATGGTGCAAGAGCCCTTACATGACTCCTTGAGTCAAATGTGCATGTGTGTGCCCAGAAAGGGCCATGTGTGCTTGCTGACACATGGCCATTGGAGCATTGCGCACCCTGTAGCCATGAAGTCAGATGGAGGGAATCAGAAGTTTGCATAAACTCCACTCACCCTAACGACCCGAGTGAGGTCGTTGAATTTCTTCCTGCACTGAACAGGGCTCCTGGTCGCCATGCTGCTGGAGTTGACCCTCTGACAAACATCCCTCCAAGCTCGGCGGTACTCCTTTTGATTCGGCCTCCTGCCATTGTCAGGATAGAGAACATCTCGACGGCGCTCCACTGCGGCCACCAACTGCTCCAGAGACTCAGTGCTGAAGCGCTCTGCTCTCTGTCTCACCTTCTCCATCTTGACCAAGTTTTTTGCGCCAGAGAAGGGCGTGCGCTGATTCTGAGGCCTACAGGGCGATGAGTGTGGAAGCTGAGGCTGACTGACCCACCCCTTTAAGAGCCGGCCGGCGCCTGGAAGTCTCGTGGTTATCGGTAATTGAGATCACCTGCGCTGTGCCCGTCTGTGCTGCTATTGGGTAGCGCCGGAAGTTTTGCGCCTTAGGAGACCCGTGCAATGTCTGAATTCGCGCCTCAATCACCTTTGGGGGCGATGCAACCCAATATCGCGCCAGGCGGCGATAAGTTTCGTCTGGCTATAAACTTTGCGCAGCGCCAGTTCTAACGCCTCAAGCGGGGCTATACCCAATTTCTAGGCCTAAGTGTTTAATTTCTGTATGCTTCAATTATCATGACCAGTAACATAAATTACCAGATTTTGCAAACTTTGTTTCTATAGAAAGCAATGGTATAAAATATGTATATTGTAATTTATGGAAACCAAGTACAACAGCAGGGTGACTTGTTAATCCATTTTCATTGATATTGTTTGCTTCTGCATTGAATTTACTCCATTTATTGTTTAACATGTATTATTTCTAAACCCAACTATCAATTTGGTTTTAACCAACAGCTGGAAGCGTGAAGGTTAGTAAATGGTTTTGTCTGCAGCTGTTTCTTTCCTGAGGTGCTTCGTGCCTGTCTCACTTTTGGCAACCATGAAGGCGCCACATTAGAGAACGTTAATGAGATTTGACAGGGGTGCCATGTCAAATAATTTTATTAGTTTATTCTAAAACCAATTGGGAATGGGATTCAGACTTCAGAAAACTGGACAAAATGGACAATGGTGGTTATTGATTGATAATGATCTTCCAGATGATTTATGGTGCGAGATTTGTGTAGTTCTGTTCAAATAATAGTTTACAAGGGGTACTGTACACTCTAGTTGCTTTCTGATTGTTAACTCCTCAGTTAAAATAATCCTTGAAATGATGTGTGTTGAATTTTTGACTGTAATGTGTTCAATTGTGAAAGTGCTTGTTTAATCTGCCTGGAGGAGAAGCTAATATATACGTTTGTTTTCAAAATCCACGGAGCTCTATTAAATTGAAGTTACTGCTGATATGCACTGCTATTGTCAAAGCACTCATCTTTTTAGCTGACTTTAATCTTCCAGGTGCCAACCTAAAGTTCTTTTTCTGTCACCATCCTTCATGCAGCTGTTGAATAGCTTTCTGCCAAAATCAGCTGCTTCTAATTGTGGGAGCGCGGTTTCATGCAGAAAAGATTACTTCTCTGAGAATCAACACTTCATTGCCAAGAATGACTGCTCCCCAAAGGAGGATAACCAATTCCTTTTGATGATAAATGTCTTCCATACTAAAGAGATTGCCTACCTGCCAAGAATGATCTGTCTTGCTTATAAACAAAAATTGTGTCAAAAATAATTGCTTTTGTTGATCTTTACTAAGGGGAAAACATACTGAATCTATATGTATGAGCAGTTGTTAAGTTTCAGAAGTTGACACTGCAAGTAGCTTGCTAAAAGTATGACTGGTTTTCAGTCATTCTTGAATAATTATTGAGTGGGCGACTGAAGATTGACTGACTCTTATTTCTCTTTCATTGGACAGTTCTTTCTATTGATTGAAAGGCTATCATAAAACATCCACATTGCTGGGGGAAATGTTTAGTAGAATATGTTTCAGTTTTAAAAAAGAAATTAATTGTTACGCACAGTTATCATACCTCTAAAACTAAACACCATGAAGAAAACACCATCTCTAAGAGGCTTTTGTGTCAGGTACACATAGAAGGGAACATACACATCTTTAAATTCATATGAGCTTAAGAAAAAGGACAAGAAAAGGCCACCTGGTCCATCAAGCTTGTCCCAATCAGACATGGTGCAGCCAACATGCATCATCATCTTCCTCTCCCATCACCCAATCTCCTGAGAGAGACAAAAAAAGGCAGAGAAAAACCCTTAGGCCAATTTAGGAAAACACTCTGGGAGATTCCTCTCTGATCCTGAAGGCAATCAGGCAAACTCCAGGAGACTACAGTAATTTCTATAAATAATTACAGTGATCCCTCACCTATCTTCTGCAACTTGACATTTCCTCGACTATCAGGAATGCAATCAGCTTCCTTTTGAAGGATTTCAGTGAATCCGTACTTAGCACAGTTTTAGTAATCTATTTCAGAGGTTGCTCGCTGTCTGTGAAAAGAAATACTTCCTGACATCTAATCTAAGTTTTTGTATTTTATACTGATGCCCCCTACTTCTCCCATTGCTATCGAGCTCAAAAAACCTATACATACAGAGAGAATCTAACCCGATCATTGTTTTAAGAACCTCAATCACATCACCTCAACATCTTGGCCGAATATGACATTATAAAGCTACATTACTATTCATAATTGACAATATGAAACTGCCCAAAATCTTTTGCCTGTCTGCCATCTGATGGTAAGAATATTTTGGGGGCAGAAAGATGAAATCCCACAAATAGCATCAGAACCAGTGGAGCATAAAGAAATGTATTGGTTTGTCCCCGAACAAGTGATAGGAAGCCATAACCACAGCAGAAATATTGGGCTGGATTTTCTCAGCCCCATGGAGGCGGGACTGCCAGGAAAGTTGCGGAATTTGGGGGCGGGTGGCAAACCCGCCCCAATCCGCCTCCGTGCCATCTTGCCAGGGGGCGGGAAGCCGTCCTGCCCCGGGTCCCGTCTCCTTGGAGGTGGGAAGGGATTAAAGCCTATTAACTGCCTGTTAACGGGCAGAAAATAAGATTATCCCCATTTTTCGTGCTGAAGTGCGGACTTCCCGACCTGGGGGAACCCCGCCGGGGTGTAGGAGGTCTGCGGAGGTCGGGCAGGTCTGAAAGTGCGATATAGAGGTGAGTGATGGGTGCAAGTGTGGAGTGGTATGTATGTGAAGTGAGTGTAAAGTGTTAGAAGCAAAGGTAAGTTAACATTTTTTACCTTCAGCCGCTGTGGAGCCATAGTCCCCGACATCTCCATTGTAGAGATCACAGACTGGCTGTTGCATCCTCCGATCCAACAGCCAGCTGATTTCTGCAAAGTAGAAAGGTTTGATGAGTCCTGAACAGAATGACTCATCAAACTACACAGAATGTCAGTGTTTGACAGCTTCACAGAGCTGTCAAACGATTACATTTCTTTCAAAAGTTCTTGACAGATGACACGTTGACGTGCTCTGTCACTGGCTTCCCCCTAATTGGCGGGCTTAACAAGGTCAATCAGGGGAAATTCCCGTTGGTTGGCCAGAAGCTGATGGAGGCAGGACTGAGAACCAGCAAGCAGCAGTCCCACCTCCAAAAGCTTCCCATTCAGAAAATCCAGCCCATAATTTCAAGATATCCAGACATCATTTGGCATCATGAAATTCATTGCTAGCCCAAAGACCCAAGGATATTTATTTCTACATAGATATTTGGAGAGTCATAGAATAGTACAGCACAGAAGGAGGCCATTCGGCCCATCGAGTCTGTGCCAGCTTTTTCAAGGAGCAATTCAGTTAGTCCCCGACTCCTGCTCAATCCCTGTAATTTTTTCTCCTTAAAGTATTTATCCAGTTCCCTTTTAAAAGCTACTATTGAATCTGTATCCATCACCCGATCAGACAGGGCATTGCAAATACTAACCACTTGTTGCGTAAAAATGTTTTTCCTCATGTCGCTTCTTAAATCTGTGCCCCCTCATTATCCACCCTTCAGCCATTGGAAACAGTTTCTCTTTATCTACTCTATCTAAACTGTTCATGATTTTAAACACCTATCAAATCTCCTCTTAGCCGTTTCTGCTCCAAGGTGAACAATCCCAGCTTCTTCAGTCTATCCACGTAACTGTAATCGTTCATCCCTGGAACCATTTTTCTAAATCTCTTCTGTACCCTCAAAACCATCACATCCTTCCTAAAGTGTGGTACCCAGAATTGGACACAATACTCCAGCTGGGGCTGAACTAGTGTTTTATATAGGTTTAGCATAACTTCCTGGCTTTTGTACTCTATAATAGGGCTGGATTTTGCCAGCTGAGACAAGTTGGGGGCGGGACTGCTGCCTTCCGGGTTCGAGTCCCGCCCCCAGCGACGTCTGACAAACAGACACTATTTTCCCTTGATTGGCCTTGTTAAGCCCGCTCTGCGGGCTTGCTGGCCAATTAAGGGACAGCCGGTGTCGGATGACGTCAGTGCATGACGCTTCATCTGCCGGTTTTCTTAAAGGGACAGGCCCCATAATTTTTTGACAGATTAATTGTCAGTGTTTGACAGCATTGAGGTGCTGTCAAACACTGACAATCACTGTCCAAAGGTGAGCCCTTGCCTCCAGGCTCACCAATGACTCTCTCCTTAGGAGAAAACAGATGGCAGCTGCATGTGAGATTGCAGAAGCCATCTGTCAAATCTCCCGATCAGATGAGACTTCACAGAAACATCAAATCTTGTCACCTGCAGATTTATATAAACAGAATAAAAATATTTCTCACTATATTCTCTCACCTATCATACTTACCTGTGCACAATTGCACCCATCACACTACCTCTGAAGCTGTCATTTGCACACTTATACTGCAGCAGACCCACTGCTCACCGCACTGATCCTGGCAGGCTTTCCTGCCGTCGGGAAGCCCGCATCAGCAGGCTGAAAATGGGGCAAAGCCTCGTAACTGCCTGATAACTACCTGTTAACAGGCAGTTAATTGGCTCTAATCCCCTTCCCGCCGCTAGGAGACGGGTCCCTGCGCGAGTCAGGGACCCGCCTCCCGGGAGGATGGTTCGGAGGCGGGTTGGGAGCGGGTTTGGGACCCGCTCCCAATTTTTCTAATTTTCCCAGCAGTCCCGCCTCCAAACCCGCCTCCTCAGGGCTGGGAAAATCCAGCCCTCTGCCTCTATTTATAAAGCCCAGGATCCCATATGCTTTACTGAAGCCACTGAAAATTGCTGAACTTTTAGATGGTGGGTAAATTGTGCTAATGTAAGATTTTGTCCTTTGCATTTCCATTTACAGCAAATTTTTATATATTGTCAGTCAGTAATGTTCATACATCGCTTATTCGTAGCTGCACTCTAGGAACAGCCCAAGAGAGTACCTTACAGACTCTGCAAACTTTTATATAGTTAGAACTCCTAATGAGTTTGATGAAATCCATATTATAGTCTCACAAGATAGTGCCTTAAAAAGGTCAGAGTATTCCTGTCAGGGAACCAACTTAGAGAAAACATAGCTGCTTGATGAGATTTATCAGCTGCTAGGGTCCTATGTCAAGTCTACCCAAGAGGTTTTGGACTAATGACAACAGCTATCTTGCACAGTGTAGAGACATAAGACTCAAACAACTCAATTGACTGACTCAGATGTTCCCATAAATGCTTTCCCTTGTATTAGCCATTAAGAGAGAATTAAGCTTGGTTTAAAATTAACCTACTTGTAACGGGGGAATCGATGCAACATTTTACTGCAAGTGCCCCTATACTTTCAAGAGTGATTAAAGTGGATTTGTTAAGAGGGAGCAATTAGCTCTACCCCACCCAGCTTTTTGTTTTACTCCAAATGATATTCTATTACTGGATAAAGTTTTAAAATTTAGGATAAAATTTTCTTTTTTTGTGGCAAATGCAGGTTTCAATCCTCAGCCATTGGCCTCCATAGAGATTAAACCCCTTTTTAAGGGATTTGTTTCCCTAAAGTTATATTTAATGAGGATTTATTTTTCTATTTTAAATATCCTTTTCGACCGGTGACAGCAGATGAATGTTATTTCTCAGTAATGGTTCACTTACGTTACTGTGGAAAATATTTTTGTTAGCTTTTAATACTGATTGTAAAACAATTCCCTGAAGACAAAGAGGGAATTTGGACCCCTTGCATGCTGTACATGGAGCTACTTCCTTATTTTAAATTATGGGATTTCAAAAAATAAAATTTAATATAATTAAATATAATATTTTCACGTTTTGACTTCCTTTAAGATGATTCATGTGTGCCTCTTGGAGCAGGAGGCTGGTAGAAGCACTATTTTGGGCACTTGAGTTGAGCAGCAGATTATCAGGAAAGCAAATTCGCAAGACAGAAAACCAGAGTGGATAGAGCAAGTAAATAGAGAAGGCAGAGGAGATAAAGGGAACAGATGTGGTGAAGAATAGCATGCGAGCAGGAATGTGATGGCAGAGGAGAGAGGAAGCAGAGGTGACGAACGATAGAATGAAGGATGGCATGAGAGGGAGACAAAGCGAGCCAATTATAAAAGAACAGAGATGAACCAGAAGGGTAAATGTAGGGCAAAAAAAGACAGAAGTGGGAGTCGGGCAGCTCAATACTTAGTTCTAAGAAGCCAGTCAGGGCAGCATGAAACTTGGGTTGGGAAGAGAATCCAACAAAATGAATGCAGTATTTTCTCTTAAAAATGTCACCATAGTGTTCTCCAGTACATAAGGTGATGTGGGAAAGCGCACACATGGACAGAAGGGCGATGTCTACAATATGTATGTGTGGCAAGAGAGGAAACCTAAACATTTTCAAGGATCTCAACGAATGAAAGACATTTAAGTCCATTGATAAGCCTTCAAGAATCAGATGCATCATGATATACAGTTATAGCCCAGTGACTTCTTCCTCCAAAAAAAAACATTTTTGCCCCCTTCCAGAGGTGATCCATGTGGAATTCTGTCTCCACCCTCCAGTTCAGCACTAGACAAGCAGGTTACATAAGCACTACTAATGGTATGAAAAGATAAATCCATTCTGGACTATTTCCAGAATTACTTTGAGAACCACAAAAAACATTCTTAAAGAAGCCATTGAGACATTACTGGTTGGGCATTTGGGTAGGAAACAAAAGTATCCAATGTCCCCTTGACCTGCTCATGTTTGCAAATTTTAAAAGGTGGTAGGAATAGAAGGGGGAATATTTGAAATAATGAAACCAGTATTTTTAAGCTTCAGCAACAGCAGAGTTCAAATTGCTGGGGTTGTTAACAGGACAGCTACACAGATGCTTTCTGCCAGATTACATTGCTTTCTTGGCAAGTGACGCTTTTGACAGGAACGATCATTCATATATTTCACCTGAGTTGTAAGTTCATATGTGGCTTATCCAGTGCTCATGAGAAGGACTCTTTGATGTTAGTTCTTTGAATCCAGACAGTTGTAAAAGATAGATGGTGCAAAAATCTGACCCAGAAGGATTAGAACATAAGAACATAAAGTCTGAAAGAAAGAAAGAAAAACTTGCATTTATATAGTGCCTTTCAGGATGTCCCAAAGGGCTGTACAGTCAATGAAGTACTTTTTGAAGTGCAGTCACTTGTAATGTTGGAGAAGCGGCAGCCAATTTGCTCACAGCAAGCTCCCACAAACAGCAATGTGATAATGACCAGATAATCTGTTTTTAGGTGTTGGTTGAGGGATAAATATTGGCCAGGACACTGGGGATAACTCCGCTGCTCCTCTTCGAAATAGTGCCATGGGATCTTTTACATCCCTCTGAGAGCAGACGGGGCCTCGGTTTAACGTCTCATCTGAGAGAAGGCACCTCTGACTCTGCAGCACTCCCTCAGTACTGCAGTGGAGCATCAGCCTACAATTTTGTGCTTAAGTCTCTGGGGTGGGACATGAATCCACAACCTTCTGACTCTGAGGCGAGGGTGCTACCAACTGAGCCATTGGCGGACACGCAGCCTGGCTGAAGAAGAGCATGGGGGTTCTTCCTAGGTCTGGATCAACATTCATTCCTCAATCAACACCACAACAGGTAACTGATCATTTGTCTCATTGCTGTTTGAGAGACCTTGGCCGCGATTTTGCCGTCGCTCAGAGGGCGGGTTTGGAGGCGGGTCAGGTGGTAAAATTGCAAATATTGACCGGGTTCCGATCCCGCTGCCAACCCGCCTCTGTGCAACTTTCCCAAAGGTGGCCTCCCAGAATCCCGATCGGTCCCACCACCAAGTGGCGGGATAGGCCCTTAAGGCAGTTAACTGCCTGGATAATGCTATTTTGCCCGGTTTTAGATTTTACCACTTTTTCTGCGTGTTCCATGCCATTCCCAAACCATGCCAGCTGATTGTGGCAGGTTCATAAGTGGCTGCCTTCTTCACAGCTGTAGGTCCAGCATAAAAACTGAGCTCTCAATAAGGATCAGTTGCAGGTGGCAGAACTTTGTTTTTTCAGGTCTTGGAAAACTTTTTGCAGGTCTACTGATCTTGGAAGTGGTGAAGCTGAGATCCATCTTCACTGTGACCTCCTGGGAAAACCCTCTCCCCACATTTACTGAATGCTTCCTCAACTGAGATATCTACCAGCAGCATAGGAACCATTTATTTCCTTTCATCCTGATCCTCAGATTTGGAGGAAGAGCAGCCATGACAGCAGCAGAATCAGGAACAGCAGCAGCACCAACAGCAGCAGTGTCAACCTCCTGCTCAGCCACCTGATGCGGCACAGGGTTGCACGTCACTGCAGGAGATACCCCCAACATAGGGTTTACAGGCTGAGGATGACCATCATTACAAATGCAAGTCGCCCTGAGCCCTCAATATGTAACTTCCATTTCCCAGATCACATAGGCCAGAACTTCAATTGTTTGCCATCACTTCTGTTTAATCAATGCACAAAAGGATGACAATGGCAAAAATTAAAGACAACAGAACAGAACACCCAAGTGACTACCCTTGTGACTAATTGTGCTTTATCTTCCTCTTACGCGTGCTTCTACGTGGTGCTTCCCCTGTGGCTTCAGCAGATGTGGAGGCACCTTGCTCACTTTCATGCTGCTCCTGCTTTGACACCTTTGGTGGGTGTCCTCTGGATTTGCGAGCCTGTGAGGGCTCTGCAACAGTCTGCTCCTCCTGCGTCTGTGCAGGGGTTGAGATGCCCATCTCAGTTGGGTGAGGACTCTGGTGGGGTTCTGACTGAGGGCTACATAGTGGCATGGGAGTGTGAGCGCTTGGAGAGGCGCCCCCACTTCCTTGTTGCCTGCCACCAACATCCCTCTCATGGGTCAGCCCCACTTCAGTGCTAGCAATTGGCTTGACAGCACCTTGCTGCACATCAGGGGGGCCATGAGGAACTGTATCTGCACTGGCAGTCCTACTCAAAAGGACTTCCATGAAGCTCTGGTTTCTCTTCTCAATAGCTGCCCATTGCTCCTCCAGAGATGTCAGTCTATTCTGAACATTCACCATGTTTTCCAGACTCTGGCGACTTATTTCCTCCGTGGCTGTAGCCATCCTCTCCTCTACCGTAGCCATCCTTACCACAGAGGTAGCCATCCTTACCACAGAGGTAGCCAGCCTTTCCACAGAGGTTGCCATCCTTTCCGTGGTGGTGCATTCATGTGCCATTGCCTCCACAAAGGCACTGCTCATGTTAGAGATGGACTCCTCCATCCTCTCCACACTCGCAGTAACCCTGGAGACAAAACCTGCCGGAGACTCCTGCACTTGTTCCTGGAGTTCCAGCACCGCTCTCTTTCTGGATGGACCCAGAGGCACAGGGTCCACATGCAGCTGAGCAGAGCTGGGAGCGCCCTGCGGCCTCCGATGAGGACTCTCCACTGCTGTACCTGTCTCCACCACCTGCTGATGCTCACTTGTGAGCTGTGATACACCAGGTGACAACAATACTCTATCTCGCAAATGACCCACCGAGGTGTGCGTCTTTGCGCTGGTGCTGGGTGCACTTAATTCTGCTGACGCTGCGCCCTCAGAGGTTGCAGGTTCCTCCTGAGGATTCTTCCGGCTCAGGCTCTTCCTCCTGGACAGTGGGGAGGGGGGCTGTCGATGGTCCTGTGGGGGAGTAAAGGCATGAGTTAGACATATGATATTAACATAGCATGCTAATGGAATTGTGCAGATGACCATAAGTCAATCTGTATAAGCATCAGAATCATTATCAGTCACACAGGCAATGTAAATGAGAGAGATGCAAATCTATTCTATCACCAGCTTGCTCTGCTGCGCCCATCTGACCGTCCCCCGCTTCCAAATCCTCATCACCTCCAATGATTTCCACGGCAGCCTCCTCAGCGTTGGTGAGATGGGCTATGGAAGGTGGCCCTCCTCCTGTCTTAGCCCTCTCCCTCTAATTGTGGGCTCTCTTTTCCTGCAATGAGGGACACAAGTGGAGTTTGAGTGAGAATGATGGAGTGAGTGTAGAGAATCCATAGCCTAGATGCTTAGAAGGAGACAAAGATGGAGTGAGGTCCCAATACCAAGGGCCCTCCCTGTGCGTTGTTAGTTGTTGCCATAGCATCACAGTGATAGTGAGTGTGAGGGCAGCATAGTCGAATAGTGAAGCGATTGTGTACATAGAGAGAGAGGGATGGTTAAGGGTGCAAGGGATGTAAGCGTAAAGTGGGATGTGCAGGAGTAGATTGACAATGCAGAGTGCTGGTGATGAGAGGAGATGGGGAGCAGCTTGAGGCCAAGTGTGATGTTATACTCACTTTTCCTAAGCAGACCAGGTCATTGAACCTTTTTCTGCACTGCACCCAGGTTCGAGTGCACATGGATCTGGAGCTCACCTCCTGAGCAATTTGAAGCCAGACTGCTTTGGTTTGCTGTGGTGGCTTCTTCCAACCAGAGGATGGGAAGAGTGTGCCCTGTGCCCTCTGACTCACACCACAAGAGCATGGAGGGAGTCATCATCAAATCGGGGAGAGGCCTTGGCCCTTGAGGTAGTCATGACAACAGTTGTCAGAAGGAAATCCAGCAGCAAATGAGGGAATGAACCAAGGCTGCATGGGCCCCTTAAATGCAGCTGGCTCACAGACGTCAGCAGAGGCGAGTTACAGACCCAAAAACACCAATTGGCTAGGGGGCGCGCACACAGGAACTCAATTGCCCAATTAGGGCGAAATCGCAAATTTTTACCGGCTGAAAGCAACGGCGGGACTGGAACCCGCCGACCACCTGACCTGCGCCCAACTTTGCCACCAATGGGAAAATCGCGGCCCTTGTGTGTAAATTGGTTGTTGCATTTGCCTTCAAAAAACAGTGACTATACTTCAGCGATAATTCCCTGACAGTGAAACATTTTGAGATGTGAAAGGTGCTATAGAAATGCATCTTTTTATTTCTTTCAAGGGGCAGCATGAAAAGGAGGGAACTGTATGTGGACAAAGAGGAGTGGAACCTTGCAAGGGCAGTCCCAGTTGAAAGGTTGATATCACTGGGGTTGACCCTATTGGAAGTGAGACACATGTTTTCTGTAGACTGACACTGATAGGTATCCATTATTTTACGAAGTAGAGAATTAGTATACTGTGCATACTGTGTTTTTCCTATTGGTCTAGACAGTTGTAATATCACATAGTATATTACAATTTGGACCTAAAGCTTCTACATGTGCGTTGACGCTTGCATGATTCAGAAATATTTCAATCACACAGCGATTACTGAAATTGTCCTAGGAAGGCATGATTGTTGTGTCTGAGAATGGTTTATTGGTAGCCCATTACCACATAAAAATTACCTAATGTGGAAAGAACTTTGCAGCATGCAGCAAGCTGATTGTTCACATTTCAAAGCAATAAGCAGAAAAAAAACTGCAAATAACCAGCAATAGGCATGAAAATACATTTGCACCTGGGAATTCTAAGCAGATTGAGCAGAAGCCAAGCTTTGGCAAAAAGCCAGTCTCTCTGCATAAGTGTGGAAAGACTTAGTGTTCTGGAGAACTGAGCTGCTTAGAAACAAACTGTGTGGGTGTAGATGTGTGTTTCCTATAATATTCTGTACTTGTCTCTGATGAGTAGCTCTAGCTAGCTTGAGTATGTACTCGGTCTTGTCAATTTGCAGTAAAATAGTGTATAGTACTTCAGGGGGAATAATGATAATAACAGCAAACATCATTAGGAAGAGATAAGGGCATGGGGCAAGAAGCTTTGTCAAAAAGATACACCATTCTATTTAAGGCACAAGCCCAGATATGAGCACAGAGATCTCATGAGAAGTAATTTTGCTTCTTGTTTCAGTGAAGTGCTGTGTTGGCAATACTATATCAGTGTAGTACATAGAGAATGAAGCTGACTGAGCCAACTTGTGACATAATTAAAGTACTATATGAATCATATTTATCTGTTGCTATAGCTATGCAACAAAATATTACCTCTTTGTTTATGAATTACACCAATCTCTTAAATGACAATTCCCAATTGTGAAGTTTAGAAGGGAAGTGGTACAGATTTTAGCCAGTCATCATAATGCTCAAATTATTTTGGCAAATAAACATGGGAAAAGAATTAATTATTTTCAACCTACACTGGGAATTAGTGCACAAACCTTTTCTTTAATTTACTTTTTTTTCACCTTGTACACATTATTTTGATTTTGTCAATTTTTTGTTCAGTGATTCACACTCACTTAATTTTTCTTTCTTTTTCTGTACTTTAACCACTTTGTTTTGTAAATTTAAACATCCTCTGTTGCAAAACGATTAGTGCAGTTCTGTAATCAATACTCGTATGTCCACAGACCCTAAAGACAGTTCTCACCTGTGAAAATAAAATATCACCCACACATATATAATGAACAATTCCCAGATAATTTAAATACCATGGATGGAAGAACAACCCAATAGCACCAAAGGATTATTTCTGACAACTGTTTTTGCTTATGTGCACTCCAGTGTTTATAAATTGTATCTCGCACTTGGAAAAACCATTACCAATTAACTCGCCAGCATTTATCCAGAGTTTTGAAATCCACAATGTTAAAATCCTTTCATTTCTTAATTGAATTTGTATTTTTCAAGCATTGTAGATTGTTTTTATATCTTGATGGCACATATAACACCAATAGGAACAGTGTCACTTTTTAATGTAAGATTAGTTTAATTAAAGCTTTCACTTTCTCTGGCACTATACATTGAAGGGCTCTAAAAATAGAAGTATAAAAGTATCTACAACTATTTCAACCAGTATCTATGCCATTAATGCAGTAATTCTAAGGGTATATCTATGCTTTCTGTTCAAAGTGAAATGATTTTGGGTGTGTGTAGGAATTAACGAATTCCAACGAATAACGGAGATCGGCACAAGAAAACAACTAAACAGGTCTTTACTCAACGGAGATGCCACGAGGACTGCCTGGGCAGCCCCGTGGTTTGCGACGTGACGTCATCGCGTTTGCCCGTGTTTTCCCGCGCTCCTAAAGGGGCCACGCCCCGTACATGCAAACTCTATATACAAAACACAGTAATGCCTAACACAGTGGTACAGGTTTAGGTTGGTGTTAAAACATCGTTAAAGAGAATTATATACAGTTAGCCAGAGTCATTCAGTGGTTCTGCCACATGCGCCCCCCCAGAATTCGCTTTAACGGACAAAGTCAAACGGTGAGGGGGTCTGACGAGCCTGTCAGAACGACTCCTGTACTCTCGAGGCGGAGGCTGCTGGTCGGCTGGCGGTCTGGCGGGCGGTTGCACTCGGTCTGCCGTAACGACGATGGGTGGCCGACCCCGTCTCGGCGGTTGTGCTGTCTGGACGGGGCAGTCGAGGTCTAAATGTGCTGGCTTTAAGCGGTCGACCGAAATGTGGTCCGGTTTACCACCGACATATACCATGAAGGTTTTGTCCCCTGCTTCCAACACGCGGAAGGGACCGGTATATGGGGCCTTGAGCGGATCCCTATGTACGTCATGGCGAATAAAAACGTATTTAGCCTTGTGAAGCTCCGTGGGAACGTGTGACCTCTGCAGCCCGTGATGCGAAGTGGGCACCGGTGCGAAACATCTGGCCGCCTCTTGGTGACTAGCAAGCTGGGCAGACGCGGACCATGGCTCCGTCGATGTTGGTAGGAAGTCCCCTGGGACTCGCAGTGGCTGACCATACACAAGCTCCGCTGATGAAGAGTAAAGGTCTTCTTTGGGGACTGTGCGAAGGCCCATCAGGACCCACGGTAGCTTGTCTGCCCATCCAGCGTCCTGGAGGCTGGCCCTCAGGGCGGCTTTCATTGATCGGTGGAAGCGTTCGCAGAGGCCATTCGCCTGTGGGTGGTAGGCTGTGGTGCGGTGTAATTTGACACCGAGTCCTTGGGCCACTGCATTCCAGAGTTCGGAGGAAAACTGCGGTCCCCTGTCTGACGAAATATCTGCGGGCATTCCGAAACGTGCGATCCAGGAGGAAATGAATGCTCTGGCCACGTCCGCCAGGGGGACCGCCTCCGGCCATCTGGTGGTGCGGTCAACCATAGTTAGGATGTGTGGAAAAACCATGGGAGGGTGGGAGTGGTCCTACCAGGTCCACGTTGACATGGTCAAAACGTCACTCCGGAACTGTGAAGGTGGCCAACGGAGCTTTGATGTGGTGCTGTACCTTGGCCTTTTGGCAGACCACGCAGGTGTTGGCCCAGTCGCGGACATCTCTATGCATGCCATGTCATACAAATTTCGCAGACATCAGTTTCTGAGAGGCCTTCATTCCTGGGTGTGACAACCCATGTATGGTGTCGAACACTTTGCGGTGCCAGACGACCGGCACGACAGGGCGAGGATCCTGTACGGAGACGTCACACAACAGCGTGGTACCTGCCGAATGGAAATTGACGTCGGCCAACTGGAGGCCAGTGATGGCCGTTCTGTAAGCTTGGACTTCCGGGTCTGAGGCTTGGTCCACTGCCATGAGGGCGTAGTCGATGCCCAAATGAACCGTATTGACGATCGCGCGGGAGAGGCAGTCTGCCACCAGGTTGTCCTTACCGGCCACGTGCTGTATATCCGTGGTGAATTCGGATATGTAGGTCAGTTGACGCTGCTGTCGGGCTGACCACGGTTTGGCAGTCTTGGCCATTGCAAAGGTTAGCGGCTTATGGTCCACAAAGGCGGTGAAAGGACGCCCTTCCAGTAGGAACTGAAAATGGTGGATGGCCAGAAAAAGGGCAAGCAACTCCCGGTCGAACGTGCTGTATGCTCTCTTGTTCTGCCGTAGTTGACGGCTGAAGAATGCCAACGGCTGCCACGTCCCGTTCGCCCACTGCTGTTGCACAGCACCGACTGCGTAGTCCGACGCATCAGTGGTGAGGGCGATGGTGGCTCCTGGCAGCGGGTGCGCCAGCATAGTCGCATTGGCTAAGGCGCTTTTGGTGTCGGCGAACGCTCGGGCCATGTCATCCGTCTCGTCTACCGGGTTCTTGCCAGTCTTGCCCTTGAGGGCCTCATACAGGGGCTGCATGAGTAGTGCCGCCTTAGGCACGAAACGGTGGTAAAAGTTTACCATGCCTAGGAATTCCTGCAGGGCCTTTACGTTCTGCGGGCGTGGAAAGGATGTCACCGCCTCTACTTTCGAAGGTAAAGGAACCGTTCCCTCTGAGGTGATGCGATGCCCCAGGAAGTCAATTTGGTGCAGGCCAAACTGACACTTGGCCGGGTTGATAATCAGGCCGTGTTGGCTGAGGCATCGAAAAAGGGTGCGTAGGTGACAGGTATGTTCTTCCTTAGTAGGACTGGCAATTAGAATATCATCCAGGTAGACAAAGAGGAACTTGAGGTCCCGCAGCACGGAGTCCATCAGGCGTTGGAAAGCCTGGGCGGTGTTCTTTAACCCAAACGGCATTCGTAAAAACTCGAAGAAGCCGAATGGGGTGATGACTGCGGTCTTCTGGACGTCTTGTGGATGAACTGGGACCTGGTGGTAGCCCCGGGTCGACTTTTGAGAACACGGTGTTCCCTGCCAAATGGGCAGAGAAATCCTGGATGTGGGGGATCGGGTACCGATCAGGAGTGGTGGCGTCGTTGAGGCATCAATGGTCGCCGCATGGCCGCCATCCGCCGCCAGGCTTTGGGACGATATGGAGGGGTGAAGACCAGGGACTATTCGACCGGCGAATAATCCCTAACTGTTCCATGGTTGTGAACTCCGCCTTTGCGACCGCCAGGTTCCAGGCGCCAGGCCCGCGCGTAGGTGGTGATGTGGTGTTCCACACCATGTTTCATGGCTGTGGAGGAGAACGTGGGTCTTGTCAGGTCGGGGAATTCGCAGGCGAGCGAACTCATCAGGAGTCGGGAACGCACAGGAGACGGTGCGTGACGTAGTGTTACTGCGGTGACACGGAAGAGAATTAAAAGTTGCTGCGTTGATCAGCCGCTGGTTCCTAACATCGACCAGGAGGCTGTTGGTGCACAGGAAATCTGCGCCGAGGTGGGGCTGGGAAACTCTGGCCGTAACAAACTCCCAGTGAAAACGTTGCCCCCCCCGAGGCACACCTCCACTCGCCGTCTGCTGAAGGTCCGAATTGTTCCGCCATTGGCCGCTTCAAGGGTGGGGCCGTGATTCCCCGTCTGTACATCGAGGGCAGATGCGGGTAATATGCTGCACTGCGCTCTGGTGTCGCACAGAAAACGATGACCGGAGAGAGTATCAGTGATGAACAGCAATTTTCCCACGTTGCCGATCACCATCGCGGCCGCGGGGTGCCCGTTAGACCCGTTCCTTGGTGGTCGCAGTGTCAGTTGTTTGTTTTTTTGTGGAAAACTGCAGGGAGGGCGGCAACGCTTCGCCTTCGCGCCGAACTGTGCGTGGTAGAAACACAGCCCAGCAGGCTGACGAGCTGGGGCAGTGTCTGCGGGGATGGGTACCTCGTGGCGGCGCAGTACTGCTGAGTTACAGTGAAAATTTTGTCAGCCTCTGCAGCGAATGTCGCGCAGTCTTCAATTTCAGATCTGGCCAGGGCAGCTTGTACCTGTTCAGGCAGTTGGCTGAGGAAAATCTCGCGGAATAGGAAACATTCCCGTTCTGAGCCCAGGAGTGTGAGCATTTGGCTCATCAACTCTGAAGGCTTGGAGTCCCCGAGCCCGGGCATAGCGAGTAATCGACGGGCGCGCTCCGATTTTGTGAGCCCGAAAACCTGCAGTAACCGCGCTTTGAGGGTTTCATACTTGCGCTCCGTTGGGGGGTTTTCAAGGAGGCTGACTATCCGAGAGGCGGTAGAGCTGTCGCGTGCGGAGACCACATAAAGATACTTGGTCTGATCCGCATCAATGTTCCTCAGGGCGAACTGGGCCTCGAACTGAATAAACCACGAGGGTGGTTGCTGCTCCCAGAACTGCGGTAGCTTTAGCGAAACGGCATTTGTTTCCATGCTGTGCTCTTCTTATGTGAAAACGTTCACAAAAATGGGGTCACCAATGTAGGAATTAACGAATTCCAACGAATAACGGAGATCGACACAAGAGAACAACTAAACAGGTCTTTACTCAACGGAGATGCCACGAGGACTGCCTGGGCAGCCCTGTGGTTTGCGACGTGACGTCATCGCATTTGCCCACATTTTCCCACGCTCTTAAAGGGGCCACGCCCCGTACATGCAAACTCTATATACAAAACACAATAATGCCTAACGCAACGGTACAGGTTTAGGCTGGTGATAGAACATCGTTGAAGAGAATTATATACAGTTAGCCAGAGTCATTCAGTGGTTCTGCCACATGTGCATCAATAGTCTGAATAAAGCAGGAGTTAGGTCCTGATCTGATCCCAGGGTGTACTAAAGACAAGCCACGTAAACTCCCCCCACCCCCCCTCCCCACCTTATTGGACCAGCTGGGTACTTGCTCAACATGCTTTTCAATCTTTTAATGTGAGCAGAGAGCAGACACTACCACCTGCTTTTTCCCCAATCATTAAAAGTTAGCCACTTAGGGTCCAGAGCTCTGTGCAGGTGGGAAAAGGTGTATGTACAGAGCTTGCTTGTGGCAGACAGTGCAACCCACAATTGGCTGTACAACTTGGGTTTGTTGTTTGTGCATCAGATTCCACAGATAACAATAGTCTGCAACTAGTAGCAAAAATACAGTCTAATACATCCGATACTATTATGAAAACCAAAACATAATGATCTACCAACACATTATAAGATGAAAAAGCCATGGTTCTATCCAGTGTTTTTTTGTTGCCCACACAACATATAAGGAAACACTGCCTTCGTGAGAAAGTGTTTGACAAACATGTTTTGTTAGGGATGGGAATAGAGGGATACTTAATTTCATTATAATGACATGCACAAGCAATTTCATTATAATGACATGCACAAGTAATAACGTAACGTGCTGTGATGGGACTTAGGCCTAGAAATTCAGTATCACCATGTTTGGGGTGCTACAGTCGAGCGTGCGCTAAATTTAGCGCCCGGCGCAACTTAGCGCCACCCTCACCGAAATTGAGTTGCATCGCCCCAAGAGGTTGCTGCTGCGCTAAAGCAGGCGGTGCACGAATATCCTAAGGCGCTAAGCTGGCGAGCCGAGGTGCTATCACCGAGGGCGGGCGCAGCGCAGGTGCGGCGAGTTAGCGATTGCAGGCAGACACGCTGGCGCCGGTCACCTCTTAAAGGGGGAGGGTCGATTTGGCTTGCAGCCACGCCCGGCACATTGGAGCCCCGATTCTAGGCCTGGACAGACCTGCTGCGACATTGTTACGCCTACCACCATGGAGAAGGCCAGGGAGCGAGCGCAGCGCTTCAGTGAGGGGGCCATGAAGGTTCTGGTTGGCGCAGTGGAGCGCAGGCGACATACCCTCTTTCCTGACAGTGGCAGGAGGCCGCTGCCCAGCGAATATAGAAAAGCTTGGAGGGAGGTGGCACACAGAGTGACCTCCAGCAGCATGGTCCCTAGGACACCAACGCAATGCAGGAAGAAGTTCAACAACCTTACTCGGGTTGTCAGGGTGAGTACCCTTTCCAGTATCCTCTTCATCCCTGCATGTGCACCTCACTTTATGGCCAAAGGGTCCTGAAAGCCCCAATGCCCAGCCCTCATCCAATACCTATGGGACTCATGAAAATCACATGCACATTCACCACTTTACACACTGTCAGGGCTATTCGACCATGGGAGGCAGTGCAGGCAAGATCAGGGCTCGACACTGTCAGGGCTATTCCACCATGGGAGGCAGTGCAGGCAAGATCAGGGCTTGACACTGTCAGGGCTATACCACCATGGGAGGCAGTGCAGCCAAGATCAGGGCTTGACACTGTCAGGGCTATTCCATCATGGGAGGCAGTGCAGGCAAGATCAGGGCTTGACACTGTACTCAGAGCCCGTCCTTTCTCTTGCAGGGCAAGCTGGCCCACAATAGGAGGCAGCAGCAACGGACCAGGGGAGGCCGTCCTGAACTGAAAGCCCTGACCGATCTGGAGCAGCGAGTGGAGCGGATTATGGCAGGCCGGTTGATTGGCCCCGTCACCACTGGAGATGCCGACCCCGTTCTGGACAGCAATGGTAAGGTCATCACCTTTTTGACCCCTCTCTTTCCACTTGTGCCTCACACCAGCATCCTTTGCCACTATCGAACCAATGCAGTGCATTGCAGCACTCATGCCTCCCTCACTGCCGCCCTGTCCTCAAACTAAAGCAACTCTTGTACCTGCCTGCTTTCAGATGCTGATTCACCAGGTGAGGAGGCGGGCCCTCAAGCTGGCACTGTGAGTGAATCGGAAGGCGAGGAGGAGGAAGAGGAAGCCGGAACATCAGTGCCACCCTCAGCCGAGGCAGCCCATGGCCATGATGGGGACACGTCTTCCCTGGAGGGGAGCAGAGGGGAAGGGTCTGAGGAGGGTGAAGCTCCGGGGCCCAGCGGGCTGCAGCAACGCGGGGGGGGCGGTGGGTAGGGAAGCTCGACGGCCTTCTCCCCGGAGGGTGAGTGTGGCCTCCAGTCCTGCTACAGTGAGCGCAGAGGAGGTGCGGCTCCTTGGTGAAATGGGTGCCCAGGCTGAGCACAGGCACATTGAGCTCATGGCTGCAGTGGCAAGGATGCCTGACTCCATAGAGTCACTGGCAAGGAGTGTACAGGAATTCGGGGCAGCACAGGCAAGGAGTCTGCAGGACTTCGGGGCAGCACAGGCAAGGAGTCTGCAGGACTTCGGGGCAGCACAGGCAAGGAGTCTGCAGGACTTCGGGGCAGCACAGGCAAGGAGTCTGCAGGACTTCGGGGCAGCACAGGCAAGGAGTCTGCAGGACTTCGGGGCAGCACAGGCAAGGAGTCTGCAGGACTTCGGGGCAGCACAGGCAAGGAGTCTGCAGGACTTCGGGGCAGCACAGGCAAGGAGTCTGCAGGACTTCGGGGCAGCACAGGCAAGGAGTCTGCAGGACTTCGGGGCAGCACAGGCAAGGAGTCTGCAGGAATTCAGGGCAGCACAGGCAAGGAGTCTGCAGGACTTCGGGGCAGCACAGGCAAGGAGTCTGCAGGACTTCGGGGCAGCACAGGCAAGGAGTCTGCAGGACTTCGGGGCAGCACAGGCAAGGAGTCTGCAGGACTTCGGGGCAGCACAGGCAAGGAGTCTGCAGGACTTCGGGGCAGCACAGGCAAGGAGTCTGCAGGACTTCGGGGCAGCACAGGCAAGGAGTCTGCAGGACTTCGGGGCAGCACAGGCGGCTTCCAGCCAAGTACTTAGTCGTGCCATGCAGTCACTGGCTGGTCTGATGCAGACACAGATCAGGGCCACACGAGCACTAACTGCTGCCACCCTCACTGGATCGGCCAGGATTCGCCGGGGCTCTCGCGCATGCTTCAGTGCTGGCCCGTGCGAGTGCCAGGGTGTCGTCTGACCAGGGAGTGCCTGTGCTCTGTCAGGTTGGCAGCATTGCTGCTGCCAACACTGTCACTCCTCCACTGCAGCTGCCACCACCTGTAGGACAGACTGCTGCCGCCCAAGCAGAGTTGGAGCAGTCAGCAACCGGGCCCTCCAGGCCCAGAGCTGGTCCAGGCCGTCCCCCAAGGGCATCTGCCGACTCACTATCTGACCCTCAGCAGCCTTCCCCCAACCTTGCTGCAGCCACTGGGGTCCCATTGCGGAGGAGCTGCAGGGCGGGAAGGGGCCAATCTCGCAAGCGAGGCAGATCACCCTCGCAGGCCAAAAAGTAGGAGGTGTGACAAAATGTTATGGTTTTTTTTTGTGAAGGCCGAGGATCATGGTCATTTTTGTTTAACTCTTTTGTTCATTGTCTCCAGGTTGTGAGAGCCAGTTATGTGTCTGACTGTTTTTTGGGGGGTTTCTCTGTATTTGTTTGTCATGCGGGAAGGGCACAGAGTTTGTTAAATAAATAATTCTCTTTATTCAGATTGTGCATGTTTGCACTTTGAACTATTTTTGTTGCCTTGACCGGCTCAGGGTTTACGGAGCGGCTCCATTCATGTTCTTTCAATGGCACAAGCCATTCCCTGAGAGAGGGCCTAGAACTGACTTGCAATAAGCCGCTGACGGATGGCCCTTGCACTTTGTGCCTCTCTCCCGTCTTGGTGCTCCTCCTCCTCCACCACCTCCTCTGGTGGTCCTCCAATGTCTGCTGGCAGTGGCTGAGTCCTGAGGATAGCCAGGTTGTGCAGCATGCAGCACTCTACAACGAACTGGGAGACTTGCTCAGGCGAGTACTGTAGGGCTCCTCCGGAATGGTCCAGACAGCAGAACCATTGCTTTAGCACGCCGATTGTGTGCTCAATGATGTTCCTGGTCGCTTGATGGCTGTCATTGTATCGCTCTTCAGCAAGGGTGGTGGGCGCATGGAGTGGGGTCATCAGCCAGGTGCACAAAGGATAGCCCTTGTCCCCGAGAAGCCAGCCTCCTGGGTGAGCCGGGGCTTCGAAAATGCCTGCCACAGAAGTCTGGCGCAGGATGAAGGCGTCGTGGCTGCTGCCTGGAAAGCGGGCATTGACAGCTAGTATGAGCTGCCTGTGGTCACACACCAACTGCACGTTCAACGAATGGTACCCCTTCCAGTTACGGTAATCCTCGGCATTCTCTAGAGGCGCCCGCAAAGCCACATGCGTGCAATCAATGGCGCCCTGGACCATGGGGAAGCCCGCTATTCTTGCAAATCCCATTGCACGCTCATGCTGCTTGTCCAGGGTCATGGGGAAGGAAATGTACTGACGTCTCCTTTTGAAGAGGGCATTCGTGACCTGGCGGATGCAGCAATGCACCGCGAACTGGGAGACATTGGCAATGTCCCCAGTAGCGGATTGAAAGGAGCCGGTGGCATAGAAGTTGAGAGCCACTGTCACCTTCACTGCCACCGACAGAGACGTCCTGCTCCTCGGCTGAGGCTGCAGATCTCTCTGAAGCAGGTGGCAGATCTCAGTGACCACCTCCCTTCTGAATCAAAGCCTCCGAATGCACTACTCCTCAGACATGTTGAGGTAGGAGAAGTGTTGGCGGTATACCCTGGGAGGGTAAGGCCTCCTGTGCCGACGCCTGTTGGCCCTCCTCCGTCTGGCCATGATTGGCACTCCCTCTCGGCATCTCTGAGCCCTTCAATGCAATGGAGAAATCCAACGTTTCCACCCATTGCAGCCCCCATTATATGTGGCCACTCAAGGCTATGGCACTGAAAAATCAATCCAACTGCAAAGCTCTGGGCTGAAGCCAGAAGTACCTGTGCGAGCACTGAGTCAAAGCAGAAAGCTCTCTCCCTTTGTCTCTCTGCAAATCTCTCTCACACAGGAATGGTCCAAAATGGCTACCACAAAGAATGCAGGAAGAGTCCCCTTTATATAGCGCCCCCCCCAGCCCCACAGCGACTGGGAACCGTTCCACTCAACCAGTCGCTGCGAGCGCCAGGCGGAAAGAAGGGGGGCGCCACTGAAGTTCCGGTTCGGGGTGCACCAAGGGCGTTGCACCATGAAATGACGTCAGGATCTGCGCGCGCAGCTGAGCGGGCGTTGTGGTTTTGCGCCGCCGCTAATTCTTCACTCAAGTTCCCGAGAGGCGCAGATCGCGCCGCGCCCGGGCGCTAGCCGCTTCCCGCCCCACTTATCGCCCTCTTAAGGTGCTAGCGGCTGGCGCTACCAACTGAATTTCTAGGCCTTAGTGTTATATTGAGCATTGGTAAAGAAACAAAAATTGTTTGATAAAGACTTTCTTCCATGAGGATGGTGTCCCATTAATTAATGTGTACATCTTCACATAAATTCATGTACAATGAAAGCCATCAACAGTGCTGTTTTTCTTGGGGTCTTAGGTGCACAGAATTACATTGAATAATGAGCAAACTCATGCTCCACACTTAAAAAAAGAAATGAATTGTAAAAAGTAATTAGCATTAAATAAAGCAACATAAAAGGAAGTCAGATTAAAATCACAAGACTTTTAGAATTCAAGAAATACATTTATTTTGTTTAAAGTTACTCTGCTTTATATCTAATGCACAGCATATTTATCCACAATGCTTGTTTGCAGGCACCTTAATGTAAATTACACAATGGAAAATGAATGTATGAATGCTTAACATATTTGTTTGTAATTCCTCGCTCTGCGATTTTAACAGATGTAGTGCATTTAAAATGAAAGGCTTAAATCTTTGGTAAAATAGTGAATATTGAGTTCATATGGCAGTACCCTGCAGCATAATTTCAGGCAGAGCATATGATGTATGCTGTGTGTATCAGTTGGGTTTAAGAATGAAGTTTACCTGAACCTCCCCCCATAGGAAAGGAACATAAAGGCATTCAGTTAATCAAGCCCATCCTTCCACAAACTATGTAAAATCCAAACCACTGTGGGCTCTACTGCACCTAATTAATCTCCTGAGGGAAAATTCTGCATAAATATTCCCCAAAGGTAATCAAGCAAAACTCCAGACGATCTGTCCATCTCTCTCCACACCGTGCCTCCCACTGCACCCCCCCCCCCCACCCCCACCCCCCACCCCACTCTCTTTTCCAACCTGGTTGACTTATCCCACAAATGACCTGCTCCTCTCATGACACCAGTAGCATGGGAAGTGTTATGTCCAATAGAGCGTTTAGACATTTCAGTCTGTTATCTCCAATCCTGTTCCTAATTTATTTATGTAGCTCTTTTTCAGGCAGTAAATAGACAACATTAACTGCTTTTGCTGGGAGTCTTTCCCACATATTTACTAATGCTGGGGTAGTGGAATTTCTTTCCATTGCTCGTCTCATTTGAGTCTCATTAATTTTGAACCTTTGCCCTCTCTCTGTTTCTGTGCTTACAGTCCAAGTTAAATAGAATTGTGCAATCCCTTTAAGTGCCATGCCATGCTACAGCTTAAACTTGCGACTAATGTGGATCGTATTTGGTTAAGTAGAATGTTATTTTCTGTCTTAATCAGTGGCAATTTGGTGAAAAATGTTAAAAGGCCCGCAACTAGTCATTTCAGTCAATGGACAATTTGGGGTAAAAAAACTGATGTAAGATACTTTGCTTTGTTCTGAGAATCTTTATAATGATATTGGCAAATCAGTGCAGAAGTTTGTCAGATTTATTAGAAATGTTGGGGACTAAGTCATCGTTATGTTTTGCCTTTGTTGGGGCTGGAGGGACAGTTATGCTCAATCATTGATGAGGGTTACAGAGCATAGCAGCAGTTTCTTCTGCCATCATTGATGCTTAGAACTGATTCATTCTACTCCATAATTTTTTTCTGAGCTAAAAGGTACATTTCTGAAAATGATGTCATTTGAAGTAGAAATACACTAAGACATGCTAGAGGTTTCACACAGAAGTTAAACTGCCCAAATTATGGATGATATACAAAACCTCTGTGGGATTTGTCTCGTTGGTGTTCCTTACATCCCCACAATATATGATACTGGGTATCTCTACATTGCATTTTGATTAAACTAGTGGATCTTCCATGGCATTACAGAAATTAAGTCAGAAAATATGGTGTCTCCCTTGCCTTGATGTTGCTGTTTCTCTGTCTCTCCACTCTTGCTTCTGTGTCTCTCCACTCTTGCTTCTGTGTCTCTTTCTGTCCACTTCTGTTTCCTCTCTCTTTTTCTTCTTTACTTTCAGGTGGGAGTTGATGGATGACATTGCAGGGAAAGGAGCTTGAGAGCTTCAGGGTGCATTTTCAGGTACAGGTTGCAGTGAAAATGTAGCCTACAGTGTTCAACAGCTCCCTTCCCATCCCCTCTGCCCTTGCCTTCCTAAAATTCCTTCTTCTTCATATTGCTCCATCACTCCCAAGGTTAACCCTAGCTCTTCCCCTTTTGAACTTCCAGCTTACACTCTCCCTCTTACTCCACTGTCATGCACCTCCCCTTAACTCCATTACTCCTCTCTCATTCCAACTCGCATTCCCAAAGGATGGGTAGTGGGAAGCCAAAGGTCCTCTAATCCTCAATCTGATTCTTCCATCCCCGTTCCTCCTATCTGTTTTTCCTTCAAAAAGGCTTTGTTTGCTTTCAAAATTTAACTTGTGTGGAAAAAAAAACTCGAATTAGACTGAGGAGAGACATTTGTTCTGCCACTCTTTCCAGCTCTATCTCTGTGCATCTCACTCTTTCTCATGGATGTCAGTAAGTAGAATGTTCTAACTGTCAACAAAACACAGGCAATAGGAACTTTGTTAGCTTCCAAATTCAGCTCAATCTTTTTTTCAGAAAGTGTTTTGAGTGTTTTGTGGGGAAAAATAATATATCACCATCTCGTGGTGTGACTTGTAATTGTTCCAAGTTAATGTTGTCACTGGAATTTCTATTAGAATGCCACATAATGGCATGCTAGGTCAGCATACAGGTCAGTGTTGTCATTTGACATTGGAATTATCCTTAGAGTACCACCAAGCGGTGTGATAGCTAACAGTTACATGTAATATTTTAACACTGGAGTTCCTATTGGAAATCTATACATTGGTTTCAATGCAGCATGCAACCTATATAATAAAATTATGTATTATAGTTGTAGCTGGATCTTTAACTCACTTAATTTTGGCCGAGATTACTAACAATATTACAGTGGCCCTGATTTTAACTCCAAGTGGATTCTCTGCTCATGCCTGACTTAAAATTACAGTCAGATCTCAATGATGTCATCGGGCCGCAACATGCATATGTAAAGAAGGACCCTTTTGGCTCCAGGCAGGTGTGCTTTCTGCCTGCTCAGAAGAGCAGGTTAAAATTGCAGATGTTGCGATCATGGTGGCTTGCGGACAGGTAAGAGCCAGGGCGATTTTAACTGCCCACCCGCCAGGTTTCTGCTGAACGAGTAGGGTTAAAATCACCCCCTATGATGCAGTCTCCAGTAGGTTATAGAGATGAATAGTTTGAATCATTTGTATTTCAGGCTTTGAACTTTGTGTGATTTCAATCAAACAAGACTGAGATAGCAGCAGGAAATTACAGTGTAGAACTACTACAGAAAATAGTTGCCAGATAGAAAAGAAAGCAAAAATCAATGAATAAAACTGGACACTTGACTGCTGTTTTACAGCTGCTGTTATCTGCCAAATGTGAAAGAAAATATTTGTAGTGCCATCCAAACCACTGCCAGCATACTTAAAATTGACACAGTATCCTGCAAGTACAGCATCATCTCAGTTTAAAAAAGAAAATTATAGCCCAATATAGAATAGGAAAACATCAGTGATAACTCCTACATGGTTCCACATAAAGGACTAAGTTAGCATTTCTGGCTGAATTTAAGATTTCCCAATTAGGGACTGCATTGCCATTTGTCCTTCCTCATACTATTTTCAAAACTCCAAAAATGTTCTTGAACTATTTTTATGATCAGTGCTTGTTAATCAATTAATCTATGCATGTAAAATAAATAATCTGAAAGTGCAACATAAATGAAGGCATACTTAAATCTGTGAACTAATTTAGCACCTATATGTTGTCTATGGGGATTTATCATGAACGAATATGGCATTGAGTTGTCTAAATGAAATCAAATAAGATTTTTTTCTGAAAATGAAACTCTGAGATATGGTATCCTGTGTATATTGTAACCACTTACCTGCTTGTTAGAAAAGGCTGACTTACACCAGTATCCGTAGAGTACAACGCGCAGCTAGCAGATCAGAGTTATTGTGCTGCCTTTCTTCAGGAATTTGTTAGTTTTCCAGTTAATTCAGGGGTTTGAGTAATTTGGGTCGATTTCCTTTGCGTGCCGCCACCTAGTGGATATTTGGTACCTAGCAAGTGCAGTAAAGTAAACTACTGTATATCTCAGACTTGCAGCTCGACACATGGTCTGGGAAGTTATTTTCTTGTTACGCTCCGGCCTTGGACACTATTTGTCTGTAAGTACTTGAGAATGTCATAGATGATTAGTGTACACTATATTTTGCAGAAAATGTTTAGTTTGTAACTTTTCCCTGTAAGCAAACTTACACAGCTAGCCGTGAAGTGCTCGCTCTCTGTCTAGCTGGTTAACTTGTAGCTGTATTTTGATGCACTATGTACAGGGCTAATTTAAAGTGAATGTAAGAGAATGCCTTTCAGTTTGCTAAATGTATATTCACAGTAAGCTGTGTTTCCACGTGTTTTGGTAAGTTACATGCCAAATGTACTGTGTTGCTCAGGCTTACCTAAATTTGTGTATGCATATCAGTTATGTGCTTGTATACTAATGTGTGCTTCCATTTCTGTATTGTATTTCAGTTTCACAATAAGAATCTTTCAGTAAAGTTTACAAGAAAAGTCAAGCCTTGTGATTTTTATGGGAAGATATCAAGTTGTTAGCTACCTGCCTAGCTCTGCATAGGAACGCGCTGCAAGGGCAGAAAAGTGAAAAGACAACAGCACAGCGGGCTCAAGCACAAGAAGATACCACTCAGCTACCATGAGTCTACGCTCAGGAAGACAATATACCATAGAGGACGTCGACCAGCCAACCGAGAAGCATGAGCCTCTTCGAGCAAATGATGCCAAGTCACAGTCCTCTAAAGCATCCTCTAGATCATCTCGGCGGTCCAGCAGACCATCGTCATCGATGGCTTCTGCAGCCGCCAAAGCACATGCCAAGGCAAAAGCTGCCCAGGCTCAATTGTCCTTCGCTGAAAACGAAGCTAGTGTGATGAAGCAGAGAGCCGACCTCGACGCTAGTGTGATGAAGCAGAGAGCTGACCTCAACGCCAGTCTCCACATTCTCCAAAGCCAGAGCGCTGCCGCTGAAGCTGCAGCTTATGAAGAAGGTGAGGAGAACGAAGGCGGGGAGCACAGCCATGAACCATATGTTCCAGAACAGCCCCTCAGTCCAGTGCAACGTACAAGTGAGTATGTCCAACAACACTCCAAATTGTTCTTCAAGGAAACATCCAGGTATCTCGACGCAGAACCAGCTACTCACCACAGTAACAAACAGCCTGTTTTCGGAGACACTGAGCTTAAAAGAGAAGAAACAAGTAAGACTTACCTGCAGAGACCTCCACAGCACTCGGCCAATCCAGCCAAGCAGTCCTCACCCGAGCCACAAGGTGCACAAGACCTCGCTAGGTACCTCATCCACCGAGAATTGTTAAGTTCAGGTCTTCTAGAATTTGATGACTGTCCTGAAAATTATTGGTCATGGAAAGCATCCTTCCTGAGTACCACCAAGGACTTGAATCTGTCAGCCAGAGAAGGATTAGATTTGATGACAAATTGGCTCGGAACTGAGTCGTCGGAACAGGCGAGGAGAATTCGCTCAGCGCACGTCCGCAATCCCACAGCAGGCCTCAACCTGGTTTGGCAACGTCTCGAAGACTGTTATGGGACACCAGAAGTCATTGAACACGCACTGCTTAAGAAGATTGAGGACTTTCCGAAGCTAACCAACAAAGATAATGTCGAGCTTCGAGAACTGGGTGACATTCTCCTCGAACTGGAGTATGCTAAGGGAGAAGGTTACCTGACAGGCCTCTCGTATTTGGATACAGCTCGTGGGGTAAACCCAATAGTGGAAAAGCTCCCCTACAACCTTCAAGAGAAATGGATAGATAAGGGATCCAAGTACAAGGAGGACTACGGAGTAGCATTTCCTCCCTTCTCTCTCTTCTCCAGGTTCATCCAACAACAGGCAAAGGTGAGGAATGATCCAAGTTTCACTTTCTCCACCTCCAGCAGTTACGCTCCTTCGAGAACAGAGAAACCCACAAAGTACAGCAACAAAGCTTCTGTGAGCGTGCACAAAACAGATGTTCCAGCCGAACCCTCAGTCAACCAATCCAGTTCTGCTGGGAATAAAGAGGATGACCCAGATCGTCAGTGTCGAATACACTAGAAGGCCCCACCCACTCAAAAAGTGTCGAAGCTTTAGAGGCAAGCCTATTGATGAGCGCAAATCATACCTGAAAGAGAATCACATCTGCTTCAGGTGTTGTGGGTCGACTATGCACATGGCAAAAGACTGCAAGGCGACAATCAAGTGCATCGAGTGCAACAGTGAAAAACACATCGCAGCCCTGCATCCAGGTCCTCCTCCTTCGACCACCAAGAGTGCTGCGGTTGACAAAGAGGATAGCGGGGAGCAAAGCGAAAGCGCATCTCCTTCAGTCACCTCCAAGTGTACAGAGGTTTGTGGAAATGCAAGCAGCCCACGCTCATGCTCCAAAATCTGCTTGGTTAAAGCATATCCTGCAGGGAGAAGGGAGAAGGCAATCAAGATGTATGCAGTGCTTGATGAGCAAAGTAACAAGTCTCTAGCGAAGACAGAATTCTTCAATCTCTTTGAAGTCAAGGCCAGCGCAGCTCCGTACACGCTAAAAACCTGTTCAGGGACAACAGAGACTACGGGTAGGAGAGTCGGCAACTTCATGATTGAGTCCATGGATGGGAAACTACAGCTTCCCCTCCCCACCTTAATTGAGCGTGACATGACGCCAGATGATAGGACGGAAATTCCCTCCCCAGAGGTCGCACGCCATCAGCCCCACCTACAGCCAGTTGTCAACAAGATTCCAGCTGTGGACCCGGACGCTCCAATCCTCCTGCTCTTGGGAAGAGACATCTTAAGGGTGCACAAGGTGTGTGAGCAAATCAACGGGCCCCACAATGCTCCTTATGCGCAGCGGCTTGACCTGGGATGGGTCCTCGTGGGTGGAGTTTGCCTGGGAACAGCCAACAAACCAGCGGATGTCAATGTCTATAAAGCAAACGTGTTGCACAACGGTCGCACATCCTGTCTCAGCCCATGCCCAAACCGGATCCAGGTAAAGGAAGACTACGATGGCATGACGCAGCATCATAGGTCAACCTCCTCTGCCTGTGAGGAAGAGGCAGGCCTCACTGTGAGCACAGACAGCCTAGGATGCTGAGTGTTTGAAAGGTCCAAGGATGATGACAAGCCAGCACTATCCATGGACGACAAAGCTTTCCTAACCATCAATGCCCTGAGGAGGTTTTTCTCAATCCGTGGTCCAGCCAAACTTCTCCGCTCCGACAGAGGGACTAACTTCGTGGGTGCCTGTAAGGAGTTGGACATCCACACGGACGATGCAGTGGTAAGAAGCTACCTCCAAAAGAAAGGATGCACGTGGGTGTTTAACCCCCCGCATTCATCCCACATGGGCGGTTCATGGGAGAGGCTCATCGGTGTTGCCAGGTGTATTCTGGATGCTATGCTGCTTCGGACGGGACCCACTCGTCTCACACACGACGTCTTGAGCACTCTCATGGCTGAAGTCATGGCGATCATGAATGCAAGACCCCTGGTGCCGGTGTCCACTGACCCAGACATGCCTGCAGTTCTCACCCCAGCGATGCTCCTGACTCAAAAGATGAGTGCTGTTTCAGCCCCCTCTGGAAACTTTGACATGGCTGAGCTGCACGGGAAGCAGTGGAAGCAAGTCCAGTGTCTTGCAGACACTTTTTGGAAGGGATGGAGAGGAGAGTACTTGTCCACCCTACAAAGCCGTAGGAAATGGACAGAAGACAAGCCAAATGCCAAAGTGGGAGATGTTGTCTTGCTGAAAGACAGCCAAGCACACAGAAATGAATGGCCAGTGGGACTAGTTGTCAAAACTCTGCCGAGCAGGGACAAGAGGGTCCGCAAGGTGGAGGTAAAGATTGTCAAGGAGGGTACTGTCAAAGTGTTTCTGAGGCCAGTCTCAGAGATCATAGTCCTCCTTTCTGAAGAAACCTAGAGAAAGGATTCTGAGTATGTTTGCAGCCAAAGGACGTTTTCGTTAGGTTTTATTTTGTATCTGTAGTGGTACAATGGAATTGTACCAAGCGGGGAGTGTGCTGCCTTTCTTTAGGAATTTATGTTAGTTTTCCAGTTAATTCGGGGGTTTGAGTAATTTGGGTTGATTTCCATTATGTGCCGCCACCTACTGGATATTTGGTACCTAGCAAGTGCAGTAAAGTGCAGTAAAGTAAACTACTGTATATCTCAGACTTGCAGCTCGACACATGGTCTGGGAAGTTATTTTCTTGTTACGCTCCGGCCTTGGACACTATTTGTCTGTAAGTACTTGAGAATGTTATAGATGATTAGTGTACACTATATTTTGCAGAAAATGTTTAGTTTGTAACTTTTCCCTGTAAGCAAACTTACACAGCTAGCTGTGAAGTGCTCGCTCTCTGTCTAGCTGGTTAACTTGTAGCTGTATTTTGATGCACTATGTACAGGGCTAATTTAAAGTGAATGTAAGAGAATGCCTTTCAGTTTGCTAAATGTATATTCACAGTAAGCTGTGTTTCCACGTGTTTTGGTAAGTTACATGCCAAATGTACTGTGTTGCTCAGGCTTACCTAAATTTGTGTATGCATATCAGTTATGTGCTTGTATACTAATGTGTGCTTCCATTTCTGTGTTGTATTTCAGTTTCACAATAAGAATCTTTCAGTAAAGTTTACAAGAAAAGTCAAGCCTTGTGATTTTTATGGGAAGATATCAAGTTGTTAGCTACCTGTCTAGCTCTGCATAGGAATGCGCTGCAAGGGCAGAAAAGCTATGTTGCTGGTTGTGACTTGCAGAGCTCAACTTGCACACACGTGCAGTGCTCCTCTCCTTGGGTGATGAAATTTTTAATGTTACAAGAGTAGGTGGCAACATCATCCCTCTCAAAACATAAAATAAATTACTCAATTTTGAAGATTTCCCAGGAAGTATGATGGACCGCCTAGGCACTTTTTAAGCATAGCTTTGTATGGGGTTGTAGCTTTACTGGAGCCAGTGTAAAGCCCAAGGGAAGTGAGATGTCCTCCTAGAGGTCACCTCTTCCATGTTTGTGTTTCATCATATATGTGAGTTACATTTCTGCTTTTTTCTCAGTTTTCTTTGGAAACTGCTATGCATTAGTACCACATTGCTGTGATTACCACATTGTAACTTCTACCTAAAAATATTCAGTGTTTTCTTCAAACTTGTTCCCAAAGGGGTAGATTTTGCTGGAGCGAGGCATCTTCTGGCATGTCCCGTTAGTTAGACTCGTGCACATTAAAAAAAATTTGCCCTTACAGTTGCTGGAAGTGTGAACTGATAACAGCGCAGTGAGGGCAGTAGGGCATCTGTGACCTTGGTGAACAACGGGACAAACAGTGTATCTCCTTAGTCAGTAAGATTTAAAGAGTGAGAAATAAGCAGAGGAAGGACTGAGATGGAGGGTTAATTAGAGTGGGTGAATTCAATGTCAAATCAGGTACAGAAAGAGAAATACAGAGGGGAAAGAAAGATTGGATTAAAAGAGAGAAAAATAGAGACAGAAAGGAAAAGTAAGAATAAAAATTAAAAATGTAACATTTTAAAATCTCCTCAAACAATTTACAACCTGAAAGAATGAGACTCCACATTTATAATTGTTTACTTTCTGGACAAGCGAGGTTGATTGGCAGTCTAGCAATTGTCACGTTGTTAAAAGGGTGCTTACACTGTTAATTACAAAACTTAACTTTCTGTGGTGAGTTGTGGTAAACCACTGTTATACCTGCCTGTGTGGGTGTTTGTATTCCACTGTGTACATGTCTGTACATGCCTCGGCTGACTCCTCCCACGAGTCCAGGTATAAAGGTGACTGCTCCACAGTCCCTCTGTATTTTGGACTGGTCGACCACTCGAGGCACACCTTCATTCTCTTGTTAATAAAAGCCTGTTAGTTACTCGCTTAACCTCAGTCTTTTGAGTAATTGATAGCGCATCAATTTTATTAACAAGATTTTTTTATAATGGAGAAGATCCTCACACCAGCATGCCTGGACTTAGACCATCGGGAGGCGGATGCATCCACCAAGTTTGCTCACTGGCTTAGGTGCTTTGAAAGATTCCTGATCGCCTCCGCTGCAACGGTCAAATCGGATGAGGACAAACTGGATGTCCTGACCTCCAAAGTGAACCACCGAGCGTACTCGGTCATCCAGGACGCGACCTCGTACACGGCTGCTCTCAAGCTCCTCAAGGACCAATACACGCGCCCAGTGAACGAGGTGTACGCCAGGCACCTCCTGGGGAGTCGTAAACAACAACCTGGGGAATCGCCCGAGGAATACCTTCAGGCACTGCCTGTGCTTGGCCGGGCCTGTGGTTGTAAGGATGTAAAGGCCGCCGTGTACACAGAGGAAGTTATCCGGGACGCTTTTGTAGCGGGCCACAGGTCCAATTACACCCGACAGCGACTGTTGGAGCAGAGTGACCCCGACCTCAACAAGGCCTCTGAACTCGCACTATCATTGGATGCAGCCTACCGGGGCATGGATGCCTACTCCTCTGCACCGTGGACGCTGCGGGGAACGACAGCCTGGGACACGGTAGGACCGTCTCATAGCGCCGTGCCACCCCAGCCACATCCCAGCAACGGCCCAACTACCGCAGCAGTGTCCCAAGGCCAGAAATGCTACTTCTGTGGCCAGGCCAAACACCCCAGAGCGCGCTGTCCGGCGAAAAATGCGATCTGCTCGGGCTGCGGGAAGAAGGGACACTACGCCAGCGTCTGCAGGGCCAAAGCCACCCCGAACCCCAGCAGCGCCGCGTGTGGGCCGTGCGGGCCGCCATCTTGGGCCTCCCCAGCCATGTGCGAACCACCGGAACAGCAGCCATTTTGGACGCCTCCAGCCACATGGGGATCATGGACGCCGCCATCTTGGATGCCAGCCGGGACGCAGCAGGCCCCCAACACCGCCTCATCTGATACCCGCAGCGACACACCGACCCCTACGCTGGCCTCCGTTACGCTGGACCAAGCGAGACCGCACCAACTGGCCCGGTCCACAATGGACATTAAGGTAAATGGTCATGAAACAACCTGCCTTTTTGACTCTGGGAGCACGGACAGCTTCATCCACCCCGACACGGTGCGGCGTTGCTCTCTCCCAGTCCTGCCTGTGCACCAGCGGATTTCTATGGCCTCCGAGTCCCAGTCGGCGGACATTGGCGGCTACTGCGTGGTGACACTCTTAGTAGACGGGACTGTGTACGATAATTTTAAACTTCTGGTCCTGCCCCACCTCTGCGCTGCCGTTCTACTGGGGTTAGATTTTCAGTGCCACCTTAAAAGTGTTACGATGGCGTACGGTGGACCCCTCCCCCCACTCACAGTCCGCAGCCAGCAGCTTCCAAATTGCCCGCCGCGCACCAGGTGCAACCTCTCCACACTCAGAGTCACCCCCCCCCCCCCCCACTGTTTGCTAACCTCACCCCCGACTGTAAGCCCATCGCCACAAAGAGCAGGCGACACAGTGCCGGGGACAGGATTTTCATTAAAACCGAAGTGGAGCGGCTCCTGAAGGAGGGGATTATTGAGGGCAGCACCAGCCCCTGGCGAGCCCAGGTTGTGGTCGTTAAGACCGGCGAGAAGCAGCGCCTGGTCATCGACTACAGCCAGACAATAAATCGCTACACCCTGCTGGACGCTTACCCACTCCCCCGCATAGCTGATATGGTCAACCAGATCGCGCAGTACCGCGTCTTCTCGACCATTGACCTGAAATCAGCGTACTACCAGCTCCCTATCCGCCCTGAGGACCGCCAGTATACTGCCTTTGAGGCAAACGGCCGTCTCTATCACTTCCTTAGGGTTCCCTTTGGCGTCACCAACGGGGTCTCCGTCTTCCAAAGGGAGATGGACCGGATGGTCGATCAAAATGCGTTGCAGGCCACTTTCCCATATCTGGACAATGTGACCATCTGCGGCCATGACTTGCAGGACCATGACGCAAACCTCGAAAAATTCCTCTGCACTGCCCAACTCCTGAACCTGACGTATAACAAGGAGAAGTGCATATTCCGCACAACCCGCCTCGCCATCCTTGGCTGTGTTGTGGAACACGGAGTCATCGGTCCCGACCCCGACCGGATACGTCCTATTATGGAACTCCCACTGCCCCACCGCTTCAAGGCCCTGAAGAGGTGCCTAGGGTTTTTCTCCTATTACGCCCAGTGGGTCCCCTACTATGCGGACAAGGCCCGTCCGCTGATCAAGTCCACCTCTTTTCCCTTGACGGCAGAGGCCCGCTTAGCCTTCCACCGTATCAAGGAAGACATTGCCAAAGCCACCATGCACGCAGTGGACGAATCCATCCCCTTCCAGGTGGAAAGCGACGCGTCCGACATTGCCCTGGCCGCTACCCTTAATCAGGCGGGGAGACCCGTGGCCTTCTTTTCACGAACCCTCCAGGGCCCGGAGACCAGACACTCCGCTGTTGAGAAGGAGGCCCAGGCTATTGTGGAGGCTGTGCGTCATTGGAGGCACTACCTGGCCGGAAAATGATTTACCCTGCTCACTGACCAGCGTTCAGTTGCTTTTATGTTTAACAACAAGCAGAGGGGCAAAATCAAAAACGACAAGATCTTGAGGTGGAGAATCGAACTTTCCACCTACAATTACGAGATCTTGTGCCGGCCCGGGAAGCTCAATGAACCCCCGGATGCTCTATCGCGTGGCACCTGCGCCAGCGCGCAGATCGATAGACTGCGGGCCCTCCACAATGACCTCTGCCACCCGAGGGGTCACCAGGTTCTTCCACTTCATCGAGGCCCGCAACCTGCCTTACTCCATTGAGGAGGTCAGGACCATGACCAGGAACTGCCAAGTCTGCGCTGAGTGCAAACCGCACTTTTATAGACCAGACAGGGCTCACCTGATAAAAGCCACTCGCCCCTTTGAGCGCCTGAGCGTTGATTTTAAAGGGCCTCTCCCCTCCTCCGACCGCAATGTGTACTTCCTCAACATTATTGATGAGTACTCCCGTTTCCCGTTCGCCATCCCCTGCCCGGACATGACCAGTGCCACGGTCATTAAATGTCTGAACGACCTCTTCACCCTGTTCGGTTTCCCCAGCTATATCCATAGCGACCGGGGCTCATCGTTTATGAGCGACGAACTCCGCCAGTACCTGCTCGCTAGGGGTATTGCCACAAGCAGGACCACCAGTTACAACCCCCGGGGGAACGGACAGGTGGAAAGAGAGAATGCGACAGTTTGGAAGGCCGCCCTGCTAGCCTTAAAGTCTAGGGGCCTTCCGACCTCCCGCTGGCAGGATGTGCTCCCTGATGCGCTCCACTCTATTCGGTCACTGCTCTGCTCTGCACTGCCACTAATGCCACCCCTCATGAGAAAATGTTTGTCTTCCCAAGGAAGTCCACATCGGGGGCATCGCTACCGCCATGGCTGACGTCCCCAGGGCCGGTCCTACTGAAAAGACACATGAGGACCCATAAAACGGACCCCCTGGTCGAGAGGGTCGACCTCCTCCACGCCAACCCCCAGTATGCTTACATTGTGTACCCGGACGGGCGGGAGGACACAGTCTCCATACGAGACCTTGCACCCTCGGGGGTCCCAGTAACCCACTACCCACTACCACACCGCCCCCCCCCCCCCAATGATCCAATATCCAACCCCAGCAGACGGCACGCCTGGGCCCCGCGACCCGCTCGACACCCACGAAGACTACACACTAGTGCCCCAGCCTACGCGGGACTCGACGCCAGAAGCTTCGCTACCCCTGCCGTCGCCACGTCGATCACAGCGGCAGACAAGACCTTCGAAGAGACTCCAATACACAAACTTTTAATACACTTCACCCTGCCGGACTCATTTTTAAACAAGGGGTGAATGTGGTAAACCACTGTTATACCTGCCTGTGTGGGTGTTTGTATTCCACTGTGCACATGTCTGTACATGCCTCGGCTGACTCCTCCCACGAGTCCAGGTATAAAGGTGACTGCTCCACAGTCCCTCTGTATTCTGGACTGGTCGACCACTCGAGGCACACCTTCATTCTCTTGTTAATAAAAGCCTGTTAGTTACTCGTTTAACCTCAGTCTTTTGAGTAATTGATAGCGCATCATGAGTTTAATGGGCAAAGGAGCAATGTAATGAAAATCACGGGGAGGTTAAGCGCGAGATGCCGTTTATGTGAAGCTAATGGCGGGGTGACACAAATCGGCCAGCAACTTGTGGCGATTCGCAATTCATGGGGTATCTCTTCCTCACTACAAGTTGCTGCCCAATTTACATATTAATAATGGCATGTGTCATTCAGATGCTGTTATTTTTTGAGCAAAATCTGGCCCAATTTCTCTATTGTAGCTGAAACAGAAAGTGATAGAGCTAAGAATTGATTTGAAACTAAAAATATTATGCATGAAATAATTCATGAAATGTTTATTTCCATCGTTTGCTTCATATTGGTTAATTGAGCGAATGCGAGTTGGGTAGGATGGATGGGGAATGTTACTTAAAGGGTTGACGGTGGATGGGCAATGGCAAACATTTAAAGATCGCATGGATGAACTACAGAATTTGTTCATCCCTGTTTGGCATAAAAATAAAACAAAAGAGGTGACTCAACCGTGGCTAACAAGGGAAATTAGAGATAGCATAAGATCCAAGGAGAGGACATATAAATTGGCCAGAAAAAGCAGCAAACCTCAGGATTGGGAGCAGTTTAGGATTCAGCAAAGGAGGACAAAGGGATTAATTAAGAGGGGGGAAATAGAATGTGAGAGTAAGCTTTCAGGGAACATAAAAACTGACTGTAAAAGCTTGTATAGATATGTGAAGAGAAAAGTATTGGTGAAGTCAAGCGTAGGTCCCTTGCAGTCAGAATGAGGGGAATTTATAATGGGGAACAAAGAAATGGCTGACCAATTAAATACATACTTTGGTTCTGTCTTCACAAAGGAGGACACAAATAACCTCCCAGAGATGTCGGGGAACATAGGGTCTAATGAGAGGGAGGAACTGAATGAAATTATTATTTGTAAGGAAATGGTGTTAAGGAAAATGGCGGGATTGAAAGCCGATAAATCCCCAGGGCCTGATAATCTACATCCTAGGGTACTTAAGGAAGTGGCCCTAGAAATAGTAGATGCACTGCTGGTCAATTTCCAAAATTCTATAGATTCTGGAACAGTTCCCATGGATTGGAGGGTAGCTAATGTAACCCCACTATTTCAAAAAAGGTGGCAGAGAGAAAACGGGGAATTATAGACCGGTAAGCCTGACATCGGTAGTGGGGAAAATGCTAGAGTCCATTATAAAGGATGTAATAGCAGAGCACTTGGGAAACAGTGACAGGATCGGACAAAGTCAACATGGATTTACAAAAGGTAAATCATGCTTGACTAATCTACTGGAATTTTTTGAGGATGTAACTGGTGGAATAGATAAGGCAGAAACAGTGGATGGTGGTGTATTTGGACTTTCAGAAGGCTTTCGATAAGGTCCCGCATAAGAGATTAGCGTGTAAAGTTAAAGCACATGGGATTGGGGGCTAGGTACTGACTTGGATAGAGAACTGGCTGGCAGACAGGAAGCAAAGAGTTGGAATAAACGGCTCCTTTTCCGAGTGGCAGGCAGTGACTAGTGGGGTACCGCAGGAATCAGTGCTAGGACCCCAGCTATTCACAATATATATTAATGATCTAGACGAGGGAACTAGATGTAATATCTCCAAGTTTGCGGACGACACAAATCTGGGTGGGTGTGTGTGCTGTGAGAAGGATGCCGAGAAACTCCAGTGTGATTTGGACAGGTTGGGTGATTGGGAAGATGTATGCCAGATGCAGTATAATGTGGATAAATGCGAGGTTATCCACTTTGGTGGCAAAAACAGGAAGGCAGATTATTATCTGAACAGCAATAGATTGGGAGAAGGGGAAGTGCAATGAGACCTGGGTGTCCTTGTGCACCAGTCGCTGAAGGTAAGCATGCAGGTGCAGCAGGCGGTTAAGAAGGCAAATTATATGTTAGCCTTCGTAGCGACAGGATTCGAGTACAGGAACAAGGATGTCTTGCTGCAGTTGTACAGGACCTTGGTGAGACCACACCTTGAGTATTGTGTGCAGTTTTGGTCGCCTTATCTGAGGAAGGATGTTCTTGCCATGGAGGGAGTGCAGCAAAGATTCACCAGACTGATACCGGGGATGGCAGGAATGACGTATGAGGAAAGATTGGGTTGATTGGGCTTATACTCGCTGGAGTTTAGAAGAATGAGAGGGGATCTCATTGAAACTTATAATATTCTAACAGGACTAGACAGACTAGATGCAGGAAGGATGTTCCCGATGGCGGGGGAGTCCAGAACCAGGGGTCACAGTCTAAAGATAAGGGGTAAGCCATTTACGACAGAGATGAGGAGGAATTTTTTCACCCAGAGAGTGGTGAACCTGTAGAATTCTCTACCACAGAAGGCAGTAGAGGCCAATTCATTAAATATATTCAAGAAGGAGTTAGATATATTTCTGAAGGCTAAAGAGATCAAGGGATATGGGGAGAAGGCAGGGACAGGGTACTGAGTTTGGATGATCAGCCATGATCTCATTGAATGGCGGATCAGGCTCGAGGGGCCGAATGGCCTACTCCTGCTCCTATCTTCTATGTTTTTGTGTTTCTATCGTAAATGATGACTGTTAAAAAAATGTAGGCCGGAATTTTGCTGGTCCTCAGAGTGTGGGATTGGAGGCGGGACCGCTGTCAACCCACCTCCAATCAATCTTCCCAAGTGTCGGGTCCCCGATTTGTGCATGGACCCAACACCTTGCGGCGGGAAGAGGATTATAGCCAGTTACCTGGCTGTTAACAGGTACTTGACACTTGTTAACAGGCTCTTTTTCAATTTTACCTGTTCTGCCTCAGGTTCCCCGACATCCGGACACCACGCCAGGTAAGTGTGGCATGTTGTGAGTCTGCTGTAATGTTTCTGGATTAATGACAGCTGCAGAAGCGGTGTGAAGGATCCAATGGTGCACTGGTGAGTTTCAGAGGTAAGAAATTGTTGGGAAAATCATTTTTAATGTATTTACTCTTTTTTCTGTATGTAACAAGTTTTGAATTGCTGTCTAGTCCCACCTCCTTGGGAGAACCTCTCTCACCAGTGACAGATCGCTTCTGTAACCTCACCTGCAGCTGCCATCTGTTCTAGCCTAAGGGAGTCATTGGAGAGCCTGGGTGTAAGAGCTCACCTGTGAACAGTCCTTGTCAGTGCTTGCAGCACCTCAATGCTGTCAAACACTGAGAAATGAGCTGTCAAAGAAAAATTGTGCGTAATCCCTTTAAGAAAACTGGCAGATGACGCGTCATCAAATGATGTCATCTGACCGGCTTCTTAATTGGCTGGCAAGCCCACAGGACGGGCTTAGCAAGGCCAATCGATGTAAAATCACGTCCGTTGGCCGGATGCAGTTGGGGGCGGGACTGGAACCTGGAAACCAGCTGACCCGCTCCCAAGCTGGCCGTGGTGTTTTCCCTTCATTGTAGACTTTTGTAAAATATTTTCAAGCCTGGTGCTAGGAAACAGTAAAAACATCCCTATGTTTCCAAGAAAGTGCCATCAAGCGCACTTTGAGGCAGAAAGAATTTGTAGGTTCAGCTATGGTTCCAACATTTCTCTTCCATGTACTTTTTAAAAAAAAAAATGGGTGTTGGTGAAGTTGCACAGAATAGGTGACAGACTGTATAGCTTAATAAATGTAAGATATTTTATGTCTGTGTGATGCTATGAGTGGCAATTATCAAATTGGAAGGAGACAAAGACATTTGAAATGGCAAAAATATTTTAAATTTAACCCGTGAAGATATGTGTTGATTGCCTCCACTAAACTCTGGAAATAGATCTGCATGGTTGTTAATGGACTGGCTACTGCAGGCAATAGCTTAGTACATAAAATTCTCAGTAGAGCAATTTCAGAGCCACTAACTGTGGTACTAAAGGTTTGGAGTGAGATGGGAATAGAAGGAATGAGGTGAGGAAGCCATCTTGTGGGCTGTCCTAATAGACTTTCATTGATGCTCCTAGGGATTGTATGAATTGGAGATGCATTCACTGGTGCTCCCATTTCTCTCTATCCTTAGTTAAGCTCAGTCTTCTTACTTTCCAGAAGCATAGATAACAAAGAAAAATGTATATTGGTAGCAGAAGAAAAGGTGACAGTTTTGGTGGATCTAGAACATACTTTGTTACACTTTGTAACCTGCTACATGGCAGCATTTTCCCTACTTTTCCTGTTAGGAAGAAGCAACCATTTCATTTTTCTTTGCCCTTTTTGGCCTAGGTTTTTCTTTCAAACTACCATACTTTACTGATAACTGCTTTAATGTGCATTGGGACTATTACTTTTTAATCCGTTATTCTACCATTGTCAAAAATATTTTTTTAATGACTTTTTAGTCACATGATCATATAACATTACTACATCATGAACACCAGCAACAAAATTACTTTTAAACTTCCTCACCCTTTCAGTTGCTGTAATTTAATTTTTTAATACATAAAATGTAGCATAAATGTGATTACTTACATTCGTCAGGAGGGGCCCTGTAAATAACCAGCTCTCATACACTGATTAATTGCTTGTGCTTGCAATTTCAGTGTTTAATGAATAGAGAAATTTAATTGCCTCCTGCAAAAAATGGAGGTTACGGTTCAATTATCCTAGGTCATGATGGAACTACTGATGTAGAAATGTATTTTTCCAAATTGCTAAAGTTAACTAACTTTCATAAAGCTTATTATTAGTTAGACCTAAAAGATCTCAATACTAATGTTCTCTTGTGCAATAAAGATTGCTAACAGCTATAATAGTTCCCATGCATGGATGAAAGTAGGTACATTTATTGATAATTAAAAGTGTAGACTGCAGAAATGTAAAATTTTAAGAACTGCGAAAACTAATAATAGTTGTTATCTTCTTTATTCATTATTGAAGTTTGATATATTTTTAAAAAGGGGGCTTTATGACGTTATCTTTCAGCCTCCAATTAGAATTCCAACGCTGAATGGAAAAGTAAAATTAATTCATGCCATGTTAATAGGTAAATGTCAGCAGGTACAGTCAATTTCATAAAGTCCTCTTAATAAGCTACATAGGATTACATTACATAGGATATACGGCACAGAAACATGCCATTCAGCCCAACCAGACCATGACGGTGTTTGTGCTCCATTCGAGCCTCCTCCCGTCTTTCCTCATCTAAATCCATCAGCATAACCCTCTATTCCCTTCTTCCCAATATGTTTGTCCAGCCTCCCCTTAAATGCATCCATACTATTCGCTTCAACCACTCCCTGTGGTAGCGAGTTCCACATTCTCACCACTCTTTGGGTAAAGAAGTTTCTTCTGAAATCCCTATTGGATTTCTTGGTGACTATCTTATATTGATGGTCTCTAGTTATGCTCTTCCCCACAAGTGGAAACATTTCTCTGTATCCACTCTATCAAGAACTTTCATAATTTTATAGACCTCTATTAGATCACCCCTCAGCCTTTTTTCAAGAGAAAAGAAACCCAGCCTGTTCAACATTTCCTGATATGTATACCCTCGCATTTCTGGTATCATCCTTGTAAATCTTTGCACTCTCTCCAGTGCCTCGATATATTTTTATAATATGGCGACCAGAACTGTATGGAGTACTCTAAGTGTGGTCTAACCAGTTCGATACAGGTTTAGCATAAATTCCTACTTTTCAATTCTATCCCTCTAGAAATAAACCCTAGTGCTTGGTTTGCATTTTTAATGGCTCTGCTTACCTGTGGTGCAACTTTTAGTGATTTGTGTATTTTTACTCTGAGATCCCTTTGTTCCTCTACCCCACCTAGACTCGCACCTTCCAAGTGATAAGTGACATCCCTATTCTTCCTACCAAAATGTAATACCTCACATTTGCCTGTGTTGAACTTCATTTGCCAATTATTTGCCCATCTGGCATAAAAATAAAACAAAAAAGGTGGCACAACCGTGGCTAACAAGGGAAATTAGGGATAGCATAAGATCCAAGGAGAGGACATATAAATTGGCCAGAGAAAGCAGTAAACCTGAGGATTGGGAGCAGTTTAGGATTCAGCAAAGGAGGACAAAAATATTAATTAAGAGGGAGAAAATAGAGTATGAGAGTAAGCTTGCCGGGAACATAAAAACTGACTGTAAAAGCTTGTATAGATATGTGAACAGAAAAATATTGGTGAAGTCAAGCGTAGGTCCCTTGCAGTCAGAATGAGGGGAATTTATAATGGGGAACAAAGAAATGGCTGACCAATTAAATACATACTTTGGTTCTGTCTTCACAAAGGAGGACACAAGTAACCTTCCAGAGATGTCGGGGAACATAGGGTCTAATGAGAGGGAGGAACTGAATGAAATCAGTATTTGTAGGGAAATGGTATTAGGGAAATTGACGGGATTGAAGGCCGATAAATCCCCAGGGCCTGATAATCTACATCCTAGGGTATTTAAGGAAGTGGCCCTAGAAATAGTAGATGCATTGCTGGTCATCTTCCAAAATTCTATAGACTCTGGCACAATTCCCATGGATTGGAGGGCAGCTAATGTAACCCCACTATTTAAAAAAGGTGGTAGAGAGAAAACGGGGAATTATAGACCGGTAAGCCTGACATCGGTAGTGGGGAAAATGCTAGAGTCCATTATAAAAGATGTAATAGCAGAGCACTTGGAAAACAGTGACCGGATCGGACAAAGTCAACATGGATTTACAAAAGGTAAATCATACTTGACTAATCTACTGGAATTTTTTGAGGATGTAACTGGTAGAATAGATAAGGGAGAACCAGTGGATGTGGTGTATTTGGACTTTCAGAAGGCTTTCGATAAGATCCCGCATAAGAGACTAGCGTGTAAAGTTAAAGCACATGGGATTGGAGGTAAGGTACTGACTTGGATAGAGAACTGGTTGACAGACAGGAAGCAAAGAGTTGGAATAAACGGGTCTTTTTCCGAGTGGCAGGCAGTGACTAGTGGGGTACCGCAGGATCGATGCTAGGACCCCAGCTATTCACAATATATATTAATGATCTAGACGAGGGAACTAGATGTAATATCTCCAAGTTTGCAGATGACACAAAGCTGGGTCGGCGTGTGTGTTGTGAGGAGGATGCCGAGAAACTCCAGTATGATTTGGACAGGTTGGGTGATTGGGCAGATGCAGTACAATGTGGATAAATGCGAGGTTATCCACTTTGGTGGCAAAAACAGGAAGGCAGATTATTATCTGAATGGCAATAGGTTGGGAGAAGGGGAAGTGCAATGAGACCTGGGTGTCCTTGTGCACCAGTCGCTGAAGGTAAGCATACAGGTGCAGCAGGTGGTTAAGGCGGCAAATGGTATGTTGGCCTTCATTGCGAGAGGATTCGAGTACAGGAGCAAGGATGTCTTGCTGCAGTTGTACAGGACCTTGGTGAGACCACACCTTGAGTATTGTGTGCAGTTTTGGTCACCTTATCTGAGGAAGAATGTTCCTGCCATGGAAGGAGTGCAGCGAAGATTCACCAGACTGATACCTGGGATGGCAGGAATGACGTATGAGGAGAGATTGGGTCGATTGGGCTTATATGCGCTGGAGTTTAGAAGAATGAGAAGGGATCTCATTGAAACTTATAAAACTCTAACAGGACTAGACAGACTAGATGCAGGAAGGATGTTCCTGATGGCAGGGGAGTCCAGAACCAGGGGTCACAGTCTAAAGATAAGGGGTAAGCCATTTAGGACAGAGATGAGGAGGAATTTCGTCACCCAGAGAGTGGTGAACCTGTGGAATTCTCTACCACAAAAGGCAGTTGAGGCCAATTCATTAAATATATTCAAGAAGGAGTTAGATGTATTTGTTAAGGCTAAAGGGATCAAGCGATATGGGGAGAAAGCAGGGACAGGGTACTGGATTTGGATGATCAGCCATGATCTCATTAAATGGCAGAGCAGGCTCGAGGGGCCGAATGGCCTACTCCTGCTCCTATCGTCTATATTTCTATGTTTATTAATGTCCTCCTGTAATTTGTTGCAGTCTTCCTCAGTATTGACTATCCCCCCAATTTGGTATCATCCGCAAATTTAGAAATTGCATTTTTGATTCCAAAGTCTAAATCGTTAATGTAAATTGTGAACAGCAGTGGTCCCAGCACTGATCCCTCTGCCACTGTGAATAGCTACCCTTTACTCCCACTCTCTGCTTTCTGTCTTGAAGCCAGCTAGCAATCTATTCTACTACTTGTCCCCTGACTCCACATTCTCTGACCTTATTCATTAGTCTATTATGAGGTACCTTTTGAAAATCTAGATAAATTACATCTACTGCATTACCATTGTCTACTCTCTCTGTTACCTCTTCAAAAAATTCAATAAGGTTGGTCAAGCATGATTTTCCCTTTTGAAATCCATGCTGACTGTTCATTATATTTTTCGTTTCTAGATGTTGTTCTACTCTCTCCTTTAGTAGGGATTCCGTTATTTTTCCTACCACCAATGTTAAGCTGACTGGTCTATAATTCCCTGGACATGTTCTGCCTCCCTTCTTAAATATAGGTATTATTACATTAGCTGTCCGCCAGTCCTCTGGCACTACACCTTTTAATAACTAATTCTTAAATATGTGTAGTAATGCCTCTGCTATCTCTTCCCTAGATTCTTTTTAAATGTGTGGATGCAATCCATCATGGGTTTTATCCTCTTTTGTTTAGTTTATTTAACATAATCCCCTTTTTTATTTTAAATGCACTTACTCATTACTCATCTCATCATCCAACGTCATATCCACCTGTTCTATCTCCCTGGTAAATACCGAAGCGAAATAATGATTTAATATTTCTGCCATCTCCCTATCGTTACCTGTGGTATTGTCCTGTCCATCCCTTAATGGCCCTATTCACATCCCAATCTTCCTTTTTTATTGATATTTTATGTTCCTTGATAATTTAATGTCAGAGTTCCTCTTTGCCTTCCTAATTGTTTTTTTGACTTGTCTTCTAATCCCTTTGTATTCCCTCTTATCGTGCACTCTTCTGCTGTCTATGTACTTAATGTATGCCTCTTTCCTTACTCTCAATTGTTTCCGTAGGTTTTTATTCATCCATGGAGTCTCATTAGTGTTTAGTTTGTTCTTTCCTTTTAGCGGAATATATTTTTCCTGCACTCTGTTGAACACCATTTTAAATGTTTCCCATTATCGTTCTACATCGTTGTTTGCTAATATTGTTGCCCGTTTTATTGTCCCAAGTTCTATTCTCAGCCCCTCAAAATCAGCTTTTCTCCAATCTATTAACTTGTTTTTTGTCATTCTTATGTCCTTCTTTATTGTCATCTTAAAGCTTATTATATTATGGTCACTATTGCCTATATAATACATTACTATTATTTCCAGTGGTAATTGAGGCTTTTTTGCACTATTCATCATATCCTGCAACTTGGACTGTTATTGCTATACTTTCTGCTTATTTGCTTATTGTTTTTATTTATACTTGTTTTTACTTTTTGCTTTTATATTTATATGCTTGTATTGTGGGAGTGAGTGGGGAGTAAGCATTCCATTGTACTAGTTACATATGGCAATAAAATGATCTTGAATCTTGAATGTTCCCCTACTTTTACTTCTCTTATCTGCTCTGGCTCATTCCCCATAACTAGATCCAATAGCGAATCCTCCCTTGATCCTAGATGAATAGTCATTCACAATGTAAAGCTAACATTTTGACAATATTGTTGTACTGCTCTTCAGCTATGGTTGTTGTACATGCGCTGGGATTTATTTTCCTTTATGGTGTTGGAACCAGCGGGAGGTGGACATGTTGGGAAAAACACCAGCTTGAGTCCAATGAGATACATTCCCGTCATCACCGCCTGGATGGTAATCTCGTGGAGGCAAATAAACGATTGGATGCTTGCCCTTTTGAGGATGGCAAAGTTATTTGCTTGCATACTTTAAAAAGAAAGCACAATTTAAAAAATATATTTACATAATTTGCAGTAATCAATATTCTTCGACTTGATTTCTACCTATAATTGTACTGCAGAAAAGTGTCCTGGCCAACATTTATCCCTCAACCAATACCTAAAACAGATAATCTGGTCAGCTATTTCATTGCTGTTTGTGGAACCTTGCTGTGCACAAATTGGCTGCTGTGTTTCCTACATTACAACAGTGACTCCACTTCAAAAGTATTTAATTGGTTATAAAGTGCTTTGGGACATCCTGAGGTATTGAAAGGCGCTATATACAGTAACTTCAAAATAGCATGGGAATTTTAATATTGTGGTGCTAATGAATATCCATAACACTGTTAATATATGTCAGTGGGGTGGCTGATACAGTGGATTAGCTTGCTCTCCTTTCACTTTTGGCATTTGGATGTGAATTCAGCCCGAACTAACTAGAGTTAAGTTTCCTCTCTTATCAGTAACCTCTAAGGCCTTTAACTGAAATTAGTTTGTGCAGTTAATGCTAGGAAAAACTGTTAATGCTGGAAATGTAAAATACAAACACAAAGTGCTGGAGCTATGTAACAGGTCAGCCAGCATTTGAAAGGGAAAGATGGGTTAATGACTCAGGTGGGTCTTTTCACAAGGGTCCTGCAGCATTTTCTGCTGTTTTTGAGCAGTCAGTAACCAGTTCTTGGTATAAAAACAGAAAATACTGGAGAAACTCAGCAGGTCAGGCAGCATCTGTGAAGAGAGAAACAGAGTTAACGTTTCAGGTCGATGACCTTTTGTCAGAACTGGAAAAAAGCAGGAAATGGAACAGATTTTTAAGCAAGTGAAGAGGCTGACCTTTCCCAGCCCCTACACTTGCTTAAAAATCTGTTCCATTTCCTGCTTTTTTCCAGTTCTGACGAAAGGTCATCGACCTGAAACGTTAACTCTGTTTCTCTCTTCACAGATGCTGCCTGACCTGCTGAGTTTCTCCAGCATTTTCTGTTTTTTATTTCAGATATCCAGCATCTGCAGTATTTTCTTTTTGTATTAGTGTTTAATTCACCGCCACTTCTCTTCCAGGAATGCCCACCTTGAAGAGGTTCTGCTCTTCTCTCCGACGGGAGTTCCATTTGTCTCTTTTACCTTGTTCATCTTCATTGCTTTCTGTCTCGCTTCTCGTGTTTGATCAGGCATCTACCAAAACTCGCTTTCACAGCCACATATCTTTCCTCAGCAACTGTCTCTGGCTCCGACTTACTCCACGTGGATTCCAACTGAAATTCCACCCTTCGTGTTTTGGATCCACCCAGGACTACAGATATCTCCAAGATATTCAGCGTTCCTCGAACCACTGCTCTCGCTGTGTCCTGAGATCCACGCTGAATGCCATGCGATGCCACATGAATACCCTCGCCCTCTCTCTTCAGCAGCACTGACTCACTCTATCTCAAAGCTGTCCTGGTCTGCAGTTCCATTTCATCCTTCGCCTCATCTGGCGCTTTAACAAAAAACTTTTTTTCTTCCTTTCAGGTGTCAACGATCGCAAGCTTCAACAACTCTTGGACACCAACGCCCCTTCTTCCCCTTCACTTTCCTCTGACCCCATTCCTTCTTCCAATCTCACCCCCTGCCATGTTTTCACTATCCCCTCTGACCATCCCCTCTCTAACCCCAAACGATCAGCCCTTAGTAAAGGCCTGAGCTTCATCCCCTTACGCCCCCACCTCAATGAATTTCGAGCTCGGCACGATGCTAAGCTCTTTTTCCACCGCCTTCGTCTCCGTGCCCACTTCTTTGGTCAGGAGTCTTACCCCCGCACAGCTGACCCTTTCTCCCGCTTTCAGAATTCTCGTTCCACCTGGACCCCTCCCTCTGGCCTCTTACCCTCTCTAGATCTTTTCATTGCAAACTGCCGGCATGACATTGGCCATCTCCATTTCTCTGCTCCCCTCACTCACTCCAACCTACCTCCCTCTGAACTTGCAGCACTCCATTCTCTCCGATCCAACCCCGACATTGTCATTAAACCCGCTGACAAGGGTGGTGCTGTTGTTGTTTGGCGAACCGACCTCTACCTAGCGGAAGCAGAACGCCGACTCTCCAACACCACCTCCTACCTCCGCCTGGACCATGACCCCACTACCGAACATCAAGCCACCGTTTCCAAAACTGTCACTGACCTTATCTCCTCTGGAGATCTTTCCCCCCCCCCCCCCCACGGCCGCCGACCTCATAGTTCCCCAACCCCGCACAGCCCGCTTCTACCTCCTTCCCAAGATCCACAAACAGGACTGCCCTGGTAGACTCATCGTTTCAGCCTGTTCTTGCCCCACGGAACTTATCTCTTTCTATCTCGACTCTTTTTTTTTCCCCTTGTCCAGTCTCTTCCCACCTACATCCGCGACTCTTCCAACGCCCTCTGCCACTTTAACAGTTTCCAGTTTCCTGCCCCCAACTGCCTCCTTTTCACCATGGACGTACAATCCCTCTACACCTCCATCCCCCACCAGGATGGCCTGAGGGCGCTCCTCTTCTTCCTTGAACAGAGGCCCAACCAGTCCCCATCCACCACCACCCTCCTCCACCTGGCTGAACTTGTTCTCACATAGAACAACTTCTCCTTTGACTCCACTCACTTCCTCCAAATCAAAAGGTGTTGCTATGGGAACCCACTGAGTCCTAGCCATGCCTGCTTTTCGTGGGATATATGGAACACTCTTTGTTCCAGTCCTACTCGGGTCCCCTCCCTCACCTCTTTTTCCAGTACATTGATGACTGTATCGGTGCCGTTTCCCACTCTCGCCCTGAACTAGATCATTTCATTCACATTGCTTCCAATTTCCACCCTTCCCTCACCTTCACATGGTCCATCTCCGACTCTTCCCTTCCCTTCCTCGACTTCTCCATCTCCATCTCTGGGGATAGGTTATTGACAAACATTCACTAGAAGCCCACTGATTCCCACAGCTACCTGGACTACACTTCCTCCCACCACGCCTCCTGTAAGGACTCCATTCCATTCTCCCAGTTTCTCCGTCTCCGCCGCATCTACTCTGACGATGCTACCTTCCATACCAGTGCTTCTGACATATCTTCCTTTTTCCTCAACCGAGGATTCCCCTCTACAGTGGTTGACATGGCCCTTGACCGTGTCCGTTCTATCTCCCGCACTTCTGCCCTCACCCCTGCCCCTCCCTCCCGGAACCACGACAGAGTTCCCCTTGTCCTCACCTTTTACCCCACCAGCCTCCACATTCAACGGATCATCCTCCGTCATTTCCGCCACCTCCAGCGTGATCCCACCACCAAACGCATCTTCCCCTCACCTCCCCTTTCAGCATTCCATAGGGACCGCTCCCTCCGCGACACCCTTGTCCACTCCTCTATCACCTCCAACACCCCTTCCCCTTTGCCCGGCACCTTCCCATGCAAGTGCAGGAGATGCAACTTATACCTCCCCCCTTCCCACTGTCCAGGGCCCCAAACACCCCTTTCAGGTGAAACAGTGATTTACCTGTACTTCTCGCAATTTAGTATACTGTATTCACTGCTCACGATGTGGTCTCCTCTACTTTGGGGAGACCAAACGCAGATTGGGTGACCGCTTTGCGGAACACCTCCGTTCAGTCTGTAAGGGGGACCCCAAGCTTCCGGTTGCCTGTCACTTTAATTCACTGCTCCATTCCCACTCAGACCTCACCGTCCTCGGCCTCTTGCATTGTTCCATGGAAGCTCAGCGTAAGCTCGAGGAACAGCACTTCATCTTCCGATTAGGCACTTTACAGCCTTCCGGACTCAACATAGAGTTCAACAATTTCAGATCATAACCTCAGCCCCTATCATATATATATTTTTTATCCACACTCTTTGTCTGTGTTTTTTTCTTCTCCCCCACATGGCAGCTGTCTTTCATTCTGCCAGCGCAATTTACACTTCATCTAGAGCCATCCTTTGTTTCTTAACCTGTCCCATTTTACCATTTCCTTTTGCCTTGAATATCTCTCAATGTCTCTTAACATCTTCTGCCTTCCATCCTATCACAGACCTTCCCTTTTGTTCTTTCATCCCCTCCCCCCCCTTTCCCAGCCTCTTCACTTGCTTAAAAATCTGTTCCATTTCCTGCTTTTTTCCAGTTCTGACGAAAGGTCATCGACCTGAAACGTTAACTCCGTTTCTCTCTTCAAAGATGCTGCCTGACCTGCTGAGTATCTCCAGCATTTTCTGTTTTTATTTCAGATTTCCAGTACAGCAGTATTTTCTTTTTGTACCAGTTCTTGGTAGGTGAGGTTTTACAGCTGAAAAGTGACTGTATGTTGGCACAAATTAGTGCCAGTTTGCCAATGAGGATGAATAGTGTGAAAAATGGGTAAAATTAACATTCTTGGTCCTCCGAGGTTAGGGTTAAAGCATATTATTGGATTAGATTAAATGGAGTTTTACTATGCTGCTAGGCATGATATAAGACCTGGGACTGTTGGATGCTGACATCTTTGTGCTCAAAGTGGAAATCAGTTCCATTTTTCAACCATTGAAATTACCCACCTTGATATAAGTAGAACAATTTACCATTTAAAAATGATTTTGTGTTGTGGTGCTGCATTTGGATGTAGGTCACAAACGTGTTTCATGGCAATGAAATCTGCTCTTGTATGAGCACAATGTGAAATTCTCGCTTATGCTCAATTTGTGTTCACTATCTAATGAAGAAGTAAATACTTCACTGGTGACTGGGAGTTCTGTCAGGTCCTTCATCAGTGTGAAAAGCTTGCTCCTAAAACTATTGTTGTGGTGACTCATGACAGTCTTTGATGTGAGCAAAAGGATGCCAGAATTTAAAGTCATGTGGGAGATATTCTGTTTATTTTGTGGAGTTTTGGATCCTGATAGAATTTGAAGCTTGCCATTCAATTAATCGTGGAACATTGCATTCTGCCACTAACCATTAAGTTCTGTTTTGTGCGCATGAATAGGACTTTTGAGTCTCCCAGACATGAAATATCAATCCTATGTGGAATGAAATTGCCAATCATGCCCATAACATAAAACTGAATCTGATATAGTGTATAGTTTTATTTCTTAATCATTTGTCACTGGAAAAAATATTGGAATACAATGAGACCCAGTCCTATGATTCCAAATACTTCCAGCTTTTGTCATTCTCATCTTTACTATTATTTCCTCAAATGCTCAGCATTTGTCACATAATGGTACAAAAAACTGAAAACTACTTCTTAATTATTTGAAAAATACACAGTATATTATAAAGAATAATAAATAGCTGGCTTTGAATTTATGCCAATAATTCAATCTCAGAACTATTATGGTGTTGGATCACTTGGGTTTTGCCCTTGCAACTATATCTTATTCTATATTTAAGATACACCTTACAAATTCAAAAACCTGTACACAAATTAAAATGAGAAGAAGACATCCTTAGTTTTGTTAAAACTACAAGTTTCTGCTTAAACTGCATTATTTAATTCTACAAAATGAAAAGTACAATGGCCTCTATTTTCCGATCGGAGGCTTCCTGCGTGCGGAGGTCTCCGATCTGGAAAAAATCTATGCCCTTACCTTGGGGCTTCATTTCCGCTCCTGGGCCTCTCGACAACGAAATGCGCAGGGTCCAGATATCCCAGGGGCGCATGCGGTTCGCAAGCGTCCTTGGGATCACGTGGGCCATGGGGAACTAATGAAAGAAGGGAATCTCCCTTCATATTTTTGAAAGCTTAGACCTGTCAAAAGTATTAATGGAGATCACTCCAAAAATACATCAAAACATTAATTAATTTTTTTTATCACATTTTAAAAATTAGTTAAAATTACATGAAATTAAATATTTTAAACAAAAATTTAACTTTTTGAAAAAAAAAATTAAAGTTTTTTACGGGGAAAGCTGAACTCTCCCCCTGGAGAGGCCCTTCTCCAGGGCAGGCGTGTGATCTGTCAAGAGGATTCTTGACAGATCGGAAATGCCGGTTTTCAGCACATGCGCTTCGCATGCCTGAAACCGGCATTTCCGATGTCACTACGGGTGTGTACGCAGCTCGTACACACCCGTAGGGATCGGAAAATACGGACCATTGTATTTTTATATGAACCATATCATTGATAATATAATCACTGATTTCAATCCATTTCTTACAAATAGTGCACTCTTTATAAATCGGGAACATATCCAGATCCAAGTTCCGTGTATATTGTCATACAAGGATGGAAATTCTGAAGTTTAATGAAAGGCACGGTGTGATTTGTATTAATTGGATGTTAAAGCAGATCATGACCATAAAATTGTATTATCTCTTCACCAGGCCATTGTGATTATTGAAAAGCGCTTATTACAGCACGCACATTCTAGCTTCTGTCAAGTCATGTTTCAAGTGCACGTTTGTTTGTTATTGGCCTTATTTATTTATCAAACTGTACACTTCCTACATAGATAGTATTTTAGATGGGATTCTTATTGAGTGTAAAGCAAAGCTAACAGATCAGGTCCACATATAGGCTTAATGCTATTATCGAGGCATTTTCATGAGAGTTCCTTCGATAGGCTTGTGTAACTTAAATAAAACAAATGTATAATACAGTGGAAATTAGATTCTGTTTTATATAAAGAAAGAAAGACTTGCATTTATATAGCACCTTTCACGACCACCGGACATCTCAAAGCGCTTTACAGCCAATGAAGTACTTTTGGAGTGTAGTCACTGTTGTAATGTATATCATGGATATTATTCTACTGGGAATATCACAAGTACTACAGATAATTTAAAACCGATCTCTAAAAACAAACACACAAGTACAGCTCTTCTTTTTATCAAATGTTTTTGAAGGATAGCTTTGCCTTAATGATACCCATAAGCGAACTAAAGGGCCAGCATACTATTATAATCAACTCTTTGTTTCCACTGAAATGTGCTGCTGATATTAGAAAACATACACAGTCCAGCCCTGCTTTTGAATAGGCCACAACTTTAGTGTATACTGTTGTACATTCTGAACAGGAAGTTCCTGTTGCAATCACTTTCCATAATAAAACTGAAATATTTCTCAAGTATTTCATAAAAATAACATTGAAGGCCCTATTAATCTGTAATAAAAACAAAACTTATGAAATCTAACAACATTCTACAACCTCTTGGATAAAGGCTATCAAAACTATGAAGTCTGCAAAACCCCTCAGAGTATTTAGATTATTGTAGTGGATTTCCAGATAATTCATTATTGTTAAATTATTACTTATAGCTCAGTTGTAGCATAGATTTTCGTCTGTTTGTGAAACCATTCTAGCATGTTGTTTCAGCAATGCACAGATGTACTAGGGAGTTTGGCCTGCGTAGATGTGAGAGATTAGCCCACCGTTAATTTTAATGCTATCTAGTAAAGCCAGTAAAAATGCTGAAGAAGGATATCTGGCTGGGTAACTCAATCTCTGTCAGTTTTATTATAGCTCAGAAGTCTGTCCCTGCTCTGTGGATGTCTTGGCTTCTGACACTGAGAACAAAATAATCCTCAGTGGACTTCAAATCCAGACCATTCTGCTGCAGATTGGAACTTGGGGCATTGACATGTAAATCAGCTCTGCCTCTATTAAATCCCATCTTTTGGCAATATAAGTAAATGTACAGTGCTCCTGAGAAAATGCAACACATCAGTGTTGGCTGAAACCAGGAGTGAGCATAACAGCAGGCGGACACTTGGCCAGTTCTGTCAGACTGTTCTCGTTCAAATTGCTCCCATCTTGAATGAAATGAGAACCAGACGGACCCAAGCAAATTGTGGAACTTAATTAACTTTTCACTTGTTATATTGACAAGGCAATTTAAAGGATTTAGATCATATTCAGTGCGTTTGAATCAAAATGAGCCAAAATCTGAACCATGACCATTCTGCCAATCTTTGATGCCAACCTCAAGAACCCTGTTGTGTCAGTCAACAGAATGTCACCAGCCAAACTCATTCTTCTCTGTGTTCAGTCTGTGCATTGAAGCATTTATATTAAGCTGTGATATCTGGGTGTTAGGAGGCACTAACTCTGTTAATTCAAGCTGTCATGACCAGGAGAAATAGTCACTAATACAGTGGGAACGAGTGACCGCAAGGACGTCCACATCACCCGCGCCATGATAGGAGCTGACGACTGCTGGACAGACCACTGCCTAATCCGCTCTGTCATCTCCATCAATGTAGCCCCAAAACAGTGGCGGCAACAGAGACAATGCCGCAGGAAAATCAACGCTGGAGCACGCAAAGACCCTGCTAAGAAAGCCCTATTCAGCCTGCGCCTCACAGCCAACCTGGCGACTCCGTGATGCAGAGACACAGAGTGTCCACAGCGCCTGGTCTGCAATCAAGGCCTCCAGAATCAGCACCTGTGAAGAGACGCTCAGTCACTCGACCAGGAAACACCAAGACTGGTTCGACAAGAATGACCAGGAGATCGAGGAGCTAATAAGCCGCAAGCGCAAGGCATTCCTGATATGGAAACAGCAACAGAACTCGAGAGCAAGAAAGCAGCTCTACAGACTCCTGAAGGCCGAGGTCCAACAAAAAACTTGCGACCTATAGAACAGATAGTGGGTGGAGAAAGTGCAGGAGAGCCAGCAGCTAGCCGACAAGCATGACATGCGTGGATTCTTTAGCGCAGTCAAGACCACCTACGGCCCAAGCACCCAAGGCCCTACCCCATTGCGGGCCAAGAACGGAGAGGTACTCATCAAGGACAGAGAGGTAGTCAGTGCCCACTGGAAGGAGTACTTCAAAATCTCCTTAACCGAGACTCTGTCTTCGACGTGAGTGTCCTCAACTCCATCCCACAGCATGCTACCCGCCACCATCTCAGCGCTACCCGCCACCATCTCAGCACAACCCCAGCCCGGCATGAGGTTGAAAAGGCCATCCGACAACTGAAGAACAACAAGGCCTTAGGAGCAGATGGAATCCCCGCTGAGGCACTAAAGCATGGCGGAGAAGCACTATTGGCGCGAATACATGAACTCATTTCTTTTATTTGGAAGGAGGAGAGCATGCCAGGGGATCTCCGAGATGCCATAATCATGACCATCTTCAAGAAAGGTGACAAGTCCGATTGCGGTAATTGCAGAGGAGTCTCCCTGCGGTCTGCCACAGGGAAAATCATCGCAAGAATCCTCCTCAGTCGCCTTCTCCCTGTGGCTGAAGAGCTCCTCCCAGAGTCGCAATGCAGATTCCGCCCACTATGGGGCACAATGGACATGATCTTCACCGCACGTCAATTACAAGAGAAATGCAGGAAACAGCACCAACCGCTGTACATGGCCTTACTTGACCTCACAAAGGCCTTTGACACTGTCAACCGTGAGGGATTATGAAGTGTCACCATCCTCCGCCTGCTTCACGACGACATGCAAACCGTGATCCTGACCAACGGATCCACCACAGACCCAATTCACGTACGGACCAGGGTCAAGCAAGGCTGTGTCATCGCAGCAACGCTCTTCTCGATTTTCCTTGCTGCAGTGCTCCATCTCACCCTCAGTAAGCTCCCCGCTGGAGTGGAGTTAATCTACAGAACAAACGGGAAACTGTTCAACCTCCGACGCCTCCAGTCCAGATCCAAGGTCATCCCATCCTCTGTCATCGAATCACAGTATGCAGACGACGCTTGCGTCTGCGTTCACTCGGAGGTTGAACCCCAAACCATCATCAACACCTTCATCGAAGCGTACGAGAGCATGGGCCTTACACTAAACATCCGTAAGACAAAGGTCCTCTACCAACCAGCCCCTGCCACACAGTACTGCCCCCCGATTATCAAAATCCATGACGAGGCCTTGGACAACATGAACCACTTTCCATACCTTGGGAGCCTACTGTCAACAAGGGCAGACGTCGATGACGAAGTTCAACACCGTCTTCAGTGTGCCAGTGCAGCCTTCGATTGCCTGAGCAAGAGAGTGTTTGAAGACCAGGACCTCAAACCCAGCTCATGGTCTACAGAGCAGTAGTGATACCCGCCCTACTGTATGCTTCAGAGACATGAACCATGTACAGCAGGCACCTCAAAGCATTGGAGAGATATCACCAATGCTGCCTCCACAAGATCCTGCAAATCCATTGGCAGGATAGGCGCACCAATGTCAGTATTTTCGCTCAGGCCAACATCCTCAGCATCGAAGCTTTGACCATGCTCGATCAGCTCCGATGGACGGGGCACATCGTCCGCATGCCCGATAAGAGACTTCCAAAGCAAGTGCTCTACTTGGAGCACCGACATGGCAAGAGAGCCCCAGGTGGGCAGAAGAAACGCTTCAAGGACACCCTCAAAGCCTCCTTGAAAAAGTGCAACATCCCCACCGACACCTGGGAATCCCTGGCCCAAGACCGCACAAAGTGGCAGAGAAGCATCCAGGAAGGCGCCGAACATCTTGAGTCTCTTCGCCGAGAACAAGCGGAAGCCAAGCGCAAACAGCGGAAGGAGCGCACGTCAACCCAAGCACCCCATCCACCCGCCCCTTCAACCAGCGTCTGCCCCACCTGTGACGGAGACTGTAGGTCCCGCATTGGACTCATCAGTCACCTGAGAACTAATTTTTATTGTGGAAGCAAGTCATCCTCAGTTCAGAGGGACTGCCTAAGAAGAAGGGAACCTATTTATAGTGGGGTGATGGGCAAACTGCACTTGACGTGTGTGGTGATTATTCTTTATGTTTAGTAAGAAGTATTGTGATTGGTTGTTTGTTTCCTGCCTTGGGATATATGCTGTAATCTCATTGGTAGTTGATGTCATGTGATTTGTGGTGGCCATCTTAAATTCAGTTCTTTCCAGCCTTTAGTTGGGACTGGGTGTTGAAGATGTGCTACAGGATTTTTAAGTTAATAAAGCCTAGATTAGAAAGGCAACTCTTTATTTCAATTTATTAACTTTATGTCAGAATGGAGCGATATCTTCAACCAGAACGACTCAATGCTGACCCTAATTCTGCAGGAGTGGATGATAAATGGAAACACTGGTATTGTACATTTAAAAACTTTTTGGGCGTGTTGGATCAAGAGTCTCTAAATAAGCTGAATATGCTGATCAACTACATTGCTCCGGATGTGTATAAGTATATTTTGGACTGTAAAACTTACGAAGTGGCTATTTCTACATTGGAAAAGATTTTTGTTAAACCAAAGAATGAGGTATTTGCACGTCACCTTCTATCTGCCCGTAGGCAGCAGGTGGGAGAATCTTTGGATACTTATTTACAAGCACTTCGGTGCCTTAGTGTTAACTGTAATTATAAGGCCGTGACGGCTGAAGAATATAAGGAAGAATCGGTACGGGATGCTTTTATTAATGGACTACTGTCTAGATCAATTCGTCAGCGGTTGTTAGAAAATAAGACTTTGGATCTTAAGAGTGCTTTTGAGCAAGCTTCTACATTGGATGTGGCTCAGAGAAGTTCGGATTCTTATGCTCTTTTTAATCGGCCTGTGACTGTGGTTTCGGCAGTTCCGGATGAAAAGGAATTATGTGGACTTAATAGGAGTGGTTTACTAGATTCTGAAACAGTTTCTACTTCAGCGGCTGTTGCCTCTAGGATTCAGAAGTGTTATTTTTGTGGGAACGTCCGGCACCCTCGTCTGAAGTGTCCTGCTCGGGAGGCTGTGTGTAGTAAATGCGGCAAGAGAGGTCATTACACACGTGTGTGTAAATCATCAGGTTCAATTACCTCCTCTGTGACTATTCAGCCTTTAGATAGGGCGTTTATTGCATCAATTTCTGCTGCATTTGCTCATGGCCTAAACAAAGCTATAGTTACGGCCCAAGTTAATGGGTTGGAAGTGAAGGCCCTTATAGATACGGGCAGTACCGAGAGTTTTATAAGTCTTCAGTTTGCAAAGGAGAAGCATTTGAAAATTTCGCCTGTTTCCTATCAGGTGTGTATGGCTCAGATGACTCTCACTTCACAAGTAGCTGGTTGTTGCCTTGTGAAATTGATTCTTCTAGGTAATACGTATACTGATATACGCCTATCTGTTTTGCCTAATCTCTGTGTGGATATTTTGATTGGTCATGATGTGCTTCAGTTACACAAGTCTCTCAGTCTTTCATTTGGAGGGACTAAGCCACCTTTATCTATTTGTGGATTAACCTCTTCATCCATTTCTCCATTATCACTTTTTTCCAATTTGATGCCGGATTGTAAGCCAATTGCTACCAAGTCAAGAAGGTATAGCAGTCAGGATAGAGAATTTATTAATTCTGAAGTTCAACGTCTCTTATTGGAAGGAATCATTGAACCTAGCTGTTCGCCTTGGCGGGCACAGGTAGTTGTCACGACTAACGAGAGACATAAGAAACGAATGGTGATAGACTATTCCCAAACTATTAATAGGTATACTCAATTAGATGCGTACCCTTTGCCTAAGATTGATGAGCTTATCAATAAAGTATCTCAGTATAAGGTTTTTAGCACTATTGACCTAAAGAGTGCTTATCATCAGATTCCTATTGTTAAGAAGGATCAACCATATACGGCCTTTGAGGCTGGTGGAAAGCTGTATCAGTTTTGCCGAATACCATTTGGTGTTACTAATGGTGTTGCTTGTTTTCAACGGGCAATGGATGCTTTTATAAGTGATAACTCTCTCTCTGACACCTTTTCATACTTAGATGACATCATGGTGTGTGGCAAATCAAGGGTGGAGCATGATTCTAATTTAGAAAGATTCCTTCAAGCTGCGGAAAAAGTTGGTTTAACTTTCAATAAAGAGAAGTGTACCTTTTCGACCACTGAGGTAAATCTACTGGGGTACATTATCTCGGGAAACAAGATTAAACCAGACCCAGAACGTCTGCGACCATTGATTGATTTACCTTGTCCTACTAATTCTAAGGCTTTGCAACGAGTTGTTGGACTGTTTTCTTACTATTCTAATTGGATTGCAAATTTTTCACAGAAGATCCGGCCTCTTATTCGGGTTACGACATATCCTCTATCATGGGAGGCCAGGACGTGTTTTGATAATTTAAAAAAGGATATCCTTGGAGCAGTTGTGCATTCTATTGATGAGCAGGTTCCTTTTGTGATTGAGACGGATGCTTCTGATTTTGCAATTGGGGCTACTCTGAACCAAAATGGAAGACCTGTGGCCTTTTTCTCACGTACCTTGAACAATAGTGAAAAAAGGCATTCTTCAATAGAGAAAGAGGCGTATGCAATAGTAGAAGCACTGCGTAAATGGAGACATTATTTATCGGGGCGACATTTTACGTTGGTAACTGATCAAAAGTCTGTGTCCTTTATGTTTGATGTCAAACATTTTGGAAAGATTAAGAAAGATAAAATAATGAGGTGGAGGATTGAGTTGGCATGTTACCATTTTCATATAGTTTATCGTTCGGGGAAGGATAATGTTGCTGCTGATGCGCTGTCGAGGGCTTATTGTTCTGTGATTCACGGAGATACGCTTATTAATCTTCACAATGCCTTATGCCATCCTGGGGTTACGAGGATGATACACTTCGTACGCAGTAAGAATTTGCCCTTTTCAGTTGAAGACGTCAAGCGGATGACTTCATCATGTTCTATCTGTGCTCGGTGTAAACCGAATTTCTTTAAGCCTCAACAAGCTCATCTTATAAAGGCTATTTCTCCTTTTGAACGTTTGAGCATCGATTTTAAGGGGCCTCTTCCTTCAACTACTCAAAACCGATATATATTTACTGTTGTGGATGAGTTTTCAAGGTTCCCTTTTGCTTTTCCTTGCGCAGATGTATCAGCTGCTACAGTTATCAAATGTCTGACTCAACTTTTTGTCATCTTTGGGATGCCTGCGTATATCCATTCGGATCAGGGAAGTTCTTTTATGTCTTCCCAGTTGAAGGAATACCTTCAGAGCCGGGGAATTTCTACTAGCAGAACTATCCCGTATAATCCCCAGGGTGATGGACAGTGCGAAATATACAATGGGGTGATCTGGAAGGCAGTTATGTTGGCTTTGACATCCCGGAACCTTAAGAATACACAGTGGGAAATGGTACTGCCTGATGCCCTGCATTCCATTAGATCATTGCTTTCAACGGCTACTAATGTGACCCCCCATGAAAGGCTCTTTAACTATCCGCGGAGATCTACTACGGGATATTCGGTACCTTCATGGCTTACTATGCAGGGACCTGTGCTGCTTCGACGCCATGTTAGATTGTCAAAATATGATCCTTTAGTGGAGGAGGTGGAGCTGTTGGAGGCAAATTCCCAATATGCTCATATTCGATTCCAAGATGGGAAAGAAAGTACCATTTCAATTAAAGACTTGGCTCCTTGTGGTGGCCAGCCCTCTTCTGATGATATTAACAATAGTCATGATTCAGATAATGTGGATGCTGTTACAGATACTACGAATATTTCCAATCCGACTGCAGATAATTATACTTCTATTAGTCAGCCCTCGATGGATGTTCATGACCGACCCAGTTTACCTCCTGATGGGATTTCTAATCCGGAAACCGTTGAAAATCGGGATATGGATAGCCTTCCTGCAGAAGATACTTCTGTGTCTCCTGGTGTGGGAGGGCAAGGAATTTCACCAAGGTTAAGAAGGTCGACACGAACAAGATATCCGGTCGACCGATTGAAAATGGACTTTTAAATTGATAGTAATGTTTTAAAATTGTTGAAATATTATATTATATTGTTTTAGTTGAGAGATACTTAATACTTATGTGCAATGTTACTATTTGTTGTTGCTCACTTAGTATTGTGTCATGTTGAATAGTTTTATTTTGTCTGTGCATAGTTTTAGTTGTAAATAATTAATTATAAATTGTAAAGGTTATTTAGGTGGAGTATATTTTAAAAGGAGGGGTGAATGTGGTGATTATTCTTTGTTTAGTAAGAAGTATTGTGATTGGTTGTTTGTTTCCTGCCTTGGGATATATGCTGTAATCTCATTGGTAGTTGATGTCATGTGATTTGTGGTGCCCATCTTAAATTCAGTTCTTTCCAGCCTTTAGTTGGGACTGGGTGTTGAAGATGTGCTACAGGATTTTTAAGTTAATAAAGCCTAGATTAGAAAGGCAAATCTATTCTTTATTTCAACGTGGTTGATGGAGTTTTGGATGGATTACAGTTTGTATTGAGTGGAGCAAAGAAGGCCCATAAGGAGGGCATTGGAGAAGTTCAGTTTTCAATGAATAAGGTTCTTAATGGTATTGGGGTCAGGTAAGCACAATGGTGAGCAGTATTATTGAGATGGAACTATGCAGTCTTAGGGGTGGATAGGATATGAGGTTTGAAGTCCATCTCATGGTTGAACATAAGACTAAGGCTGATGGGGGCTTAAATTGGATAGCCCCCGAAAACGGACATGGGGATTGCGATGCGCAATTAACCCGCGCCCGTTCAGTGTAATGCAGGCAGCACACTAACTTCGTGCTGCCTGCTCATTATGACTTCAGTGTGAAACCAGCTCTAACCATGCTGTTCATTGGCTGTACGCATCAGCAGGGGGACCAATATCGTTAGTAACTTGCACTAATTAAAGTAGCCTGCACCTCTTAAAGGAGAGGTGCATTGTGGCCGGAGCTGGTGTTGGGAGTTGTTCTGCAACTGAATCTGTCCTAGGAATGAGTGAGGAATAGCTGCCCACGAGAGAGCACGTGCACCAAGGTTTTTGGACGCTCCACTGGAGGCCTTGGCGAAGGAGGTGGGAGGCCCTCCAGACACACGATGAGAAGGCAGTGGGAACAGATTGCCACGGAGGTCAATGCCAGGAGGTAAGCCCCAAGGACCTGGATGCAGTGCCTCAAGAAGTTTAATGATCTCACACAATTTGTCAAGGTCAGTGAATGCATCTTTAAATGTCATATCCTACCAACTGCACCACTAGCCTCAGCCACTGCTCAATTCACCATACCCCCATCACTCACCTACCAACAACCTTAATAAAACAGGACTCGTACCTAACATTCATATGCTTCACCTCACCCTCACACACTTACCACTGTTGCAAGCCTCACACCCACATCTCACAGCTTGCATACACTGACAGCTATTCAACCATGACAGCCCAATATCACCCAAACAGATTGCACAACAGTCACTTGACACACTTCCCTCTGTCTTGCAGGAGAAGGTGACACACAACTGGAGGCAGCAGGAACTAACCAGAGGGTGAGAGGTGCATGTTCTAATCCCCATGGAGGAGATGGTGCTGTCCTTTATCGGAAGGGCCATTGAACATAAGAACATAACATAAGAAATAGGAGCAGGAGTAGGCCAATCGGCCCCTCGAGCCTGCTCCGCCATTTAATAAGATCATGGCTGATCTGATCCTACCCGCCAATCTACTATCACAGAACCATCTCCTGAATCTAACAGAATTAGACACATGAAATAGGAGCAGGATCAGGCTACACGGCCCCTGGGCCTGCTCCGCTACCCACAGGGCCATGTCCGATCTGAACCTAGACTCATGTCCAAATTCCTGCCCGCTTCCTGTAACCCTTAATTCCCTTTACTTCTAGGAAACTGTCTATTTCTGTTTTAAATTTATGTAATGATGTAGCTTCTACAGCTTTTTGGGGCAGCATATTCCATCGACCTACCACCCTCTGAGTGAAGTAGTTCCTCCTCATCTCAGTTATGAAAGAGCAGCCCCTTATTCTAAGACTATGCCCCCTAGTTCTAGTTTCACCCATCGTCGGGAACATCCTCCCCGCATCCACCCGATCCAACCCCTTCACAATCTTATATGTTTCAATAAGATCGCCTCTCATTCTTCTGAACTCCAATGAGTAGAGTCCCAATCTACTCAACCTCTCCTCATATGTCCACCCCCTCATCCCCGGGATTAACCGAGTGAACCTTCTTTGTACTGACTCGAGAGCAAGTATGTCTTTTCTTAAGTATGGACACCAAAACTGTATGCAGTATTCCAGGTGCGGTCTCACCAATACCTTGTACAACTGAAGCAATACCTCCCTATTTTTATATTCTATCCCCCTAGCAATGAAAGCCAACATTCCATTGGCCTTCTTAATCACTTGCTGCACCTGCATACTAACCTTTTGAGTTTCGTGCACCAGGACCCCCAGATCCCTTTGTACTTCAGTACTTTCCAATTTCTTGCCATTAAGATAATAACTTGCTCTATGATTTTTCCTGCCAAAGTGCATAACCTCACACTTTCCAGTATTGTATTCCATTTGCCAAATCTCTGCCCACTTACTTAGCCTGTCTATGTCCCCTTGCAGGTTTTTTATGTCCTCCTCACTCACTACTTTCCCTCCCATCTTAGTATCATCTGCAAACTTTGATATGTTACACTCGGTCACCTCCTCCAAATCATTAATATAGATTGTAAAGAGTTGGGGACCCAGCACTGACCCCTGCGGAACACCACTAGTTACTGATTGCCAGTATGAGAATGAACCATTTATCCCAACTCTCTGCCTTCTGTTAGATAGCCAATCCTCTATCCATGCCAGAATATTACCCCCAATCCTGTGATTTTTTTTTATCTTAAGCAATAATCTTTTGTGTGGCACCTTGTCAAATGCCTTTTGGAAGTCTTAAATACACTACGTCCACTGGTTCCCCTTTATCCACCCTATATGTTACTTCCTGAAAGAACTCCAGCAAATTTGTCAAACATGACTTCCCCTTCATAAAACCATGCTGACTTTGTCCTATTAAGTTATGATTATCCAAATGTCCTGTTACTGTCTCCTTAATAATGGACTCCAAAATTTTACCTACCACAGATGTTAGGCTAACCGGTCTATAGTTTCCAGCCTTCTGTCTACTGCCCTTTTTAAATAAGGGTGTTACATTAGCAGTTTTTCAGTCTGCCGGGACCTTTGCTGAGTCCAGGGTGTTTTGGAAAATTATTACTAATGCATCCACAATCCCTACCGCCACTTCCCTCAAGACCCTAGGATGTAAGCCATCAGGTCCAGGTGATTTATCTGCCTTGAGTCCCATTATTTTACCGAGTACCACTTCTTTAGTGATTTTGATCGTGTTTAGCTCCTCCCCCCCTATAGCCCCCTGTTTGTCCAGTGTTGGGATATTCTTAGTGTCTTGCTGAGACTGTGGCCACTGGCGGAGCTGAATCCATTGAATATGACAGTATCCTCATAACTAATCCTCCTTCTTATATCCCACTTACCCCTCATCCCAGAATCTCTTCTGACTTACAAGCTGCAGATGGTGTAAGCATGCACTTCTTACTTTCCCCTTTCCCCTCACCACAACCTTACCCTTGTCCCTTTTTCCTTTCAGATACCCAAGAACTGCAACCTGCCCAGGCAGTGGAGGAAGAGCAAGAAGACAATGATGATGAATACACACCATCACTCGATTTCACACTCGTACCCATCAGCTCAGATATTGACATTGTATGTAATTTAGAGGATAGTATAGAGGTGGGATCTGCAGGTGGTGAGTCACTGGACACAAGTCCACTGCATCCAGGGCAGGGGGCAAAGATAGCACAGGTAACAACTTGCTGGAGGGTGAGGTCGCACACGAGTTCTGCTGCAGAGTACTCGGATGAGAACTTCGATGGGACAGGCTACAGAAAAAAACACTTGGTGCATTGGTAAATCTGCCAGAAAGCCTGCGTTCAATGTCAAGGAGCATGGAGTCCGTCACCAACTTGGCACAGGGCTTTGCGCAGAGCTTAGAGCCCATCCTTTCCAGCATGGAGGTGGTGACCAACACACTTGTGGAACCAGCCATGATGCAGTGTCTGATGGCTGATGTCTAAGCTTCCATTGCACCACAAGCAGCAGCCACCCAACGTCTGAGTGCTGCAGTGGAAGCTCAGACTGCTGTCATCATGGCTCTGGATAGCAAAGGGGCTCCCAGGTTGTCACAGCAGTCCAGCAATCTGTCCTCCAACAAATTACTAGGATTCCTGAGGTGCCGCCCCAGAAGAGTGGCAGTGGCTAAATGGAGCACGATCCTGCTGTCCTCTCCCGGAATGATAGCATTCATCCTCCCAACACTGCCACTCCGCCAGTGCCCTTGCTGTTGCCTGTCAGCCAACCAGCCCAGACTGCTGCTGCCCATACCAAGATGGTGCAGTCTGAAGCTGGGCCTTCTAGGCACTAAGAGAATGGACAAGGGTGTTTAGTTTAATTTTGTATGCAATATTGGTGGTGAGGACCTGTAACTCACTGCCGACAGAAGTGGTGGAAGCAGAGACACTCAGGCCTAGAAATTCAGTTGCTTGCGCCAGCCGGTAGCGCCTTAGGAGGAGGAGATGTTGGGCGCTAGGCGGCTAGCGGCCGGGCGCAGCGCAATCTGCGCCTCTCCCCAACTTCACTCAAGATTTAGCGGCGGCGCAAAGTCTTTGCGCGCGCTCAGCTGCGCGCGCAGATCCTGACGTCATTTCCTCGTGCAACGCCCTTTGTGCGCCCCAAACTGGAAATTCAGTGGCGACGCCCTATTGTGCGCCTGGCGCCCCTAGCGACTGGTAGAGGGGAACGGTTCTCAGTCGATGCGGGGCGCAAATTAAAGGGCACACCTCCTGCAGTAGAAAAGGCTGCCATTTCGCAGCACTCCTTTTTGAGAGACGGATCTTTGCAGAGAGACAAAGGTAGAGAGCTTTCTGCTTTGGCTCAACACTCGGACAGGTACTTGTGGCTTCAGGCCACAGCTTTCCACTTGTCTTTAACTTCAGAGCCATAGCATTCATTGGAAACATATAATGGGGGCTGCAATAGGTGCAAACGCTGGCCTTCTCCATTGCATTCAAAGGGCTCACAGACGCCGTGAGAGAGTGGCAGTCCTGGCCAGACGGAGAGGGGGCCTTACCCACCCAGGGTATACCGCCAGCAGTTCTCCTATCTGAACATGTCTGACGAGCAGTGTGTTTGGAGGCTGCCATTCCGAAGGGTGGTGGTCACTGAGATCTGCCACCTGCTTGGCGGTGATCTGCAGCCACATCTGAGGAGCAGGACGTCTCTGTCGGTGGCAGTGAAGGTGACGGTGGCTCTCAACTTCTATGCCACCGGCTCCTTCCAAGCCGCTACTGGGGACATTGCCAACGTCTCCCAGTTCGCCGTGCATTGCTGCATCTGCCAGGTGACCAATGCCCTTTTCAGAAGGAGACGTCAGTTCATCTCCTTCTCCATGGCCCTTGTCAAGCAGCAACAGCGTGCAATGGGCTTTGCAGCATTCGCGGGCTTCCCCATGGTGCAGGGCGCCATTGACTGCACGCATGTGGCTTTGCGGGCACCTCTGGAGAATGCCGAGGATTACCGCAACCGGAAGGGCTACCATTCGCTCAACGTTCAGCTGGTGTGTGTGACCACAGGCAGCTCATCCTAGCTGTCAATGCCCGCTTTCGAGGCAGCAGCCACGACGCCTTCATCCTGCGCCAGACTTCTGTGGCAGACATGTTCCAGGCCCAGCCTCACCCACGAGGATCGCTTCTCGGTGACAAAGGCTATCCTTTGTGTACCTGGCTGATGACTCCGCTCCGTGCGCCCAGCACCCCTGCTGAAGAGGGATACAATGACAGCCATCAAGCAACCAGGAACATCATTGAGCAAACAATCGGCGTCCTGAAGCAACGGTTCCGCTGTCTGGATCGTTCCGGTGGAGCCCTACAATATTCGCTGGAGCGAGTCTCCCATTTCGTGGTCGTGTGCTGCATGCTGCACAACCTGGCTATCCGCAGGACTCAGCCACTGCCACCAGAGATTGGAGGACCACCTGAGGAGGAGGAGGAGGAGGAGGCGGAGGACCAGCACAGGAGGGAGGCAGAAAGTGCAAGGGCCGCCCGTCGGCGGCTTATTGAACGTCGGTTCTAGGCCTCCCCTCAGGGAATGGCATGGTACAAGATGAATGTAGCCGCTCCACAAGCCCTCAGCCGAGCAGGGCAACCAGGACTTGCAAAATAAAGCATGGGCAGTGCGATTTAAGAACATTTATTACTTGGAAACCTCTGCCCTTCCCACATTACAAACTAATGGAGAGAAGCCCCCTCCAAAAACACAAAACGAACAGTCTCGGCCTTACCAAAAAAAGGAAGACACCAGTCTCGGCCTTACAAAAACACAACTACACCAGTCTCGGCCTTTCAACAAACACAAAGCATTTGGCCAGACCTTCTACTTTTTGCCCTGCGAGGGCGATGCCTTTCGCATCCGTGACTGGCCCCTGCCCACCCTGCAGCTCCTCCTCAATGGGACCCCAGTGGCTGCAGCAAGGCTGGGGGAAGGCTGCTGAGTGTCAGATGGCGAGACGGCAGATGCCCTTGGGGGTCGGCCTGCACCAGCTCTGGCCCTGGAGGGGCCGGCTGCTGACTGCTCCAACTCTGCTTGGGCGGCAGCAGTCTGTCCAGCGGCTCGTGGCAGCTGCAATGGCGGAGTGGCAGTGTCGGCTGCAGGAATGGTGCCAACCTGACAGATCGCAGGTACTCCCCGGTCGCCTGAGACATTGGCACTCGCACGGGCCAGCACTGCAGCATGCGCAGCAAACAGCTGAAGAACAGACTGCTGGGCTGCTGCTGCGCGGCAAGTGCCCTGGCGATGCCTGGCCGATCCAGCGAGGGTGGCAGCAGTTAGTGCCCGTGTGGCCCTGGTCTGTGTCCGCATGACACCAGCCAGTGAATGAACGGCACGACTGAGCACTTGGCTAGAAGCCGCCTGTGCTGCCGCGAAGTCCTGCAGACTCCTGGCCTGTGCTGCACTGAATTGTTCCAGACTCCTGGCCTGTGCTGCACTGAATTGTTGCAGACTCCTGGCCTGTGCTGCTCTGAATTCCTGCACGCTCCTTGACAGTGACTCTATGGAGTCAGGCATCCTTGCCACTGCAGCCATGAGCTCAGTGTGCCTGCACTCAGCCTGGACGGCCATTTATTCCAGGAGCCGCACCTCCTCTGCGCTCACCGTCGCAGGACTGGAGGCCGCACTCACCCCCTGGGGAGAAGTCCGCCGAGCTTCCCCGCCCCTCCCGCATTGCTGCAGGCCGCTGGGCCCCGGAGCTTCACACTCCTCCGACCCTTCCCCCCGGCTCCCCTCCAGGGAAGACGTGTCCCCTTCATCGCCATGGGCTGGCGCGGCCGAGGGTGGCACTGATGGGCCGGCTTCCTCTTCCTTCTCCTCGAATTCGGAATCGCTGACACTGGCAGCTTGAGGGCCCGCCTCCTCACCTGGCGATTCACCATCTGAAAGCAGGGAGGCACAAGAGTTGCTTTAGCGTGAGGACAGGGCGGCAGCGAGGGAGGCATGAGTGCTGCCATGCACTGCATTGGTCGGACAGTGGCAAAGGATGCTGATCTGAGGCGCAAGTGGAAAGAGAGAGGTCAAAAAGGTGATGCCCTTACCATTGGTGCCCAGAACAGGGTCGGCATCTCCACTGGCGACGGGGCCAATCAGCCGTCCTGCCATAATGCGCTCCACACGCTGGTCGAGGTCGGAGAGCTCTTTGACGTCAGGACGGCCTCCCCCGGTCTCACGTTGCTTCCTACGGTTGTGCGCCACCTTGGCCTGCAAGAGTAAGGACGGCCTCTAAGTACAGTGTGAAGCCCTGATCTTGGCTGCACTGCCTCCCATGGTGGACTGGCCCTGACAGCGTGAAGCCCTGATCTTGGCTGCACTGCCTCCCATGGTGGACTGGCCCTGACAGTGTGAAGCCCTGATCTTGGCTGCACTGCCTCCCATGGTGGACTGGCCCTGACAGTGTGAAGCCCTGATCTTGGCTGCACTGCCTCCCATGGTGGAATAGCTTGTACAGTGTGTAAAGTGCTGAATGTGCAAGTGATTTTCATGACAGTCCCATAGCTGCTGGATGAGGGCTGGCCATTAGGGCTTTCAGGTCCCTTTGCCCATAAACTGAGGTGCACATGCAGGGATGAGGAGGACACTGGAAAGGGTACTCACCCTGACAACCCAAGTGAGGTCGTTGAACTTTTTCCGGCATTGCACAGGAGTCCTGGCAACCACGCTGTTGGAAGTCACCCTGTTTGAGACCTCCCTCCAGGCTTTCCGGTAGGCGTTGGGCAGCAGCCTCCTGCCATCTTCAGGGAACAGAACATGGCGCCTGCGCTCCACTCCGCCAACCAGCACCCTCAGGTCGCCCTCGCTGAAGCGCTGCGCTCTCTCCCTGGCCTTCTCCATAGCCCTGGGCATTGCACAGATGAAGCAGAAGTGGTCAGGCCTAGCTTGAGGGCTGCAGTGTGCAGGGCGTGGCAGGCAAACAAATCCACCCTCCCCCTTTAAGAGCTGACCAGCGCCAGAGTGTCTGCTGTCAATCAGCAACTCGCCGCACCTGCGCTGCGCCCGCCCTCGGGGGTATCGCCCCGGACCGCCGGCATAGCGCCTAATGATAGTCGTGCATCGCCTGTTTTAGCGCAGCAGCAACCTCTTGGGGCGATGCGACTGAATATCGGCGAAGGTGGCGCGAACTTGCGCCGGGCGCAAACTTTAGCGGCCGCCCGACTTTAGCGCCCCGAACGTGGCTATACTGAATTTCTAGGCCTCAATGTTTTCAAGGGGAATCTGGATAGGCACTTGAGGGAAATAAACTTGCAGGGCAATGGAGATAGAGTGGGGGAATGGGACTGACTGGATTGCTCTACAGAGAGCTGGCACGGACTCGATGGGCCGAATGGCCTCCTTCTGTGCCGTTATGATTCTGTGGGGGAAAAATTTGGTTGCTTTGCGCTTCCTTTAGCAGGCGCTAATGGGGCGCAAAGCAACTAGTGCCCGGGCACGGCAATGTTTGTGCTGCTCGTGAAATTGACCAGACATTCTGCGGTGGCGCTAAACACTACCGCCACGTTCTCCTGCGGCTGCAGATCGTGACGTCAGTCGAGCGTGCAACGCCTCGGTAGCGCCGCGGACCGGATATTGAGTGGCACCCCCGCCTTACCGTCTGCCGCTAGCAACCACTGGTTGAAACATAGAAACATCGAAGATTGGAGCAGGAGTAGGCCATTCGGCCCCTCGAGCCTGCTCCGCCATTCAATGAGATCATGGCTGATCATCCAAATTCAGTACCCGGTCCCTGCCTTCTCCCCATATCCCTTGATCCCTTTAGCCTTAAGAAATATATCTAACTTCTTCTTGAATATATTTAATGACTTGGCCTCTACTGCCTTCTGTGGTAAAGAATTCCACAGGTTCACCACTCGCTGGGTGAAGAAATTCCTCCTCATCTCTGTCCTAAATGGCTTAGCCCTTATCTTTAGATTGTGACCCCTGGTTCTGGACTCCCCCGCCATCGGGAACATCCTTCCTGCATCTAGTCTGTCTAGTCCTGTTAGAATTTTATAAGTTTCAATGAGATCCCCTCTCATTCTTCTAAACTCCAGCGAGTATAAGCCCAATCGACCCAATCTTTCCTCATACGTCATTCCTGCCATCCCAGGTATCAGCCTGGTGAATCTTCACTGCACTCCTTCCATGGCAAGAACATCCTTCCTCAGATAAGGCGATCAAAACTGCACACAATACTCAAGGTGTGGTCTCACCAAGGCCCTGTACAACTGCAGCAAGACATCCTTGTTCCTGTACGCAAACCCTCTCGCTATGAAGGCCAACATACCATTTGCCTTCTTAACCGCCTGCTGCACCTGCATGCTTACCTTCAGTGACTGGTGCACAAGGACACCCAGGTCTCGTTGCACTTCCCCTTCTCCCAATCTATTGCCGTTCAGATAATAATCTGCCTTCCTGTTTTTGCCACCAAAGTGGATAATCTCGCATTTATCCACATTATACTGCATCTGCCATGCATCTGCCCAATCACCCAACCTGTCCAAATCATACTGAGGGAAGCATTTTGCAGTCGGGAAGGGACTGGGGAAGCACTATTTAAAGGTGACCGCTGCCTGCCTTTTTTTGTCGGCGACATTTTTGCACCACGCATTCTGAGAGCGAGAGAGAGACAGATGTCTGGAGAGATTCAACACTGTGCGAAGGAGTTTTGGGTACTGAGCAGCACTTTGCAGGTTCATTCTGATTTGACCTTCCTTGCACCGATTTAGAAGAGACTTGGGGGGGCTGCACTCTGTAGGGGGTTTTGTTCCAGGGGCTTATTGTAGGTCAGCCAGTTATGTTTTCCTGAGCTGCCCTGCCCGCTGTGCGGTTGCGAATCGCTTTCCCCTTTCTGATTCTGAGCTCAGGACTTATCGAGTGGTAACAAGGACAAACAAACAGACCAGTGGATTGGTGCAAGGAAAACCAATGTTTATTAATTAGAAAAGCTAACACTACAAGAAAAACAGTATTATACAGAAGATAAAAGAAATCGCTATGGATGCAGTCCAGTTTTACACTTAACGGGAGAAAAATTCTAAAATCACAATTTTGTAATACCCCTTTAACTCCCACCCTTACACCTAGCTAGGTTGTCTTGTGACGGCCGGAAAGATAATGCTCACCGGTGAAACAGATGAAAAGGCCTGGCCCTTGTGCCCCGCTGTTGCCGTTGAAATGTGCTTGCGATGCTTTCTAGATGGTTTTCCTTCTTGGTTGCTAGCAGACAAACAGGACACTGGGCCGAGGCGAAGAGAGAGAGACAGAGGTGCTGGGCCGCCCCAGTTATATCCTCTCGGCAATGGGTCATTATCGCGCCTCATCAGTCCGTTCCATTGTCCGATTTGGGCTCGAAAACGTAAGACAAGAGGACCTTGATTTTGGCCCATTTACGTTGATGGCACCGATCAGTACCACAACTGCCTTTCCATTGTTTTCTGAATGTCCTTAATTGTTCTGAATGTTCCTCAATTGTTCTGAATGTTCCTCCAGCAACTGGGACTATCTCCGCCCGAACTTAGATTGTGTAGGCAAACAATTGATAACCTGCCTCAGGGCGTGAATACAACTGAGCTTGCCTCACTGCATTGTTCAAATTAAACATGCAGTCTGTGAAGCTATCAGAAAATCCATATGGATGCCGCAGGCCCTTTGGCCATGTGTCTGACCGCAGCCATTTTGAGAGGCCCTGGATTTTTAAAACACAGTCACTCCAAGGTTTCTTTAATAACTCCAATTAATCTTCGGGGGGGGAACATATGAAATTTTGCGAATCCCTTCAACTCTGAGCTCTTTCCGTGGGCCTCTCCATTGTTCTTTCCAGCAGATTTGATGTATATGTCTCTCCAGGCCGAGATTCAAGGCTGCAATGAGCAGGATGTGGATGGAGAGCAAGATCGACCCTCCCCTTTAAGAACTAGTCGGTGCCAGTGTGTCTGTGTTCCATTGCTGACTGACATCACATGAGCTTCGCCAGTGCTCTGAAGTAGCGCCTCGTTCCTCGGCGTTAGCGCCTTAAGAGATTAGTGTAGCGTCTGATTTAGCGCTCCAATCACCTCCAGGGGCGATAGAAGCCAAGTTTGCAGTCCGAGGCGATAGTTAGTGCCATAAGATAAACTTTGCACCCGGCCTATAATTGCGCCCCAAATGGGGTGATACCGAATTTCTTCCACTATGACTCTATGGGGGAAAAATTCAGTTGATTTGTGCCTCCCGTTAGTGCCCTAAGAGGGCGCTAACAGGGTGCAAAGCAACTAGTGCCTTGGTGCGGCGCCGTTAACGCCTCCCGCGAAATTCAGCGGGAGGGTAGCGGCGGCGATAACCGTTAGCGCCCCATGGCGCTGCGCCTCCGCCGATGATGGCTTGGCCATGCATAGCGCCCACTCGCGTCCCGGCCACGATCTTCAGTAGCGCCCCCGACTTACCGCCGGACGCTATGTCCAACAGGGTCAAGGGGGCGTAAGTGCGGCTGGGGCGGCGCAAATTAAAAGGGAGGTGACGGGCAGCCATTTTTGTTGCTGGCCGCCTGCCAGCACCTGTCCCCGGCCTCCTGTGAAGCCCTCCCGCTGGGTGCCGGCTGCGCTCCATGAGCCCGGCACTTCTCCTGAGTGCTGGGCTCTTTTGCCGGCACTCCGATCCCTGGTGGCCCCTCCCCTTTAATAAGGGGAGGGAGTCCTGCAGTACCGTGGCCCGACTTGCCAGAGTGCGTGGCGCTGCGGCACGTAGCACCGCGATATTCACTCGCAGTGCCCCAAGAGGGAGTCAGGGCGCTTCCAGTAGCACCCCACCTCCCTCTTGGGGCACTACCAGTGAAGTTCAGGCGCAGGGGCACTAATTATTTCAGGGCGCTAAAAGTAGCATCCCGGCAAAGTTAGCACCCGAAAGCGGGCGCAACCCAATTTTGCCCTCTATGACTATATGGCATGATTTAATTTATAAATTTGGATTGGTATGTGTATTCTGTATTGGCTTTTATTTTTACATTATGGCCAATGGGATGATGTGATGGTCAGTGACAGAGTGACGGTAAGGAGTGTGGGACTGTTGATGAATGGAGAATTAGGATTGGGGTTATTGATATCACACTTGAATTAGTTCTTCACGTACAGCCCGGGCAGAACTGGGCTGTCTAGTTTGCAGCCACCCTTATTCTTCCTCCTCTTCTGCCTCCTCCTCTTCCTCGTCCTCCTCCTCCTTGTGCTCCTGTGCCTCAGCTTCTCACCTGATAGGTGGTGGCAAGGGCTTTTCCCTCATGATGGCAAGGTTGTGCAGCATGCAGCACACCACCAGAAATCTTGAGACCCACCCTTGAGCCAAGTACTGCAGGGCTCCTCCAGAATGGGGACGCCAATGGTCTGCTCTATCAGATTCATTGTGGCAGCATGGCTCTCATTGTATGCGTGTTGCGCACATGTGTGTGGGTTGCGAACCAGACTCATGAGCCTTGTCATCAGGGGATAGCCCCTGTCGTCCAGTAGCCACCCTTTAGTTTGCCATGGTGGCTGAAATACAGCTGGCACAGAGGACTGCCGCAGAATGAATGCATCATGACTGCTGCCATTGACTTGCATGATGCCCTGCCTATGGTCACACACCAGCTGCACATTGAGTGAGTGGAATCCCTTATGGTTCAGGTAAATGGCAGAGTTGACATGAGACGCACGCAAAGCAATGGGCATACAGTCAATGGCACCCTGCACCATGAGGAAGCCTGCAGTCCTTGTAAACCCTCGTGCTCACTCTGCCTGCTTCTCTCCAGCAAGAGGGAATTAAATGAAATTATCTCTCTTTGCATAGAGAGCCTTAGTGGCTAATACCTCCAGCAGCAGCTTGGAAGGAGCCAGACGCGTAAAGGTTCATAGCCACGGTCACCTTCACAGCCACTGACAATGCGATCCTCGCCCTGCTCTGAGGTTGGAGTTGTGACTGCAGCAGTTGGCAGATTTCAGTGATGACCTCCTTAATGAACCACAGACATCTGAAACATTGGTTGTCGCTGAAGTTCAGGTAGGAGAATTGCTCCCTGAACACCCTGGGCGCATATGTCCTCCTGCTGAGAAGCCTTCTCCCTCTCCTCTTCCTCCTCCCTCTTCTAGCAGCTTGTCCTGCTCTGCATGGCTGCCGCTCATTCTCCCAGTTATGCTCGATTCCAAGAGGAAGGCCTACTAGTGCACCCATGTTTGGGAACAACTGGTTTGTGCAGAATCCTTGAAGTCAGCAAAAAGTTCTTCAGCACCTGCCACACCACTCCCTTTAGACTTTTGAAACTTGAAAGAACTATGGAAAGCACCAAAAATGTGCAGAATTATAGCAACAGCCAGAAGAAATAAACCAGCAACTAACCTGTAAGTAGTTGATGATGCCTTTAAATAGAACTGGTGGGGGGTCCTTCATGCTGCTTAACGTCGTGTTCAGCTGTGCGAGGTTAAGAGTATCGATTGGAGCATGCAGCTCCAAAATGGCAGCGCTAGCGTCAAATCAGCGTTGCATGGTGATTGACGTCATGATCTGTCCGTTCTGTACACTTTTGACAGACGTTAACTGTGCACATGCTAACCCCTTTATCAATATGGCATCCAGTGCGCTTTGCATCAGAAGTGGGCACGCATGCCTGGACATCATTTTGGAACCCATATGGGGTCTTGTAATGCCCAAAAAACGGGTGCTACCAAGCCGAATTTTGCCCCCATGGTGTCTGGTTCAACCTAGATGAACAGCAGGGAAGGGCCATGGAGTTAGGGGCAAGAATGTAGAGATTTTGTTGGTAGCTAAATAAGGTGGCTTCATTTTTCCCAATGTTCAAGTGGAGAAAGTTTTGTCTTATTCATGACTTGATGTCATATGGTCAGTCTAATAACAAAGAAGTGGTTATGGAATCAGTGGTGGTGGTGGAGTGATAGAACTGGGTGTCATCAGCATACTTATGGAAACTCACCCCATATTCCTGGATAATGTCCGTTGGAGGGCAGCATGTAAAACATGAAAGGGGATCTATGGGCATTTCAGAGGTGACATTACCATTTGCTGGGTAGTTAGAGATAGATAAGAGTAGGAGCAATCAAATTCTTCATTTATTCCTAAAATTACTGTTCTATGAATTATCAAGTACAACAAAGCCAACGAATCAAATGCTCAATTTCTTCACACTGTTTTTGATTTCCAATTTCCATCTTTACTTAGCTAAACATTTATATTATAACAAACTCAATAAAAAGTAGTATTCTGAGAAAGAATCACTAAACTTTCCGTTAAATTATTTACTGTTAGAAATGCCTGTAAGAAGTTATCTGCAAATAGGCCTGCCCTTTATCTAGGCCATGAGTGACAGAAGGGGAAAAAATCAAGATAGATACATTTATTTTCAGCATTTTACACAATTTATGCTGTTAAATAAAATTATTAACAAACTATATTGTTTGGGATGTTTTCCTTTCTCTCCTGCTGAGGGAGACAGATGTTTGCACTGGGATCAGGAGGGAATATTTGAGATGCTTTGCTGATGACCTCAGCCTCTGGTCAGAGTCAGTCAGTCTGCCACCATCAGACTCTGGCAATTGTTCAGGTGCTGGTTATTGGAGACTCAGTATTGGGAAAACCTCCTGCTGGAGTGTTACACCAATATCTCTTTCAGGAAAGTGGGAATTAAGGGGAAGAAAATATCTTCATAATCATGTAAATAACTGAGAGAAAGAATGTTGTAATATGGTAGGGGGGAAGAATAAACAAATATAATATTTGCATCTTAAGCAAATACTGCAAACCCATAATGGGAGATAGAGAAATAATATAAATGTTTTATTATAAATAACCAGGAATAAGAGATTTTGGGGTGGGAAGCAGAAACTTGCATCTTAAGCAAACTTAGTAAAGTAGCAGGTGCCATATTTGTGAGGTCTGTGTATTCCAATATCAGTAAGATGGGTAGCACTTTTATCTTGAGTCAGTCAGCTCATTTATTGGCCGCGATTTTGCCAGTGCTTAGATGATGGGTTCGGAGGTGGGTCAGCTGTTAAATTCAAAATGATTGACAGCGGGTTGGGAGCCGCCACGAACCCGCCTCCATGTAAGTTTCCCAAGTGTCGGGTCTGCAATTTCAGAACAGACCCGACACCAAGCGACGGGTGAGGCGTTTAAGATAGTTAACTGCTTGTTAAGTGCTAGTTAACTGCTTGTTAAGTGCTTGTTAACTGCTATTTTGCCAGCCTTTTTCTATTTTCCCACATTTTTAAGGCAGTTCCCGTCGTTCGGAGATCAGGTCAGGTAAGTAGGTCGGGTTCTCTGTATCTCCCCATTGCTGTGAATAGGTGACAGCTGCAAAAGCGGTATGAAAGCTACCATTTCACAGCTGGACACTTTTCAGTGTCAAAAGCTTGAGCCTTCAGGACTTGGAAGACACTTTTGAGCTGTATGCAGTTTGGAAGTGTTTGGCGTAAACTCTCTATCCACTGTCACCTGCGTGGAGCAAGCTCTCTCACCATTGACAGATCACTTCTGTCATCTCAACTTCATGTATTCCAGCAACATCGGTGCCCTTGAAAAAAATCTCACCTTGGTCCTCTTAATCCCTCCATGGTCAGCCCCAACATCAACATTACCAGGCACACCAACATCACCAACCACAACACCAACCTTCTCCGCAATCACCTGATGCTGCACCCAAAGATAAATACATTAAGAGCAAGATAACTAAAGAAAGAGTAGGGCCTATTAGAGACCATAAAGGTAATCTGTGTGTGGAGGCAGAAGACATGGGTATGGTTCTTAATGAACACTTTGCGTCTGTTTTCAAAAAGAGAGGGACGATGCAAACATTGCAATCAGGGAGGAGTGCGAAATATTAGTTGAAATAAACATAGTGAGAGAGGAAGTATTAAGGGGCTTAGCAGCTTTGAAAGTGGATAAATCCCCAGGCCCGGATGAAATGTATCCCAGGCTGTTAAGAGAAGCAAAAGAGGAAATAGCAGAGGCTCTGACCATCATTTTCCAATCCTCTCTGGCTACAAGTGTGGTGCCGGAGGACTGCTAATGTTGTACCTTTGTTTAAAAAAAGGAGAAAGGGATAGACCGAGTAATTACAGGCCAGTCAGCCTAACCTCGGTGTTAGGAAAATTATTGGAAAAAGTTCTGAGGGACAGGATTAATCAAGGACAGTCAGCATGAATTTGTTAAGGGAAGGTCGTGTCTGACTAACTTGATTGAATTTTTTGAGGAGGTAACAAGGAGGGTCGATGAGGGTAATACGTTTGATGTAGTGTATATGGATTTTAGCAACGCTTTTGATAAGGTCCCACATGACAGACTGGTCACGAAAGTAAAAGCCCATGGGATCCAGGGCAAAGTGTCAAGTTGGATCCAAAATTGGCTCAGAGGCAGGAAGCAAAGGGTAATGGTTAATGGGTGTTTTTGTGACTGGAAGGCTGTTTCCTGTGGAGTTCCGCAGGGCTCGGTACTAGGTCCCTTGCTTTTTGTGGTATATATCAATGATTTAGACTTGAATGTAGGGGGTATGATTAAAAAGTTTGCAGATGATACTGAAATCGGCTGTGTGGTTGACAATGAAGAAGAAAGCTGTAGACTGCAGGAAGATATCAATGAACTCTTCAGGTAGGCAGAACAGTGCCAAATGGAATTCAATCCGGAGAAGCGTGAGATAATGCAATTGGGGAGGGCTAACAAGGCAAGGGAATACACATTAAATGGTAGGACACTGAGAAGTGTAGAGGAACAGAGGGACCTTGGAATGCATGTCCACAGATCCCTGAAGGTAGCAGGCCAGGTAGTTAAGAAGGCATACAGAATACTTGCCTTTATTAGTCGAGGCATAGAATACAAGAGCAGGGAGGTTATGCTTAAACTGTATCAAACATTAGTTAGGCCACAGCTAGAGTACTGCGTGCAGTTCTGGTCACCACATTACAGGAAAGATGTGATTGCACTAGAGAGGGTACAGAGGAGATTTACAAGGATGCTGCCTGGACTGGGGAATTTTAGCTATGAGGAAAGATTTGATAGGCTGGGTTTGTTTTCTTTGGAACACAGGAGGCTGAGGGGAGACCTTATTGAGGTGTATAAAATTATGAGGGGCCTAGATAGAGTGGACAGGAAGGACCTATTTCCCTTAGCAGAGGGGTCAACAACCAGGGGGCATAGATTTAAAGTAATTGGTTGTAAGTTTAGAGGGGATTTGAGGGGAAATGTCTTCACCCAGTGGGTGGTTGGGGTCTGGAACTCACTGCCTGAAAGGGTGGTAGAGGCAGAAACCCTCACCACATTTAAAAAGAGCTTGGATGTGCACTTGAAGTGCTGTAACCTGCAGGGCTATGGACCAAGAGTTGGACAGTGGGATTAGGCTGGATAGCTCTTTGTCAGCCGGCGTGGACATGATGGGCCAAAATGGCCTCCTTCTGTGCTGTAACTTTCTATGATTCTATGCACAGGACACAGGGCATCAGCACCCGACCACATTGCTGCCCAGGAGGCCAGCGATGGCATCACCATGGTACATCATCAAGTGATTTACTTCACTTGATGCTGTACACCTTGGCTGCCACATGATGCGCCAGGTTAACACCACCCCACACCAGTACCATAAAGTATTCCTACAATACCAAACCATTCGCATCATGCTCATCACCATTGCAGGGGATACCGTTGTGTCTCAACATTCACTGCAACTCACTAAGACACTTCCAAAGGTAAACACAGATCTGTACAATAAGGCAAAGTGTTAAAAATAAAGATTCCAATGTTTGACAACAAATTAACAGAAAATTTACATGAACATTGCATAAGACAAGTGCCTACCCTTGTGTGTTAGTTGGAATGATTGGACTAGGGTGAGGGTGAGGGGTGGCTAGTGAGATGGGGAAGTGATAATGTAGAGAGAGAGGGATGGGTGGAGGTGCAAGGTAAGTTGGTGTGAGTAAGGATGTGCAGGAGTAGGGTAGGGATGGCAGAGTGATGGGGATGTGATGAGTGGCACAGCAGGATGAGGTTGTGTATGGCTTTGCAGTAACGTTTAGTGATCTATTGAGATCATTGATAGGTTTGCGCCACTACAGCCTGGTCCTCCTGATGACATCCTTGCTTTTGCCCTCCTGTGCAATGTGCAACCAGGCTGCGTTGATCTCCTGGGGGGGTCTCTTCCGCCCATTGGAAGGGAAGAGAACCTCCCTGCGTGCTGTGACTCCATAAGCATATGGAGGGAGTCATGCGAGAGCCTGGGTGCAGCCGTGCACCTTTGTGCAGTGCTTGTCCGTGTTTGCAGCACCTCAATGCTGTAGAACACTGACAGCACAGCTGTCAAAATCAATGTGGTCGTGGTCCCTTTAAGGAAACCGGCTGATGATGCGTCATCAAATGACGTCATCAGACCCGCTTCCCTTTAATTGGCCGGGAACCCCGCAGTGCGGGTTTAACAAACTCTTTTAACGGAAAATCCTTTTGACAGAGCGGCTGCAGAAAATCACACTCCAGGCCCTGGGTTACTCCTCAGTAATGCCACAAGAAATTTAATAATTTATGACTGCAAAATTCGACTCAATAGCGCCGGTAGTTTTGGCCGATTTCAAATGAAAAATGGCGTCCACCTCGCTTCTGCCCACTTCCGGCGTGGCCCGCGCTGAATGCCATCTTGGTAAGGGCAATAGTGCAGTAGTGTGTCGGCAGTATGCAGAGTAGGCAGATCGTGACGTCAGTCAGCGTGTAACACTGATTTGACACATGACGTGCCATTTTCAACCTCGCTGCTCCATTCAGCGTCCTCTCCTAAACACGCACAGCTGAAAATGCGTTCAGCTGCTTGAGGGACCCCCCACCAGCCCTACTTAAAGGGATACATCCAACTTGCAGGTTAGTTGCTTATTGTTATGTACTGGCTCTTGCAGAGTTTGTAGGAGTACTGGGCTGATGGAAGAGATTTTAAAGTTGGTAAAGTGTGCAGGGATTGCTGCTGAACTTTAGGAAGGCATTGGCTGCTACTGGTAGGCCTCTGAGATGCACCACTTGCTCCCAGTCATGGGGGCGCTTGTTGTAGTCCCCCTTGCGCTGCAGCATGATGGAAATGGAGCTGAGGCAGCAAAGAACACTAGCTGCATGCAGAGGGAGGGAGAGGAGGGATCTCAGCAGGAGGACTTACCCACCTAGGGTCTTCAGGGAGCAGTTCTACTACCTGCACTTAAGCCAGGAGCGGTGTGTTCGGCGGCTCTGCTTCACCAAGGAGTTGGTCACAGAACTCTGCTACCTCTTGGAACCAGACCTGCAGCCTCAGAGCAAGGCGATGATGGCACTGCCAATGGCCCTCAAGGTGACCGTGGTTTGAATTTTTTCACCAGTGGATCCTTCCAGGCTGGAACAGGTGGCATCGCAAACATCTCTCAGTTCACCGTCCATTGCAGCATCCGGGAGTTCACAGACGCTCTGTATGCTGGGAGAGTGTAATATATCAGCACATGGTTTGTCACATGGTTTAGTATGAGCATGCTCAGTTCGCTCTGGCCTAGTAAAGCATGCACATGGACTAGCCACTCATCGTGTCTCTGTCCTTCATTTGTTTACCCACATATATTACATTTTTGGCGACAGACATGGGATCCCAAAGCCATTTTTAGGGATCATGGAGGGCACAGTTTATGGTGAATTTGTGACAACTAAACTGAATTTTTGCGATGTTTTACTATTAATACTCATGCAGAATCATCTGTGCTTCTCCTTCGCGTTATGTATACACAGCAACAGCGGTGTTGATTCACACAGGTAGCGTGCTGAGTCACTGATCGACGGGATCGGGACAATCATGGCCGCGCCTACAGGATTCATCGGAAGACTGGGCATGTATGACCGAGCTCGCGAACCATTCAGTTCTTACATTGAGTGGATGGAGATTTTTGTAAAGGCCAATAACATTATTGAGACCGAAGGTGCAGATGAGAATGTTCAAGCTCAAAATAAAGTAATTCGTGAATGGAAAAAAGCAATTTTTTTAACGCAGATCATTCCAGATGTCTACGAAACGTTAACAAACCTATTCGCGCCAGGAAAGCGAAGGATGCGTCGTTCAAAGACATTCTCAAGAAACTTGAGAACCATTTTGACCCAAAGCTGTTAGAAATAGCAGAGAGCTATAAGTTTGGTACCAGAAACCAAGTAAAACCATCAGCGAGTACATTGTAGCTCTTAAGAACCTGTCTTTGCATTGTAACTTCAGCACATGTTTGGATCGTGTGTTGCGAGATAAGTTTGTGTGTGGACTGGTGGATGAGCACACACAGTCCAAGTTACTGAACACTCCGAACCTAACGTTTGACATAGTATGCAAAATTGTCCTATCTATGGAGATAGCATCTAAGAATGCTAGGAGCTCCGTCCAACTCAAGTGACTAGTGCAGCTGAGGTCTACATTCACAAAGCCACCATCAAACCTAAGGCTGTGAGACCAAGTCAAAAGCATGTCGGTGAGAGCAATTCAGTGAATTGTTATCGCTGCAATGAAAATCACTCACCACAGTCCTGCCAATACAGAAATGTGAAGTGTTTTCACATCAGAAGCAAGGCCATATTCAACAGCTTGCAGAGCTAGATCGAAAGCAGGAAGTAAGAACCATTCTAGTGGCAATGAAAAGCCGCGACAGCATATAAGGGAGGAATTCATAATATTGAAGCGAACACACCTGATGTTGAAGAACTAGGCACCTACAGTATCTATGCCATTAGCGGCAACACAAGCAGTCGTGAGAAAGACTTCCGTACAAAACTTCTGATCAATGACCAGTATATTGATATGTGTATCGACACAGCGGCGGACTGCTCTATCATGAGTAAGGACACATATGAGAGTAAGTTTAATCAAGTACCACTTACAAAGAGTACCGTAGAGTTAATCCAGAAAAATCCTCGAGACATATGGCCAAATGGAATGTACAGTTCAACACAATGGCCAGTCAGTAAAGCTGCTTATTATTGTAGCGAGCTGCAACAACAGGCCAACTCTCACGGGCAAAGACTGGTTGAGAAAGTTAAAACTAGACTGGAAAAACATCTTCAGTGTGGATGCTTCAAAGAAGCAACTCGACACAATGCTGAACAAGTACGAAAGCATGTTCACAGACAGTTATGAGGGCATCACTAGGTATAACGTGCATATCCGCATCAAGTCCAATGCGAAGCCTGACTATTGTAAGGCAAGGCCAGTCCCCTATGGGTTGAAAATTCAGGTGGAGGAAGAGCTAGCGAAGCTCAGAGAGAACGGAGTGCTAGTAAAAACTGACAAAAGTGAATGGACTACCCCGATTGTGGTAGTGCCCAAAACAGACAAAACATACACCAAGCTGTCATGTGGTGTAAAGTCCTCCCCAAAAATCTTCCAGGCTACGATGGATAACATTTTGCAAGGAGTTCCAAATTGATTATGCAATCAAGACGATGTGCTGATCGCAACAAGCAACGAGGAAGAAAATCTAGAAGTGTTAGATTTAGTGCTTCAAAGGTTGAATGTCCACAAGGTCAAATTGAAAAGGAGCAAATGTGCTTTTGTGCAGCCCGAGGTTGTGTATCTTGGTCTGAAAGTTGATGCAAATGGCTTGCAAACCAGTTAAGGAAAAGGTTGATGCTGTCATCAATGCTCCAAAGCCACAGAATGTGTCTGAGTTAAGATCTTTCCTTGGAATGGTCCAGTACTACGCATGTTTCTTACCTGAGTTAGCGACCATGTTAGCTCCATTGCATGAGCGCAAGAAGGATGTTCGGTGGAAGTGGATGAAACAGCAATTAAGAAGCTTATGACACTTGTAAGAGAAGTCTCTCTAGCGATGCTCTACTTGTGCACTACGACACAGAGCATGAACTTAAGTTAGCATGTGATGCTTCTAGCTATGGTGTGGAAGCTGTCATAAGCCATGTAATGTAAGACAGCCAAGAGAAACCAATCGCATTTCCATCACAAGCCCTCAAAAAGAGCGAAAGAAACTATGCGCAAATTGAAAAGGAAGCAATCGCCATAGTTTTTGGAATCAAGAAATTCCAACAGTACCTGATCAGCAGAAAGCTTACCCTAATAACCAGTCACAAACTGCTCCTAGCAATATTGGGACCCAAATCTGCCATCCCTGCAATGGCCACATCAAGAATGCAATGTTGGGCAGTGTTGTTGTCACAATAACGGAGCAGCCGAATGGTCAAACAGAATAGTGAAAGAAGCTCTCATAAAGCAAATGTTGCAGGGTTGTTTGGGACTCAGCATGAAGCAACATTTGGCAAATTTCTTGCTGAAGTACAGAACTACTCTGCACACTACAACTGGATATACCCCAGCAGAACTCTTGATGAAGAGGAGATTGAGAACACGATTGAGTCTTGTTCAATCAAATTTGGCCTCAAGAGTTGAACAGACATTAGTCAGAAACGTTATGAAACCAGTCAGAAAGAACGCAATTTCAAACAAAACGGTGTTGTAGTGCAATTCACACTTCATCTAGCGCCATCCTTTGTTCCTTAACCTGTCCCATTACCACCTCCTCTTGCCTTGAATATCTCTCAATATCTCTTAATCTCTCCTGCTTTCTATCCTATCACTGACCTTCCCTTTTGTTCTTTCATCCCCGCCCCCTTTTCCCAGCCCCTAAACTTGCTTTCCATTTCCTGCTTTTTTCCCAGTTCTGACGAAAGGTCTTCGACCTGAAACGTTTACTCTGTTTCTCTCTCCATGGATGCTGCCTGGCCTGCTAAGTTTTTCCAGTTGTTATTTTGGATTTCCAACATCCGCAGTGTTTTGCTATTGTTTGAGTGTGTTTGTGTTCTCAGTCCCCTGGCAAGTCGAGTTCACACAAGTGGGATATAGGAACCATAGTCGAGGTTGGTGGAACCAAGAGATAGTTTGTTGAAATTGGTGACAACATCCGAAGTGTTCATGTAGAGCAAATGATCTTTGCTAGAGATGAACCAAGACGTGATCTTGAACCACTTGATCATGGACACATACATGAGTTTGACTCAATTCAGACCTGAGAAATTGAAGTACAGGAAACTCTTGTTTAAACGGCACCTAAATATCCGGAATTCTCTATTAACCGGCAAAATTCTCACTCCGAAAACAACACCTCAATAACCGGCAATGTTGCCGAGTCCGAGTCTCCCGCGGTGGCTGAGTTAGTCAGTGGGAGTAGTTCTCTAAACTGCCACTACTTGGCTTCTTGGCGCTGTCGGAAGTCGGAACACCTCAATATCCCTGTAACAGGAGTCTGACTCTCCCACGCTGCCGGAAGCCTCTTCTGATCCGCTATTTTACAGGGGTACTGTGTCTCCCAGGCTGCTAGTAGTCATTGCATTGCATTACCCTCAACTGGCAGTACTGTACTTAATCAAGCATCTTCCATCATCCATTTAACACAACATTCTGTAGGTGAGTACCCAATTACTGTACACTGCACATTTCTTGATTTTTTTTTCTTTGTTAAAAATAGCCTTGGTAGATAACCCTCTCCTTCATCCGGAATTTTTGATCAACCGGCAACCTGGATACCAAAGAATTTCCTGTACCCAGGTTCAAACAAGTCTGAGATAGAAACAGGATCATCTTTGAGTTCGGAACCAAAACAAAACAGCCTGAAAACTGGTTCAGCACCAACACCTTCTGTACGGAGATCAGGAAGGCTCCGCAAACCCGTCATTAAACTGGATTTGTAGTTCATTTTAAAGAAAAAAAGCCAGGAGTTTTTGTTATGTGGCGCAAGTAATGCTGGGAAAGGTGGGACCATAGTGGTGTTGTATTTGAGAGTGGAATGTGTATATTTGTTTTTAAGGGGAAAGCAGTGTAATGTATCATCACAGGGTTTTTCCACATGGTTTAGTATGAGCATGCGCAGTTTGCTCTGGCCTAGTAAAGCAAGCACATGGACTAGCAACTCATTCTGTCCCTGTCCTTCATTTGTTCTACCCACATATATTACAGAGAGATGACTTCATTGTCTTCTCTCTAAACAGAGATGGGTATGTTGAAGAAACTCCCCTTAGCAAAAGAAGTTTAATATGAAATTGACTTCAAGAGCTGTCTAAGTATCTGATTATGAATGGCCATAAGGATACGTAAAGCCTAAGATGATCAAATGCTCAATGTGACTTGAAAGTTCATGTCCCACTGGGTCTGATAGGAGGAACACTCTGGTCTCGATTTTAATTCCTGGGTGGGACCGTGACAAAGTGAGTGACTAGCCCATTCAGGAGTGGTTGGAAGGGGGCTTAGCCGGTTTTAAAGCCCGGGCCTCATTAACTTTCTGACCAAAGCAGCCATGAAGTTGGTAGGAAGCGGCTACCAGACTGTTAAAGCTGGGCGTCAGGAAGCCACAAGGTAAGAATCCAAGAGAGGAATCCTGGGGCAGGGGAAGCCCAAGGTTTCCTTGTGGGACTCCTGCTCCTCTCGGCCCACAAGAAAAATGTAAACAAAACTTACCTGACTGGACCTCTTCTAGCTCTGGCTGCTGTGCCCAGCAGGTTTTGCCTGGCAGGGAAGCCAACACTGCTCCCCTGCTCAGGGCTCAGGTTAAAATAACATATTGGGCCTGATGACATCATTGGTACCCAATGTGCATATTTAAAGAGGACCCCACCAGTTTGGGGCAGGTTTCCTTGTTGCCTGCAACTTAAAATTGCAGTCAGCCAGATTGGACTGGAAAGAAGTGGGTAAGTCACTCACTCAATTTCAACTGCACCCTCTACACAACACACCTGATACCAAAGAACCTTCAAATCACTAAATAAAACTGTTTCAGTATCAGGAACTAACACACAGGTTTCCGCCAGGTGGGGAAGTTAAATTCAACCTGTGGAAGGAAGCCAGCCAGGGTGGATAGCAAGGGTAGATCGATAGTTTGATGGATTGCTCGATTACCTTTGAGGATCAAAAAGTATTTATGCAGAATTTTCCCTCGAAATTAAATCGATAGAACTTAGTCCATTGTGGGATAGGTAGACTTTGCGATTATGATGAATTTTATCTCATTTCATGTATTCTTTTCTTGAGCTTTTTATCATGAAACCAGTGCACCAATATATCTCTAGATGATCTCAGGGATTGTCCATTTTTTAAATTGCTGTTGTGACTTGTCTGTTTGTGGACCAGTTTTTAAAAATATATACGTATATCTATATCTATATATCTCTATCTCTCTCTCTCTCTCTCTCTCTCTCTTTTATTTATATATATATATATTCAAGATTGACATTGACAAGCCAGTAAATACATCACAGGCAGTGAAGTTTGCTCTGGCCTAATAAAGTAAGCACATTGATGAGCTGCCCCGTACCCACATATATTACAAGTACTGTTAGAGGAAATCTGTGTTCAGGACCCTTGGACTTGTATTTACATGTAATTCACATTGTTGTATATTTGGTGTAGACACTGGAAAAGACCCGGAGGAAGTTCAGGAGTGGAATAGAAGCAAGCAATTAACGCCGATATTTCCTTTTCATTGCACCTGTTTTTCAGGTACAATTTGAGAGCATGGCATTGGAAAATTAGCCTCTAGAACTCTGCTTTTCAAAAGTTTTGGAAATGTATTTCAACATCTTGGGCTGTCATTTTAAAATCAGTCTTTCAGTTTTTGCAACATTTTATCTAATACTTGGCAGAGACTAAAAGTTAGATTTTATTATTAAATGGCATTACTGTCCTACATCTGTAGTGATCTCTGTCAATGAAATGGTCTGGTTTTAATAAGTTGGATTGACGAGCAATGTGATGACACAGCACTATGAAGCTGCAGTCTTTGCCACAGTGTCAGGCTGATGCTTTCTCATTTTCTCTTTTAGGTATACACATGCCCTGCATCATTCCATGAAAGAAAGGCCAAAGCAGGTAACCTGTTGCCAGGTCTCTACAAATGCCACTCTTTAACCTGCTGCTTGGGATGTGCCAGAGAGATGCAGGTTGAATCAACCTCTCCTTTTTTCCCTCACTCCTTCTGAGTGGGTCATGACCTGACTACATTTAGTGCCCCTTGCATACTTGAAAGTCAGAAGGTGTGCCTGTGTGAACCAGGGCCCTATTCCTTTGTGTGGCATTGTGCTAAGACACTGTAATGCTGCACTATTGGTCCACTGCCTCCTTCAAGTATTTGGACAGTTGACTATAACACTGTTCTATATCCTAAGCCTATTACTGAGACCCATAAAGAATATAGCAAAGAAAACCCATGTTTGCCCTTTACAGAATTCCAGTAAGAGCTGAGGTAAGTGAAAGCGATAACTTGATTTTTTTTTTATGTTGCACATTGGTGATGCTCACAAAAAATTGCCTTAGCCATCAATCACTGTCATTTGCTGCTACATCACTTGGGTCAGGTTGGCTGAATATAACATCTACATACAACAGAACATCATTTTTAAAAAGTCAATCAACAAACAATCAATATTTGACAATAGCCCCTATGTGGTCACTTTCATAAAGATTTCATTCCAGTTTAGTACCACTGTTTAAAAATGGCTGGTTTACACTGGGTAGAAATACAATTATAAAAGCATTCTAAATAATATCTAACATTGTACATTCTTGAGGTAAAATATTTATACAACAAAAATTTGTTAAAATGTCTAATTTTGTTGAACTGTGATCAAAACATAATGCTTTGAGTTTAGTCATATTCTTTAAAGAATCTCATCAACTGCACAATATTTTAAAGATATAGAAAATTCAAATAATTTCTTGATGAACGTCAGAATGCTAAATTTATTACTTTTCATTTTATATTTCCTGTTGGATTTTCTTGAAATTGAGAAACCCAAGGTGACTGTTCTATAACTGGGAATTTTCAGATGAGAACAGTTTTTATTCTGTCAGCAAGTTAACATGTTTCAGACACAAGGCTTTTAATAAGACATCAGTCTGGCAGTATATCCTCGTTACTGCTGCGCAAGGTGTTTGTTTGTGCCATGTTTTCTTTACAGGAATAAAAAAGTCTTCAAGAAAATGACATAAGCTCTTTTTTGTTGTTTGACAGTAAGTCCCCTTAGTGGTAACAACTCAACATGAAAAATTTCAGTCTCGTGCAAGTAAATTAGAGTTGTTTTTGTCCAAAGTATGTGAAAGCTGCAGGTGCTGATGTGCCTAACTTTGATTTCAAACAACAAAGAACTTCAGTGACTGACAGCTCTAGGAATGCGAGAGTCAGGCCTGATTTTTGATATGAAGCTCATGCTTGAACTGCCTCAGAAGAACTGACATCTATTATGGTAAGCAAAGACAAATGTTTGAAAGAGATTCAATCACAACTGTCAGAATGTACACTGCACTACTCGTTATGAAAGTTTTTTTTTAAGTAAGCCTGTCTGGAGACCACAGTATGGGGGAGACTTGTGGAAGCAAAAGAATGTGCATGGAATCTGTTATTGCAGAGTTAAGTTGTTATGGTACTGACTTCTGTTGTTAGAAAAATCAACAATTGCACAGTCAGTTGTATTGCCGAGTTAAAGTAATAAAGGATTTTGTTAATGCAGCAATAGTAGTACTTAAACTTGTTCAGATGAGCGTAACTTTCTCAGAATTGAAAGGGAGGTGAAATCCAGGGCTACTGGTTTGTAAAAGCTGGTGTACAGTGAACTCAGAACAAAGGAGGCAGCGCCTGATGCAGATCCTCTGGTTTATCAAGGTTAAATTCTACAGGTGCAGATTTTGCAATGTAGTGCTGCAATTCAATTGGATTAGTGAGTCATATTTTAATAACCTTTACTTTCAACCTTAACAAGTTTGAATTTTAAGTAGGTCATGACTCATTAAAACTATGAGTAAACTGAAAGACTCTTTTCCTTTCTAGTTAATGTTCTGGTGTTTGCTAGTAGTGTGATGTACAGTAATATATTGTGCCATTGGCCTTTGTGTGCTAAACATAATTTAAAAAAGAAAAACACTTAGATTTAAAGAGTGAATAGAAACAGTACATTGTTCTTAAGTATATGCCTCACTTTACATCCTCTTTCATCTGAGTATAAGTTTAAACAAAATTCATTTTATCCTATAATGCTGGATGACATGCTGCAATCCTTCACATTTAACCACATCAAATTTATAATCGAGGACGACATAATGCAGAGTTAGAAAATTAGCATTAACACCTACACAACGCTAGTAGTGTTCAGCTAGAAATCATGATATAAGATGGCTGTACCTAGCAGTTTAAGTGTTTAATGCCTTCAGTAAGCTATGTCCATAAATAAAAATTTTACTGAAAAGAACAGACCTAATTTTCCATTGTCCGCATAATTTTTCTGCCTTTCATATTTGAATGATGGAGAGCTCTTTTAAAATATTTTACACATGGAAAATACATATGTACAAACAATCTCCACGCAAGTGTTGTAGACTGTAGTAGGGTCATAAAATGCAAGACACAAGTATCTTTCATAACAATTCACTGCCCATTTTATGGACTGGGAGCTTAGAGTTAATAAAGAGTCATTTACACTTGTGCGCTTTACACTTTTAATAAAAAGCATCCTATTCAAGTTTGGAAATGTTTTTGATTCACCATGTGAAACTGGAACTGGTTGCAATTAACCTTTTATCCTTGCAGCAAGCTCTTAATTTAAAAGTAAAAGGAATATAAATATAAACAAAGTTCATCTTAGTAAAATTGTATCTGGAGAGACAACTGATAGTTATTTTGGTAGTACACAGAAATATATCCTTAGGTTAAAACCCCCTTAATACTGTTGAAATGAAAGTACATTTTATACCTCTTGTATGAAAAATGTCATGTTCAATTCTCCATGAAGAGGTTGATTTAGAAGTAGATAATTAAGTATTTATGCCTTATAGACTATAAGGACATTCGTTTGCTCATTAAAATTACATAAATACTCATTACGCTACTTTATTAGTTTTAACATCTAACTATTTAACTCTATGATTACGTATCTTGGGTGCTGCCATGCAATATGGAAAGTGTATGGAACCTTTATATTGACCTTTAAAAATCATTAGGACAACTATGGAGACAATTAGAGCAATGAAGTCGAGCCTGCTGTAGTACAGTAACTTGGAATACAAAAATCTTGAATAGACAATATCTCTTTGCAACCTACTGCAATTAAATTTACTGTGATTAAAATAAAAATGTACTAAAGGACCATTTAAAATACATCAACCTTTTCAAAACCGTCATGTACATTTATCAACTGAAAGGATTCGCAAATTTCATGTCTCCCCTGAGGATTTACTTTTGGTTTATTAAAGAAACCCTGGTTGGACTGAGTTTAAAATCCAGGGCACAACAAGATGGCTGCGGTCAGCCTCATGGCCAAAGCCTGTAAGTTTCAGCTTGGACTGACAGCTTGTATTCTGATGACTGTGAGAAGGAACTTTCCAGAACTTGAATGCAGACAGACCTTCTGCATTTATGCATTAGAAGCAAACCCAGTGGCATTCGGGCCTCTGATTAAAAGCCATCAAGGTTGTTTGCACAAACAATCAAGAGCAGACAAGGCCTATTGAATATGTAGTGGGACAAGCTCAGCTGCATTCAGGCCTTCGTTTAGAGAACGTCAACATTGTTTACCTAAGTACTTCAAAACGATCAACGGGGCATTCAGACTGGAATGGTCCCATCACGAAACCAGTTGGACAAAGGGGAACACTGATGAGACCAGTAAAACCGATTACCGGCCATCCAGGTCGATGGGCCCAGATCGGTACCTTTTGTATGAGTTTCACTACGTCCAGATTAGACAAAAGAAATGAGCTGATCTGGCGGGAGATAAGGGATACCGGGAAGGGTATAACTAGTCCCTCGGGAGGCCATTTCTCTCTCTCTCTCTCCCGCCTCGGTTCCGGTGCCCTGCCTTACCATCAATCCAGCAAGAGGATCGTCGATGAAGAGCCCGTCCAGGGAAGTAGAATACCTGCAGTTACGTTTAAATTACTGGGGTATCTCTGCTTTGGGCGGTGAAAACCTAAGACATCGGCAGGCAACAGGGCACGGAGCAGGAGTTTCAACATCCTAGACTGGTGAGCATCAATTTTCTGGCCCATCACAAGATAATCTAGATAGGTGTAAAGGGTGGGAGTTAAGGGGATTGCTAAAGTGTCATTTTAGTCATTTTCTCTCGATGTGTCCGTTTCTCCTCCCCCGTTAAGTGTAATTGTGCTGCATCCATAGTGATTTTCTCTGTATAGTAATTGTTCTCTATTTTAATAAACATTGGTTTTCTTTGCACCGAACCACTGGTCTCGTTTTGTCTATATCGCTACTTGTAAATAAGTCCGGTGGTCAGAACCAAAGGGGAAACGATTTGAACCGCACGGGGCTGGAGCAGCTCAGACACACGATTGACTGACCAGACACAAACCCCAAACTAAAACCCCCTACACAACTGATTGTCCATTTGATGTATATTTAGTTACATTTTTTTTAAAGAAAATGTTTCCATAAATCCATTAAAAAAAAAAAAAATTGGAAAATTTGTTCTGCTTATCTGGGTGTCTACTTGTGATCACTGAGTAGTAAATTATTGAATACTAAACATTCTTAGTTAGTGGTGATTCCCCGGTAGATGATAATAGTAACAGAGATTCCCCAGTGGTTAGTGGCGGCTGCTTGTATTTGGTAAGTAGTGCAGTGGGGAAGTTGAGATATTCCTAATGCATTTCCTTTGTGGTGACCTCTTGTATTCATGCTAAGGAACTGCATATTCTACTAGGCAGTCTTCTCAATTGGCGCTACCTCCTTTGAATGGACAAGTAGAAACTTGGGGAGAGTTATTTTCACAAAATTTCCAAAGTAGATTGCACTGGGAGCCATTGACCTGTTCCTCAATTTTCCTAGCCTTAGTTCCTCTAACCTCTAAGTGTTACTAGATATCAGAGAAAGAGATTTTGGGCTCGATTTTACCAGTCCTGAGGAGGCGGGTTTGGAGGCATGTCAGCCGGTAAAATCAGAAAAAATGGCTTCAGACACCCATCCCACCCCCACGTGATTTTCCTGAGTGTCTGTTCAGCTGCTTCCAAACAGACCCGACTCCAACCGATGGGACAGGTAGTTAAGGCAGTTAAGAGCCTGTTAACTGCCTTGATAATCCTATTTTGTTTTGACAGAGATTTGCCATTTTCCTGCCTCTGGCTCCTGTTTCCCGTCTTGTTAGAAACAGTCCAGCTACACTGAGACGAGTTGGTGGAGGATATGATCTGTAGTCATTATTGGTGCAGAACTTTAAAAGCGCTCCTGTAACATGGCTGGCATTCAAATGCAGCAACTTTGTTGTTGGAGGTTTGGGATAAGATTTTGCAAATCTGCTGACCTTGTGACTGGTCAAGCTGACACACATCTGCTGTTTGAACTGATTGGAATAATTTCAGGCCACTTTGAGTGTGCGCTTGCAAGCTTCTTGCCTCAACTGAAATCTATAACAAGGGCTGGGAACCATTTACATCCTCTCATCCTGGTCGTCAGATTCGGAGGAAGAGCAGCTCGGCTTAGTGCTGCCGGATGAACAAGTGGCTCAGCACACAGCCTCCTCGGAGGGAGATGAAGAGGATGAGGACGGGGAGTGACACCTTGCGGGGTCAGATGTGGCCAATCCAGCATCAGACGACCACATTGCTGGCCGTCAGGCAAGGGATGCACTCATCCATGCCAGATTCGCGTAATCTTATGCTTCAATCGCAGTGGCTGGCACGTGGAGATGAATATGTCCGACATTCTCAAACCCCAGGCAACATCTGTCCAATAAACGATGGTTTGCGCTCAGCGTCACCACCATCATTCTACATGGAAATCGCCCTGAGCCCTCACTCTTGAACTTCCATTTCCCTGAACAGAGGCCACACTTTAGGTGATCTCAGCAGATCATTAAACCTTTTTCCACACTGAACCCATGTGCGTCTGCACACAGACCTCAAGCTCACCACCTCAGCAATTTGCAGCCAAGCTGCCTTGGTTTGCTGAGGAGGCCGCCTCCTTCCGTTTCCAGGGAAGAGGAGCTCCTGACATCCTTTATCTCCCTCAACAAGAGCATGGAGAGAGCCCTCATTGAACCTGGTTGCAGCCTTAGTTATTGGGGCTACTGTTCCTGCAGCAGCCAGCACCTTTAAGAGAAAAAAGCATTAATATCACTAAGCCGATGATTAGAACAAATCTGGCAACTTTTTCATTTCATAGTCAGATTATAAATTGATACATACAAAAAATCATAAAAATCTTTTTGCTAAAATATGACCAGCAATTTCATTCGTTAAATTTTGTTCAGAACAGACGTAGTCAACTCCCCTTTCTTTTTGTTACAGCACCAAACCATCACATTGACATTTTTCCCAAAGGGGACATGGCCCCTTTAAATTTTCCTTCAAACAACACGTCATCAGACGTGAGAAATTGACAGCCTCCAAGCAACTGCCTGGAGGGACCCGCATGTCGGCCGTAACGAGGCCAATCAACGCAAAATGGTAAGTTCTGGGAGGCGGCTGCTGGGAGCGGGTCGGAAAGCCTCCAAGCAGCGGACCTGCACTCAAGCCGCCTCATTAGTAAAATCGAGCCCTTTGGGGTCGATTTTAGTTCAGGTGCGGGGAATCGGCGGGTTCCCCGAATTTAGTGATTCCGACACGATTGTAAATGGGTCTGTGAGATTGATGCAAATTTAACACAATTGGCCAATTGATGTCCAGCGTGTGGGAAGCCTTGGCAATTGAGTATTTCCAGTCAGAACGTTGCAGAATATGACATCATCATTGCTGCTGCTTTTAAGGTCCACAGCAAGCCTTGCTTCCTCTGCAGGCTTCTAACCTTCAACATTAAGATGGCACAGGAGCCTGCAGGAGGAACGGCCAGCGGGAGGGCCAGATCTGCGCCCAAATTTGATGAGGCTTCACTACAGGCATTATTGGATGGTGCTAGGGCCCACAGGGAGGTCCTCTTCCCTTTTTCAGGGAGGAAGAGGCCTCCCAGCCAGACCAAGGCTGTGTGGCTAGAGGTGGCAGGACAAGTCAACTCCTTGGGGCTTACACGCAGAACGTGGTTGCAGTGCAGGAAAAGATTCCATGGCCTTCTTTGCACTGGAAAAGTAAGTACTGTATGAAGTTTCCATCACCCTCAATCTGTTCCCCATTGCCTTTCCTCACCAGCACTCAGCTTTAGCAATCTCTTCCTGCACATCCCACTAGACACTCACATCCATGCACCCTTAGCCATTCCCTCTCTCTCTATGCTCACAATCACAGAACTATTCCACCATGCAGCCCTCGCACTCCCTCTCACTCTGATGCTTTGAACACAACTGACTACACACAGGGAGGGCCCTTGGTCTTGCAACCTCACTCCATCTTTGTCTCCTTCTAAGTATCTATGCTATGCAATCTCTGCACTCACTCCTTCATTCTCACTCAACCTCCACTTGTCTCCCTCATTGCAGGAAAAGAGAGCTCACAACAGGAGAGAGCAAGCCAGGACAGGAGGAGGGCCGCCCTCATTAGCCCAGCTCACCCCCTGGGAGGAAGGTGTCCTGGAGATTGCCAGGGCTGACCGCGAAGCGGAAGTTGGGGAAGAACAGACAGGAGCATCCCCACAAGCTGGTGACAGAATAGTTTTTCCTCTCTCTCATTGGCATTGCATGAGTCACTCATAATGATTCTGAAGTTAAATCATATGGACTTATGACCATCTGCAAAATGCAATGTGCATGTAACTTTGGCATCACATCTATAACTTTTTCCTTGATTCCCCCGCAGGACCATCAAGAGCCCCCGTCCCCACTCTGCAGGAGGAAGAGCCTAAGCAGCCAGACTCGTCAGAGGAATCTGCAACCTCTGAGGGCACAGCGTCATCAGAAATAAGCGCACCCAGCACCAGCGCAGACACTCGCACCTCGGCGGGACCTTCGGGACATAGAGTAGAGTTGTCACCTGGTGTATCACAGCTCACAAGTGAGCATCAGCAAATTGTGGAGACAGGGAAAGCAGTGGAGAGTCCTCGTCGGTGGGCGCAGGACTCTGCCAGCTCGGCTCAGCTGCATGTCGACCCTCTGCCTCTGGGTCCATCCGTAAGATCAGAGGTGATGGAACTCCATGCACAGATGCAGGAGTCTCTGGCAGGTTTTGTCTCCAGGGTCGCTGCGAGGGTGGAGCGAATGGAGGAGTCCATGGCGAACATGAGCAGAGCCTTTGTGGAGTCAGTGGCGCATGAACTCATCAACACGGAAAGGATGGCTACCTACGTGGAAATGATTGCTGCCTCCGTGGTAAGGCTGGCTATGGTAGAGGAGAGGAGGGCTATGGCCATGGAGGAGGTTAGTCGCCAGGGTATGGAAAACATGGTGAGTGTTCAGAATAGAATTGATGCGCTATCAATTACTCATAAAAGACTGAGAGTTAGAAGAGTAACTAAAGGCTTTTATTAACAACAGAATGGAGGTCTGCCTCGAGTGGTCGACCGGTCCAGGATACCAAGGGCTGGGGAGCAGTCACCTTTATACTAGGACCTGTGGGAGGAGTCAGCCGAGGCATGTCCAGGCATGTACACAGTGGAATACAAACAGGACAAACAGGAATACAAACAGTGGTTTACCACAAGAATGACATCTCTTGAGGAGCGATGGGCATCTATTGAACAGAGAAACCAGACCTTCATGGAAGTCCTTCTGAGTAGGACTGCCAGCGCAGATACGGGTCCCCATGGCCCCTCTGATGTGCAGCAAGCTGCTCTCAGGCCACTTGCAGGCACTGAGGGGTACCCGACCCATGAGAGGGAGGTTGGTGGCAGACCTCAAGGAAGTGGGGGCTCCTCTCCAAGCGCTCACACTTCCATGCCACTGCAGAGCACTCGGTCAGAGCCCCGCCGGAGTCCACACCCAACGGAGATAGACGTCTCAACCCCTGCACAGCCGCAGGAGCAGCAGACTGCTGGCGAGCCCTCACATGCTCGCCACCCCAGAGGACGCCCGCCAAAGGTGTCGAGACAGGAGCAGCAGGAAAATGAGCAAGGGGCCTCCACATCTGCTGAAGCCACAGGGGAACCACTACGTAAGAGGAAAATAAAGCACAAATAGTCACAAGGGTAGTCACTTGGGTGACTGTATTTTGGAAAAATGCCATCAGTTGTGTGTGTTTCATAAAAATTCTGATAGCAACTGCTGCAGTTCTGGCATGTGTCATTTCGCGAATGGGGCTTTCACATTGAGGGCTTAGGATTACTTGCAGTTGTCAGGATGCTGGTCAAATAGCTCGGAATCCGCAGGGTTTGGCCATTGTCGGTGCTCAGGTAAGAAGCTGCAAGGCAAAAGAGTTTGAGTTACTAGGCTAAGCAAATCTGGCCAGGATGAGTGCGTTCCTTGCATCCCGGGCAGCAATGTTCTCGCGTAATGCTGCCGCTGGTTGATGGGCCTCTGCAGGATGCTCGTTCTCGCCCTCCTCCTCCTCCTCCTCATCATCATCATCATCATCATCATCATCTGAGAAGGGTATGAGAGGAGCCACTTGGTCCTCAGGAATCTGCAAGCCACGAAGCTGTGCCATGTTCTGGAGTGCACAGCAAACCACGACGATTTTGGAGACCCTGGCTGCTGAGTACTGTAGGGCTCCACCTGACCTATCCAGGCATCTGAAGCACATCTTCAGCAAGCCGATGGTTTGCTCAATTATGGATCTGGTGGAAATGTGGCTGCAGTTGTAGCGCTCCTCAGCTTCGTTGGCTGGCCTCCTCAATGGCGTCATTAGCCAAGTCCTCAGGGGATAGCCCTTGTCTCCAAGTAGCCATCCGTGAAGTTGGTCTGGTGGACTGAATAGCGGAGTCACACTAGAGTGGCGCAGTATGAAAGAGTCATGGCAACTGCCAGGGTACTTGGCACAAACATGCAAAATCTCCTTCTTGTGGTCGCACACCAGCTGAATGTTAAGTGAGTGGAAGCCCTTGCGGTTGACAAAAATACCTGGATTGCGAGGGGGTGCCTAAGGGCCACATGTGTGCAGTCAATGACGCCCTGCACCCTTGGAAAGTCTGCCAGATGACCTAATCCAACTGCTTGCGTCATCACATTTGCGCGATCCCTGGCGAAATGGATGTGATTGTGCGCGAGGGCAAAGAGGGCATTGGTTACCTGCGTGATGCAAATGTGTGTGGCTGACTGGGAGATGCTGCTGATGTCTGCTGCTGATCCCTGGAATGAGCCTGAGGCAAAAAAGTTGAGTGCGGTGGTGACTTTGATGGCCACTGGTAAGGAGTGTCCACCTGGTCCTCTGGGCTGCAGGTCTTGCTGTATCATTGCGCAGATGTCAGTCACCACCTGTCGCGAAAGTCGGAGCCGCCTTTGGCACTGCTGCTCAGCCATGTTGAGGTAGCTGACCCTGTGTCTGTAGACCCTGTTTGGGGGGTATCTCCTGCGCCAACGGGCTTCCATGCGATGGCCCCTTCGGGCCTGTGCTGCCTCAGGTGGGTGAGCAGCAGCCTGTCGCTCCTGCTCCTGCTCCTGCTGCTGCTGCTGCTGCTGTTGCTGTTGCTGGTGCTGGTGCTGCTGTTGTGCCTGGTTCTGCTGCTGCCGCGCCTGGTGCTGGAGGTCCTCTAATGCCAAGAAGGGAAGGAAAAAAAGGCCTCCCATGCTTCTGGTAGATGCCTCACCTTGAGGAAGCGCTGAGTGAGGGTGGCGAGAGGGGCCTCACAGGAGGTCACACTGGAGAAGTGTGTGAGGCTCCAACCTTCCACAGGTGTGGCTAGGCCTGGTAAAAGTTCCCCCACACCTGAGACAACAAAGTCCTGCCACCTGCAAATGATGACTGATCAAATATCCTCTTTAATGTTGGACCTGCAGCTGATAGTCAGCAAGCCAATAGTGTTCACGCCAGGTTTCACAGGCGTCATCCCCACCAGGCGTGTTTTACGTGGGAAAAGGGTTAAACAGGCAAGGGCCTGTTAAAATGGGATTATAAAGGCCAATCAGTGCTGTTTAAGGGCCCTAAAGACCAGTCCCGCCTGTTGCAGGCGGGACTGATTCGGGTCAATCAGACACACCTAGGTTAAAATGGCGTGGAGGCGGGAACCAGGCAGGGGGGGTTGCGTCCCCCAGGTTTTGCGATTTTTAACCCCCCGCACGCCTAAAAGCCTGCCTCACGGCCCAATGAAAATCGAGGCCTTTATGTTTACTTTAGGTAATATTAAACTGATAAAGACAATTGTGTATACAAGTCAGAAGTGACTCGTAGTTAGGCTTGAGATAAAAAAATACCAGGACAGTGTCCTCTCTTTGTAATTATATTTAAGTAAAATTGTACTGATTATGGTTAAAATGCCCACTGCCTATCCATTTGTCCAGTAACCTTATTTTTTTTAAATTAAAGTCTAATCCTCTAATGACCTATGTAGCATGGCACAAGAATGAATTTTGATGTAAAATATTATTGTTTGTTAACAAAGAATGTGAAAGGTGGCTGCATAATACATGAAACCATCACCTGTTAATTACTCAAGCAAAATACTGCGGATGCTGGAAATCTGAAATAAAAACAGAAATTGCTGGAAATTCTCAGCAGGTCAGGCAGGATCTGTGGAGAGAGACAAAGTTAAGGTTTCAGGTCGATGACCTTTCATCAGAACCTGTTAGTTACTATTGAATTATAATGAATTTATGCATTCAATTTCCTTTACTTTTAAATAAGGAATTAAAATGTCAATGTTATACATGTTTAAGTAAGTCATGTATAATGTAAAAGAAAATTCTGCTAGATTAAAAAGATATGATAGTTTGTTATTGGTAGTAGCTATATACCAGTATGAAAGGACACTGCTTAAAAGTAAGCTTCACATAGCATTGGTCTCTTCCAACATTGTAAGTGTCCACAGAAACATAGAAGATAGGAGCAGGAGTAGGCCATTCGGCCCCTCGAGCCTGCTCCGCCATTCAATGCGATCATGGCTGAGCATCCAAATTCAGTACCCGGTCCCTGCTTTCTCCCCATACCCCTTGATCCCTTTAGCCTTAAGAAATATATCCAACTCCTTCTTGAATATGTTTAATGTATTGGTCTCTACTGCCTTCTGTGGTAGAGAATTCCACAGGTTCACCGCTCTCTGCGTGAAGAAATTCCTCCTAATTTCTGTCCTAAATGGCCTACCCCTTATCCTTAGACTGTGACCCCTGGTTCTGGACTCCCTGACCATCGGGAACATCCTTCCTGCATGTAATCTGTCCAGTCCTGTCAGAATTTTATAAGTTTCAATGAGATCCCCTCTCATTCTTCTAAACTCCAGCAAGTACAAGCCCAATAGACCCAGTCTCTCCTCATACGTCATTCCTGCCATCCCATGTATCAATCTGGTGAATCTTCGCTGCACTCCTTCCATGGCAAGAACATCCTTCCTCAGATAAAGTGACCAAAACTGCACACAATACTCAAGGTGCGGTCTCACCAAGGCCCTGTACAACTGCAGCTAGACATCCTTGTTCCTGTACTCAAACCCTCTTGCTATGAAGGCCAACATGCCATTTGCCTTCTTAACTGCCTGCTGCACCTGCATGCTTACCTTCAGCGAATAGTGCACAAGGACACCCAGGTCTCGTTGCACTTCCCCTTCTCCCAATCTATTGCCATTCAGATAATAATCTGCCTTCCTGTTTTTGCCACCAAAGTGGATAACCTCACATTTATCCACATTATATTGCACCTGCCATGCTTTTGCCCAATCACCCAACCTGTCCAAATCATCCTGGAGTTTCTCGGCATCCTCCTCACAGCACACACGCCCACCCAGCTTTGTGTCGTCTGCAAATTTGGAGATATTACATCTAGTTCCCTTGTCTAGATCATTAATGTATATTGTGAATAGCTGGGGTCCAAGGACCAATCCCTGCGGTACCCCACTAGTCACTGCCTGCCACTCGGAAAAAGACCCGTTTATTCCAACTCTTTGCTTTCTGTCTGCCAACCAGTTCTCTATCCAAGTCAATACCTTGCCCCCAATCCCATGTGCCTTAACTTTACACGCTAATCTCTTATGCGGGACCTCATTGAAAGCCTTCTGAAAGTCCAAATACAACACATCCACTGGTTCTCCCTTATTTATTTTACCAGTTACATCCTCAAAAAATTCCAGTAGATTAGTCAAGCACGATTTACCTTTTGTAAATCCATGTTGACTTTGTCCGATCCTGTCGCTGTTTTCCAAGTGCTCTGCTATTACATCTTTTATAATGGACTCTAGCATTTTCCCCACTACCGATGTCAGGCTTACCGGTCTGTAATTCCCCTTTTTCTCTCTACCACCTTTTTTGAATAGTGGGGTAACATTAGCTACCCTCCAATCCATGGGTACTGCTCCAGATTCCATCGAATGCTGGAAGATGATCAGCAAAGCATCAACTATTTCTAGGGCCACTTCCTTAAGTACCCTAGGATGTAGATTATCAGGCGCTGGGGATTTATCGGCCTTCAATCCCATCAATTTCCCTAACACAATTTCCCTACAAATACTGATTTCTTTCAGTTCCTCCCTTTCATCAGACCCTATGTTCCCCGACACCTCTGGAAGGTTATTTGTGTCCTCCTTTGTGAAGACAGAACCAAAATATGTATTTAATTGGTTGCCATTTCTTTGTTCCCCATTATAAATTCCCCTGATTCTGACTGCAAGGGACTTACGCTTGACTTCACCAATCTTTTTCTCTTCACATATCTATAAAAGCTTTTACAGTCAGTTTTTATGTTCCCTGAAAGCTTCCTCTCATATTCTATTTTCCCTTTCTTAATTAATCCCTTTGTCCTCCTTTGTTGAATCCTAAACTGCTCCCAATCCTCAGGTTTACTGCTTTTTCTGGCCAATTTATATGTCCTCTCCTTGGATCTTATGCTATCCCTAATTTCCCTTGTTAGCCGCGGTTGAGTCACCTTTTTTGTTTTATTTTTATGCCAAACTGGGATGAACAAATTCTGTAGTTCATCCATGCGGTCTTTGAATGTTTGCTATTGCCTATCCACTGTCAACCCTTTGAGTGACATTCCCCAATCAATCCTACCCAACTCGCGCCTCAGACCATCGTCGTTTCCTTTATTTAAATTTAGGATAGTCGTCTCTGAGTCGACTACTTCATTCTCCATCTTAATGAAGAATTCGATCATATTGTGACCGCTCCGACCCAAGGGGCCTCGTACAACAAGATTGCTAATTAATCCTTTCTCGTTACATAATACCCAGTCTAAGATGGCCTGATCTCTGGTTGGTTCCTCGACATATTGGTCCAGGAAACCATCCCGTAAACACTCCAGGAATTCCTCCTCCACAGTATTGTTACTAATTTGGTTAGCCCAATCTATATGTAGATTAAAGTCACCCATGATGACTGCTGTGCCCTTATTGCATGCTTCTTTAATTTCCCTTTTAATGCCATCCCCAACCTCCGCCTTACTGTTTGGAGTTCTATATACCACTCCCACTAATGTTTTTTGCCCCTTGGTATTTCTCAGTTCTACCCATACAGATTCCACATCATCAGAGCTAATATCCTTCCTTACTATTGTGTTAATCCCTTCTTTTACCAGCAATGCTACCCCACCTCCTTTTCCTTCTTGCCTATCTTTCCTGAATATTGAATACCCCTGGATGTTGAGTTCCCAGCCTTGGCCATCCTGGAGCCATGTTTCCGTAATCCCAATCAAATCATATTCGTTTACCTCTATTTGCGCAGCTAATTCATCCACCTTATTACGAATGCTCCTCGCATTAAGACACAAAGGCCTAGAAATTCAGTTGGCGCCGCACTAGGGCTTTAGTGCCGGAAAGTTAGCGCCGGCGCTAAGTACCCCTGCGCGCGCCAAAAATTCAGTAGCGCCGCGCCCAAATGGCTGCCGGCGCTACTGAAGGGTGTTTGCGCATGAAAATGGGCGCTACCTGCCGCATTGCGGCGCTATTCCGGCGCTGCGGCACCCGATGCGGTGCGGCAGGCTCGGGAAGTGCAGGCCTCCTCCTTCAGTTAAGGAGGAGCTGCCTGCACCCGCCCGCTGGCCGGTAAAATCTTCACAAAAATGAGCCCGGCACCTCGGGGAAGTGCCGGGCTCACAGCCCAGAAGCATCTGTTCCGCGGGGGGGGGGGTGGAGGAGTCCGGGGAGGGAGGTGCGGGCAGGCGGCCGGCGGGAAAGCGGCCGGCCGCCGCGCGACCTTAATGCGCCGGCGCAAACTCCTGTAAGACTCGGTTGCCAGAGTCTTAGTTGCGGCTGCCACGGGCGAGGCGGCCGCAACTCAATTTCGGCGCTGGGGCCTGTCACCACGGCAACCGGGACGCTGCGCACACCGATGACGTCATCGGTGCCGGCGCAGCGCAACCGGTCTACCGCCGATGGTAGGGCCCCAGGGAATTTCTGAACCGGCTGTAAGTCCAGCGCAATGACCTCTAGCGCCGCAAAATGGGCGCAAAGCCCACTCAATTTCTAGGCCAAAGCCTTCAGGCTTGTTTTTTTAATGCTCTTAGACCTATTAGAATTATTATTTACTGTGGCCATGTTTGATTTAAACCATTGACTTCTCTGACTGCCAACTTTTGTTTTTCTCCTTCCTATCTTTTGCTTTTATCCTTGTTTCCCTTTCCTCTGTCCCCCTGCTCAGGCTCCCAACCCCCTTCCATTTTAGTTTAAACCCTCCCCAACAGCACTAGCAAACACTCCCCCTAGGACATCAGTCCCGGCCCTGCCCAGGTGCAAACCATCTGGTTTGAACTGGTCCCACCTCCCCCAGAACCAGTTCCAATGTCCCAAGAATTTGAATCCCTCCCCCTTGCACCATTCTTCTGGCCACGTATTCAACTGAAATATCCTTCTATTTCTACTCTGACTCGCACGTGGCACTGGTAGCAATCCTGAGATTACTACCTTTGAGGTCCTATTTTTTAATTTACCTCCTAACTCCCTATATTCAGCTTTTAGGACCTCATCCCGCTTTTTACCTATATCGTTGGTACCTATATGCACCACGACAACTGGCTGTTCACTCTCCCCTTCCAAGATGTTCTGCAGCCGCTCTGAGACATCCTTGACCCTTGCACCAGGGAGGCAACACACCATCCTGGAGTCTCGTTTGCGGCCGCAGATACGCCTATCTATTCCCCTTACAATAGAGTCACCTATTACTATAGCTCTACCCCTCTTTTTCCTCCCGACCTGTGCAGCAGAGCCACCCCTGGTGCCAGGAAGTTGGTTGTTGCTGCCTTCCTCTGATAAGCCATCCCCCCCAACAGTACTCAAAGTGGTTTATCTGTTTGAGAGGTGGATGTCCACAGGGGACCCCTGCACTACCTGCCTGTGCCTAGTACTCTGTCTTTTGGTCACCCATTCCTTTTCTACCTGTCCAACCTTTGCCTGCGGTGTGACCAACTGATCATACGTGATATCCACGACGTCCTCCGCCTCGCGAATGGTCCAGTATGTATCCAATCGCAGCTCCAGCACCACAATGCGGTCTGCCAGTAGCTGCAGCTGGATACACTTCCTGCACACATAGTTGTCAGGGACACAGGAAGTGTCCCTGAATTCCCACATAGCGCAGGAGGAGCATACCATGGCACCGGGCTGTCCTGCCATGACTTACCCTTTAATTAATTGCAATTAAATTAAATCAAATCAATCCCACCAATTGCACTACAGTTAAATACTATATTTAAGGGCCCTGGTTTATAAACAGTCCCCGCTACACCACAGAGACTTTAGAAACTATAAACCACAGAGTTAAAGTTTATAAAGAGAGTAATACCAACCAATCACTTACCTGCTTTCTGGTGACGTCACACTTTGATTACTTTTTACTTCTCTCCCTCTGAGATTGGAGATTAGTAAACCTACCTGAGCCTCTGGAGCCTTTTTATATCACCGCTGCCGCTGAGATTTCTCCTGCCGCCGCTGACGCACTGAGGCCTACCTGAGCCTCTGGGGCCTTTTTATCGTCGCACCGCCGCCGAGATTTCTCCCGCTGACGCACTGAGGCCTACCTGAGCCTCTGGGGCCTTTTTATAGTCGCTCCGCCGCCGAGATTTCTCCTGCCGCTGACGAACTGAGGCCTACCTGATCTAAAATCATGCCTTGTTTTCAATGTCATTACAACTCTTTGTCATTAATTTCCTTCAGTCTTCGGGGAGGTGAATAAGTAATAGACTCCACTTGCTCCTGAGTCCTTGACCTACCATGCCTTAAACTTTGGGGAAAGAAAGGATAAATATGTGGGGACCATTTAGAAGCATTCCCTCTGATAAGCATTTGGGATGTTAACTGTGTTAGAGATGCTACATAAGTGCAAGTTATTGCTGATGATCATCTGGATAATGTGCTTAATTTGTGCTTTCTACTTCCAGCTAGATATAGGCAGTATTTTGGGAAATCAATCCATTTATTTCCTCCCTAAAAATGCATCTGTGGTATATTTGACATTTATTCTGACTTCATATTTTATACATATTTATAATATATTTTAAAATTATTTCCCATCAGAGCTACCCTTCTTTTCCATAGTGCCAGAAGTGCCAAGGCAGTAAATTGGCCAACATTTGCAACTGCTGCCATCAGTGCCAGTGCAGCTCCAAATTCAAACAATAAAACTACTTGCTATAACTGTGGATTTAATGTGTTGCTTTACAGAATCATTTATCAATCACGGCTACACATTATGTGATGTAATAAATATTGTAGGATTCCTTAATAAATTCCTGCCGCCTTATAGTCCTAAGAATGGGTGATATAATACCTTGTTAGGTCTGTACCACTGGCTTACGGTGTGGCCTGAAAAGTGGTGAGCTTCTTTCAACATCAGCTGATTAACAGCATCCTAATTTTACTCAGCTTGATTGCAAACTATATGAAAAAGAGAAGCATAAAGCCTATAAACTGATTTCAACACAGAAGTGTGTGGTGACTAAGGCTATCAAGCTCAGACCCAAGGTTGGCCTCTGAGGAAGGTTATTAGAGAGTCTTTAACTTTCTTGTGCAGTCAAATTGTAACTTGAGTGAACAGTTGATTCTTTCCAGAGCCAAAGTTGCCACTCCCTGAAGAGTTAGAATCAAATAGAGACAGGTGACAACTCTTCTGCTTGCCAGGAAAGGATCATGCACTTTCTGGCAATAAATTAAAAGGTATTTATAAGGTTTCTATATATTGTCAACTATGCAAAGAAAGGACTGTTTGGGGTGACGACGCTTGCTTCTGTGCATACTCTGAGGTTGAAATCCAAACCATCGTCAACACATTCACTGAAACGTATGAGAGCATAGGTGTTAAGTCCGTGAATGATTGAGACACGGACTAGCAGGAGTGAAAACAAACAAGTCGTTACTGGTGGAAGTCAATAGGGAAAACTAACAAACAGAGGCTCTCTAGCACCTTTTATACAGGGGTGGTCACTGCCAGTACTGCAGTCTGAGACCAGTTATTCTCTTAAAGGTACATACACAACAATTCCTCCCCTTTTAGATAAACAGTACATAACATTCATTTAACAACTAAATGATAACGAATTACAATCACAATTACTGTTGCTAGATACATTGGTTAAGTTTAAGCAATTATAAGTTCAGTCTTTGAGGAGGCTTCCTGATTCTGTCTGGATAACGCCTCTTTGGGATAACAGGTTCTTCTGGCAATGTTGAGTCAGAATCAATGTCGTTGTTTGGTTCATCTGCTTCCAATATTACCGGTTCTGCGGTAGCTGCAATTGGAACGTCAGTTTCATTACCAGGTGTATCAGATCGTGGTGTGGAGTTGACGTTTTCCAGTGACTCTAGAATCTGGTCAGCATGGCGTCTTACAATGCTCTCCCCAACGTCCACGGTATACATGAGAGGTCCTTGTCGTGTACAAATCATTCCTGGCTGCCATTTCTCAGTGCGGTAGTCCCGGGCCAAAACTGGTTGACCTATCTTAAAACTCCTGGTCGGCCTTTCATTCATATTCTGAAACTGCCTGTTCTCCACATCTCTTCGGACGTTTGGCTTAACCAAATCCAAGCGGCATCGTAGTCTTCGATTGAAGAACATCATGGCTGGAGTTTGGTTGGTAACCGCATGTGTCGCAAACAAGAAGTTGTCCACCTTGTGTTGTAGGGGTATATCTTCATTACACATTGCCTTGATAGCCTTCTTGAAAGTTTGGACAAACCTCTCGGCCAATTCATTAGTGGCTGGATGATATGGGGCAGATGTGTAATGCTTAACGCCATTGTTCTTTAAGAACCTCCAGAACTCTTCAGACACAAACTGTGGTCCATTGTTAGAGCAAATCTGTTCAGGCAGCCCATTCCTGGCGAATATGGTTCGCAAAACTGTGATAGTTTTTTCCGTGGTGGTTGAGGACATTTTTATTACCTCTGGCCACTTTGAATGTGCATCCACCGCAATTAAAAACATCGAGTCCATGAAGGGACCAGCAAAATCAATGTGCACCTGTTTCCATGGAGATGAGGGCCACTCCCATGGATGCAGAGGAGCTTGTGGTGGGGTGTTTTGGACCTTCTGGCATCCTGCACAGCTCTTGGTCATCTCTTCGATTTCTCTATCGATTCCCGGCCACCACACAAACGCTCTGGCTAAGTTCTTCATTTTTACCCCACCCAGATGACCCTCATGAAGCTCATTGAGTACTCTATCCATCAACTTAGGTGGAATTACTACTCTGGATCCAGACATCAAGGTCCCTCTGCACACTGACAGCTGTTCTCTTCTCGGCGAGAATGCTGGTAGCAGTGGTTCGCCATGTGCTGGCCATCCCTTCACCATTAGATCATAGACCCGTGATAGTGTCGGGTCATTCCGTGTTTCGTTTTCTATGTTTGCATTCGTCACAGGGAGACATTCGACTATGGTCGAGTGGAATAACTCCATTGGATCCACTGCAAGGTCGTCTTCTTCCACCGTCGGCAACGGTAGGTGTGACAATCCATCAGCATTTCCATGCTGTTTAGTTCCTTTGTACTCGATGTCATATTGGTGTGCCCCTAGGAAAAGGGACCATCTCTGCAGCCGTTGTGCCGTCATTATCGGTACGCCCTTCTGAGGGTTGAAAATGGAGACAAGAGGTTGATGATCGGTTAGTAGAGTAAATTTTTGACCGTGCAGGTAGTGATTGAACTTCTTCACCCCCCACACTAGGCTGAGGGCCTCTCTGTCAATCTGAGCGTAGTTACGCTCGGCAGAAGTTAACGAGCGTGACGCAAAAGCTATCGGCCTCTCTAACCCATCAAGGAACTTATGTGACAGTACCGCCCCAATGCCGTAGGGAGACGCATCACACGCCAGTCTGATCGGCAGTGCTGGGTTGTAGTGAGCCAATACTTCCCTTGAAGTGATTAAGTCCTTACTCTTCTGAAAAGCACGCTTACAATCATTGCTCCATTTCCATGCTACCCCCGTTCATAGCAGGGTCGTTGCCCACTCGCTCCAGTCGACCTTAGACAACACGCCCGCCTTCTCCAGATTCTCCAAAATTGTCTCAAATTCGGCAAAAACTTATGGTAGTAATTCACCAATCCGAGGAATTACCTCAGTTGCGACACATTTTCAGGCGCTGGGGCCTTAACAACCACTTCAATTTTGTCAGGGGACTTATGTAACCCCTCTTCATCAATCACGTGGCCACAATATGATATCTGTTTCTTTAAAAATTCGCACTTGGGGCGGTTGGCTCGTAGCCCATGTTCCCGTAGTCTAGTGAGCACCTGTTCTAGGCTGTTAAGGTGTTCATTGTCATCTTCACCTGTTACAAGGATGTCGTCCAAGTAACACTGAGTCCCCGGAATCCCTTGCAGGACTTGTTCCATCGCTCTTTGCCATATCGCCGGAGCCGATGCTACTCCGAATACCAATCGATGATACTGGTAAAGACCTTTGTGAGTGTTTATCGTGAGATACTTCCTAGAGGACTCTTCAACCTCCATCTGCAAATATGCTTGTGCTAGGTAATTTTTGTAAAACGCTTCCCTCCAGACAGTGAGGCGAAGATGTCTTCTATCCTTGGAAGAGGATATTGTACTGTGTGAAGGACAGGGTTCACCGTCACCTTGAAATCCCCACAGATGCGAATCTTCCTTGGCTCTCCGGACTTATTGCTTAACGTTTTCTTCATGACAGGAACGATGGGTGTTGCCCACTCGCTCCAGTCGACCTTAGACAACACGCCCGCCTTCTCCAGATTCTCCAGCTCTGCCTCGACAGCTGGGCGAATTGCATATGGTACCGGTCTTGCTTTGAAAAACTTGGGAACTGCATTCTCTTCTATTTTTATCGAGGCGGTTACGCCTTTAAGCGTGCCCAGTTCTTGTTGAAATACCTCTTTGGCGTTAGCTAAGATTGTTGACAATCGTCCAGGAGTGACGTCTTCATCTTTTTTACCGTCCACCATCATTGCATGAATGGAATGCCAATCCAAGTTTATCTTCCTGATCCATTCCCGTCCCAATAACGGTGGTCCACCATTTGGCAGTATGTAGAGATACAATTTCCGTATTTTCTTGCCATTGTATTCGACAGGCACCCTTATTTTTCCTCTGGGGTATACTTTTTGCCCCGTATACGTCGTCAAGACGATGGGTGTCTCTCTCAAGGGTATGTGTGAAAATAGCCGCTCGTAGTCTCGTCGATTCATGACGGTTAGCGCTGATCCTGTATCCAATTCCATTTTAACTTGGGACCCTGCTATCGTGAGGGTGACCCAAATGGTTCGGTGATCCTCTTTTGCGATTACATTGTGAAGTTTGAGACAGCTTGGTCTCCTGTTCTCGGATTCACTATCGCTCATCTGGTCTTCAGAACTACTGTCCATCATCTTTTGTACTTTCTTGTACGGTTCCTTAGTAGCCTTTTTGTTGTCGCTGGTCTTCTTCCCAGACCTGCAAACTCGTGCAATGTGTCCAATCTTCCCGCATTGTCTGCATATTTTGTCTTTGGATCAGCAGTCCTTCTGGTCATGGTTAGTTCTGCCGCAGCGATAACATTTTGCAAATCCCCGTGTCATTTCGTGGGTGCCGTATTCCTGTGGTTTTTGTTGAATTTCTGCAGCTCCCCTGGCTGCTGCTTCATACGATACTGCCACGCTGAAAGCCTTATCTAGCGTCAGCTCTTTTTCTGAGAGTAACTTCTTCTGTGTTCCTTCACTCAGGAGTCCACAGACAAATTTGTCCTGTAGGGTATCTGCCAGTCCTGCTCCGAACTGGCAGTGCTTTGATAGCTTGCATAGTTCCGTAAGATACTCAGCATTGCTCTCATCTTTGTGCTGAATTCTCCTGTGGAATTTAAATCTTTCTGCTATCAACAGGGTTTAAGTGTTCCTGTAGGACAGCAACAATTTCGTTAAAACTCTTCGCCTTCGGTTTGGCTGGAGTAATCAGGTCCCGCAATAGGCCGTACGTTCTAGCGCCCATTAAGTTTAGCAATATCGATGCCTTTTTCCCCTCCGCTATTTCGTTTGCCTCGAAATATACCTCGACTCTTTCCACATACGTGGTCCAGTCCTCTAATGTATTATCAAAAGCAGTGATACAGCCAGTCTTCGGCATCTTGCAAATCTAAAATGGCGCCTTCTTCCCCGATTTAACAAAATGGCGCCTCCCGCGCTTTGCCTTCTTCCCCACTGTTGTTAGCGCTGCTTTCCACGGTTTCTTGCGCGTTAAATATTGATTCTTTTTCTTTTATTATTTTCCCGTCGTGGAGCGGACCCTCTGGGACACTTCCCTCCCTCTTCTTAGGTCCGAACGCTGCCCGGCTTCGAAGCACCGGCCGCGCCTTGTGTGCTCCACCCTCTCCCTCTCTCTTTGCCTCCCGACTCGCTGCCCGGCCCCGTTGAAAAGCCACCCGATCGAGCTTCAGCCTGCCGCAGCCCAGGAAGGATCAGAGCACTACCTGCCACCAGCCCGACTAGCTGGGAAACCACAGACTGGTGAACCGAACCTGGCTCTTGACAGTCTCTCCTGCAAGTTTTCAAACCGATGATTGACGGTCGACGCCCGTTTCTCGAGTTTCTTTGGACTCTTTTTTTTCTTCTGGCTCCGACCTTCAACAACGTCATCTGAGGTGCTGCCGAGTTGCAGGTAAGTTCGTTTCTTACTCGTCGCCAGTGTTAAGTCCGTGAATGATTGAGACATGGACTAGCAGGAGTGAAAACAAACAAGTCTTTACTGGTGGAAGTCAATAGGGAAAACTAACAAACAGAGGCTCTCTAGTGCCTTTTATACAGGGGTGGTCACTGCCGGTACTGCAGTCTGAGACCAATTATTCTCTTAAAGGTACATACACAACAATGGGCCTTACACTAAACATCCGTAAGACAAAGGTCCTCTACCAACCTGCCCCCGCCACGCAGTACTGCTCCCCGATTATCAAAATCCATGACGAGGCCTTGGACAACGTGGACCACTTTCCATACCTCGGGAGCCTACTGTCAACAAAGGCAGACGTCGATGACAAAGTCCAACACCGCCTTCAATGTGCCAGTGCAGCCTTCGGTCGCCTGAGGAAGAGAGTGTCGGAAGACCAGGTCTTCAAACCCAGCACCAAGCTCATGGTCTACAGAGCAGCAGTGATACCCGCCCTCCTGTATGCTTCAGAGACATGGACCATGTACAGCAGGCACCTCAAAGCACAGCAGTGGTACCACCAACGCTGCCTCCGCAAGATCCTGCAAATCCATTGGCAGGATAGGCGCACCAACGTCAGTGCTCTCGCTCAGGCCAACATCCCCAGCATCAAAGCTTTGACCACGCTCGATCAGCTCCGATGGATGGGCCACATCGTCCGCATGCCCGATACAAGACTCCCAAAGCAAGCACTCTGCTCGGAGCTCTGACACGGCAAGAGAGCCCCAGGTGGGCAGAGGAAACGCTTCAAGGACACTCTTAAAGCCTCCTTGAAAAAGGGCAACATCCCCACCGACACCTGGGAATCCCTGGCCCAAGACCGCACAAAGTGGAGGAGAAGCATCTGGGAAGGCGCCGAACACCTCGAGTCTCTTCGCCGAGAGCAAGCGGAAGCCAAGCGCAGGCAGCGGAAGGAGCGCACGTCAACCCAAGCACCCCACCCACCCGCCCCTTCAACCACCGTCTGCCCCACCTGTGACAGAGACTGCAGGTCCGGCATTGGACTCATCAGTCACCTGAGAACTCATTTTCAGTGTGGAAGCAAGTCAACCTCAGTTCCGAGGGACTGCCTAAGAAGAAGATAAGTGAACAAATAAATAATTAAACATTCACAACCATTTGTACATCACCCATTTAACATTCACTGCTGTTTGATGGAAATTCCTGTTAAATGTAGGCACAATGTTACCCAGAAGTTTGGGGTGATGACATGAACAATTTGTGTTGTACTTGTTGGGATCCCTTTCTCGATGATCAAAGTTTAGATTTTACAATCCACCGCATCGCTGATTGGATGGAGCATAATTTGTGCCCACCCTACGTACTGAGAGCCAATGCAGCCATCATTTCTGGATTCAGCCTCATTTGGGCAGGCTCCAGGCTTTAGAAGCATTTCTGATTGGGAGCTCTCCCATAGGGAGGTGGGGAAGACATGGGAAACAGTATGCTGCTGCAGAATTTAATGCAGCTTAACAGGCCAGCCATCATATCAACAACATACATTTATATGGGGCTTTTAATGGAGAAAGATTTCCCACACGGCTTCACAGAAGCAGAATCAAAAATGGACACTGAGCGAAGGAAGGAGCTATTAGGATGAGGGACCAAACGCCTTGTCATTTGACCTCGGCGTTCCCAGCATTTTCGGGTTTCCCGGCCGCTGACAGACGCCCCCAGTCCCTCCATGCCTCCCCATAAATATCGGGGCCTTCATCTCCGCAAGGCTTACTAGCTGTGTCCAGGAACTGATACAAGGCATTACATTTGGCATCACCTTTTAAACTAGGCTCCCCAGGTAGTTCCTGCGGTTCTGCGAGGTCATCAGATTTCTGATTTTTTTTGTTTATGTTAACTTAGCAATAGAAATAATCTGATATTGTATATTAATAGAATAAACATCTTTTCTGCAGAGATGCCATTATTTTCCTCTTGGTTAGCTGACACTGTCTTTTGGAAGTTAGGATGAGGGATCCCTGGGAGTGTGTCAATGTTTGTACAGGGGGAGTCCGCCACATGGAAAAGTTTGAAAACCACTGAGATATGGCACTAGAAGATTCAGGCGTTAGGCAGCATGGCAATATCCATGATGACAGGTTTTTTTTACATTGTGTTTGTTCCTGTAGCATGGATCTGCTTCATAAAACCTACTCAAAACTGTGCTTCCTAGCAGCCAGACTTAGTGAGTCATGCTTTGGAAACCTGGTGGTACTAGTGCAGGTCTTGCACAATATAAAAACACCTAATAATTACAATCTTTTACACTCAGATGCCTCCCATTCAATTGCACACACTAAATTGTAAAAATTATGGCATTAGTTTGATGATGTTGTACATGTGCTTATTCACAAAAGACTGATCCTTCTAGATAGTTGTTTGGTATATATAATAATGGCTGAAAAATAATTATGCCAATAGAGAGATAATAAAAATCATTTTTGATTTTTAAGATTATTTGCTTTTATGTGGATGATCTGTTTCATCAGAATAATGAAGTGAATTGAATTCAAAGCCAATTATATTCTAACACCTATGCATTGGGCCCTTTCCTTTAAAAAAAAAGGTAAGTTTTAAGTTTTGTGTACATGCTGAGAGAATTTATTTCTATTTCAAAGATTAAAGACCTCTTATATTTACAGTACTCAAAAAGGTACTACTGTTTTCTTTGTACTTTTTTAGCCATATGGTACCACTTAGAATTCAAAGACGCTGTTCAGCACTTATAATTGGTGCTGGGGTATTCAACATAACACATCTGTGTGCAAATTTAGTCTAGTTCAATTGAATAAGCTGCAATGACAAAGCTAATACAATGATAACCCAGTAGCTACAACATGACAATGGAATCTGAACCTGCCAAACCAAGTTGACACTCACACCAAGGACTCTCCTGGGGCAGGTTTGTGAGTATTAAATGGGACAATTGGGCGATTGAAGAGAAAATTGGTTTAAGCGTACCTCCTGTTAAGATGACCAAGTTCAACAGACTACATTTCTTGTACCAGAGGAGAGAGGAAAGCTGAAAGTTTTTTAAAAAAATGCTTTTTTATCAATATTTTTATTCTGGCATTCATTTTAAGCATAAAAATCTTTTTACTTCACACACTCCCCCAAAAAAATTGATTAAATTCCTTTTTCAGATAACTTGATTTAGTAACATCATAAACTCTCAAAATCAGTGTCGGAAAGCAAGTGAAAACAGGGTACCAGCAGGAAACACTTAGTTTCATGGGCAGAATGAATTATGGAAACCAAAGCTCTAATTCAGTGCAATGCAGTGAAAGGCTTGACCCAGAGAAATGACTGACAACTCATGTCAGAGCTGAAATTATATACAATAGCCAACTGTCAAGCTGGAAAAATTGTTGAAAAATTTCAAGTTTAATTGGGTGGAAAATATTTCATAAGATCAAGCCAGACTCTATAAGTCACTAGCTTGGAGAAAGGAAGCAGCATTTACATATTGACATAAGAACAGAAATCTCCATCAAAAAGAACTAGGAGTCCATTTTGACTTTTGGGCCACCAACCAGTGAAGTGCACTGGTCGTCTGTAACTTACATCACATTGGCGAGCTGCGAGGTGCCAGATTATGGCTTGCCAATATCAGGCCACCTCAATCACCAACAAGGTAAGTGCGATCACGGAAGAGGGATTCCCACAGAAGTAAATTCAAACTTGCCTTTGCTGAGTCTCTTTAGCTCTATTGCCTGCGGAAATAAGCAAAGTGTACACAGTGCACGCTCTGGCCATCTCCAATTTAAAACAGCACCCCAATTTGCATATTGAAATGGGCTTACCACCTGAAACAAGCAGGCCTTCTGGGTACCAGCAGTAGGCTTCTTTCAAAATGGCACCAGCAGCTGCACCAGTTAATGGGGTGATGAGTTGAAAAACATCATGAAGAGAAGCTACCAACCACATTTCGAGGCCGTTACCGCCCCGTTAAAGCCAGGCAAAATAAGATAAAATAGACCCCGAGGTGTGAAAATTAATAAAGTTGAGCAAATCAGTATTCAAGAGAAGAGTACCAGAAGTATGAGAAAGCAGTAGAAATGAAAGTCAGTTATGTGGAAGGCTCCAATACAGTCCTATTTGATACATAATAAAATAGAAAATAACAATAAATGGTACAAAAAATTACAACTTATGAGCCTGAAAATGACAATTTACAATATTCGTGATTCAGTGCTATTTAAATGGAGATGTTAATGGCAGGGGGTTGGGAACCTGAGCAGGGAGACAGAGGAAAGGGAAACAGGGATAAAAGCAAAAGATAGGAAGGAGAAAAACAAAAGTGGCAGTCAGAGAAATCAACGGTTTAAATCAAACGTGGCCACAGTAAATAATAATTCTAATAGGTCTAAGAGCGTTAAAAAAACAAGCCTGAAGGCTTTGTGTCTTAATGCAAGGAGCATTTGTAATAAGGTGGACGAATTGGCTGTGCAAATAGAGGTAAACGAATATGATTTGGTTGGGATTACGGAAACGTGGCTCAAGGATGGCCAAGACTGGGAACTCAACATCCAGGGGTATTCGATATTCAGGAAAGATAGGCAAAAAGGAAAGGGAGGTGAGGTAGCATTACTGGTTAAAGAAGGGATTAATACAATTGTAATGAAGGATAATGGGGCAGTAATTCCTCCCCAAACGCGTGAGTACGGAAGGGGTACTCACGCGTCTGGCCGGAGGAAATGCCGGTTTTCAGCATGCACAGCACATGCGCTGAAAACCGGCATTTCCTCTCCTCTAACCCAAGAGGTGAAGAGGCTACTGCGTGCGCTGTAGGGGGCAGCGCGTGTGTCTTGGATTTCCTCTGTTTTGGGGGATTTGCACATGTGTAAAGGCCTCCGGTCTTTACGCTTGTAAAAAGCACACGTAAGTATTTATTTTTACAGGTAAGTGGTGTTTTAGTGCAATTTAGAAATTTTTTTTCCACAGGTTTATTATTTTAAAGAATCTACAATAAGGTAAGTTTAGTTTTAGACCCTTTTTATTAAAAAGTTATATTTTCAAAAAAAAAATTATTGTTTAAGTTATTTTTTGAAACTTATTTATACTTAATTTAATGATTGGGATGTTTTAAAAATTTTTATTTAAAGTTTAAGTAGGGTTTTGGGGTGCAGTACTTTTCATGCGTTTGACAGTTCTTACTCTCAAACTTATGAATGAAGTTTCCCCTCCCCTGATTGGCTGAACAGTGCTCACCTGATCCCAGCCGGCACATCGCACTAACTACGCCGCTGGGTCAGGTTATCACAGCGCGCCGACATCAAAACCGGGCCAGGGACAGGAAATCCACTGCGGGCCAGGTTTCAGATGACGGCGCGCCGGGTAAGTGCACATCGCGTGCAAGCCCCCGACACCAAGTTCTGGGCCATTAGCTCTGATGATGTGGAATCTGTATGGGTAGAATTGAGAAATACTAAGGGGAAAAAAACATTAGTGGGAGTGGTATATAGACCTCCCAACAGTAAGGCGGAGGTTGGGGATGGCATGAAAAGGGAAATTAAAGAAGCGTGCAATAAGGGCACAGCAGTCATCATGGGTGACTTTAATCTACATATAGATTGGGCCAACCAAATTAGTAACAATACTGTGGAGGAGGAATTCCTGGAGTGTTTACGGGATGGTTTCCTGGACCAATATGTCGAGGAACCAACCAGAGATCAGGCCATCTTAGACTGGGTATTATGTAACGAGAAAGGATTAATTAGCAATCTTGTTGTACGAGGCCCCTTGGGTCAGAGCGATCATAATATGATCGAATTCTTCATTAAGATGGAGAATGAAGTACTTGACTCAGAGACTAGGGTCCTCAATTTAAATAAAGGAAACGACGATGGTCTGAGGAGCGAGTTGGGTAGGATTGATTGGGGAATGGCACTCAAAAGGGTTGACGGTGGATAGGCAATGGCAAACATTCAAAGACCGAATGGATGAGCTACAGAATTTGTTCATCCCAGTTTGGCATAAAAATAAAACAAAAAAGGTGACCCAACCGTGGCTAACAAGGGAAATTAGGGATAGCATAAGATCCAAGGAGAGGACATATAAATTGGCCAGAAAAAGCAATAATCCTGAGGATTGGGAGCAGTTTAGGATTCAACAAAGGAGGACAAAGGGATTAACTAAGAAAGGGAAAAATAGAATATGAGAGTAAGCTATCAGGGAACATAAAAACTGACTGTAAAAGCTTTTATAGATATGTGAAGAGAAAAAGATTGGTGAAGTCAAGCGTAGGTCCCTTGCAGTCAGAATCAGGGGAATTTATAATGGGAAACAAAGAAATGGCAGACCAACTAAATTCATACTTTGGTTCTGTCTTCACAAAGGAGGACACAAATAACCTCCCAGAGATGCCGGGGAACATAGGGTCTGATGAAAGGGTGGAACTGAAAGAAATCAGTATTTGTAGGGAAATGGTGTTAGGAAAATTGATGGGACTTGAGGCGCCATCAATTACTCAAAAGACTGAGATTAAGCGAGTAACAACCAGGCTTTTATTAACTAAAGAATGAAGGTCTAGTCTCGAGTGGTCGACCCGTCCAGAATACTAAGGGACTGGGAGGTAGTCACTTTTATACCTGGAATAGTGGGAGGAGTCAGCCGAGGCATGTCCAGACCTGTACCTAGTGGAATACACATACACATACAGACAGGTATAACAGTGGTTTACCACATTCACCCCTTGTTTAAAAATGAGTCCGGCGGGGTGAAGTGTATTTAAAAGTTAGTGTATTGGAGTCTCTCCGGAGGTCTTGTCTGCCGCTGTGATCGACGTGGCGACGGCAGGGGTGGTGGAGCTTCCGGCGTCGCGTCCCGTGTAGGCTGGGGCACTGGAGTGTAGTCCTCGTGGGTGACGGTCCAAGGCGAGCCGGCTGCTGGGGTTGGATATCGGGTCGGGGGGGGTGATAATGGGTAGTGGGTTACAGCGGTCCCCGAGGGTGTCGTGGGGGGGGTGGTAGTGGGTTACAGCGGTCCCCGAGGGTGCGAGGTCTCGTATGGAGACTGTGTCCTCCCGCCCGTCCGGGTACGCAATGTAAGCGTACTGGGGGTTGGCGTGGAGGAGGTCAAACCTCTCGACCAGGGGGTCCGTTTTATTGGTCCTCACGTGTCTTCTCAGTAGTACCGGCCCTGGGGACGTCAGCCATGGCGGTAACGCTGTCCCCGATGTGGACTTCCTTGGGAAGACAAACATTTTCTCGTGAGCGGTGGCATTGGTGGCAGTGCAGAGCAGTGACCGAATCGAGTGGAGCACATCGGGGAGCACCTCCTGCCAGCGGGAGGTCGGAAGGCCCCTAGACTTTAAGGCTAGTAGGGCGGCCTTCCAAACTGTTGCATTCTCTCTTTCCACCTGTCTGTTCCCCCGGGGGTTGTAACTGGTGGTCCTGCTTGTGGCTATACCCCTAGCGAGCAGGTACTGGAGGAGTTCGTCGCTCATAAACGATGCGCCCCGGTCGCTATGGATATAGCTGGGGAAACCGAACAGGGTGAAGAGGCTGTTCAGACATTTAATGACCGTGGCACTGGTCATGTCCGGGCAGGGGATAGCGAACGGGAGTACTCGTCAATGATGTTGAGGAAGTACACATTGCGGTCGGAGGAGGGGAGAGGCCCTTTAAAATCGACGCTCAGGCGTTCGAAAGGGCGAGTGGCTTTTATCAGGTGGGCTCTGTCTGGTCTATAAAAGTGCGGTTTGCACTCAGCGCAGACTTGGCAGTTCTTGGTCATGGTCCTGACCTCCTCAATGGAGTAAGGCAGGTTGCGGGCCTTGATGAAGTGGAAGAACCTGGTGACCCCTCGGGTGGCAGAGGTCATTGTGGAGGGCCCTCAGCCTATCGATCTGCGCGCTGGTGCAGGTGCCACGCGATAGGGCGTCTGGGGGTTCATTGAGCTTCCCAGGCCGGTACAAGATCTCGTAATTGTAGGTGGAAAGTTCGATTCTCCACCTCAAGATCTTGTCATTTTTGATTTTGCCCCTCTGCTTGTTGTTGAACACAAAAGCAACTGAACGCCGGTCAGTGAGCAGGGTAAATCGTTTTCCGGCCAGGTAGTGCCTCCAATGATGCACAGCCTCCACAATAGCCTGGGCCTCCTTCTCGACCGCGGAGTGTCTGGTCTCCGGGCCCTGGAGGGTTCGTGAGAAGGATGCCACAGGTCTCCCCGCCTGATTAAGGGTGGCGGCCAGAGCGAAGTCGGACGCATCGCTTTCCACCTGGAAGGGGATGGATTCGTCCACTGCGTGCATGGTGGCTTTGGCAATGTCCTCCTTGATACGGTGGAAGGCCGAGCGGGCCTCTGCCATCAGGGGAAAAGAGGTGGATTTGATCAGCGGACGGGCTTTGTCTGCATAGTAGGGGACCCACTGGGCGTAGTAGGAAAAAAACCCTAGGCACCTCTTCAGAGCTTTTAGGCAGTGGGGCAGTGGGAGTTCCATAAGGGGACGCATCCGGTCCGGGTCGGGACCGATGACCCCGTGTTCCACAACCCAGCCAAGGATGGCGAGGCGGTCTGTGCGGAATTGTGGTAAACCACTGTTTGTATTCTACTGTGTACATGCCTGGACATGCCTCGGCTGACTCCTCCCACAAGTCCTAGTATAAAGGTGACTGCTCCCCAGCCCTTTGTATTTCTGGACCGGTCGACCACTCGAGGCAGACCTTCATTCTTTTGTTAATAAAAGCCTTTAGTTACTCTCTTAACTCTCAGTCTTTTATGAGTAATTGATAGCGCATCAATTTTATTAACAAAATTTTTATAATGGAGAAGATCCTCACACCAGCATGCCTGGACTTAGATCATCGGGAGGCGGACTCATCCACCAAGTTTACTCACTGGCTTAAGTGTTTCGAAAAATTCCTGACCGCCTCCGCAGCAATCAAATCGGACGAGGACAAACTGGATGTCCTGACCTCCAAAGTGAACCACCGAGTGTACTCGGTCATCCAAGACGCGACCTCGTACGCGGACGCTATCAAGCTCCTCAAGGACCAGTACACGTGCCCAGTGAACGAAGTGTACGCCAGGCACCTTCTGGGGAGTCGTAAACAACAACCTGGGGAATCGACCGTGGAATACCTTCAGGCACTGTCTGTGCTTGGCCGGGCCTGTGGTTGTAAGGATGTAAAGGCCGCCGTGTACACAGAGGAACTTATCCGGGACGCTTTTGTAGCGGGCCACAGATCCAATTACACCCGACAGCGACTGTTGGAGCAGAGTGACCTCGACCTCAACAAGGCCTCTGAACTCGCACTATCATTGGATGCAGCCTACCGGGGCATGGATGCCTACTCCTCTGCACCGTGGACGCCGCGGGGAATGACAGCCTGGGACACGGTAGGACCGCCTCATAGCGCCGTGCCACCCCAGCCACGGCCCAACTACCGCAGCAGTGTCCCAAGGCCAGACAGCAGTGCCCCAAGGCCAGAAATGCTACTTCTGTGGCCAGGCAAAACACCCCAGAGCGCGCTGCCCGGCGAAAAACGCGATCTGCTCGGGCTGCGGGAAGAAGGGACACTACGCTAACATCTGCAGGGCCAAAGCCACCCCGAACCCCAGCAGCGCCACGTGTGGGCCATGCGGGCCGCCATCTTAGACCTCCCCGGCCATGTGCGAACCACCGGTACAGCAGCCATTTTGGACGCCTCCAGCCACATGGGGATCATGGACGCCGCCATCTTGGACGACAGCCGGAAAGCAGCAGGCCCCCAACACCGCCTCATCTGATACCCGCAGCGACACACCGACCCCTACGCTGGCATCCGTTACACTGGACCAAGCGAGATCGCACCAGCTGGCCAGTTCCACAATGGACATTAAGGTAAATGGCCACGATACAATCTGCCTTTTTGACTCTGGGAGCACGGAGAGCTTCATCCACCCCTACCCCCACTCACAGTCCGCAGCCAGCAGCTCCCAAATTGCCCGCCGCGCACCAGGTGCAACCTCTCCACACTCAGAGTCACCCCCCCCCCCCCCCCCACTGTTTGCTAACCTTCCCCCCGACTGTAAGCCCATCGCCACAAAGAGCAGGCGATACAGTGCCGGGGACAGGGTTTTCATTAAAACCAAAGTGGAGCGGCTCCTGAAGGAAGGGATTATTGAGGGCAGCACCAGCCCCTGGCGAGCCCAGGTTGTGGTCGTTAAGACCGGCGAGAAGCAGCGCCTGGTCATCGACTACAGCCAGACAATAAATCGCTACACCCTGCTGGACGCCTACCCACTCCCCCGCATAGCTGATATGGTCAACCAGATCGCGCAGTACCGCGTCTTATCGACCATTGACCTGAAATCAGCGTACCACCAGCTCCCTATCCGCCCTGAGGACCGCCAGTATACTGCCTTTGAGGCAAACAGCCGCCTCTATCACTTCCTTAGGGCTCCCTTTGGCGTCACCAACGGGGTCTCCGTCTTCCAAAGGGAGATGGACCGGATGGTAGATCAAAATGCGTTGCAGGCCACTTTCCCATATCTGGACAATGTGACCATCTGCGGCCGTGACTTGCAGGACCATGACGCAAACCGCGAAAAATTCCTCCGCACTGCCCAACTCCTGAACCTGACATATAACAAGGAGAAGTGCATATTCCGCACAAACCGCCTCGCCATCCTTGGCTGTGTTGTGGAACACGGAGTCATCGGCCCCGACCCCGACCGGATGCGTCCCCTTATGGAACTCCCACTGCCCCACTGCCTCAAGGCCCTGAAGAGGTGCCTAGGATTTTTCTCCTATTATGCCCAGTGGGTCCCCTACTATGCGGACAAGGCCCATCCGCTGATCAAGTCCACCTCTTTTCCCTTGACGGCAGAGGCCCGCTTAGCCTTCCACCGTATCAAGGAAGACATTGCCAAAGCCACCATGCACGCAGTGGACGAATCCATCCCCTTCCAGGTGGAAAGCGACGCGTCCGACTTTGCCCTGGCCGCTACCCTCAATCAGGCGGGGAGACCCGTGGCCTTCTTTTCACGAACCCTCCAAGGCCCGGAGACCAGACACTCCGCTGTTGAGAAGGAGGCCCAGGCGATTGTGGAGGCTGTGCGTCATTGGAGGCACTACCTGGCCGGAAAACGATTTACCCTGCTCACTGACCAACGTTCAGTTGCTTTCATGTTTAACAACAAGCAGAGGGGCAAAATCAAAAATGACAAGATCTTGAGGTGGAGAATTGAACTTTCCACCTACAATTACGAGATCTTGTACCGGCCCGGGAAGCTCAATGAACCCCCGGATGCGCTATAGCGTGGCACCTGCGCCAGCGCGCAGATCGATAGACTGCGGGCCCTCCACAATGACCTCTGCCACCCGGGGGTCACCAGGTTCTTCCACTTCATCAAGGCCTGCAACCTGCCTTACTCTATTGAGGAGGTCAGGACCATAACCAGGAACTGCCAAGTCTGCGCTGAGTGCAAACCGCACTTTTGTAGACCAGACAGGGCCCACCTGATAAAAGCCACTTGCCCCTTCGAGCGCCTGAGCGTTGATTTTAAAGGGCCTCTCCCCTCCTCCGACCGCAATGTGTACTTCCTCAATATTATTGATGAGTACTCCCGTTTCCCGTTCGCCATCCCCTGCCCGGACATGACCAGTGCCACGGTCATTAAATGTCTGAACGACCTCTTCACCCTGTTCGGTTTCCCCAGCTATATCCATAGCGACCGGGGCTCATCGTTTATGAGCGACAAACTCCGTCAGTACCTGCTAACTAGGGGTATTGCCACAAGCAGGACCACCAGTTACAACCCCCGGGGGAACGGACAGGTGGAAAGAGAAAATGCGACAGTTTGGAAGGCCGCCCTGCTAGCCTTAAAGTCTAGGGGCCTTCCAACCTCCCGCTGGCAGGATGTGCTCCCCGATGCGCTCCACTCTATTCGGTCACTGCTCTGCACTGCCACTAACGCCACCCCTCATGAGAAAATGTTTGTCTTCCCAAGGAAGTCCACATCGGGGACATCGCTACCGCCATGGCTGACGTCCCCAGGGCCGGTCCTACTGAGAAGGCACGTGAGGACCAATAAAACGGACCCCCTGGTCGAGAGGGTCGACCTCCTCCACGCCAACCCCCAGTATGCTTACATTGCATACCCGGACGGGCGGGAGGACACAGTCTCCATAAGAGACCTTGCACCCTCGGGGGCCGCAGTAACCCACTACTCACTACCACCCCCCCCCCCCCCACGATCCGATATCCAGCCCCAGCAGACGGCAGGCCTGGGCCCCGCGACCCGCTCGACATCTAGGAGGACGACACGCCTGTGCCACAGCCCACGCAGGACTCGACGCCGGAAGCTCCACTACCCCTGCCGTCGCCACGCCGATCACAGCGGCAGACAAGACCTCCGGAGAGACTCCAATACACTAACTTTTAATACACTTCACCCCGCCGGACTCAATTTTAAACAAGGGGTGAATGTGGTAAACCACTGTTTGTATTCCACTGTGTACATGCCTGGACATGCCTCGGCTGACTCCTCCCACAAGTCCTAGTATAAAGGTGACTGCTCCCCAGCCCTTTGTATTTCTGGACCGGTCGACCACTCGAGGCAGACCTTCATTCTTTTGTTAATAAAAGCCTTTAGTTACTCTCTTAACTCTCAGTCTTTTATGAGTAATTGATAGCGCATCAGGAATATGCACTTCTCCTTGTTATATGTCAGGTTCAGGAGTTGGGCGGTGCGGAGGAATTTCTTGAGGTTTGCGTCATGGTCCTGCAAGTCATGGCCACAGATGGTCACATTGTCTAGGTAAGGGAAAGTGGCCTGCAGCGCGTTTTGATCGACCATCTGGTCCATCTCCCTTTGGAAGACGGAGACCCCGTTGGTAACGCCAAAGGGAACCCTAAGGAAGTGATAGAGGCGGCCGTTTGCCTCAAAAGCAGTATACTGGCGGTCTTCGGGGCGGATGGGGAGCTGGTGGTACGCTGATTTCAGGTCAGTGGTCGAAAAGACGCGGTACTGCGCGATCTGGTTGACCATGTCAGCTATGCGGGGGAGTGGGTAGGCGTCCAGCAGGGTGTAGCGGTTTATTGTTTGGCTGTAGTCGATGACCAGGCGTTGTTTCTCGCCGGTCTTAACGACCACAACCTGGGCTCGCCAGGGGCTGGAGCTGCCCTCAATAATCCCCTCCTTCAGGAGCCGCTCCACTTTGGTTTTGATGAAAACCCTGTCCCCGGCACTGTATCGCCTGCTCTTTGTGGCGATGGGCTTACAGTCGGGGGTGAGGTTAGCAAACAGTGGGGGGGGTGGGACTCTGAGTGTGGAGAGGTTGCATCTGGTGCGCGACGGGCAATTTGGAGGCTGCTGGCTGCGGGCTGTGAGTGGGGGGAGGGGGCCACCGTACGCCATCGTAACTCTTTTGAGGTGGCACTGGAAATCCAACCCCAGTAGAACGGCAGCGTAAAGTTGGGGCAGGACCAGGAATTTAAAATTATTGAACACAGTCCCGTCTACTACTAGTGTCACCACGCAGTAGCCGCCAATGTCCGCTGACTGGGACTCGGCGGCCATAGAAATCCGCTGGTGCGCAGGCAGGACTGGGAGAGAGCAACACCGCACCGTGTCGGGGTGGATGAAGCTCTCTGTGCTCCCGGAGTCAAAAAGGCAGTTTATTGCATGGCCGTTTACCTTAACGTCCATTTTGGACCGAGCTAGTTGGTGCGGTCTCGTTTGGTCCAGCGTAACAGAGGCCAGCGTAGGGGTCGGTGTGTCGCTGCGGGTATCAGATGGCGGGGGGGTTGGCAGCATGCTGCGTCCCGGCTGGTGTCCAAGGTGGCGGCGTCCATGATTCCCATGTGGCTGGAGTCGTCCAAGATGGCTGCTGCTGTGGTGGTTCGCACATGGCTGGGGAGGCCCAAGATGGCGGCCCACACGCGGCGCTGTTGGGGGCCCAAGATGGCGGCTCGCACGGCCCACACGCGGCGCTGCTGGCTTTCGGGGTGGCTTTGGCCTTGCAGACGCTAGCGTAGTGTCCCTTTTTCCCGCAGCCCGAGCAGGTCGCATTCTTCGCCGGGCAGCGTGCTCTGGGGTGTTTGGCCTGGCCACAGAAGTAGCATTTCTGGCCTTGGGATACTGCTGTCTGGCTTTGGGACAATGCTGCGGTGGTTGGGCCGTTGTTGGGCTGTGGCTGGGGTGGCACGGTGCTATGGGGCTGTCCTACCGTGTCCCAGGTTATCATTCCCCGCGGCGTCCACGGTGCAGAGGAGTAGGCATCCATGCCCTGGTAGGCTGCGTCCAGCGTTAGTGCGATTTCGGAGGCTTTGTCAAGGGTGAGGTCACTCTGCTCCAGCAGTCGCTGTCTGGTGTAGTTGGACCTGTGGCCCGCTACGAAGGCATCCCGGATCAGTTCCTCCGTGTACTTAGTGGACGTTACCGCCTTACACCCACAGGCCCGGCCAAGCACGGACAGTGCTTGGAGCTATTCCTCAGTCGATTCCCCAGGTTGTTGCTTGCGACTCCCCAGGAGGTGCCTGGCGTAAACTTCGTTCACAGGGAGCGTGTACTGGGTCTTGAGCTGGAGGGCGGCTGTGTACGAGGTCGCGTCCCGGATGACTGAGTACACTCGGTGGTTCACCTTGGAGATCAGGACAGACAGTTTGTTCGCATCCGTTACGACCGCAGTGGAGGCAGTCAGGAATGCCTCGAAGCACATGAGCCAGTGAGCAAACTTGGTGGAAGCGTCCGCTTCCCGACTGTCCAGGTTCAGGCACGCTGGTGTGAGGATCTTCTCCATTATAAAAAATTTAGTTAATAAAATTGAGGCGCCATCAATTACTCAAAAGACTGAGATTAAGCGAGTAACAACCAGGCTTTTATTAACTAAAGAATGAAGGTCTAGTCTCGAGTGGTCGACCCGTCCAGAATACTAAGGGACTGGGAGGTAGTCACTTATATACCTGGAATAGTGGGAGGAGTCAGCCGAGGCATGTCCAGACCTGTACCTAGTGGAATACACATACACATACAGACAGGTATAACAGTGGTTTACCACAGGACTGAAGGCCGATAAATCCCCAGGGCCTGATAATCTACATCCCAGGGTACTTAGGGAAGTGGCCCTAGAAATAGTAGATGCATTGCTGCTCATCTTCCAGAACTCGATAGACTCTGCAACAGTACCCATGGATTGGAGGGTAGCTAATGTTACCCCACTATTCAAAAAAGGTGGTAGAGAAAAAGCGGGGAATTATAGACCAGTAAGCCTGACATCGGTAGTGGGGAAAATGCTAGAGTCTATTATAAAAGATGTAATAGCAGAGCACTTGGAAAGCAGTGACAGGATCGGACAAAGTCAACATGGATTTACAAAAGGTAAATCATGCTTGGCTAATCTACTGGAATTTTTTGAGGATGTAACTGGTAAAATAGATAAGGGAGAACCAGTGGATGTGGTGTATTTGGACTTTCAGAAGGCTTTCGATAAGGTCCCACATAAGAGATTAGCATGCAAAATTAAGGCACATGGGATTGTGGGCAAGGTATTGACTTGGATAGAGAACTGGTTAGCAGACAGAAAGCAAAGAGTTGGAATAAACGGGTCGTTTTCCGAGTGGCAGGCAGTGACCAGTGGGGTACCGCAAGGATCGGTCCTAGGACCCCAGCTGTTCACAATATATATTAATGATCTGGACGAGGGAATTGGATGTAATATCTCCAAATTTGCAGACGACACAAAGCTGGGTGGGAGGGTAAGCTGTGAGGAGGATGTCGTGAAACTCCAGTACGATTTGGACAGGTTGGGTGATTGGGCAGAAACATGGCAAATGCACTATAATGTGGATAAATGTGAGGTTATCCACTTTGGTGGCAAAAACAGGAAGGCAGATTATTATTTGAATGGCAATAGATTGGGAGAAGGGGAAGTGCAAAGAGACCTGGGTGTTCTTGTGCACCAGTCGCTGAAGGTAAGCATGCAGGTGCAGCAGGCGGTTAAGAAGGCAAATGGTATGTTGGCCTTCGTAGCAAGAGCATTCGAGTACAGGAACAAGGATGTCTTGCTACAGTTGTACAGGGCCTTGGTGAGACCGCACCTTGAGTATTGTGTGCAGTTTTGGTTGCCATGGAAGGAGTGCAGCGAAGATTCACCAGGCTGATACCTGGGATGGCAGGAATGACGTATGAGGAGAGATTGTGTCGATTGGGCTTATACTCACTGGAGTTTAGACAATTGAGAGGGGATCTCATCGAAACCTATAAAATTCTGTCAGGCCTGGACAGACTAGATGCAGGAAGGATGTTTATGATGGCCGGGGAGTCCAGAACCAGGGGTCATAGTCTAAGGATAAGGGGTAAGCCATTTAGGACTGAAATGAGGAGGAATTTCTTCACCCAGAGAGTGGTGAACCTGTGGAATTCTCTGCCACAGAGGGCGGTGGAGGCCAGTTCATTAAATATATTCAAGAAAGAGTTGGATATATTTCTTAAGGCTAAAGGGATCAAGGGATATGGGGAGAAGGCAGGGACAGGGTACTGAATTTGGATGATCAGCCATGATCTCATTGAATGGCGGAGCAGGCTCGAAGGGCCGAATGGCCTACTCCTGCTCCTATCTTCTATGTTTCTATGTTTTTATTTTAAATGAATGAACACCTTTATTAAACTGGAAGAGAAACAGGAACTTTGGATGAACATGTTAAGCATTCATCCACTAATATTGTCAACAGTATTTTCTAGGCTATGGTTCAGAGTTAAACAAACACTAGAATATTTAATGGTTTCCAGATTAATGCACTTTTGATTGGTCAAATTTAGCTTGAATTGCAATTTGGACAAATTAAAGAATTATTTTAATAAAATGTCCTTAGAGTTAAAAATATTATAAGTTAATTTTCAAAATTAAAGTGAATGTAAATAACAACAGCTTGCATTTGTATAGCACCTTTAACATAGTAAAATGCCCCAAGGTGCTTCACAGGAGCCATTATCAAACAAAATTTGACACCGAGCCACATAAGCTTGGTCAAAGAGGTAGCTTTTAAGGAGCGTCTTAAAGGAGGAGAGAGGAGCGGAGGGGCGGCAAGGGAATTCCAGAGCTTAGTGCGTAGACAGCTGAAGGCACGGCCGCCAATGGTGGAGCAAAAGAAATTGAGGATGAGCAAGATACCAGAATGGGAGGAGCACAGAGATCGCGGAGGGTTGTAGGACTGGAGGAGGTTACACAGATATGGAGGGGCGAGGCCATGGAGGGATTTGGAAACAAAGATGAGAATTTTGAAATCGAGGCATTGCTGGACCGGGAGCCAATGTAGGTCAGTGAGCACAGGGGTAATGGGTGAACGGGACTTGGTGTCGGTTAGGTTTTGGGTAGCAGAATTTTGGATGAGCTAAAGTTTATGGAGTGTGGAAAATGGGAGGAAGACCGGGAGAGCATTGGAATAGTCGAGTCTAGAGGTAACAGTGGCATGGTTGAGGGTTTCAGCAGCAGATGGATAAAACAAAATTCACCAAGAAAAATAGATTATTTGAAAGGATAAGATTACTGCTACAGTCAAAATCAAAACAAATGTGGTGATGAACCCTGTCGACAATGAGATAATGGCTGTGGAACCATGATTAGTTCACTTGCAGTCTTACCTTTAATTTGTAAGTGCTGTATTTGTTTGCAGCTCCATTTCAATCAGCTCAAAAGTTTCCAACATAACGTATATTTAAAAGAAAATCAGAGCAAAGATTGAGTCAACACAATGAAACCTATTACTCCATCTGGAGGACAAAATGGCCTCACAACCCCAGATGCTGAATTTGAGAACTGACTTCTTTTAATCTGCCTGGAAAATGGAATAACCCCCTTCACTCCTGAACTAAAGTTACTGCATTAAATTATGGGAGTAGTGTTGTCTTTTCATTGTGTATGGATTTGATTTTTTTCAAATTTTTTCAGAGAACAGCACTGATTTGAACTCAGACCATGTGAATACTGTGTGGCAAGTTAGTTCAATTCAGACTGTTTGCATGAGTGTGAGTCAGATAATTCAGGTATAAAGGCCGGCATTTTCACCTAAAAAAAAAGGGGGTGGGTTTGGAGCGTGGGGCAGTTAAAGTGTTAAATGGGATTCCCACCTCCAACCCGTCCACTTCTGGTTTGACGGGGGACGGGCGACCAACCCGCTGCCAGGGGGCGTTACCTCAATTTAAATATTGTAATGAGGCTGAAAACTTCTTTGCTCCCCCTCCATTTTGTGTTTAACTGCCTGTGGACGGGTTTCACACAATTCATGAAAACTGTCAGTTAAACAGAGGCGGGGACTGCTGCACCCTAGAAGTAAGTAGCATTATACCTACCCCCTGGATCCAGGGTCCCTACCTTACCCACTCCCCGTGATTGGAGACCCCACCACAAGACCTCCGATTACCTTCCCAGGCCTTCCCCCCCCCCCCCCCCCCCCCCCAACGATGATGAGGTCAGCCACGATCCTCTGGTGGCCGGCTGCAATCCTCTCTCTCCCCACACCCCCCACCCCACCCCACCCCCGGCTGATCCCCAGCCGACCCCAGCCCCCAATCCCCGGCCGACCCCCTTCTCAATCCCCGACCCTGGCCAATGCTCTCCCCTTCAGCCCCCCCCCCAACCCCCGATCCTGGCCGATTCCCTCCCCCCCCCCCCCCCCTCGATCCCCGACCCTGGCCGATGCGCTCCCCTTCACCCCCACCCCACCCTTCTCAACCCCCCGATCCTGGCCGATTCTCTCCCCCATTCCCCCCACCCCCGACCCTGGCCGATGCTCTCCCCTTCTCCCCCGATCCCCAACCCCCGAGCCTGGCCGAATCTCTTCCCCCCCCCCCCACCCCCCCCCCCCACCTCACCCTCCCGATCCCCGACCCTGGCTGATGCTCTCCCCTTCACTCCCCCCCACCGCCCCCCCCCCCACCGATCCCAGAGCCCGGCCGATCCTCTCCCACCTCCTGATCCTCGGCCCCTGCCGATTGCCGATATCCCTCCCCAGAGCGGCCCCTCGCTTCTGAGGCCTACCCGCTCGCAGCCAGCCAGCCTCCCAATCTGGCTGGCTGCGGGCGGGAATCCGAGGCCTCACATTCAAATCAGCCCGTTAAAGTCGGCAGGGCCTGTGGGAAACCCGGCCTTACGGGTTTCCTGCCCACCTCGGAGGCCCCCCGCCCCCAACCTGCCTCCCTTGAGAAAATTCCGGCCACAGAGTTTTTTATGCTAATTTTCCTCTCCGATTCATGTTCTTAATGTCAGCTTGGCTCAGTTGCTAATTCTCTTGCCTCTGAGTCAGAATGTCATGGGTTTAAGTCCCACTCTAGGACTTGAGCATGCAAACTAGGCTGACACTTCAGTGCAGTACTGAGGGAGTGCTGTTTTGTTGCTGGTGTCAGCTTTCAGATGAGACTTTAAACTGAACCCTCATCTACCTGCAGATGGACATAAAAGATGTCATGGCACTATTTGAAGAGTAGAGGAGTTCTCTTGGTGTTCTACCCATCATTTATCCTTTAACCGGTACCACCAAAACAGATTAATTGGTCATTTATCGCATTGCTGTTTGTAGGACCTTGCTGTGAGCAAACTGGGCTGCTGTGTTTGCCTACAAACAACAATAACTACAATTTCTGGGCTGTGATGTGCTTTAGAATGTCCTGAGACTCTGAAAGCCACTATATAAATGCACATTCTTCATCTTTCTCACTCTTCCCAAATGCAATATCACTCCTGAACAACTCAATGGATAGGAAGCCAGTTCACAGACTTCTTCTAATGTCAATCTTCAGCCAGCTACTCATACAACAACAACAACAACAACAACTTGTGTTTATGCACCTTTAACGTAGTAAAACATCCTAAGGCGCTTCACAGGAGTGTTAAAAGACAAAAAAAATTGACACTGAGCCACATAAGGAGAAATTAGGGCAGGTGACCAAAAGCTTGGTCAAAGATGTAGGTTTTAAAGAGCGTCTTAAAGGAGGAAAGAGAGGTGGAGAGGATTAGGCAGGGAATTCCAGAGCTCAGGGCCTAGGCAACAGAAGGCACAGCCACCAATGGTTGAGCGATTATAATCAGGGATGCTCAAGAGGGCAGAATTAGAGGAGCGCAGATATCTCGGGGGCGGGGGGGGGCGTGTTGTGGGGCTGGAGGAGATTACAGAGATGGGGAGGGGCAAGGCCGTGGAGGGATTTGAAAACAAGGATGAGAATTTTGAAATCAAAGTGTTGCTTAACCGGGAGCCAATGTAGGTCAGCGAGCACAGGGGTGATGGGTGAACGGGACTTGGTGCGAGTTAGGACACGGGCAGCCGAGTTTTGGATCACCTCAACTTTACGTAGGGTAGAATGTGGGAGGCCAGCCAGGAGTGCGTTGGAATAGTCAAGTCTAGATGTAACAAAGGCATGAATGAGGGTTTCAGCAGCGGATGAGCTGAGGTAAGAACGGAGATGCGCGATGTTATGGAGGTAAAATAGGCAGTCTTAGTGATGCTGCAGATATGTGGTCGGAAGCTCATTTCAGGGTCAAATATGACACCAAGGTTGCGAACAGTCTGGTTCAGCCTAAGACAGATGTTAGGGAGAGGAATAGAGTCAATGGTGGGGGTCGGAGTTTGTGGCAGGGACCAAAAACAATGGCTTCCGTCTTCACAATATTTAATTGGAGAAAATTTCTGCTCATCCAGAACTGGATGTCGGACAAGCAGTCTGACAATTTAGAGACTGTGGAGGGGTCGAGAGAAGCGATAGTGAGGTAGAGCTGGGTGTACATGCGGAAGGTGTTCTGAGTAACTTAACCAGATTTTACCTCCTCCTGGCAATGGCAAGGCTGAGAAGTTACCAGTCTATTTTGCAGTGTCTAGGCATGCCAGCACTCTTTGCTGCTTGACTGCCTTAATTTCTAACCTTATTAAAGGTTGTGCTATATTTACATTGAATCCCAGTTAGAATGCCAGCCTTTATTGGCATTCAAACATAAATATATTGGTACAGGTGAGTATAGCTAGTTCTCAGTAATGGATGGAGTGCTCCAATTTAGAGAATTAAACAGAGAGCTCTGATAATGTTCTGCAAAATATACCTTGTATCAACAAATATGAAGTGCCATTGATGGTGGATGCAGTGGAGTCTGCAGACTTATCACCACACTGTTGTGACTGGAAAAGGAGCCAGCTTGCAGTAAGGATGATTAAAATGTGAACATAGAATTAGGGAATAAAATAACCTCCTCAAAAAAGTAAATATCCATGAAATAACTACTGTAAACAAACTCAGTAATTACATGATGTGAACTCAAAATGAAGATAGGATGACCAGATCACCATGTCAAATGTAGGGGGAGTACATTAAGAAAATATACATATATATAACCTACTGCTGGAGTCTTCTCATTTCCAACTGACAATACACTGTGGCCTAGAAATTTCAGTACGCTGGAAACCTGCCGGTAACAGCACTGGCCAAGGCTAATGGCTGCCTGCTAATTAACATCAGCGGTGCAGAGATTTTGTGGTGTAACGCGCTCTTTCCAGCGCTAAGCTCAGCAGAAGGCCGAAGCTCATGTCTGTGTCCCGCTTGCAGTGAAGGAGAACGGGGAAGAAATGAGCGAGCCTGTAGGCCATGTACGGAACAGTTGCCCTATTTGCTACAACAATATTACCTGCCACCTGATTATTAACTCTGTTTGTTGATCTTTTAATAGTTCTTGAAATGATTGCATATGCGTTCTCTGTAACACTAATCTTCCCCCAATGGTTACTCTTGAAAGTATTTAAATGTGTAGTAATCGTGCCAGCTTTCAGTGGGTCTTGCATACTTGACACAAAGTAATTATTTGATAAATAATTGGTTATGGAATTTTGAATAAATTAATTATAATTCCTTAAAATCTGAAGCAGTTGAGTCCAGAATTGCTAGGGGGTGACGTTCTGGTGACACTATCATAAATATAAAAGAGATTTTATAAGAGATGATCTTCAAATGTTGCAATGGAGTTCTAGGCAACCTGGTGCTCTTTAGGAATGAGTTTTTTTTATCTTTGCTGGGAATCCGCTGAGGAATTTGCAGTTTTGTGCAGGTGTTGAGTTCTGAACTGAAAGCTTGTTCCACAAGGTTTCACCCATTGATTTACTAACTCACAAACACTGTCGGCCTCTCGGAAAGCCGATTGACATCACGCTCTGACTAATTACAATACTTTCGGCGAGCGCAGGCAATGGCAGCACTGCTGACCTGCCAAAAATACTGGCCGCCACGGGCGAAAGTGCAGCGGCTGCCATTTCTTTTCCCCGAATCGGGCAGTAACGGCTGGTGCTAAACCCCCGAATTTTTAGCCCTGTATTTCTACCCAAGGTTGCTGGAGAGTAAAACCATAAAATCATGTCACACAGACTAAAAGAGGCACAAATTAATAGAATGTCTCTATGCACTGTAATCAGTACACAAGAATTACAACTTATGAGCTTGGATTGGTGAACTGTGTCTATGCACATATAATGCCTCATTTTTAGGACAAGTATAGCAAAAGTAGTTCAAATGAACTCAAAATTTAGATTGTTTTAACGTATCAAAATGTTGTCCCAGTTTAGACCATTGTGGATTTGGCACTCACTCTTAATGTAATATAACCATCTGAGTTGGGTTAACATCCTCTAGAAATATCTTTTATGACTTGATGAGCAAGTTGGGATTTGATGAGCAAATTGGGATTCAATGACAAAATTAAGCTGCTGCAACACAGAATAGAACTCACATGCTTTATTAGGGAAGAGTTGTGGTAAAGGCTGAGAATAGAAGCACTCTGGGGCTCTGCAGAATGGGAGTGGGTAGGGCAAGGAAAAGGTGCAACATACACCTGTGTAAAAAGGTGAGGGGGTAAAGAGAGAAGCCGCATTGCCAGCAAGGTGTGGTGAGTCGTGGTAAATTTTAATCAAGTGGGAGTGAGGTTGAAACAAGGGAGAAAGGGAGTAGAAGCAAAAACATCTATACAATCAAACAGGGACAAAGAAGGTGGAAGAGCTAAAAGTTAAGCAGATAATGAGAGAGACTGGTAAAATTGAACAATACAAAGGATCCAATGGGGCAACTTGAGAATTAGAGAGATGGTCACAGTATTGAATTTAGAGAAAGGGCTAGAGGGCAAAATAGGAGAAGGTGTACACAGGCAAATAAGATGAAGATTGAATTCCTCCTACTGGGGCCATATATGAGACAAGGTAGCCAGTAAGAAGCTACCGTATGTTAAGGGGTGGACAGATGATCATGGTTATGGTCAGCAAGCACCCAAGCTGGGAATTTATGTGCAGACACATAACTGAATTCTGAGTTAAAATGGTGTGATATTTCAATGATTGAAGTATTTATATATTTTTTTGCAGTTTTTCTTAATTAAAGTATAAGCAGATGTATTATTCCTGTGCATGCTAAACATAAGAAAACATTCATGAAAGTGGAGTTTGCTCTGCTGATAAACTGGATGTCGCATTCTACGTGGTGTGTGTGCTTGAATGGTTGTAACAATGTTTACATAGAGATAGCCGCAGAGTCATTTCACACAATGAACTCCAGGTGGGATCTTTCATTATAATGCAATCTTCATTTTCCTTTTTGTGAGTAATTGGGTAATCTCTGGCCTCCAGTGATTCGGGTGGGGTAAAATTATTAGCAGTCACTGAAACTTAGATTTAATAACTTCTATTAGGTTTCAAGCAGTTGGGCATTGTCTACTTAACTTTAGCCTTTGCTGTAACCCTGGGCAATTTCATTTAGTTGCACAAATCCAATTAGTAAAGTTAATTGTTACCTCCCCCCCAAAAAAAATTAGGAGAAAATGTAAAAACCTTTGATACTAGCAGCATCACTGGAGGCTAGCATCCAGTTGTCTGTTGCCAAAAGCCCTCAATTCCTCTCCGATACTCATCCAAGAACCCCGTGCCACTTTCAGTTTAGTTCATTTTAAGCACAATGTAAAGTTGCACTGATCTGGTTGTTATTCACTGCAAAATTTGGGAACTGGCCATAACTTGATTATGGCCTGAATTATTTATTGGCTCCTCTCCAGTCATTCCATTTTATGCCCTTTCATATCACAATTTACCAAAACAAAAAAAGGATTAACATCTTTAAGCCCTCGTTGGGCTACAGTTCTAATGATTTTGTATGTGTGCAATATTTATTTAAAACATTAGGCTGAAAGTCATGCACAGGATACTTTCGTGTTGCTTATAAAAGAAAGAATATTTTTCACACAAGTTATCAAACTGATCAAAAAATAGCTGTCAGATAAATGACATTTTAGTCCTACAAATACTCTTTTATATCTGACAAACTCATTAATAAAGTAAGGCCCAAGAGAAGAAAAAAGCAAAGGAATCTTATTGATTTCACCATTAACGTTTGATATGTCAGGTATAATTTCCATAATTGTGATTTTTGATAACAGTACACAGTAATGATATTGTACTGCTGTTTTCAGAATCCATTGTTCTTTCTATTTACAGTGACTTAGAAAAAGGGATGAAAAGGTCTCTTATGATGTGAAACTGCAAATTCAAACTTTGATCTTTCTCTTTATAGTGTTGGTATTAGCAGCAGGGGGGTGTATTTGGTAAAATATCACATGCTTTTGTCAGAGAAAGCAACAGCTAAGCACAAACTAAGTGGTACAATACAACAAGAGTACTGTTAAATTTGGTACAAAAGATCCCATTTAGCTTGACAATGGCTGGCCGAGCTGCTGGGAAAGCAAATTGTCTGGAAGGGTTTCATGTTTTGTAGCTAAGTTAAAGGGGCACTGTTAGTGGCAGAGATTTCCAACTGCATTTATCAAAGTGTGGTTGAAAAATGTTGCATTAAGAAAACATCATTGTTTCATCTGTTTGTGACAAGTAGCTGTTTTGGAGTCTGCCTCCCTCTTAAATGACAATGATTCCCCCATAAAGAATTAAATTGTCAATTTTTCATAATGTATTTTTATAGATTACCTAAGTGATTCAGAGTTATTTGATTCAGGCTATAAGTAGGGTACTGATTGACTGTTACAGTGAAGCCCTGGTGACTTTCTGATGAAATGATAAAGTGCTTATATCAATGAGAATTGATGCTATTTGTTTGGTTAAGTATGCATGAGGTTTTGAAAGCATGTATACATCAGAAAAAAAGCCGAACAAAAGCGATTGTATTTATCTTCTCTATTATTTATGAACAGCACAATAGCTCCAGCTACTGCAGCAGGAGCCATTCATGCAAGCAGAAACAAGCCTTCTTTAAAATATTTGATTCCATTACTAAAATGATTTTAGCTTCAATGTTTTTAAAAAGAACTGTTTAAAATGTATTTTTTCAGTCATACTAAGCAGCGCTGGTGAAGCAGGCTGCTCTCATATTCAGTGTTGTTCTGGATAATGTTAATTGCAAAAGTTTTATATTTTTTGCCATTTTAATTGTAAATAATTATCACAAACTGCTCCTCACTTACATTAGCCAAGTTTCCATTCTTCGTGCATGAGACTGGAAAATGAGTGTCGGCAGGCTATTTGGCAGTGAAGGCACCACAATCTTACCACTACCTGATGTCCACAAATTCCAGTCGGGGAGCATTAGATAATGATCAGTAGCATGAAGCATATATTATTTTTAATTCGTCTTATGGGATGTGGGTGTCGCTGGCAAGGCCAGCATGTATTGCCCATCCCTAATTGCCCTTGAGAAGGTGGTGGTGGGCCGCCTTCTTGAACTATGCAGTCCGTGTGGTGGAGGTACTCCCACAGTGACGTTAGGGAGGGAGTTCCAGGATTTTGACCCAGCGACGATGAAGGATCGGCGATATAATTCTAAGTCAGAATGATGTGTGACTTGGAGGAAAACTTGGAGGTGATTGTGTTCCCATGCAGCTGCTGCCCTTGTCCTTCTAGGTGGAAGTGGTCGCGGGTTTGGGAGGTGCTGCCGAAGAAGCTTTGGCGAGTTGCTGCAGTGCACCTTGTAGATGGTATACACTGCAGCCACGGTACGCCGGTGGTGGAGGGAGTGGATGTTTAAGGTGGTGGATGGGGTGCCAATCAAGCGGGCTGCTTTGTCCTGGATGGTGTCGAGCTTCTTAAGTGTTGGAGCTGCACTCATCCAGGCAAGTGGAGAGTATTCCATCACACTCCTTACTTGTGCCTTATAGATGGTAGAAAGGCTTCGGGGAGTCAGGAGGTGAGACACTCACCGCAGAATACCTAGCCTCTGACCTGCTCTTGTTGCCACAGTATTTTTGTGGCTGGTCCAGTTAAGTTTCTGGTCAATGGTGACCCCCAGGGTTTTTATGGTGATGGTAATGCCATTGAATGTGGGTGGTGTTTAGACTCTTGCTTGTTGGAGATAGTCATTGCCTGGCACTTCTGTGGCGCGAATCTTACCTGCCACTTATCAGCCCAAGCCTGAATGTCATCCAGGTCATGTTGCATGCGAGCATGGACTGCTTCATTATCTGAAGAGTTGTGAATGGCACTGAACACTGTGCAGTCATCAGCGAACATCTGATTTTCTGACCTTATGTTGGAGAGAAGTTCATTGATGAAGCAGCTGAAGATGGTTAGGCTTAGGACACTGCCCTGAGGAACTCCTGCAGCGATGTCCTGGGGCTGTGATGATTGACCTTCAGCCACCACAACCATCTTCCTCTGTGCTAGGTATGACTCCAGCCGGTGGAGAGTTTCCCCCCAGATTCCCATTGACTTCAGTTTTACTAGAGCTCCTTGTTGGCACACTTGGTCAAATGCTGCCTTGATGTCAAGGGCAGTCACTCTCACCTCACCTCTGGAACTCAGCTCCTTTGTTTATGTTTGGACCAAGGCTGTAATGAGGTCTGGAGCAGAGTAGTCTTGGCGGGACCCAAACTGGGCATCAGTGAGCAGGTTATTGGTGAGTAAGTGCCGCTTGATAGTATTGTCAATGACACTTCCTTCACTTTGCTGATGATTTAGAGTAGACTAATGGGGCGGTAATCGGCCGGATTGGATTTGTCCTGCTTTTTGTGGACAGGACCTAGCTGGGCAGTTTTCCACATTGTCAGATAGATGCCAATGTTGTAGCTGTACTGGAACAGCTTGGCTAGAGGCGCGGCTAGTTCTGGAGCACAAGTCTTCAGCACGATAGCCGGAATGTTGTCAGGGCCCATAGCCTTTGCTGTATCCAGTGCGCTCAGCCGTTTCTTGATATCACGTGGAGTGAATCGAATTGGCTGAAGACTGGCTTCTGTGATGGTGGTGACCTCAGAAGCAGGCCGATATGGATCATCCACTCAGCACTTCTGGCTGAAGATGGTTGCAAACGCTTCAGCCTTGTCTTGTCTTTTGCACTCACATGCTGGGCTCCAGCATCATTGAGGGTGGGGATATTCATGGAGCCTCCTCCTCCCGTTAGTTGTTTAATGGTCCACCACCATTCACGACTGGATGTGGCAGGACTGCAGAGCTTTGATCTGATCCATTGATTGTGGGATCACTTAGCCCTGTCTATAGCATGTTGCTTCTGCTTTTTAGCATGCATGTAGTCCTGTGTTGCAGCTTCCCCAGGTTGGCACCTCATTTTTAGGTATGCCTGGTGCTGCTCCTGGTATGATCTTCTACACTCCTTATTGAACCAGGGTTGGTCCCCTTGCTTAATGGTAATGGTAGAGTGAGGGATATGCCGGGCCATGAGGTTACAGATTGTGGTGGAATACAATTCTGCTGCTGCTGATGGCCCACAGCGCCTCATGGATGCCTAGTTTTGAGCTGCTAGATCTGTTCTGAATCTATCCCATTTAGCATGGTGGTAGTGCCACACAACACGATGGAGGGTGTCCGCAATGTGAAGACAATGTGCGGTGGTCACTGCTACCAATACTGTTACCAATACTGTCATGGACAGATGCATCTGCGACAGGTAGATTGGTGAGGACGAGGTCAAGTAGGTTTTTCCCTCGTGTTGGTTCTCTCACCACCTGCCGCAGGCCCAGACTGGCAGCTATGTCCTTCAGGACTCGGCCAGCTCGGTCAGTAGTGCTGCTACCGAGCCACTCTTGGTGATGGACATTGAAGTCCCCCACCCAGAGTACATTCTGTGCCCTTGCTACTTTCAGTGCTTCTTGCAAGTGGTGTTCAACATGGCAGAGTACTGATGCATCAGCTGAGGGAGGGCAGTAGGTGGTAATCAGCAGGAGGTTTCCTTGCCCATGCTTGACCTGAAGCCATGAGACTTCATTGGGTCCGGAGTCAATGCTGAGGACTCCCAGGGCCACTCCTTCCCGACTGTATACCACTGTGCCGCCACCCCTGGTGGGTCTGTCCTGCTGGTGGGACAGGACATACCCAGGGATGGTGATGGAGGAGTTTGGGACATTGGCTGAAAGGTATGATTCTGTGAGTATGACTATGTCAGGCTGTTACTTGACTAGCCTGTGGGACAGCTCTCCCAATTTTGGCACAAGTCCCCAGATGTTGGTGAGGAGGACTTTGCAGGGTTGACTGGGCTGGGTGCGCCGTTGCCGTGTCCGTAGCCGGTGCCGAGGTCGATGCCGGATGGTCCACCGGTTTCATTTTTATTATTTTGTTTTGTAGCGGTTAGTTACAACTGAGTGACTTGCTAGGCCATTTCAGAGAGCAATTAAGAGTCAACCACATATAGGCCAGACCAGGTAAGGACGGCAGATTTCCTTCCCTAAAGGACATTAGTGAACCAGATGGGTTTTTACGACAATCAGATAGTTTCATGGTTACCATCTGGTAATTATTCCAGATTTATTTAATTAACTGTATTTATATTCCCCAGCTGCCGTGTTGAGTTTTGGACTCACGTCTCTGGATCATTGGTCCAGGCCACTGGATTACTTCTTCTTAGGCAGTCCCTCGGAACCGAGGATGACTTGATTCCAAACTAACAATGAGTTCTCTGGTGACTGATGATTCCAATGTGGGACCTACAGCCTCTGTCACAGGTGGAGCAGACGATGGTTGAAGGGGCGGGTGGGTGGGGTACTTGGGTTGACGTGCGCTCCTTCCGTTGTTTGCGCTTGGCTTCCGTTTGCTCCCGCCGAGAGACTCGAGGTGTTCAGCGCCTTTCCGGATGCTTCTCCTCCACTTTGTGCGGTCTTGGGCCAGGGATTCCCAGGTGTCGGTGGGGATGTTGCACTTTTTCAAGGAGGCTTTGAGGGTGTCCTTGAAGCATTTCCTCTGCCCACCTGGGGCTCTCTTGCCGTGTAAGAGCTTCGAGTAGAGCGCTTGTTTTGGGATTCTCGTATCGGGCATGCGGAAGATATGGCCCGTCCATCGGAGCTGATCGAGCATGGTCAAAGCTTCAATGCTGGGGATGTTGGCCTGAGCGAGAACACTGACGTTGGTGCGCCTATCCTGCCAATGGATTTGCAGGATCTTGCGGAGGCAGCGTTGGTGGTACCTCTCCAGTGCTTTGAGGTACCTGCTGTACATGGTCCATGTCTTTGAAGCATACAGGAGGGCGGTTATCACTACTGCTCTGTAGACCATGAGCTTGGTGCTGGGTTTGAGGTCCTGGTCTACAAACACTAGGCTGGATTTTGATTGAGGAGGCGTGTAGGAGGTGGGACTACAAATTTCAGGGTTGTAGTCCCGCCTCCATCGAGTTGTGGACAACCCACGTGATTTTCACTTGATTGACCTTGTTGAGCCCGCCCAGTGGGCTCAGCAGGCCAATTAAGGGCCACCCAGTTACAGGTGACGTCACAGATTGACATTTCATCTGTCAAAAGCTTTTGACAGATGAAATATCAGCGTTTGACAGCTCTTTAAAGCTGTCAAACACTGACAATCTGTACTCCAAGTTAATTCCTTCCTCTCAGGCTGATTTAGAGATCTCTCCAGAACAGAAAGCTGAATGCTGTAACTTTTGACAGCTCGCGGCCATTCTGCTTTCTGTGCCAGTGAGATGAGGGACTCCCAAGACCTGAAGGAAGGAAGGCTGTAAAGGTAAGTAAATGTAAGTAAAACTACTTTAAACACTTTACACACACCAAACACACTTACCTCTGAACTCATGCACCCATCACTCACCTGAACACTGGACATCTCGAACCCTCCAAGCCCTTTAGCCCGACGGCCCGCCTCGCTAACTTGGCGTGATTTGGAGCCGTCAGGAATCCCACACTTCAGCAATAAAATTAGGGATTAGGCTAAAAACTGCCTGTTAACTACCTGATAACAGGCAGTTAATTGGCACTAATCCCCTTCCCGCCTCGGGGAGGCAGGTCCCAGTGCGGGTCGGGCATCCGCCTACTTTGAAACTGGCATGGAGGCGGGTTGGGGGCGGGATGGGTTCGTGCCCCCCCCGATTTCGAGATTTTAACCCCCCACACGCCTCCAATCCTGCCTCCACGGCCCAATGAAAATCTTGCCCACTGTCTTCCTCAGGCGACCAAAGGCTGCTTTACTAGCCCAGTGACATTACCACTACACTCCCGTTCCCTCACATAAGTTTATAGCACTGAAGGAAGCCAAGTGGCCCATTGTGTCCAAGCAGTTCTTCGCTTGTGCAATTATGCACCAGAACCCAGAAGTGTTAAAGCCAATTATAGCATTTTACTACCATCCCAGCTGAAAATAGTAAACTCAGCACTGAATAGAAATTAAACTTGAGGCCTTTGACCTGTATGGCTCAGGTACCTGTTGTTTTTGTCACAATCAGAAGGTTTTATGATGACTGATTGAACTAAATTCTGATCAGGCTTTCCTGATTGAATAAGATTTGCCTCAAACTGTAATTGATGAGGGAAAAATAACATTAGAAATTCTCTGGAAAGTGTTACTAGCCATTATCTATTGAACAATTTACTTCATTTTAATTGTAATTTTTCAAAATGTAAACAATTATTTGAAATAATTGCAGTTTAGCAGATTACAAAAATATCAGTTATGCAACACATGATCTAGAAAAGCCTGTGAATAGCTCAGGTGTAAATGTGGTAAAAGTGTAATCTGGGTAACATTGTGCCTACTTTTAACAGGAATTTTCATCAAACAGTGGTTAAATGGGTGATGTACAAATGGTTGTGAATGTTTAGTTATTTACTTGTTCACTTATCTTCTTCTTCTTCTTAGGCAGTTCCTCGGAACCGAGGATGACTTGCTTCCATACTAAAAATGAGTTCTCAGGTGACTGATGAGTCCAATGCGGGACCTATAGTCTCTGTCACAGGTGGGGCAGACGGTGGTTGAAGGGGCGGGGGTTGAGGTGCTTGGGTTGACGTGTGCTCCTTCTGCTGTTTGCGCTTGGCGTCCGCTTGCTCCCGGCGAAGAGACTTGAGGTGTTCGGCGCCTTCCCAGATGCTTCTCCTCCACTTTGTGCGGTCTTGGGTCAGGGATTCCCAGGTGTCGGTGGAGATGTTGCATTTTTTCAAGGAGGCTTTGAGGGTGTCCTTGAAGCGTTTCCTCTGCCCACCTGGGGCTCTCTTGCCGTGTCAGAGCTCCGCGTAGAGCGCTTGCTTTGGGAGTCTCGTATCGGGCATGTGGACGATGTGGCCCGTTCATCGGAGCTGATCGAGTGTGGTCAAAGCTTCAATGCTGGGGATGTTGGCCTGAGCAAGAAAACTGACATTGGTGCACCTATCCTGCCAATGGATTTGCAGGATCTTGCGGAGGCAGCGTTGGTGGTACCTCTCCAGTGCTTCGAGGTGCCTGCTGTACATGGTCCATGTCTCTGAGGCATACAGGAGGGTGGGAATCACTATTGCTCTGTAGACCATGAGCTTGGTGCTGGGTTTGAGGTCCTGGTCTTCAAACACTCTCTTCCTCAGGCGACCGAAGTAATATCAGTTATTTTAAGTAGAACTGACTAGAGATATAATTTAAATTTATGGCTTTCTACGGTAATGTCATGATTATTTAGTAAAATCTATTTTTGATACTGTGACTTGAGTGCTTTCAAAAAAGAATGGGCCAGAATTTTCTGTCACAATAATGGTGAGGCTAATGGCGTTCGCCATTATTTTTGCGCAAATGGTACAGCAACTCCAGGTAAGGGGCAGGCGCGTGGTTAAACTCAAAAATCCAAAAGTTGCTGTCCCAGTTGCGTCGCTCCGTCACTAGCTTCGCGAAAACGCCATCTCGCTGGCTGACTCCCTATTGAAATGCATTGAATGGCATGAACTTGCTGTATTTGCGCGTTAGATATGAACTAAACTCGTCACAGAAAGTCAAGTCTTGCCCATTTCAGTCTAAGTACACTTTTAACAACGTGCTAAGTGTTAATTACTGTCAAGCAACCTCTCTGGCACTGAAAATTAACTAATTACAAGTGTGGAGTTACATAGAAACATAGAAGATAGGAGCAGGAGTAGGCCATTCGGCCCTTCGAGCCTGCTCTGCCATTCAACGAGATCATGGCTGATCATACAAACCCTAGCACGCGGTCCCTACACCGACAGCCATCCCACCCAAGCCCTATCCCCGTAACCCCACATGTTTAATCCCCCCTAATACTAAGGGTCAATTTTTATCATGGCCAATCAACCTAACCCGCACAACTTTGGACTGTGGGAGGAACCCGGAGCACCCGGAGGAAACCCACGCAAACACGGGGAGAATGTGCAAACTCCACACAGACAGTCACCTGAGGCCGGATTTGAACCCGGGTCCCTGGCGCTGTGAGGCAACAGTGCTAACCACTATGCCACCATTCTTTCAGGTATTAATTGCTGCAGATTTAAAAAATGTAAAATTTAAAATTAAAACTTCTTTTTAACTTTTCCTTTCTGTCTCTTTGTTTTCTCTCTCACTTAATGCAATTTTTTTCCCTCTCTTAAGGAGATACACATTTGCTTGCCCTGTTTCCCTCGCTGCAACGCTATCAGCTCACACTTTCAGGAACTTGCCACGCAAAGAATTTAAAGACCTAAATGAGCAAGGGCAAGTCTATCTTACGGAACACAATCCAGAAATTCGGGTCCCCACGGGTGAGTACGCATGGGGTACTCACCTGTAGGCCCAACGATAGTGCTGGTTTCGTGCATGCACTGCGCATGTGCGGGAAACTGGAACTTCCATTCCCTTAAAGGAAGGGGTTCACAGGTCGAACGCGTGCGCCGGAGAGGCAGCGCGTATGCCTGGAACTTCCGTTTTTTTTCCAGGTTTTTCTGGGAGGGTAAGTCTCCAGCAGCTATGCTTATAAAAAGCAGTCGCAAGGCCTGCTTTTAACAAGGTAAGTGGTGAATTAAGTAAAATTAAAAAAAAATTTCCACAGGTTTATTATTTTTAAATACTTTAAAGAAAGGTAAGTTTATTTTTAGCCCCGTTAGAAACTGTAATTAATTTTTTCAAAAATTTAAATTATTGTTTAAAATAGTTATTTTATGTAATTTATAGTTATTTTAAAAATGTGATTTTTAAAAATGTATTTGAAGTTTGTTATTTTTGGGGCTTATAGTATTCATAGATTTGACAGGTCTTCCTGTCAAACTTATGAATGAAGCATTCCCTGCTACCATTGGCTCTCCATGGCCCATGCGATCCCAGGGGACGCTTCGAACTAACTGCGCCCCTGGGATACACAAGCACTGCGCGCCGGCAGTTGGAGGAGGCCCAGGATCGGAATCCCACGCGGGCCCACAGCTCAACGGCTGGCGCGCTAGGTAAGTGCAGGTCGGGGGCTTGCATCCACGGGAAGCCCCCGACCTGAATTTCTGGGCCATTAACAAAATACTGTGGATGGTGGAAATCTGAAATAACAACAGAAAGTGCTGGAAACACTCAGCAGGTCAGGCAGCATCGAGGAGAGAGAAACAGAGTCAACGTTTCAGGTCGAACCCTTTGTCAGAACTGGAAAAGGTTAGGGAAGAGAGATTTTTAAGCAGGGGTAGGGAGCAGGGGTGGGAAAGAACAAAGGGAAGGCCTGTGATACAATGTAAGGCAGGAGAGATTGACTGACAAAAGGGATGATGGTGCAAGGCATAAGGAGAGCTAATGGGACAAGTTAAACCCATTGATTCCCACAGCTACCTGGACTACACTTCCTCCCACCCCGCTTCCTGTAAGGACTCTATTCCATTCTCCCAGTTTCTCCGTTTCTGCCGCATCTGTTCTGACATTGCCACCTTCCATACTAGTGCTTCCGGTATGTCTTCCTTTTTCCTCAACCAAGGATTCCCCTCTACCGTGGTTGACACGGCCCTCAACTGTGTCTGTTCCAGTTCCCATACTTCTGCTCTCACCCCTTCCCCTCCCTCCCAGAACCACGATAGGGTTCCCACTGTCCTCACCTTTCACCCCACCAGTCTCCACATTCAACGGATCATCCTGCGCCATTTCCGCCACCTCCAGCGTGATCCCACCACCAAACACATCTTTCCCGCCCTCCCCCACTTTCAGCATTCTGAAGAGACTGCTCCCTCCGTGACTCCCTGGTCCATTCCTCTATCACCCCCAACACCCCTTCCCCTTCACCCGGCATCTTCCCATGCAAGCGCAGCAAATGCAACACCTGCCATTTTACCTCCTCCCTTCCCACCGTCCAGGGCCCCAAACACTTTTTCCAGCTGAAACAGCGACTTACTTGTACTTCTTACAATTTAGTATACTGTATTCGCTGCTCACAATGCAGTCTCCTCTACATTGGGGAGACCAAACGTAGATTGGGCGACTGCTTTGCGGAACACCTCCGTTCAGTCCGCAAGCGTGACCCCGAGCTTCCGGTCGCCTGTCACTTTAATTCTCTCCTCCACTCCCACTCTGATCTCTCCATCCTCGGCCTCTTACATTGTTCCAATGAAGCTCAATGTAAGCTCGAGGAACAGTACCTCATCTTTCTATTAGGCATTTTACAGCCTTCTGGACTTAACATCGAGTTCAATAATTTCAGACTATAAATTGGCCCCTGTAGTTCTTTATATATATTTTTTCTCTTGCTTCCTCACATGGTAGCTGTTAATGTTGCTGCCATCACCATCATCCACACATCATCTAGAGCCATCTTTTGTTTCCTAACTTGTCCCATTGCCTCTCCTTTTGTCTTGCACCATCATCCCTTTTGTCAGTCAATCTCTCCTGCCGTCCATCCTATCACAGACCTTCCCTTTGTTCTTCCCCCCCCCTCCCTATCCCTGCTTCAAAATCTCTCTTCCCTAACCTTTTCCAGTTCTGACGAAGGGTTTGACCCAAAACGTTAACTCTGTTTCTCTCTCTTAGATGCTGCCTGACCTGCTGAGTGTTTCCAGCACTTTCTGTTGTTATTTCTAACTAACGGAAGGTGCCGTTAGATGCCCTGCCACAATGAGTTATGGCCCAATGTCCAATTGATCACTGTTTATCATAATGTATTAAAAAGGAATTATGCCCACACTCAACATTGTTACTCTGTCACAATAGGCTCTTTTGTTGAGTCTGTGTCCTTCTGAAGTAGTTTGAAAAGTATGTATGGGGAGAAAAGTGACTCTCTTGTACAAAAGCATTACTGTCTGCACACATATTCTTTAAATAGAATATGGCTTTCAGGAGGTCAGCAATAGGATAATGGCTTGTACCTGCAGTGAAGAGTCTACTTTTAACATGAAAGCTTTGTCTTTCATATGCAGCGCTGTATGTTATGTTAAGGCAAAATTCTCATCTGGCTAAAATGATACCACATTAGCAAATAATGGAAAAGAATAAGATGATTAAAATTTGTTTTAGTTCTTCTTTCTTTAAAAGTTACAATGTTACATTTTAATGGAAGAATAGGCATAATAGTTATATTTGTGATGAAAATAATTATTTAATGTAATTGGTAAATACAGTTCCACGCTGAGCTGGGCCCTTAAATATCAAATCTTTCAAATTCTTCTTGCAGGCTGGTGTCATAAAGACTTGCTATGTTGCTAGTAATTCTAACCAAATACCAAAAATGATTATATACGAATTGCATCTCTCTAGCTCCCTCTCTCTTAGCTCTGTTTCTGGCACTTAAAATGATGATGAAAGGCAGTGACTGTGCTCCATTTTTCCATCAGGGTCAACTGTAAATAGAGTTAGGTACTGATCTGGATAACCTCAGCGCAGTTGTGCTAAAAGAATTAAATTTGAGCCTGGATTGAATGCACCTTGCTTTAGTATGTGGCATATCTGGGCGTTCCTTTTCTTATCTCGTTGGCATTTCTAACATATACCAGTGCTGAGCATCATTTTTCCCTTTGATTCTTTTCCATCAGGGGAGTTGCTCAAACTCTCTGTAAAATGTATTTGTCTTAATTGTCTACGCTGACTTTATTCAGTCTTCGGAGATTGTAGCGAAATTTCTTTTCATTTCCTTTGCCCAAGATTGACTCAAAACTGAGTTTAGAATGATAGAATCATAGAAAATTACAGCACGGAAGGAAGCCATTTCGGCCCATCGTGTCCGCGCCGGCCAACAAAGAGCTATCTAGCCTAATCCCACTTCCCAGCTCTTGGTCCGTAGCCCTGCAGGTTAGAGCATCCCAAGTGCACATCCTGTTATGTTCATTAATAACTAGACATTCTTATTATGAACACAGCTAGCTTTTGCTAGTTACTTTTATTGAGCACATGTGGACTTGTACAGCATCTTGTAGAGGCTTCCATCTTGACTCCTGCCTTGTGGGTAGCCTAGCCTCATGGGTAATGTAGTCTTAATATAATATATAGCTGGGTAGTGTAGTCTTATACATATAGCTATATACAGCTCTACTGCTCCACCTAGTGTCCACCACAGAATGACATGTTATTGATCACTACATCCTCCTTTCTTTGAGGTTTAACAAAATCAATATCAATCAACTTTCAAGAAAACAATAAAGATAATATCAGTAACACTTTTGTTAGTGCTGTATAAACATAAACATTTTCAAAACAGTCAACACATTTTCAAAGCTTTACATTGTACTCAAAGATTAAGTCTATCAGGCTCTTTTACTTCACGTGTGGATCTTCTCAACACGGGTAAGTCTGATGTGTCTTCATGAGATTGTTCTGGCGGTGAATGACAAGATGCAGTTACGGCATTGTCATCAATCTGCTCTTGTATAGATCGAGGTCTCCTTGCGATCTTTGCTTGGAGAGGGTTTCAGTGTTTCCTTCACTCTTCATGCCATAACTCTCAATGTAGTCAATGCACTCTCGAAAAACTGCTGGCAGCTGGATCCCATCATACAGCATAGTCCTCTCAGCAGCCTTGGCTAATGGAACACCAAAGATTGGCCTGAGGAAAGAAGGAGTATCCACCAGAACTGCTTCCTGCTCTGGTGCAGGCTTCTTCTTTTTCTTTTTCTCTTTCCACTGCTTAACAACATCTGCTGCGGTTATATCTTTGGACTTTTTCATCTTGTGTTTTTTCTCTTTGTGCTTTTCTTCCTTTGGCTTCTCTTTGACCTTAAAGTCTTTTTCTTTCTTCTTGGAGAAACGAGGCTTTTTGAAGACATGGATACCCTTTGGCCTTTTCATCCTTGATGGGCTCTCTGCTTCATCACCTGAGTCATCTGGTCTGCTTATGGCACAGTTTATACGGTAAACTCTTTTGACCAGTTCTAAGTCCTCACAAGCTTTGTCACCCAGTAGTGAATCAAGCCTTTCAACCACAACAGAAAACATGCACTTTGTCTTTGACTGTCACTTTAAGTCTGCATACACCTAAGCTATCTATTTTCTGTCCATTATAGTCCTTCAGTAGTACTGACTTTTTCTGTATTTTGGGCTTTTCTTTCATATTGTTAATGTCACTCATACTGATTAAGTTTGCTTTTGCCCCAGTGTCCAGTTTCAATGTAACTAATGCTCTATTTATCTGCTGTGGGATCATCCATTTGTCCTCTTTTACTGCATTAACTTTATGTTCAGCATTGTCTATTTCTGAGGGCTGCACATTTTCTGTATCTTTTTTGATATCGTCACATGACACCATTCCTACAAAAAATGTCTCACTTAAATCAGTGTCCTCAATCACATTAACTTGTTGCCCTTTCGTTGTTTTTACTTTTGAAAAGCATTGTTTGGCAAAGTGATTCTTTCCATTACACTTTGTGCACATTTTTCCAAACGCTGGGCATTGTCTTAACTGGTGTTTGTAACCATAGCGTTTACAATTAAAAATTTCATCCTCCGATTGGTTTTCATTTCTGTTCTGCCCACGTTTCTTCCCCTTGTAGGACACAGCACCGACAGCATTATCACTCATTACATTCGCATCATTATTGATTTCACTGAAAGTCTTCGCGTGATTTCGAGCTAGCTCGCTGGCTTGGCATATTTTCACCGCATTTTCCAAATTTAGTTCGGTTTCTCTCAACAGACATTCCCTGACTTTATCATGAATACCAAACACAATCTGGTCACGAATCATGGATGCTTTGAGCTCAGAGAAATTACATGTCTGTGCTTTCAGTTTCAGATCAGTTATAAAGCTATCAAAAGTCTCATTTTGCTGCTGTGTCCGAGAACAGAAGATGTATCTTTCATAGGTCTCATTCTTTTTGGGAGAGCAATGTGCATCAAATTTTTTTAGCACATCTTCTAATTTTTCTCTGTTCTCCACTGGATTAAATACAAATGTATTAAATACCTCTATCGCCTGTGGGCCTGCAACCGTAAGCAGCAACGCTATCTTCCTTGCGTCTGGCTTTGTACCGAATCCGATGGCTGCAATGTAGAGTTCGAATTGCTGTTTAAAAGCCTGCCAGTTGTAGTCGATTTTTTCTGTGAGATTCAAACGCTCTGGTGGCTTCAAATTCTCCATGTCACTTTTCACAATTTTCAGCAGATCTTCACCACCCTGGTACCATGTTATGTTCATTAATAACTAGACATTCTTATTATGAACACAGCTAGCTTTTGCTAGTTACTTTTATTGAGCACATGTGGACTTGTACAGCATCTTGTAGAGGCTTCCATCTTGACTCCTGCCTTGTGGGTAGCCTAGCCTCATGGGTAATGTAGTCTTAATATAATATATAGCTGGGTAGTGTAGTCTTATACATACAGCTATATACAGCTCTACTGCTCCACCTAGTGTCCACCACAGAATGTCATGTTATTGATCACTACACCCAAGTGCACATCCAAGTACTTTTTAAATGTGGTTAGGGTTCCTGCCTCTACCACCCTTTCAGGCAGTGAGTTCCAGACCCCCCACAACCCTCTGGGTGAAGAAATTTCCCCTCAAATCCCCTCTAAACCTTCCACCAATTACTTTAAATCTGTGCCCCCTGGTTTGTGACCCCTCTGCTCAGGGAAATAGGTCCTTTCTATTCACTTTATCTATGCCCCTCATAATTTTATACACCTCAATAAGGTCTCCCCTCAGCCTCCTCTGTTCCAAGGAAAACAGACCCAGCCTATCCAGTCTTTCCTCATAGCTAAGATTCTCTACTCCCTGCAATATCCTTGTAAATCTCCTCTGTACCCTCTCTAGTGCAGTCACATCTTTCCTGTAACGTGGTGACCAGAACTGCACGCAATACTCTAGCTGAGGCCTAACTAGTGTTTTATACAGTTGAAGCATAACCCCCCTGCTCTTGTATTCTATGCCACAGCTAAAGCAAAAGATTGTTCTCTTCCAGGTTCTCCCACGATACCTAAGCCATTTCTATTTACCACTTCTGAACTAGACCTTGTATTGGGAGTCAGATCAAAGTAGAGCTGCTGTGAAACAGACACTGATGAAATTACTGAGTTAGGTTGTGTATATATTGTGCAATTACAACAAAATTCTCACAAGGGACAATTTACTTAGTAGTTGTGGGAGAAGCCATTTTCAGTTTCATCATTAATATAAAAAGAATGGTGATTACAGCTGCACCTAATCTAAGATTTATTTATTCATGGGGGAAGGGTTTTTGGAAGTTCATTTTCACATATAAAATAGCAGATTGTTGGAAGCAATCACAGGCTGTTAACAGAACCAGCAGGCTCCAATGCCATCTTAAACTGCAAAAGCAAAACTCTTTGTTTATTTATGCCGTCTGAACACTGAGGTTTTGCTAAAGGCTTGTAACAAACTCTGAACCATCTGTTGCTTTATTTTATAAAATGTATGCGTTTCTACTTTAAAAGCTATACGTATAGAATGTTAGCCAACTGGTTTCCTAGTTTTTGTCTGGAATCCATTATATTATGATCACAGAATGCAAGAGGAAGGAGGGTGTGGAAGCGCTGAGGCAGCAACATGTGACAGCATTTTTTTTTTTGTGGTGTCACTTAGTTACCAGGATATGCTAAATATATATGTTTACTTAAACCCCATCCATTGTGAGGTTAATCCAGCAAACTGGAGTGGGGGGGCTGCGAGGGGGTGGGGGGGGGTTGATAACACAGCCACTGACACTAAATATACAACTGATGTACATGATACACAGTGCCAATTCTCTGAAAATATCTATGCTCATTACATGGGCAGTCACATCACGAGCAAACCACTTCTTGATTCAGAAATATCCAATTTCTCCATAGGAATGGCCTGTTTTTGTTTAACTTATTTGAGAATTAAGCTCTTGATCCTACTTGATGTGCCTCAACCAGCCAGATTCAGATTGTTCAGTCCTCTTGTCCTTTTATTTTTTTAAGCATAAACTAGAAAATTCAGGTTAGACTGCTCTCTCTTTAATTGTAGGCTGTGAAGTCATTGTTTCCTGGCTACTTAGCTATGCTTTGTCAGCAAACAGTGCTGTGTACGATACTAAAATGAGCTACACAGTTCATTACGAGTAAAACGTGCAATGTGCAAGGTGAAGTGATCTGTGGCGGAGTTAATTAGACCTCAAATTCTGAATTTACTATTTCTAAAAGAAAATTGATGATTACTTCATCAACAACATTTAAAGCTTCATTAAGGGAGGTCTGCTCGAGCAGCCTCAGGTTAAAATTTTTAACAAGCACTTTAGTGGATAATCTGTGTTATTGCCAACATATGTAAACTTCCTGATGCTAATTGCACTCAGCTGTGAATTGAACAATGTCTACTTGTCTTCAGGATTAATTATTCACATGTGCAGATTGCATTTCTAAACAAGACACTCATAAATAATAAGACATACATCAGAGCAGATGGGAATTTATTTTCCAACTAAATGATCAGTTTATCAGGAACAAATGTGTGACAATTAACAGTAGAGAAATGCTAAATATTTACTAGCATCATAGCATGAATTAGTTTCCCTGTTCGCTTGATTTTACAGTGCACTGCACTGGAAGAAATGGGCTATTTTGTGCAAATTTGTTCCGGCTCAGAAGTGTAAATGAGTGCAGTCACTGCTGTATGGTTGGTGCAGGAGTCAACACTTTGAACTAAGGGAAGTCTCACACACAACACAGGAGGGAAGATCTGCCCCAGTGATCAATGGCTGTAGCAAATGTCTTGGCGAGAGTGAAAATAGTGAAAGGACCTCCTGATCTGTGCGCTGTTTTGGTTTTGCTATGTTGCAATATGCAGTTGAAAGTTTACAGTCCCTTTACAAATGAAAACTGGTGCTGATGAATTGCGCTCTCCGGAATACCTTTTGAAAAATCAGGTGAAATGTACAGTATCTGTGGGACTCTGCTCGCATGCTTTAGAAGAAGCATGGGTAGAAATGCTGAAGGGCATACAACTACAATCTAACTATGCAATTACATTTTTCAACCATATTTCCCTAGTGATCTTTGTGCACAGTAACACCTGGTCCACTTTTATGCATAATGGCAAAAAAAATACTGGTCATAAACATTACCGCTTAAAGTTTACTTAACAATATGAAAATTAGCACCCTTAACTGTTTAGTAGTTTATGAGTGGGGTCTTTTTGCTAAATATAGTGACATAATCAAACTGCTTTCATTACCGACGGCATGAAGGTTGGGAATGTAAGGCTGATTTTTCCTTAATTGCTGTGTCTTTTTCAGTTTCTTGTACTGTTGTCCATAACTGTTTCTCCTTTTCCCAACTTTGTCGATTTTACTGCATGCCACTCACTCGCTGTTGATCCACTAAACAAGATTCCCTTTTTAAATTCCAGATTTTATTATTTTCTGAGTTGCATCGTAAAGATTTTTGTAATTTTTACCTATGAATATAACCAGGAGGCATGCCTTTGCAAAATGGGCCCTTTTCAACTGAAGTCATTTTTCACCAGTACTGTTGTTGGAAAAAGAGGTATTGTCAAGGCCAAGACAAATTTATCCTAATTTGTTTGCCATAATACTGACATCTGTACCACATTTTAAATCCATATCAAGTTTTAAAACTGGACTATAAAACTAAGACCTGGCCTATTTATGGACATGGAGCAACTGCTGACCTGAAGGTAACATTGCAGATTCCCCGGCTATCTTGCAAGGTTTAACATGACCTTCCTGAAAGACCCAACAGGTCATTGGACTGAGCCAGTATGCCAATGATTACAAGAGCATGTTGAATCGTGTTTGACACCTGTCTGATCTGCTCAGCCGTGCCAGGTAGGATTTCATCTTGGATTTGATTTTATCTAACTTAATTGGTCCCTACAACTGTTGACTGCTACTCAGAAGATTTTCCTGAACAGACTAGTTAGAGACCTGCAGATCTATTCTAACACAATAGATTCTGTCATCGGAAAATTGTAGCATCTTCTGGAGGAAGGTTATTTTAAAAATGCTGACTGAGCTTTGATTTCTCCCCCACTTTTTCTGATCCTGTAGACTGCAGGCTTGAACATGAAAGTCACTATTGTAAATTTTAATGAGGATCATTTGGGTCCTGACATTACCAACATTTAAAAAGTCAGTATTATCACATCCTGGTAGGAAAATAGTTGGTATATATCTCTCCTAGCTGTAGATAGAATCATAGAATTCTACAGCGGAGAAGAAGGCCATTCAGCCTGTGCCAGCTCTTTGAAAAAGCAATCCAATTATTCCAATTTACCCCGCTTTTCCCTATACACCTGCAAATCTTTCCTTTTCAAATATACATACAATTCCCTTTTGCATTTGCTTCCACCACCCTTTCAGGCAATACATTCTGGATCATAACAACTCACTGTGTAAAAAAAAAAAGCCTCCTCATCCCCCATCTGGCTCTGTTGCCAATGATCTTAAAACTGTATCCTTTGGTTTTCAACCCACCCACCAGTGAAAACAGTTTCTCCTTAGTTACTCTATCAAAACCACTCACAATTTTGAACAACTCCATTAAATCTCCCCTTAACCTTCTCTGCTCCAAGGAGAACAATCCCAGCTTCTCTAGTTTGCAATTCATTTTGAATTGTAACTCACTCTCTTGCATTTGCCCCCACCCCACAGATTATATACAGATATTGTATATTACCAGGCTGAATGTGGCCTAAAGAAACCACCTGCATTCACTTTGAAAGAGGCTGGGCCAAGTTTTGCTGAAAAAATAATAGCATCTGAACGACGCACACATTATTAATGCGCAACGTGGCCAGCAACTTGTAGCGATAAAGAGATACCCTGTGAATTGCCACAAGTTGCTGGCCGATCTACCATTAGCTTCACAAAAATGGCATCTCATGCTTAACCTACCGTGCTTTTCTTGAAGAGACTGCATTTGCACATTAATTGCCCATTAAACTTACCTCAGAAAGTTAATTCTAGTAATTTACAGGGCATGTACCCTTTTAACGATGTGATAATTGTTAATGACTGCCAATCAGCCTCTTGCCCAGAAAGTGAACAATTACAAGTGTGGAGTCTCATTCCTTCAGGTTGTGAATTGTTTTAGGAGATTTTTAAAATATCAAATTTAAAATGTTACATTTTTTTAACTTTTCCTTTCTGTCTCTTTTTTATCTCTCTCTTAATCCAATCTTCCTTTCCCTCTCTTTATTTCACTTTCTGTTCCTGAGTTGACATTGAATTCACCCACTCTAATTCACCCTTCCTCTGTTTAAGAGGATACGCTGCTGGTCCCGTTGTTCACCAAGGTCCCAGATGTCTTCGCTGCGTTGTTATCAGCTCATACTTCCAGCAACTTTGTGGGCAAAAAATTAAAAAATATAAGTGTGCTCGAAGAAGTCTAAGAAATGAGGCACGCCTGAGATGCCCCGCTCCAGCAAAATCTGGCTCAATGTGTATACTCTCCCTGTGTCTCTATTGCTCTGGATCTTTAATAAGAAACACTAAATATTGTTCGCACCAGAGGACCTTAGGGTATAAAGTCTCAGATTGTGTGATTCTGCTGCCCATATCCTTTTTATGAGTTTATTCTATAAAATTACCTTTCTGTAAAATTACCTTTATCCTATCTGCACTGTGGGGTTTCTGTGATTCTGTGATTATCCATCTTATTGTCCATTCCCATTTTCCTTTTTCCCAATTTTGTAGCTTTTACTCCATGACACTCACGCACTCTCTTGATAAACTTGCCATTATTCCCTTTTTTGTTTCCTTTCTGCTCAATATCTTTGAGTCACACTTGGTTTCCTATGCTGATGTTCCAATAGTCTCATCACATCAACTTCCATAACTTTGGATTTTCATTAGGCTGAAGTGAACTTTTTCTCCATCTTTTAATCCCTCATGGTGGCTTTCTGACTTCCACATTTTACCTGGTCCATATTCTGGCATCATCAAAATACCTGTGGCATTCATCCCTCTTGTTTCGGACTGTAGGATGATATTGAGCGTGAGGAAACCTGTTAACATGATGCCTTTTGTTATAATGAGCAAATGTCTAGTCATGGATACTTGAGATATCCATGGGTACCTACATAGCACTGAACAGCCCTAATCTTTTATTATTATTCATTCACGGGATGTGGGCAAGGCCAGCATTTATTGTGCATCCCCAATTGCCCTCGAGAAGGTGGTGGTGAGCCGCCTCCTTGAACCACTGCAGTCCGTGCGGTGAAGGTACTCCCACAGTGACTCATAGCGGTTTGGCATATCTGAGTGGCTTACTAGGCCATTTCAGAGGGCAGTTAAGAGTCAACCAGATTGCTATGGGTCTGGAGTCACATATAAGGCAGACCAGGTGAGGATTTCCTTCCCTAAAGGACATTAGTGAACCAGATCGGTTTTTTACGACAGTCCGATAGTTACATGGTCACCATTACTGATACTAGCTTTATTTTTTATTTAATTGAATTTAAATTCCCCAGCAGCGTGGTGGGATTTGAACTCATGTCTCCAGATCTCCGGATTATGAGTCACTAGTACAGTAACATAACCACTATGCTACCGTTCCCTGCATGAGGTGAGGGAAGGGACCTGTGTAGGACTGGAACAAAGAATGTTCCACGTATCCCACAAAAAGCCAGGCATAGGTAGGACCCATGTGAGTTCCCAGAGCAACATCTTTTATTTGGAGGAAGTGAGTGTGGAGTCAAAGGAGAAGTTGTTCAATGTAAGAACAATTTCAGCCAGACGGCCTGAAATGTTAAATGTTTCTCTCTCCACAGTGGCTGCCAGACCTGCTGAGCATTTCCAGCATTTACTGTTTTTATCCCTAACAATGTATCATTGGCCCCCTCCTATTTCTCATCTACATGCTGCCCCTCATCGAAATCAGTGAAGACATGACGTCATGCTCCACATGTAAATTGATGACACCCAGCTCTACCTTACCACCACCTCTCTCGCACCCCTCACCACCTCTGTGTTGTCAGACTGCTTGCCTGACAACCAATCCTGGATGAGCTGCAATTTCCTCCACTTAAACATTGGGAAGACAGAAGCCATTGGCCCAGAAATTCAGGTCCCCACGGGTGAGTACGCGCTGGGTACTCGCGCGTAGGCCCAACGAAAGTGCCAGTTTCGTGCATGCACTGTGCATTCACGGGAAACCGGAACTTCAGTTCCCTTAAAGGAAGGGGTTCACAGGTCGAACGCGTGGGCCGAAGAGGCAGCGCGTACGCCTGGAACTTTCGTTTTTTTCCCAGGTTTTTCCGGGAGGGTAAGTCTCCAGCAGCTATGCTTATAAAAAGCAGTCGCAAGTAAAATTAAAATTAAAATATTTTTTCCACAGGTTTATTATTTTTAAATACTTTAAAGAAAGGTAAGTTTATTTTTAGCCCCATTAGAAACTGTAATTAACTTTTTCAAAAATTTAAATTATTGTTTAAAATAGTTATTTTATGTAATTTATAGTTATTTTAAAAATGTGATTTAAAAAAAAATGTATTTGAAGTTTTAGTTATGTTTTGGGGCTGAATTGTATTCATAGATTTGACAGGTCTTCCTGTCAAATCTATGGATACAGATTCCCTGCTACCATTGGCTCTCCATGGCCCATGTGATCCCAGGGGATGCTTCGAACTAACTGCACCCCTGGGATACGCAAGCACTGCGCGCCGGCAGTTGGAGCAGGCCCAGAATCGGAATCCCACGCGGGCCCACAGCACAACGGCCGGCGCGCTTGGTAAGTGCAAGTCGGAGGCTTACACCCGCAGGAAGCCTCCGACCCAAATTTCTGGGCCAATGTCTTAAGCCCCCACCACAAACTCCATTCCCAAGCAACCGATTCCAGCCCCATCCCTGGCCACTGTCTCAGGCTGAACCAGACAGTTTGCAACCTTGGCATTCTATGTGACCCTGAGCTGAGTTTCCGACCCCATATCCTCTCCATCACAAAGACCGCCTACTTCCACTTCCGCAATATTGCCTGTCTCTGCCCCTGCGTCAGCTTATCTGCTGCTAAAACCCTCATCCATGTGTTTTGTTTCCTCCAGCAGCTCTCCTGGCCGGCTACCCTCCATAAACTTGAGTTCATCCAAAACCCTGCTGCCCATATCCTAACCTGCACCAAGTCCCACTCACCCATCACCCCTGTGCTCGTTGACCGACAATGAATCCTGCTCCACCAACGCCTTGATTTGAAAATTCTCATCCTTGTGTTCAAATCCCTCTATGACCTCGCCCCTCCCTATCTCTGTAACCTTTTCCAGCCCTACAACTTTTCAAGAACTTTGTGTTCCTCCAAATCTGGCCACTCATACATTCCCACCCGCCCCCCCCGCCCCCCCCCACTCGCTTCGCCTCACCATTGGCAAGCATGCCTTCAGCCGTATAGGCTCTAAGCTCTAGAATTCCTTTCCTAAACCTCTTGCCTCTTCACCTCTCCTCCTTAAAACCTACCTCTTTACCCAAGTTTTTAGTCACCCATCTTAATATCTCCTTCTTTAGCTCGGTGTCAATTATTGTCTGATTATGCTCCTGTTGAATCGCCTTGGGACGTTTTCCTACTTTAAAGGTGCTGTATAAATGCCTGCTGTTGTTGGAAGATAGCTTTGTAATGTTTGTCTGCAGTTGCCTTTCTTTTGCCTGCCAACTTTACAGTCTATGTATTTCCCAGTCTCCCTCTAATCTTGCACTTTGCCTTTAACCTTCTGTCAAGTCCTAATCCAACATGCCTTGGATTTAGTTTAATTGACCTTGTAACCAGAGGGAATACTAAATTGCTTGATGTTCATTAGTGGAATCTGTGAGGAAGTGTGAGAGTTAGCCAAGAAAGCAAGGTGTCATTTGCACACACACAGATTTTGTAAGTCATTTTACCCATTTGCATGCCTTCAATTGAGGAACGGTAGGGCGAAAGTTGGTATGCAACACTGGGTCCTTGCACTCCTTATGAAGGATAATGATCCATGCCAGTTTTAATGAATTGGGATGAGTGCCAGTCTTCAGATCATGATAATAGCAATAAAAAATTAAAGGGCTAATCAGTAGGTTTTTTTTTAAATAAAAGGCTGCTTGAAAATCGTTTGCTGTTGGCACCATGCATATTGTTTAATTATCTCTAGAAAGTTTCAGGAAAAAAATCAAGTGAAATTCTTTCAACACATTTTATTTTCAGTGGAAGCATATCAGCCTAGACATTTGTGGGTTTAGCGCCAGCTGTTAAGGCCCGTTTTGAAGAAAAATGGCGCCCGCCTCGCTTCCGCCCATGTCCAGCGGGTCCCACGGTGGCTGCCATTTTGGGCAGGTCGGTAACACTGTCATTGCCTGCTCTGCTGCAGAAATGGAAATGAGGCAGATTGTGACGTCAATGAGTTTGCAACGCTCTCTTGAAGCACAATCTGTCAATTTCACCGTTGCCACTCCACTTACTGCCCTCTCTTAATCATGACCAGCTGACCAAGCATTCAGTAGCAGGAAAGAGCCTCCAACAGTGATATTTAAATGGATCATCAGCAACAACTTGCAGCTGACATGGTTTCTCAGTTTGACTGGCTCTGTGCAACTTTCTGCAGCTTTCTAAACTTGTTTCAAGTTCCTGAGGTGACAGGGAGTGTTGCTGCAAGTGGAGAACGCCTTCATTCTCATTTAAAGGCTTCTGCTCACAACACTTGCTCACAGTCTTGGGGGCTCTACTTGCAGTCCTCCTTGTGCTCGACTATCCTTGGGAAAGGGAGTGGAGGCAGCGAAGAAGAGGAGAAGATGCGTGCAGAGAGAGAAGGAGGAGGGCCACGCGGGCTCTCAACAGGAGGCCTTACCAACCTAGGGTCTTCCAAGAGCACGTCTCTTGCACAGCTCCTTGCTTAAGCAGCGGTATTAGGAGGCTCCACTTCACCAAGGAGGTGGTCACAGAAAACTGCCACCTCCTGCAACCAGTCCTGCAGCCTCAGAGCAGGGCGACCACTGTTGTGTATGTAACCTGTTCCACCTTAAGAGAGCTTAAGCCTGTTCCACCTTAAGAGATGTACTACTTTCTCAGGCTGCTGTAGACGTAATACCGGGGGTGAACACACCGGTATATAAGCACTGTGCAGTAATCTTGTATTCAGTATAGTCCCTACCTCCAACCAGTAAAGACCTGTGTGCTTTTCTGGCTGTCTCAAGCAGCAAGAGGAGAAGGAGCTGCCAAAGCAAGAGAGTGGAGAGTGGTGGTCTCCTGACCAGGAAGAGGAGTAGCAGAAAGATAGATCACCACCTCCAACTTCTTCAAACAACTGAGGTGCCTGGAGAGATTGGGCAGAGGAGGAGAAGGAGAAAGGAGGCCTATATCAACATCAACTGGGGAGAGGCCTTTTCTATCACTGCCTCCCCAAATTGGCCTCCACTTCGGGAGAGAGGGGAGAGAAACATCAGAAAAAAAACCACCAACTGTTTGGAAGGAGGGAAGATTCATCTCGTTTGAAACATCTACAGGTGGGTGTTATTTGGGGCACTCTCCCAAGACTTTGTATTTTAGGTGGGGGGAGAAAAGAAGAAGCAAGGCCGGACCATCAAGGGGTGTAGTGTGTGTGTGTGTGTGTGACTCTTGTTAAAAGCTAGGCCACACACACCACTAATTAGCACCCCTACAATTGCCTGCCTGGGAGAGCTGGAGCTGACCAGGTGAAGTCTCTAATTTCATTAATTACATCATTAAGACCTGTTGCAGGACTGAGCCTGGGCTTCTCCAGCTTTTCCAGGTGAAGACATCTTCTCCCCCTGCCAGAAGACCATCACCAAAGACTTTTAAACTACATCAGAGAGTGCCCCCCTGCCAACACCCACCCACCATCCTGAGTGGCAACACTGCCCTTGTGGTCTCCCTCCTTCCTACCCCCCTCTCTCTCTCTCTCTATCTCTCTCTGCCTGTCTTTCTAAGGCACTTCAGTCCCATCACCTTTTATTAATTGCCTATTGAGCAGAGGGGAGAGGGCCCCTCCCCCAATTTCATTCAGTAAGGGGAGAGGTGCGTCCTCATTTTAATCAGCTCCCTCTGCTCAATAGAGGACAAAAAAATATATATATTACCTGAGGCCATTAACACCTTCAGGCCTGTGACTTGGGGTGAGTGTAGCCCTTAAAAAAGCACCCCAGAATGGCGACTACATCATCGCCGGTGGCGGGGCAAGCCAAGACTTATGCGGGAGCGGCAGCCACAGCCACAGCTGCTCCCGCTGCTTCTGCTGCCCCGTCACCATTTAAACTGATAACGAAAAAGCTTGGGGTGAAGAGCTACACTCACCCCACTATGACCATCGAGGCCTGCGTCAAAGCCATGGCTGGGGTTGTCGGCCCCTCAGCCATCGTCGCGGCCTCGAAAATGTACGGGAAGGCTGTGTTCTTCCTGGGGTCGGAGCGGGCGGTGTCCCTGGCCGTCACCAAGGGGCTCACCGTGGGCGGGACCTTCCTGCCGGTGGATCCTCTCGAGGCCACCGCGCAGAGGATTGTCATCTCTAACGTCCCGCCCTATGTTCCCGGTGAGCTCCTCCTTCCCCATTTGCGTCAGCTTGGGGAGGTGAGGTCGGGGATCACGCCTATCCCGCTCGGCTTACGGGAGGCCGGCCTTCGCCACGTCTTCTCCTTCCGGCGCCAGCTGTTTATCCAGCTGGCGCGGGAGGAGGACACTGACGGAGCGTTCGTCGTCCTCCACGAGGGGACCGCCTATCGCGTCTTTTGGACGTCGGACGGTGTGCGGTGCCACGCCTGCAAGGAGGTGGGGTATATCAGGAGGAACTGCCCTGCCTCCAAGGCCGCCGGATCATCTCGTGCGGCCGAGGCGGGCGCCGCCGCTGCTCCTCCCCCCGGGTCTGCCCGCGCGTCAAGTACGCCTGATGCGCGGTTGACGTCGGGGGCCGATGCCACCAAGGCCTCCGGCGGGGGGGAGGGAGCGTGTCCGGTCGGAAAAAAGGCACCTTAGGGCGGGTCCCCCCGTGGATGGCGAGCCCTTGCCACTTGAGCCCCTTACACCCACGCTCCTCGCGGAGTTGACCGGGGCAGATGCGAGCGGGAGGGGCCTCGTGCCCGAGCCTGTGGCTGCAACCGCCGCAGCGGTATTGCCATTACCTGCGGCCGGGCTCGGGCCCGAGGAGCCCGACAAACCTGCTCCGCCGGAGGGAGTTGAGGAGGAGGCCTTTGCAGACATGGAGGTCTCCCTCGCTCCCTCCGCGCTAAAAAGAAGGCGCGACACCCTGGATGAGGAGGAGGACCGGGAGGAGGAGGGTCCCTCCGAACAGGGGGAGTCGTCGCCCGCCGCGGGTGCTGCGCCCCCCCCCCCACCGCTGTCACCATCACCGGCGATCGGCAGGGGTCGCCTGTCCCTCGGGAGGCTGAGGCAGATGTGTCTGTGCAGCACGTGCCTCCCGGGGATGAGGACGAGACCCTGCCCGTGGGGGGGGTCGCGGATCAACCCGCGGCTGAAATAGACTATTTATCGGTGTCGTTACCCCTCGACGGGTCGGGCGGCCTGGGGTCTGGGTCGGGCGAGTTCGAAGATAGTGAGCTCGCCCAAAGCGGCCCGGTCATTTCCCAGGGGCTGCTCGACCTGGTCGAGGATTTAGCCAAAGACACCCCATCTGCCGGGTCAGAGGCCGGTGGCGCGGATGAGGAAGGCCCTCTGGCTGTGTCTCGGGTGCCGGACGTCCTGGGGGAGTTCGGATTTGTGTTCTCCCCGATTTCTCCGTTCGATCTGGCGTCTGGGGCGGAGGGGGGCTCCGAACCGCCGCCGCCGTCTTCTGGCCCGGCGCCCCCGGAGGAGCCCAGGGAGAATTCCTCCGCCACCGATCCTGGGGGTGGGATCCGGGCGGAGGCGGGGCCGGCTGTTGCGGCCGAGCCGTCCGCTGCGCACTGCGCGGTGGGCGGGTCGGCCGCTGGTGTCGACCCCCTGGAGGAGGATGGGGACTCGGTGATGGGCACGGAGGACGAGTCGGACTCCGGCGCCGACGAGGCGGTGGACGACCTCGTGCCCCTTGCCAAGTCGCCCCTCATTCCCGCAAGGGAACTCCGGGATTTCATGGCCACGTGCCTGGGTCGGCGCGGGAAGTTCCGGCTGGCCCTCGACAGGTGGTCGGAGCTGGCGCTGCTCATTGATTCCGTCCGCGCCGCCGTTAAGACCATGGACGCGGACGAGGGTGTGAGCCCACTTGAGCTGCGTCGGCTCAGAACACTTCTCACTGGGCTGCTGAGGAGGTGGCGGCTGACTAGCGGCTGCGCTTCCTCCCCCCGTTAGTTGTAGGTAGAGGTTGCACTATGCTTCTGACATGAAGATAACCATAGCCAGCCTCAACATCAACGGCAGCGGGGAGGCGTGCCGCAGATTCAATAACTTCTCGGTCCTTCGGGACGGGAAGTATGCGGTGTGCTTCCTGCAAGAAACCCACACCGTTCCGGGAGACGAAGCCACGTGGCTCCTGGAGTGGCAAGGAGGGGTCAGCATGAGTCACCTCTCCAATAATTCCAGTGGGGTGGCTATCTTGCTGGCCCCGCATTTTCAGCCGGAGATCTTGGGGGTCAAGGAGCACGTGCCGGGCCTCTTGCTCCAGGTCACTGTTCGCCTGGGGGGCGTGCCGCTCCATCTAGTGAACGTGTATGCCCCTCAGGCCGGTGCGCAGCAAGTGCGCTTCTTTGAAGAAGTGTCCGCTCTTCTGGGCTCCATCGACGTGGGCGAGTGCGTCATCCTCGGGGGGGATTTTAACTGTACCCTCGAGGCGAGGGACCGTACGGGTCCCCCGCGATGCCCGCCGGCGATGGAGAAGTTGAGGGACCTGGTCGGGTCCTTCGACTTGGTGGACGTCTGGCGAAATCTTCATCCCGACTCCAGCGCCTTCACTTACGTGAGGTCTGGAGGAGGAGGGTCCAGAGTCGACCGCCTCTACATTTCCCGGGCGTACGTATCCTGCGTTCCGGCGGCTTCCATGCGGCCGGTGCCGTGCACGGACCACCACCTGGTGTGGGCGGAGCTCGTCCCGCTGCGCGCTCGGGGAAGGTCCGCGTACTGGCACTTTAACAACCTGCTGCTGGAGGACGCGCGGTTCCGGGATTCGTTTCGTCGGTTCTGGGCCGACTGGAGAAGGAAGCAGGGGGGCTTCCCCTCCTTGAGGCTGTGGTGGGACGTGGGCAAGGCTCACGTGCGTCTCTTCTGTCAGGAGTATGCGAAGGGGTCGACCAAGAGGCGGGAGGCCCGGGTCGGGCGGTTGGAGAAGGAGGTGCTCGACCTGGAGTCCCGTCTCGGTCAAGTCGTCGGGGACTCGGCCCTGCGGAAGGTGTACGAAGAGAAGAAGGGCGCGCTGAAGGACCTGCAGCTCGTCGGGTCCTGAGGCGCGTACGTGAGGTCGCGGATCCAGCTCCTGTGGGACCTGGACCGCGGCTCCCCCTTCTTCTACTCGCTGGAAAAAAGACGAGGGGTCCGTAAGCAGCTCTTGGGGCTGCTGGCCGACGACGGATCTCTGGTCTCGGATCCGGAGGGAATCAGCGCGGAGACCCACGCCTACTACGGGGCTCTGTTCTCTCCGGATCCGTCCAGCGAGGATGCGCGCAGAGTTTTGTGGGAGGACCTGCCGAAGGTCAGTCCGGAGGGCGCCGAAAAATTGGACGCTCCGCTAAGCCTGGCGGTGCTGACCGGCGCCCTCCGCCAGCTCTCTAGGGGAAAGTCCCCGGGGCTGGACGGGCTGACCGTGGAGTTCCACAGGGCGTTCTGGGACGTCTTGGGGGGCGACTACGCGCGGGTCCTGGGGGAAAGTTTGGCGACCGGGGAGATGCCCCTCTCTTGGCGCAGGGCGGTCATTGTCCTGCTGCCTAAGAGGGGCGATCTCCGCCTCCTCAAGAACTGGCGCCCGGTCTCCCTCCTTAGCACGGACTATAAAATCTTTGCCAGGGCTGTGTCTGCTCGCCTTGGCACCGTGCTGGCCCACATGATCCACTCCGACCAGTCCTACACGGTCCCGGGCCGGACCATCCACGACAACATCCATCTGGTCCGGGACCTGGTCCACCACTCCCAGAGGGCTGGTCTGTCGGTCGCCTTCCTCTCCCTGGATCAGGAGAAGGCGTTCGACAGGGTGGATCACGAGTATCTTTTCGGGACTCTGCGCGCATTCGGGTTCGGGACGCATTTCGTCGCCCGGATCCGACTTCTGTACGCCGCCGCAGAGTGTCTGATTAAAGTTAACGGGTCCTTGGCGGCGCCCCTTCGCTTCGGGAGGGGGGTGCGTCAGGGATGCCCCATGTCCGGTCAGTTATACGCCATTTGCGTGGAGCCTTTCCTGCGCCTCTTGCAGAAGAGGTTGACTGGACTGGCTCTGCAAGGGCCGGGCGTGGAGGTGGTCCTCTCGGCTTACGCCGATGACGTGCTCCTCACGGTCACAGATCCCGCTGACTTGCGGAGGATGCGGGAATGCCAGCAGATTTACTCGGACGCATCCTCCGCCAAGATCAACTGGGAGAAATGTTCCGGACTCCTGGTGGGTCAGTGGCGGGTGGACTCCCTGCCGGAGGAGTTCAGGCCTTTCGCCTGGAGCACCACGCACCTCCTCTATTTGGGAGTCTACCTTAGCCCTGCCGAGGACGCCTGGCCGGCGAACTGGCAAGAGCTGGAGGCCAAAGTCACCGCTCGCCTAGGACGCTGGACAGGACTGCTCCGAGTGTTGTCCTCCAGGGGTCGAGCGCTGGTCATAAACCAGCTGGTGGCTGCCATGTTGTGGTACCGGTTGGTCACTTTGATCCCTCCCCCTGCGTTTGTCGCCAAGATACAGAAGAAGCTCATCGACTTCTTCTGGGACAAAAGGAAGCACTGGGTCTCTGCTGCGGTTCTGTGTCTCCCGCTTAGGGAGGGCGGTCAGGCGCTGGTGTGCCTTCGCACCCAGGCTGCGACTTTCCGTCTTCAGACGCTGCAGAGATACCTGTACGTAGAGAATCCTCCGAGATGGTGTGCGCTGGCGACGTTTTTCTTCCGTCAGCTGCACGGCCTCAATTACGACACGCAGCTCCTGTTTGTGAAAGTGGGCTGCAGGCGTGCCGGCCTGCAGGAGCTGCCTGTCTTCTACCAGGAACTACTATGGGTTTGGAAGTATGTCGCTTCCAGGCGGAGCTCTCCCCCGTCAGGAGCGGCGGCTCTCCTTCGGGAGCCGCTGCTCAGGAATCCGCACCTCCGTGAATGTGGGTTCGGGCGGCTGGCGGAGGGTGGGGCTGTGGCTGGCGGTGTGACCAGAGTCGGGGACCTGCTCGATGTCGGAGGAGCGGGCTGGATGGCGCCGGAGGAGCCTGTCCTGGGCCAACGTCCGGCTCGCGGCCGAAGCCATCGAGTCAGTGAAAGTGGCACTGGGCCCCGATTCCACTAGGTGTATCGAGGCGGCTCAAGCACGTGGGGCGATCCCGTCCGAGCTTACCCCCGTCCGGACGGAATTCCTTATTGGCGCCTGGCCCCGAAACTCCCCTCGGGAGCCGGCGCCTCACAACTTGAGCCGTCTCGAGGAAATACCCTCCGTGCCTTTTCATTCCGCGCGGAGGGGTTTCCTGTACGGGCTGCTCCTGCACACTCTCCACTTTGACATCTTCGTCTGCCGTCCAGACATGCCTTGGCGTGGCGTCTTGCCGACTGGCGGTGGCGGAGGTCCCCAATGGAGGGCTCTCTACGCAGGAGTCCTCCCTTGTTCCATCGGGGACTTGGCCTGGAGGGTGTTGCACGGAGCGGTCCCGTGCAATAAGGTTTTAAGTAGGTTCACGGACTCCCAGGCCGCCTGTGTTTTTTGCGGCCTGGAGGAGTCCGTTTTCCACGTTTATATGGAGTGTGAGAGGTTGCAGCCCCTCTTTCACTACTTGAAGGGGCTGCTCCTCGATTTTTGGTTGCACTTCAGTCCCACGCTCTTGATCTACGGTCACCCGGTGCGGAGGGGAGCGGATAGGCTGGAGGACCTCCTTGTGGGCCTGCTCCTGGGCCTGGCTAAAAGAGCAATCAATTGGTCCAGGCAGCGGGCGATCGAGGGGGTCATCCAGCCGGATTGCCTGCCTCTCTTCCGCGGCCATGTTCGCACCCGGGTGGCCCTGGAGATGGAGCACGCGGTGTCCGCTGGTACGCTTGAGTATTTCCGCGACCGTTGGGCGCCGCGGGGGCTGGAGTGCATCGTCAATTTGGAACACCAAATTTTAATTTGATTTATTAAGGTTTAGTTGAACTTTTGTTTATTTACAGTTGATCTGGTTTAAATTTTGGTTCAAATAAAAAGAGGACCTCCAACCAGTAAAGACCTGTTTTGATTGTTATTAATTAGTCTGTGTCTTAATTAATTAGATAACTCACAGATTTAACACTGGCGACGAGTCTGATTCGGACCCTGCGGCAGTCACTCCACGGCAGCTTCGTTACAGCCAGGACGTTGCAGAGAGGTTTCCACCCTCTCCACCCCACTGGAAGACATCCTGACCTCGGCGCCTCCATCGGCGACCGTCAGCTTCTTCTCCAGCTTGGTGGTGGGTAAGCCGTTGTCTGAGCGACGCGACAGGCAGTCGAACGCGTTGGCCGCACGAACGGGGCTGGGGGAGCCGGAGGAATAGGGCGCGAGAGCCGCTTCGAGCGGGAGGCATTTCAACAGAGCGATCGCATCTCCTGATAAGGGCCGAGAGCCGTGAGAGCGATCGCATCTCCAGATAAGGGCCGAGAGCCGCTTCGGTCAGGAGCCACTTCGCGATCCAGCGATCGCATCCGCTGATAAGGGCCGCACTCGGGCGATCGCGGCGAAGATAAGGGCCGCACTCGGGGGCTGAAGGGAGACGGCGTCGGGGGACGGGTGAAGACCGCCAAGCGCGGGAAAACCGCCATTTTGTGGGCGGAGGACGACGGCAAGAGCGGGAAGCCGCCATCTTGGATAGCAGTAAAAAAAAATTTAAAAAATCTGAGAAATTGAAAATCTGATAAAGTACTACAATGCCTAAACACGGGAATATAAGCAACTTTGATAGTGACATCGAAGATTGGGCCATATATGTTGAACGAGTTAAAAATTATTGTAAGGCCAATAAAATTCGTGAGGCTGATAAAGCACTAACATTATTAAATTTAATGGGTGCGAAGACATACGGGCAATTGAAACACCTGTTATCACCAGATGAACCGGCGGATAAGACGTTCGATGAGATTGTTACTGTCCTGAAAGATCATCTAAACCCCACGCCGCTGATGCTAGCGGAACGATTTAAATTTTACGACAGAAGGCAGCTACAGCATGAAAGCAATGCTGAATATTTGCTGGAATTGCGTAAATTAGCGAAATATTGCCAGTTTGGAACGGGACTGACAGATGCACTACGAGACAAATTTGTGTGTGGTTTATTTAAACAGGATACACAAAAGCGACTGCTCGAGGAGAATGAGCTGACGCTTGAGAAGGCGGTCACTATGGCAGCAGCACACGAAGCCGCAGCGAGAGGCACGGCAGTAATGCAGCTACGGTCACCGGAGCTCAGTGCGCACAAATTGGGTGTGAGTTCTGGCAAATGTTATCATTGTGGAAAGACAACGCATGATCAGAACCAGTGTTGGTTTAAAAACCAAGAATGTAGAACTTGTGGTAGGCTTGGACATATAGCTAGAGTATGCAGGTCAGGGAAGAAGACCAGCAACAAGAAGTCACCGCAAGGAAAATACGCAAAAGTACACAAGGTGGCCGAACAGGAGTCCGATTCAGACGCTAGCAGTATTGAACTGGCTAGCTTAAGGGTACTCAACGTTGGTAAGGGTGCAGACCTCCAGACAATTTGGGTCACTCTTCAGATAGAAGGAGTCCAAGTAAAACTGGAATTGGACACTGGATCGGCATTGACGGTCATAAATAAGAAAGATTATGGAAGGTTATTCCAACATATTCCCCTGCAGGATACGGAGCTCATATTGAAAACATACACGGGGCAAAGAGTGTACCCCATCGGGAAAATTGAGGTCACAGTAGTCCACAAGGGCGAAGAAAGTCAAATAATGGACTTATATGTGCTATCTGAAGGAGGTCCTCCACTACTAGGATGGGAGTGGATTAGGAAAATGAATATCGACTGGCATTTCCTACAAACAATAACGAGTGAGAACTCGGTGAACATAATCAACCCAGACTCTGGAACTGATGATGGTAAGACCAACCCGTGTGCAAAAGACAAAGTTTCAGCACAGAATTCCACTGAGATAGAGAATTCTGAGTCTGTCCAGTCTACTGACATGCACATTTCTGAGGGACACCGGGCTCGAACTCAACTCCATTTCAAACTGCAACAGCAATTAGAACAAATGATTCGCCGTTTTGAGCAAGAGATGAATGCGACGAAAGAGTTCTTTGATATAGAGTGGGAACATCTGGAAAGACAACAGAAGCAGCTGCTGGAGCAAATGGAGCAGGAGCACACAAAACGTCTGATGTCAGAGGAGTTAACGGTCAGCCAACTCCTGCATATGCTGAAGGACAGGACTCTGAAATGGGAAAAACTTGAACACGAACTTCAATATTCAAACGAAAGGGGTTCGGAGCTCTCAAAGGTTATTGGAAGAGCTGAGGTGGCAACACAGACTGAGATGACTGCAACAGAGCAGCCCTTAGATACCAAAAGTACGCTGACTCATGTCAAGGTTGAACAACAGAACGCTGAAACAACTGCTCCGGTAGAGGGATTGAATAGTCCGATCAATCAATCTCCAAAGGAAGTTGAAGTATTAAAATCACAAATGAGGTCATTAGTAAACAACTTGCTGAAAGCCCAGAAAAGGTTAGAGGAAGCGGAACACGTGAAGAAGTCTCTTCAGGAAAGATGTCTGGATTTGGAACAAAAGCTGGCTGACGTCCAGCTGGGTAGGGAGGACATAGAAGACCCTCTCGCTGACCTGTCGGACGACTCCGAATATTACTATGTCCTGTCCTGCCCAACTTGTAACTTCGACTCCCACCATACAGAAATCATAGAGGAGCACCGAAAGTCTACGGAACATCGGGAGAAGGTGGCTCTACTACGGAAAAAGGAGGAAGAGAAGGAGGAACTGCGCATGCAGCTGGCAGCTGACAGTGGAGCCCAGAGAGTCTCCAAGAAGCAGAAAAGGAAAAGTCGAAACAGAAGATGACCCATCTGAACCATTATTACCTCTACCAGATCACACACGTGGTCCCTCCGAACGGAGCCAAATCAGTTCGGAAGTTCAAGCTGTTAAATCCATGAAAGGACTATTGAATGAGTAACGTGAACCGACTACACCACAGAGATTGAATCTGTGAACTGTTTTCCGCAGAGACTGAATCTGTGATATGTTACGTTAAACATGAAGTTATATATGTATATATGTTATTACGTTATGTTAAATGGGGGGGATGACTATAAAGCTAAGAAGGGAGGAGTGTTGTGTATGTAACCTGTTCCACCTTAAGAGAGCTTAAGCCTGTTCCACCTTAAGAGATGTACTACTTTCTCAGGCTGCTGTAGACGTAATACCGGGGGTGAACACACCGGTATATAAGCACTGTGCAGTAATCTTGTATTCAGTATAGTCCCTACCTCCAACCAGTAAAGACCTGTTTTGATTGTTATTAATTAGTCTGTGTCTTAATTAACTAGATAACTCACAGATTTAACAACCACGACTCTCCCAGTGGCCCTCAATTTGTTCGCCAGCGGATCCTTCCAGTCTGCAGCAGGAGACATTGCGAACACCTCCCAGTTCGCCGTCCATTGCTGCATCAGGGAGGTCACAGAGGCTCTCTACTACAGCAGAAGGGACTACATTGTCTTCTCTCTGAACACGTGGCTTTGGCAGGATAGCGGGCTTTCCCATGGTGCAGGGCGCCATCGACTGCACACAGGTGGCTTTGTGGGCACCGTATACCAATCCTGAGACGTTCTGTAACCGCAAAGGCTACCACTCACTTAATGTGCAGTTGGTGTGCAACCACATACAGCGCATCATGATGGTGAATGCTTGCTATCCTGGCAGCGGTCATGATGCCTTGATCCTGCACCAGTCCAGTGTGCCAGCAATCTTCCAGCCACCACATCAAACCTGAAGGTGGCTGCTCGGAGACCAGGGCTATCCACTCTGCACCTGGCTGATGACACCCCCACCACTCGTGGCCAGCACTCATATAATGACAGTCATGCTGCCACCAGGAATATCATCGAGCAGACCATCAGGGTGGCTCAAGCAATGGTTCCACTGCCTTGACTGCTTGGGAGAAATCCTCCAGTACTTGCTGGAGTGGATGTCCCATTTCTTGGTGATCTGCTGCATGCTTCACAACTTGGCCATCATGAAGATGCAGCCCTTGCCATCAGGGATTGCAGGACCACCTCAAGAGGAGGAGGATGACGAGGATGAGGATGAGGGAGGGAGGGAGGAGGTAGGCCAAAAATCCCCATTCCAGACAAGCAGCCCGTGAACATCTCATCAGACTCCAATTCCAGGGAATGAAAACACAGATCCCCGTTGCTCGCCAGTTCCCCATCATAGCATCACTCTGTCACGTTACATCACAGCGTCCTCCTGGGCACAAAGCTGAAATAAGAGCCACCACGAAACACACACTCCAAACAAAAATCATAAATTTATCAGAATCCAATCAACATTGCAATAGCAACCAATCACCCTTGTGCATTTCCTTAGTGCCTGTCATTCGTGTGCCTTTACCTACTCTAGTGCTCTTACGCAGTGCTCCCCCAATGGCTGGTGGAAGGCTGCTGGCTTTCAGTGGGGGAGACTACAGATGGTCTTGCAGGATGACCTCGGCCATCTATGGACCTAGAAAGCCTGGCTGTAGACTGCACCACCTCGGCATGGGAGGCAATAGTCTGCGCTGACTGGCTGCTAGGCAGAAGCAAGGGTCCTGGTGGAGTGGCAGTGGTGGGAGTAGGAATACTGTCATCCTGAGAGAGGACTGCAGGTTCCTGCTCCACTGACCCACTGCCACTACCCCAGGGCGGCACCTCAGCATTCCTCGCAATCTGTTGGAGGACAGATTGCTGGCCTGCTGCGACACCCTGCAAGCCCCTTTCGACACTCGTAAACCCAGCGATGACGGCGGTGGTCTGATCTTGAGTGGCAGCAAGCTGAGACTGCATGAGAGCAATTTGAGTTATGTGGCTGCAAGCTGAGCCTGCAAGAAAGCAATCTGCGCTTCCACTGCAGCACTAAGATGTTGGGTCGCTTCCGCTTGTGCTGCAATGGAAGCCGTGACATCGCCCATCCCACGCAGCATCGTGGTTGGGTCCACAAGGTCTCTCCTGGAGTTGTCCATCATTTCAATCCTGGAAATCATGGGCTCCAAGCTCTGACAAAGCCCCGTCCAATGTTGGAGCCGGACTCCTCCATGCTCCTTAACGTTGAAGAGAGACTCTCTGGCAGGCTTATTATTACACCTAATATTTCCGTGTGCATGTCCATCATCCTTCTTCTGAAGGTCACCCCATCGAGGACATCTTCTGAGTCATGTGCAGCAGAACTTATGCATGAACTCGCCCTCCGTGGGGCTGGCCCCCCAGCTACCCTTTTACCCCTGGCTTTGCCACAGCCAACTCATGCCCGGTGCCTCATCATGTGCAGATCCCATATCTATACCATCCTCTCAATTTTGCGCAGTGGCATTTTCTGAGCTGGTGTCTGCGAGTGTCAGCTGCAGTGATGGTGTGTCTTGTTCTTCTCCATCACTCTCCACAACTTCAGGGACAGGCTGTGCTGGTGACACTTCTTGGGTATCTGAGAGCAGAAAGGCACAAGGGTTGTGTTGTGAGGGGATGGGGGGGAAAGCAAGATATCCATACATATACCATCAGCAGTTTGTAAGTGAGAAGAGATTGTGGGATGAGGGGGAAGTGAGATGTGAGAAGAAGGGTTAGGTATGAGCATACCATCATTATCAGCAATTACTTCAACTTTTCCACGTTGCCACAGCCTCCGTCACTGCCCCTCCAATGATGTCGAGCACAGATTCCTCCAGGCCACTGAGGCTCTGTATTGTAGCTTCGCCACCTCCCATCTGCCGCTGCTCCCTCCTGTTCAGTGCCACCTTTGCCTGCAAGAGAAAGGGAAGTGTGTCAGTGAGTGTAGTGCAATGTGTTTGGGTGATGTGCCTGCCATAGTTGATAGCTGTCAGTGTGCGCAAGGTGTGAGATGTGGGTTTGTGTTGCAGCAGTGCTAATGTTGTGAGGGTGAAGTGAAGCCATGATTCTGAGGTATGAGTGGTGATAGGTAGAGATTGTTGGAAGGTGAGTGATGGGGGTGTGGTGCACTGAGCAGTGTGTGAGGCTAGTGGTGCAGATCGTGGGATATGGTATTTGCTGAAGCCTTCACACACCTTAACCTGTCATGTGAGGGCATTAAACTTTTTTCGGCATTGGCCCACACTGGTGGTTGTGACAGAGTTAGCTAGCTCCTCCCACAGCCTTCTGCAAGTGGCCTTGGATGGCTTCCTGCCACCCTACGGAAACAGTACAGCCCGGCTTCTTTGAACAGTTTGGCCTAGAAATTCAGTATCGCCACTTTTGGGGCGGTAAAGTCGGGCGGCCGCTAAATTTTGCGCCCGGCGCAAAGTCACGCCCCCTTCGCCGATATTCAGTCGCAACGCCCCAAGAGGTTGCTGCTGCGCTAAAACAGGCGATGCACGACTATCTTTAGGCGCTATGCCGGCGGTGCTGAGCGATACCCCCGAGGCCGGGCGCAGCGCAGGTGCGGCGAGTTCTTGATTGACGGCAGACACTCTGGCGCCGGTCATCTCTTAAAGGGGGAGGGTGGATTTGTTTGCCTGCCACGCCCTGCACACTGCAGCCCTCAACCTAGGCCTGACCACTTCAGCTTCACCTGCACAACGCCCAGGACTATGGAGAAGACCAGGGAGAGAGCGCAGCGCTTCAGCGATGGAGACCTGAGGGTGCTGGTTGGCGGAGTGGAGCGCAGGCGCCATGTTTTGTTCCCAGAAGGTGGCAAGAGGCCGCTGCCCAGCGGCTACCGGAAAGCCTGGAGGGAGGTGTCCAACAGGGTGTCTTCCAACAGCGTGGTTGCCAGGACTCCTGTGCAATGCCGGAAGAAGTTCAATGACCTCACTCGGGTTGTCAGGGTGAGTACTCTTTCCAGTGTCCTCCTCATCCTTGCATGTGCACCTCACATTATGGGCAAAGGGACCTGAAAGCCCTAATGGCCAGCCCTCATCCAGCAGCTATGGGACTGGCATGAAAATCAATTGCACATTCAGCACTTTACACTGTCCAAGCTATTCGACCATGGGAGGCATTGCAGACAAAATCAGGGCTACACACTGTCCAAGCTATTCAACCATGGGAGGCAGTGCAGACAAGATCAGGGCTACACACTGTCCAAGCTATTCAACCATGGGAGGCAGTGCAGACAAGATCAGGGCTACACACTGTCCAAGCTATTCGACCATGGGAGGCAGTGCAGACAAGGTCAGGGCTACACACTGTACTTAGAGGCCATCCTTTCTCTTGCAGGCCAAGGTTGCGCACGACCGGCGCAACCGCACTGACACCGGCGGAGGCCGTCCTGACCTCAAAGAGCTCTCCGACCTCGACCAGCGTGTGGAGCGCATTATGGGAGTCTGGCTGATTGGCCCCGTCGCCAGTGGAGATGCCGACCCTGTTCTGGGCACCAATGGTAAGGGCATCACCTTTTGGACCTCTCTCGTTCCACTTGCGCAGCAGATCAGCATCCTTTGCCAGTGTCCGACCAATGCGGTGAATGGCACCACTCATGCCTCCCTCGCTGCCGCCCTGTCCTCACTCTAAAGCTACTCTTGTGCCTTCCTGCTTTCAGATGGTGAATCGCCAGGTGAGGAGGCGGGCCCTCAAGCTGCCACTGTCAGCCCTTCGGAAGACGAGGAGGAGGAAGAGGAAGCCGGCCCATCAGTGCCACCCTCAGCCGCGCCAGCCCATGGCGATGTAGGGGACACGTCTTCCCTGGAGGGGAGCCGGGGGGAAGGGTCGGAGGAGAGTGAAGCTCCGGGGCCCAGCGGCCTGCAGCAACGCGGGAGGGGTGGGGAAGCTCGGCGGACTTCTCCCCAGAGGGTGAGTGCGGCCTCCAGTCCTGCGACGGTCAGCGCAGAGGAGGTGCGCCTCCTAGAGGAAATGGCCATCCAGGCTGAGCGCAGGCACACTGAGGACATGGCTGCAGTGGCAAGGATGCCTGACTCCATAGAGTCACTGGCAAGGAGTGTGCAGGAATTCGGGGCAGCACAGGCCACGAGTCTGCAACAATTCAGTGCAGCACAGGCCAGGAGTCTGGAACAATTCAATGCAGCACAGGCCAGGAGTCTGCAGGACTTCGCGGCAGCACAGTCGGCTTCTAGCCAAGTGCTCAGTCGTGCCGTCCATTCACTGGCTGGTGTCATGTGGACACAGACCAGGGCCACACGGGCACTAACTGCTGCCACCCTCGCTGGATCAGCCAGGCATCGCAAGGGCACTCGCCGCGCAGCAGCAGCCCAGCAGTCTGTCCTTCAGCTGTTTGCTGCGCATGCTGCAGTGCTGGCCCGTGCGAGTGCCAGTGTCTCAGGCAACCAGCGAGCACCTGCGATCTGCCAGGTTGCCACCATTCCTGCAGACGACACTGCCACTCCGCCATTGCAGCTGCCACGAGCTGCTGGACAGACTGCTGCCGCCCAGCCAGAGTTGGAGCAGTCAGCAGCCGGCCACTCCAAGGCCAGAGCTGGTGCAGGCCGACCCCCAAGGGCATCTGCCGTCTCGCCATCTGCCCCTCAGCAGCCTTCCCCCAGCCTTGCTGCAGCCACTGGGCTCGCATTGAGGAGGAGCAGCAGGGTGGGCAGGGGCCAGGCAAAGATGCGCAAGGCATCGCCCTCGCAGGCCAAAAAGTAGAGGTATGCACAAATGCCTGGTGCTTGTTGTAAGGCCGACACTGGTGCAGTTGTTTTTGTGTAAGGCCGAGACTGGTGTCTTTATTTCTTTTTGTAAGGCCGAGACTGGTGTCTTTCTTTCTTTTTGTAAGGCCGAGACTGGTAGTTTTGTGTTTTTGGAGGGGGCTTCTCCACATGAGCATGTAATGTGGGAAGGGCAGAGGTTTTCAATAAATTATTGTTGTTAAATTGCAGTGTGGATGGTTTTTTGGTTAAGTCCTGGTTGCCCTGCTCGGCTGAGGGCTTGTGGAGCGGCTACATTCATCTGCTGACATTGGCACATGCCAGTCCCTGAGAGGGGGCCTAGAACCGACGTTCAATAAGCCGGCGACGGGCGGCCCTTGCACTTTGTGCCTCCCTCCTGTGCTGGTCCTCCTCCTCCTCCTCCTCAGGTGGTCCTCCAATCTGTGGTGGCAGTGGCTAAGTCCTGCGGATAGCCAGGTTGTGCAGCATGCAGCCAACGACCACTAAATGGGAGACTCGCTCCGGCGAATACTGTAGGGCTCCACCAGAACGATCCAGACAGCGGAACCGTTGCTTCAGGACGCCGATTGTTTGTTCGATGATGTTCCTGGTCGCTTGATGGCTCTCGTTGTATCTCTCTTCAGCAGGGGTGCTGGGCGCACGGAGTGGGGTCATCAGCCAGGTACACAAAGGATAGCCTTTGTCCCCGATAAGCCATCCGCGTGGGTGAGGCTGGGCCTGGAACATGTCTGCCACAGAAGTCTGTCGCAGGATGAAGGCATCGTGGCTGCTGCCTGGAAAGCGGGCATTGACAGCTAGGATGAGCTGCCTGTGGTCACACACCAGCTGTACATTCAGCGAATGGTAGCCCTTCCGGTTGTGGTAATCCTCGGCATTCTCCAGAGGTGCCCGCAAAGCCACATGCGTGCAGTCAATGGTGCCCTGCACCACGGGGAAGCCCGCGAATGCTGCAAAGCCCATTGCACGCTGTTGCTGCTTGGCAAGGGCCATGGAGAAGGAGATGAACTGACGTCTCCTTTGGAAAAGGGCATTGGTCACCTGGCAGATGCAGCAATGCACGGCAAACTGGGAGATGTTGGCAATGTCCCCAGTAGCGGCTTGGAAGGAGCCGGTGGCATAGAAGTTGAGAGCCACCGTCACCTTCACTGCCACCGACAGAGACGTCCTGCTCCTCAGCTGTGGCTGCAGATCACCGCCAAGCAGCTGGCAGATCTCTGTGACCACGTCCCTTCTGAATCGCAGCCTCCGAACACACTGCTCCTCAGACATGTTGAGATAGGAGAACTGCTGGCGGTATACCCTGGGTGGGTAAGGCCTCCTTTGCCGACGCCTGTTGCCCCCTCTCTGTCTAGCCAGGGCTGCCACTCTCTCACGGCGTCTGTGAGCCCTTTGGATGTAATTGAGAAAGCCTGCGTTGACACCCATTGCAGCCCCCATAATATGCTGGCAAACAATGAGATGTCAATGAAGGCAAAGACTAGTGGAAATCTGTGGCCTGAAGCCAGAAGTACCTGTCCGAGTGTTGGGCCAAAGCAGAAAGCTATCTACCTTGGTCTCTTTCCAAAGATCCATTTCGCAAGAGGGAGTGCTGCAAAATGGCAGCCTTTTATATTGCAGGAGGAGTGCCCTTTAATTTGCGCCCCCCGCGCCCCGCATCGGCTGAGCACCGTTCCACTTAACAGTCGCTAGGGGCGTCAGGCGCACAATGGGGTGTTGCCACTGAAGTTCCGGTTGGGGGCGCACAAAGGGCGTTGCACGAGGAAATGACGTCATGATCTGCGCGCGCAGCTGAGCGCGCGCAAAGACTTTGCGCCAGCGCTAAATCTCGAGTGAAGTTGGGGCGAGGCGCAGTTCTCGCTGCGCCCGGGCGCTACCCGCCTAGCGCCCGACATCTACTCCTCCTAAGGCGCTAACGGCTGGCGCAACCAACTGAATTTCTAGGCCTTTATGTTTACAGTCAACGATCTTGGTCGTCAAGTGCTGGAGGCGCCGCCCACCATGTCATTCCTGATGCTTGATGGCGGAACTGACCAATCAAAGCCGGGGGAAACTGAGCTGCATCTTTGTCATAAATAAATTTGACTAATAAAGTGCGAACAGAGCTGGGATTATCTGATGAAAGATGGAGGGCGAGTGGGTGGTGTATTCGTGAAAGAGCAGAGTGAGAATGGAGCAAAGAAAGCATGGCAAATTTAAGAAAGTAAGTTGTGATATCCGAGTAGTAAGGTCAGAAACTGAGAGAAGCGAGATATAAGGAAGAAAACCCAACTGTTTATTACACGGTGTAGCAGAGAGACATAGCTCTTACAGGCTGCAAGCAAAACACACAATTCTTACTGCACGATGGCAAGATGGATGTTTCTGATGGCCAGGGAGTCCAGAACCAGGGGTCATAGTCTAAGGATAAGTGGTAAGCCATTTAGGACTGAAATGAGGAGGAATTTCTTCACCCAGAGAGTGGTGAACCTGTGGAATTCTCTGCCACAGAGGGCGGTGGAGGCCAGTTCATTAAATATATTCAAGAAAGAGTTGGATATATTTCTTGAGGCTAAAGGGATCAAGGGATATGGGGAGAAGGCAGGGACAGGGTACTGAATTTGGATGATCAACCATGATCTCATTGAATGGCGGAGCAGGCTCGAAGGGCCGAATGGCCTACTCCTGCTCCTATCTTCTATGTTTCTAGAATGATGTCTTTCTCTGCATTGTAGTGAACCAGCACATCCGAGGACAGCATCAGTTTCTTGGACTGTTCAAATGAAACCCTCTGTTCCTCTTTCCACTGCCACTGTGTCTCCTTGCACAGAAGTTTATGAAGAGGTGCTAACACTGTTGCCAAGTTTGGTAAAAATCTGTTATAATAGTTTAGCAGTCCCAGGTAAGCTTTTAACTCAGTCACATTGGTAGGAGCTGGGGCCTCCTGCAGTGCTTGTACCTTCTCCTTGATTGGATGGAGCCCGGTGGCATCCACTCTGTGTCCCAGGAACATGGCCTCATTCCCCAGGAAAGTGCACTTACTCCTCTTGAGCCGTAACCCAGCCTTATCCAATCTTTGTAGTACCTCTCTGAGTGCTCAGATGCTCCTGGTCGGTTCTTCCCATCACCAGAATGTCATCCAGATAGATTGAAACATGTGGGATCCCTTGCAGTATGCCCTTGATAGTCCTCTGGAAAATAGCTGGACTAGATGAGACACCAAATGGTAAGCGGTTATAGGTAAACAAACCCTTGTGTGTATTTATGGTTACATACTTCTTGGATTCCTCATCCAGTGTAATCTGCAAGTATGCATGACTCATATCCAGCTTCGTGAATTTCTTCCCTCCAGCCAGGTTCGCAAAGAGATCCTCTGTTTTAGGAATAGGATATTGTTCTAGTTTAGACACCCTATTCACTGTCAATTTATAATCTCCACAGAGTCTTACCGAATTGTCCGGTTTTAAAACAGGTACAATGGGAGCTGCCCATTCTGAACATTTCACGGGTTCCATAATGTTCTCTCTCAAAAGACGGTCAAGCTCAGCCTCTACCTTCGGCTTCATGGCATACGGCACAGGCCGTTGTTTAAAAAACCTTGGCAGTGCCTCCTTGTCTACATAAATCTTAGCTGGGGGGCCATTAAATGTGCCAAGTTCTTCCTTGAACACGTTCTCATGTTCAATCAACACTTCTTGCCTCCCTCTATTTGATTTATTGCTCCCCAATCTAATTTAAGTTCTTGTATCCAGCCCTGACCTAACAAGTTTGGTCCAGAACCCGATACTACAACTAGAGGTAGCTGTTCCACGGTGTCCCTGTGTTGCACAGTTACAGTAGCTGTAACCAATGTCGCCACTCATTCACCGGTATATGTTTTAAGCTGCATAGAGCAAGACTTTAACTCTGGAACTTTTGCACGGTTCCACAACTTTGAGTACTCCTCCCTGTTCATTATGGTTACGCCGCATCCTGTATCCACTTCAAAGTTGACCTTAGAGTCATTTACCGTCAGTTGCAAAGTGATAGGATCCACTTTTGGAATGTTCTCTACCATACTATGCATTATGAACATGTCGTCTTCTTTCTCAGCTTCTCTGCTGATGTGATGTGCTCCCGGTTTTTTCACTTCTCTTCCTAGGTTTTGCTTTCCTCCCCCTTTTGGTTTGTATTCCTCCACGATTGCTCTTGCCCTGCATGCATGTTTTATGTGCCCTTTTTTCCCACACTTGTGGCACTTTTCCTCCAGAAACCTGCATTCCCTCGCCAGGTGATCGCCATTGCATCTATAACATGCCTTTACATGCTCACGTTGTGGTTTCTGATGCCTATTTAACTTGTGCACAACCTGACCTGCAACTTGCTTTGTAGTAGCCCAGTCTGAACCTTGTATTTCTTTTACATCTCGGTTCACTGTCTCTATGGCTTGAGCAAGTTCCAGCGCTTTTTCATACGTAAGCCCAGTCTCGGACAATAATCTCCTCTGCATTCGATCATCCATTATCCCGCAAACTAGCCTATCTCTCAGCATGTCTTTCAGGTTGTTCCTGTAATTGCAATCGTGTGCCAATTTTCGCAACACCGCTACATAATCCAATACAGTCTCTCCCAGTTTTCTGTTCCGTGAATTAAATTTGAAACGCTGTACAATCTCACTCGGTCTGGGATTGAAATGGTCCATCAGCAAGGCCACTAAGTTAGCAGGCTTTTCAGGACTGCATAAGTTTCTCATTAAACTATACGTCTGACTTCCCACGGAAGTGAGCAAAATAGCTCTCCTTTTTCTGACATCATTTATATCATTTGCTTCAAAGAAATGCATCAGCAACTCGCAGTACTCATCCCAGGTCTGTGTCTGAACATCAAAAGCAGAGATCTTTCCTAACGTAGCAGCCATGATCCTCTATTCAGTGCTCTCTTTTTTTTCTTCAAGATGTGATCTGTTGATCCTCGTCGCCAATATGTGATATCCGAGTAGTAAGGTCAGAAACTGAGAGAAGCGAGATATAAGGAACAAAACCCAACTGTTTATTACACAGTGTAGCAGAGAGACATAGCTCTTACAGGCTGCAAGCAAAACACACAATTCTTACTGCACGATGGCAAGATGGAGGATTCACCTCTGAGTCATACCCATAATGCAATGCCACATTACCTTAATAACTGGTGTACCAGGACATTGAGTACATGACCCATTACCTTAAATACTGGTGAATGTGAAACCTTACTCTTTGGCTCCATCTGGTGGATAACTTAAACATTACATCCCAGATTACTATATAAGTTTATTTAACCAATATCTTTTAAGTACTTGGATATTTCACAGAACACAGAAACCCCACAGTGCAGATAGAGGCCATTTCGGCCCATCGAGCCTGCACCGACACATATTCCACCTGATCCCCGTAACCCCACGTATTTAATCCCCCTAACACGAAGGGTCAATTTATCATAGCCAATCAACCTAACCCGCACATCTTTGGACTGTGGGAGGAAACCGGAGCACCCGGAGGAAACCCACGCAAACACGGGGAGAATGTGCAAACTCCACACAGACAGTTGCCCGAGGCTGGATTCGAACCCGGGTCCCTGGCGCTGTGAGGCAACAGTGCTAACCACTATGCCACCGTGCTGTTGTGTTCTTACTAATTGAGGTGTATTATTCAACTGTAGGGGGTGACGTGTGCCCAGTCAGCTCTGCCCCTGACTGTCCCTGAGCAGTTTGAATCGCTCCCACACCCCTGGGTTCTAGACACCGGACTTAGGTACAGGCGGCGATACAGGAAAAACGAGTAGACAACTGGTTCGGTGCAAGAAAACCGTAATTTTTATTAAAGGCAAAACAAAATCACAATACTGAGAATTACTAGGATAATTACAGGCATATAAAAACAATACACTTATTTGGGAATGGGGAACACATGGCACATCGAGGGAACAAATACATTAAAATCCCCTTATCCTTATACCACCCCCAATACCTAACTAGATTAAGCTATGAGGGGCCAGGGATTCATGCTCACCAATTTCGAAACCTGTTGATTTAACTGGTTGTGGGTTTTGGGGTTCACTCTTGCTGTCCTTTGAGGTGTGTCATTGCCACGTGGTCACAGGGCGCGGCGATGGAGTTGTTTATGCGAAGCACCCTCCTTTTCCTCTGTTAACGTCTTCGTTGGGTACTTTGTCACGATGGGTCTTCTTCTTCTTCTGGCGGATTGGTTGCCGACGGTTTTATTATGGTTGGGGCTCGGTTGGCGGTTTATATTGTCAATATGCTTTTACTACCCATGCTTCGAACATCAACTTATTTATCAAACGCCAGCTTATAACTAGGCCGTTTGTCCCCCATCACGTCTTTCCGCTGCCCTTCTCAGCCTTTACCGGTTTACCGTTTTCTTCTCGTCTCGTCTTATCTCATCTCGTCTCGTCTGCCCGTTCGTGGCCCCGTATTTCCTGTGCGTCTTTGAATCGGGTCTCGTTCTCCTCCCGCGTTTGGCCCTCGGTGTAGTAATGGGCGTCCTTGGTGTTGAGCGGTGCGAGGAGGGAGAAGAGAGCCCGCGACGAGGCCAGGGCAAGAGTGAAAAGCAAGCGGCCAGAGCAAGAGGCAAGAGACCTTGGCTACCGGTGGGCCTACAATTATACCCAGTTCTTCATCCCTTATCTGTGCGCCAAATCAGGTCAGTCCTTTGTCTAACTTTTGGCAGGCTCGTCCAAAGTGATTACGGTCATCCACTTTAACAGCTTTTGGGGCGGTTGTCTCCTGGTTTAATGGCTCTGATATCCTGGCTGTTTGTTATTTATGAAATTTAATTGTCCTTTTCCTGGCTTGGTGGCTACTGTGAGTTGTTACCGATTATGTGTGCAGAAAATTAATGGCCTCAAGGTTAGGCCCATTCTGACTTGATCTGTCCCAAGATGAAGAATGCATATTCTGTGTTTACCTAGCTGTCTGGCTTCACAAAGTCTTTCACAGATTCATGCATGTTAGGTTTCGTTTCAGTTTTTGAAAGTGCCTGCCTTTTGCAGGGCCTTGCTTTTAAAATCCTGTACGTTTTGGTCACGAGGTTTCAGAAGCCATTTTGGGTACCCTTTTTAATAACTTGTCCATACAGGGCCCCTTTATCCATAACTTTTGGGGAATGTGGAAATTTTGAGAACCCTACACAACCCCTACTTCTAAAGAACTCTGGCCCCAAAATATTTATTTATTTTCATAAATGCTGATTGAGCTGTTTGTTTTTGTTTCAAATTTCTAACATAGTTTTTTTTATCTTATCTAATCAATCTTTACTGCATACAGATTCATTTTTTCAGCACTTTTGTCTTTATTTTTAGCTTGTGTGCAGTGATTCTGAAATAAACACTAGTAGTACATTAGTGGCCAACAGTTAAGTGGGAATGGGGTCAAGGGAGCCAGGAAGTGGGTCTCATTTACATAGAGCAGGAGGTAAGGGAGAAACTAGGGAAAGACATGGATTCAGGGCTAGGGCAGAGGGGAGCCTTGGGAGAGGTTTGGCTTGGTGGACAAGGGGATTAGGGCGTGTGGCAGAGGTGGATAAACAGATGGTCTTAATCTTCGTGACAAACATGTCTGTGAGCTCCTTCCAGGTGTTGTTGGTGGGAACATTGGAACTTCCATAATACATACACTGGAGAAAATTCTGAAAGCTGGTTTAAAAAAAGCTCAGCTATAGGAAGAAAGGTGGGCTGAAGCAGGAACAGAGCTGGGCGATGTTACCGAGGTATTGGCGATCTTTGCGATGGAGAGGATTATGGAGTTGGAAGCTCAGTTCAGAGATGCTGCAGTGGCAAACCATTTGGTTCAACCTGAGATAGTGGCCAGGGAATGGAGGAGGAATCGGTGGCCAAGGAACAAAGTTTGTGGTGGGACTGAAAACAATGTTTAATTGGAGGAATTTTTGGTTCATCCAGAATTGGATGTCATACAAGCAATCTGACAACACAAAGGCAGTGGAAGTGTTGAGAGAGGAGTTGGCGAGGTCAGTGCAGAGAAAGCTTGGAACTAACAGGTGGATGCTGTTTGGTTGAACTTTGTGGTTATCAGTGTGCAAACTAAAGATAGGAACATGGGTGAGCCACCAGAGACTCGCTCACATAATCTTTCATATCCTGGAACTAGCAGAGTACCTGTTCGACATATCCACATTATCATTGATGGAGGTTAATCTCTACGCATATTCCACTAGCAGAAGCAACAAAGTCGTCGTGCCAGTTTTCTTGAAATGTGCAGATAGCACAGCAATCATTAATAAATCTGTGAAAAATAATTCACTTGGGCAGTGATGTGAAGAAAGAGATTTTTCTGAATAGGCTGTATAGACAGTAGGTATGAAAAACTGACGTTCCTGAACAGTGTTACTGTATTATTTATAAATGGTATCTGAATGCACTTCAATAATGTGACGTCACATCTGTGGTAAGGATATGCACATTTGTTTTGCATTTGTAGTGTATATAGGGACCTGGGAATTAATGTGCAGAGGTCCCTGAAGGTGGCAGGACATATTGAAAGAGTGGTTAGCAAAGCATATGGGATCTTGAGCTTCATAAATAGAGGTGTTGAGTACAAAAGTAGAGAAGTTATGCTGAACCTTTTTCAAGCGCTGGTTAGGCCACAACTGGAGTATTGCATCCAGTTCTGGTCACCACACTTTAGGAAGGATGTGAAAGACCTTGAGAGGGTGCAGAGGAGATTTACTAGAATGGTTCTGGGGATGGGGGATCTTAGCTACAAGGACAGGTTGGAGAAGCTGGATTTGTTTTCATTAGAGCAAAGGAGGTTGAGGGGTGATTTGATAGAAGTGTACAAGATTATGACGGGTTTGGATAGGCTAGATGGGGAAAGGCTGATCCCACTAGTTGATGGTACAAGGACTAGGGGACAGAGATTTAAGGTTTTGGGCAAGAGATACAGAGGGGATGTGAGGAAAAACCTTTTTATGCAGTGAGTGGTGAGGACCTAGAACTCGCTGCCAATGGAAGTGGTGGAAGCGGAGACACTCAATGTTTTCAAGGGGAGACTGGATAGGCACTTGAGGGAAATAAACTTGCAGGGCTACAGGGATAGAGCGGGAGAATGGGACTGACTGGATTGCTCTGCAGTGAGCCAGCACAGACTTAATGGGCCGAATGGCCTCCTTCTGTGCTGTTATGACTCTGTGCAACAGTTCAATATAGACTGCTAAAAAAATTTGCCTCGCTGTGCTGCGCAACCTACATTTTCCATCCTGGCTACCTTGCTGTGCTCCCACCCTGTGTATTCCCAGATTCGGTTTAAAAAATATGGTCACCTTACTTTTTAAGGATGTTACAAATAAAGTAAATAGGCTTAACCCCTTTGATATAATGGGCTGGATTTTCATTCAGAAGTCGGGAAGGAGGCGGGACTACAACTTTCGGGTTGTAGTCCCTCCTCCATCGAGATGCTTTTCACTTGATTGACCTTGTTGAGCCCGCCCAGTGGACTCAGCAGGCCAATTAAGGGCCACCCGACAACAGGTGACGTCACAAACTGAAATTTCATCTGTCAAGACGTGTTGACAGATGAAATATCAGTGTTTCACAGCTGCTTAAAGCTGTCAAACACTGACAGTCTTACTTCTAACCTGAGTCCTTCTACGCAGACTCAGTTAGAAATCTCGCCGGCACTGAAAGCTGCAGGCTGTCACTTTTGACAGTTCGCAGCCGTTCTGCTTTCTGTGCCGGCTGAATGATGGGCTCCCGAAGCCTAGAGGAAGGAAGGCTGTAAAGGTAAGTACAGGTAATTTAAACTTCTTTACACACTTTAGTCACACCAAACACACTTACCTTTGCACTCATGCACCCATCACTCACCTGAACGCCGACATCTCGACCCCTCCAAGTCCTTCAACCTGACGGCCCGACTGCTCTAACCTGGCGTGGTTTGGAGCCATCGGGAATCCCACATGACAACCTTCAAAATAGGGATTAGGCTAAAAACTGGCACTAATCCCTTCCCGCCTTGGGTCGGCGGGTCCCAGTGCGGGTCGGGTACCCGCCTCCTTTGAAACTTACATGGAGGCGGGTTTTGGGCGGGATGGTGTCAGGACCCCCGAATTCGGGATTTTAGCCCCCCGCACGCCTAAAAGCCCACTTCATGGCACACTGAAAATCGACCCCAATGTATTTAAACTTTCAAAAAGCCTTTTACAAGTTCCCGTGTGAAAGTATTCTAATGGAACTAAAACCCATGAGGCTTCAGGGTAGAATGTGGATAAGAAGTTAGATTTTTAAAAATAGGAACCCAAGAATACATGCTGTGCTGTGGGGGGATTCTGAGTTTTACCCACCCTAGTTGTCTTCGAGTCATCATGCTGATCAATGTGCTTCCATGTTCCCTCTACCAGCACCTATGGAACCCCACAGTCGCCTCCAAAAAATAATTCTTGGTGTCTCTAGAAGTTCCCCTCTTGATTTCTGAATGTGTCATGGAACATTCAAAAACTAGTTTATTCCCTTTAAGAATAGATAAGCTTCAGAGCACATGGGCGGCTGGGATATCCCTGAATCTAGTAATGTTTCTTGAATCTCTAGCAGAAATGATAAAAGTAGAGTTGAGGACACACATCGGGATGATAATTCCAAGGCATGTTGGGAGGCATGGGTAAAGAAATTGGAGCAGGAAAGAGAAAGAAACATCATACCCATTATGCAAATGTATGCATACACAAGCATGAGCAAACCATTAACATTAGAAACACAGGAACATAAGAATTGCTAGACGAAAAGGTCCATGTGGTTCACCTTTTACCATCCTGATAGCCACATGATGCAACAATAATGAAGATAAAATTCTGAATCCCCCCACAGCCCAGCATGTCTCGCATGTATTCTTGAGTTTCTATTTTTAAAAATCAACTTCATATCCAGTGCCACATTCTCCCCTGAAGTCCCATGGTTTTTAGTTCCATTAGAATACTTTCACATGGGAACTTGTAAAAGGCTTTTTGAAAGTTCATGACTCAATCAATGACAGACCAGGGATTGTAGTGGGACATCCTTGGTTTTATTGCTCCTTACCACACCATACCGTGCATTTTACTACTGAGCCATTGGAATACCCAGGAGATATAGCTTGTACTTTGGCAGATCACGCAACCATTAATTTTGGAATTTGTTCCAAGACATTCAGGGTATATTCCTATTATGGAAAAGCATTACTAGTATATCTCATAAATGCCTCAGTAAATGTAACACTCAGATATCCAGAGTCAATAAAGATAGCTTTCTCTGTAATCAGATTTCCACATAATGTATTAAAGTAAAGTTTAAGAGATTCAGGCTGTATCTAAACTATAAAGCCATGCTCCAGTAATACAGCAATAAAATATCTACAAGTTGAATTCCAAAAACAAAATTTCCTCGCTGACTCCAAAAGGTAGAGCAACAGCTAACCTAAATGGAATAATGCAGTCTGTAAGCTAAACACTTCATCCACAAGCAGTAAGGTTGCAACAATCTAAAAACACTTTACCTGACCAGCAATCAGCAATAACTGCAACAGTACTCCCTTCTCAAAAATGATGTGAGGAACCCTTCCCTCCTACTGTGCTTCTGAGAAAGTATCCCTGAGACATCCTGTTTACCATTTTGTAGTATGGTTTTCGACCCTGGGGCATGGCTGGAAAAATACTTCACAATCCATCCAAAAGCCACAAGGCAGCTACCAATGGAGCATGTCTACTGCAGTGTGCTCTGGGGAGGCAGACATTAAGTGACTCTGGAACCTCCTGGGCATAGCAGCAGTTTGAAACCAAACAGAGGATAAAGAAAACAAGAACACAGCACAGGAAGGGAGAGACATGGGCCATGAAGGACTGTATCTAATCCCTCTCTGAGGACGCTTCCAGGGAAAAATGACAGCATCACTGATATGTCTGCCCTTTGAATTTTTTTGTTGTCAAAGTTCTTAGTGGTGTTTTCACCACAAGACCACCAGGGATTGAATGGCCCTCATTAGGCCACTAGGGATCATATTCACTTCCTTTACCGGACTGCCAGGAATTAGATGGCCACTCAGACCTAAAATTTTTTTTTGCTGTTGTGACTTCATTCACCGATGCTAATTCCCCGTTCACCAATTAGCATGATGGTGGCAAATAAATATTAGAATATGAAAAATAGAAATATATATATGAAGATACTCAGTTTATCTTCTGGCTCATGGGCCAGATTTTGCTGGAAACAAATGACGACATCTGAACAACGCATGCCATTATTAATGCACAAATCAGTCAGCAAATTGTAGCGAGGAAGAGATATCCCCTGAATTGTGAATTGCCACATGTTGCTGGCCGATTTGCGCCGCTCCACCATTAGCTTCATGAAAATGGCATCTCGCATTTAACCTCCCTGTGATTTTTATGAAGTTGCTGCATTTGCACATTAATTGCCCATTAAACTCGCCACAGAAAATTAATTCTAGTAATTAACAGGGTAAGTACCCTTTTAACGATGTCATAATTGGTAATGACTGTCAATCCACCTCTCCTGCCCAGAAAGTGAACAATTATAAGTAGGGGGTACGGTAGCATAGTGGTTATGGACTAGTAATCCAGAGATCTGGGCAAATAATCCAGCGATGTGAGTTCAAATCTCACCATAGCAGTTTGTGAATTTGAATTCAGTTAATTAAATAAATCTGGAATTAAAAAGCTAGTATCAGTAATGGTGACCATGAATCTAGTGGATTGTCGTAAAAACCCATCTGGTTCACTAATGTCCTTTAGGGAAAGAAACCTGCCGTCTGGCCTATATGCGACTCCAGATCCACAGCAATGTGGTTGACTGTTAACTACCCTCTGAAATGGCCTAGCAAACAAACCGCTACAAAAAATTACAGTAAGAATAAAATCGGATGGACACTAGGCATCAGACTTGGACAAGACAAAGGCAGCCGACCCTGCAAAGTCCTCTTCACTAACATCTGGGGATTGTGCCAAAGTCACAGTCATACTCACAGAATCATTTCTATCAGCCAAAGTCTCAGATTCCTCCATCCCCATCTCCCACCGCAGGACAGACCCAGCAAGCAACACAATGGTATACAGTATACAGGAGGGGGTCCTCAACTCTGACTCCAGACCCCATGAAGCCAACCACATCAACAAAGGAAGGTGTCGTTGACAGTGCTATCAAACAGCATCGTTTGGGTTCCACTAGGACCATTCGAACCCAGACATCAAGGCAGCATTTGACCAAGTGTGGCACCAAGGAGCCCTAATATAATTGAAGTCAATAGGAATCAGGGTGGTGTCATACCTAGCACAAAGGAAGATGGTTGTGGTTGTTGAAGGCCAATCATCTCAGCCCCAGGACATCGCCACAGGAGTTTCTCATCTAACCAACTGTTTCAATGACCTTCCCTCCATCATAAGGTCAGAAGTGGGGATGTTCGCTGATGATTCCAGTCACAGTTCCTCAGTCCGTGCCTGCATGTAGCAAGACCTGGACAACATTCAGGCTTGGGCTGATAAGTGGCAAGTCATTTATGTGCCAAACAAGTTAGAGATCATCTCCAACAAGAGAGAGAGTCTAACTACCTCCCCTTGACATTCAATGGCATTACCATTGTCATATCCTAGGGGGTCAAGATTGACCAGAAACTTAACTGGACCAAACCACATAAGTACTGTGGCAACAAGAGCAGATCAGAGGCTGGGTATTCTGTGGCGCAACACCAAAGCCTTTCCACCACCTAAATGGCACAAGTCTGATGGAATACTCTCCACTTGCCTGAATGAGTGCAGCTCCAACAACACTCAAGAAGCTCGACACCATCCAGGACAAAGCAGCCCACTTGTTTGGCATCCACCACCTTAAACATTCACTCCCTCCACCACTGGCGCACAGTGGCTGCAGTGTGTACCATCTACAAGATGCACTGCAGCAACGCGCCAAGGTTTCTTCGATAGCACCTTCCAAACCCGCGACCTCTACCACCTAGAAGGACAAGGGCAGCAGGCGCATGGGAACACCATCACCTCCAAGTTCCCCTCCAAGTCACACCATCCTGACTTGGAAATATATTGCCGTTCCTTCATCGTCGCTGGGTCAAAATCCTGGAACTCCCTCCCTAACAGCACTGTGGGAGAACCTTCACCACACAGACTGCAGTGGTTCATAAAAACAGCTCATCACCACCTTCTCAGGAGCAATTGGAGATGGGCAATAAATGCTGGCCTTGCCAGTGACACCCACATCCTGTGAATGAATACATTTTTTAAAATTTAAAGAAAAAATTTATATGTGTGGAGTTTCCTTCCTTCAGGTTGTGAATTGTTTTAGGAGATTTTTAAAATGTCAAATTTTAAATCTCTAAAAAAATATTCTTACTTTTCCTTTCTGTCTCTTTCTCTCTCTGAATCAAATCTTTCTTTTATTTCTCTTTATTTCCTTTTTTTTCACCTGATTTGACATTGAATTCACCCACTCTAATTCACCCTCCTTCTCAGTCCTTCCTCTTTATTTTTCAATCCTTAAATCTCATTGGTTAATCTCACTGTTTCGCCTGTTGTACACCAAGTTACCAGTTTACCTCGCTGTGCTGTTATCAGCTCGCACTTCCAGCAACTATGTGGGCAAAAAAATGTAAAAAACTTAAACGTGCCTGAACAAATCTAATTAACGGGGCATGCCGTGAGATGCCCCACTCCAGCAAATCTGGCCCAACGTATTCTGGCTCTGTTTAAAGAAATAACTGCATCCAAATCTAAAATGGGTCACATTGCAGTTATTTTAAGGTTTTAATTCAGTTCACTTCTTAGTTGTAATCGTAGCCCTCTATAATGTAGCTGTTGAAGAATTACAGCATTGCAAGAATATTTATAAAAGTTTGCTTGTTGAAGTAGATCATAGAAATATGAATTCTACATGGTAAGGAATTTTCTGGAAGCAACACAGAGTTATGCTTTTATACAGAAAGGTTTGTGCTCAGAACAGGGCAAGGTTTAACAAAGAAAAAATGTGTTACATTTACATGAAATCTATTTTTCTGTGAGCTGTTAATAACATTTTTATTTGTGAAAATGCAGTTTCTGTTTGCAGATTTAACATTTGTGTCTTTAAAGAATTATGAATGATTGAAGTCAAGCTTTTGAAAGTTTTACGTAAGGCAGCTATTTTATTGACTAACTATATGCTAATAATAAATGTAATTTCAGCTGCTGAAGCTGTTTGGCTTCTTCGAGTGAAATGATTAGACAGACAGTTCTGGGAATGCTGCCAAGTTTAATGAAAGCATGTATTTGACTTCTTAAAAACTCTTAAGCTATTGGCCCAAACTAACCTGCAAAATAAGATGCATATTACTCAAGCAGCTTTTAATCTTGTTCAAAATCGATCTCTGTATTCTCTATAATTCCCTTTTACAAAATTATAGACATTTCAATTTGTCAGTAGTTTTAGTGAACACTTCAAAATACTAATTTCAACATTTATTGTGTTAACCATCTGGAGCATTTTATTCAGCACGATAAGAGTTAATGGGCCACTATACAGGAACTTTCCTAGCTCCCTTAGGTCCACTAAACATAGACGGTAAAATGCATAAGTGATTCAGTGTGGAAAATTCAGTGTAAAGCGTGCACACAGGAAAATTGCAACAGAGAACTACTTTAGCTACACGGGAACAGATGTGCAGATCTGATGTCTTGGTGTTTCAGTGTTTAAAAAATAGATAGACAACAAATCATATTTACATGGCAAAATGAAATGATTCGTGAACATTTAATTAAGGATTGGCACAGAGGAACACAATGCTTGCCAATAGAAAAATGTGCAGTTTTATTTCAGTTTGGACTTTTGCATTTTAGTGAACCCAGAAATTATCAAGTCGTGGAAAGGATTTGCAACCCGTTTGTAGAACAATTACACACTACATAGGATTACATAGGATATACAGAGAAACAGGCCATTCAGCCCAACCAGTCCAAGCTGGCATTTATGCTCCACTCGAGCCTCCTCTCATCTTTCCTCATCTAACTCCATCTGCATAACCCTCTATTCCCTTCTCCATCGTATGCTTGTCTAGCCTCCCCTTAAATGTGTCTATACTATTCGCTTCAACTACTCCCTGTGGTTGCTTCTGAATTCCCTATTGGATTTCTTGGTGACTATCTTAAATTGATGGCCTTTAGTTGTGCTCTTCCCCACAAGTGGGAACATTCTCTCTGTAATTCACTCTATCAAAACCTTTCATAATTTTAAAGACCTCTATTAGGTCACCCCTCAGCCTTCTGTTTTCAAGAGAAAAGAGATCCAGCCTGTTCATCCTTTCCTGATATGTATACCCTCGCATTTCTGGTATCAACCTTGTAAATCTTCTCTGCACCCTCTCCAATGCCTCTGTATCCTTTTTATAATATGGCAACCAGAACTGCACGCAGTATTCTAAGTGTGGTCTAACCAAGGTTCGATACAGGTTTAGTATAACTCCACTACTGTTCAATTCTATCCCTCTAGAAAAAAACCCTAATGCTTTGTCCTGGATGGTGTCGAGCTTCTTGAGTGTTGTTGGAGCTGCACTCATTCAGGCAAGTGGAGAGTATTCCATCAGACTTGTGCCATTTAGGTGGTGGAAAGGCTTTGGTGTCGCGCCACAGAATACCCAGCCTCTGATCTGCTCTTGTTGGTCCAGTTAAGTTTCTGGTCAATCTTGACCCCCTAGGATATGACAATGGTATTGCCATTGAATGTCAAGGGGAGATAGTTAGACTCTCTCTCTTGTTGGAGATGATCTCTAACTTGTTTGGCACATAAGTTACTTGTCACTTATCAGCCCAAGCCTGAATGGTTTGCCTTTTTAATGGCCTTGCTAACCTGTGTTGCAACTTTTAGTGATTTGTGTATTTGTACTCCGAGATCCCTTTGTTCCTCTACACTACCTAGACCTGCACCCTCCAAATAATAAGTGACCTCCCTATTCTTCCAAAATGTAATACCTCACATTTATCTGTGTTGAACTTCATTTGCCAATTATGGGGGCGATTTTGCCAGCCCTGGGGAGGCAGGTATGGAGGCGGGACTGCCGGGAAAATGGCAGAATTTGGGGGCGGGTGCCCATCCCGCCCCCAACCCACCTCCATGCCATCTTGCCAGGAGGCGGGTAGCCGTCCCGTGCCTGGTCCCGTCTCCTTGGAGGTGGGAAGGGATTAAAACCTATTAACTGCCTGTTAACAGGTAGTTAACAGGCAGAAAATAGGATTATCCCCTTTTTGCCCTCACAAGTGCAGGCTTCCTGAAGGCTCCGAAACCCGCCAGGTCAGCGAGCCAAGTAGTGGGTCTGCGGGGGTCGGAGGGGTGCAAAAGTGTGGTGTGGAGGTGAGTGATGGGTGCAAGTGTGGAAAGGTGAGTATCTGAGGTAAGTGCAAAGTGTTAGAAAAAGTGTACTTACCTTTGTTTCTTCCTGCAGGCTTCAATCAGTGGCTATGCGGAGAGTCTTGCACCTCCGCGGTAGAGATGACAGATGGCCATTTCATTCTCCAATGCAACAACCATCTCATTTCTGCAAAAGAAAGAGGTTTGATGAGGTCTTTAATTCAAAATGAATAGGGTGAATAGCTACCCTTTACCCCAACTCTCTGCTTTCTGTCTTGAAGCCAGCTAGCTATCCATTCTACTACTTGTCCCCTGACTCCACATTCTCTGACCTTGTTCATCAGTCTATTATGGGGTACCTTATCGAAGGCCATTTGAAAATCTAGATAAATTACATCTACTGCATTACTTTGTTTACTCTCTGTTTCCTCTTCAAAAAGTTCAATGAGGTTGGTCAAGCAAGACTTTCCCTTTTGAAATCCATGCTGACTATTCATTATTATATTTTTTGTTTCTAGATGTTCTTCTATTTTCTCCTTTAGTAGGGATTCCATTATTTTTCGTACCACTGATGGTAAGCTGACTGGTCTATAGTTCCCTGGACATGTTCTATTCCCCTTCTTGAATATAGGTATAACGTTAGCTATCTGCTAGTCATAGAGACATAGTCGTAGAGTTATACAGCACAGAAAGAGGCCATTCGGCCCATCGTGTCTACGCCGAACATCAAGCCCTATCTATTCTAATCCCAGTTTCCAGCACTTGGTCCGTAGCCTTGTAAGCTATGGCATTTCAAGTGCTCATCTAAATGCTTCTTGAATGTTGTGAGGGTTCCTGCCTCTACCACCCTTTCAGGCAGTGAGTTCCAGATTCCAACCACCCTCTGGGTGAAAAAGTTTTTCCTCAAATACCCTCTAAACTTCCTGTCCCTTATCTTGAAACTATGCCCTCTGGTTATTGACCCCTCTACTAAGGAGAAAAGTTCCTTTCTATCTACCCTATCTATGCCCTTCATAATTTTGTACACCTCAATCAGGTCCCCCCCTCAGCCTTCTCTGCTCTAAGGAAAACAACCCCAGCCTGTCCAGTCTCTCTTCATAGCTGAAGCCCTCCAGCCCAGGTAACATCCTGGTGAATCTCCTCTGCACTGTCTCCAATGCAATCACATCCCTCCTATAGTGTGGTGACCAGAACTGCACACAGTATTCCAACTGTGGCCTAACTAGCATTTTGTACAGCTCCATCATAACCTCCCTGCTCTTATATTCTATGCCTTGGCTAATGAAGGCAAGTATCCCATGTGCCTTTTTAACCACCTTATCTACCTGTCCTCCTGCCTTCAGGGATCTATGTACATGCACACCAAGGTCCCTCTGATCCTCTGTCCTTCCTAGGATCCTACAATTCATTGTGTATTCCCTTGCCTTGTTTGTCCTCCCAAAATGCATCACCTGACACTTTTCAGGGTTTAATTCCTTTTGCCACTGTTCTGCCCATCTAACCATCCCGTCTATATCATCCTGTAGCCTGAGGCTTCCCTCCTCGCTATTTACCACTCTGCCAATTTTCGTGTCATCTGCGAACTTACTGATCATACCTCCTACATTCATATCTAAATCATTAATGTACACTACAAACAGCAAAGGACCCAGCACCGATCCCTGCGGTACACCACTGGACACTGGCTTCCAGTCACAAAAACAACCTCTGACCATCACCCTCTGCCTCCTGCCACTAAGCCAATTTTGGATCCAATGTGCCAAATTGCCCTGGATCCCACGGGCTCTTACCTTCTTGACCAGTCTCCCATGTGGGACTTTGTCAAATGCCTTACTGAAGTCCATGTAGATTACATCAACTGCACTACCCTCATCCACACACCTAGTCACCCCCTCGAAAAATTCAATCAAATTGGTCAGACATGTTCTCCCCCTGACAAAGCCATGCTGACTATCCCTGATTAATCCATGCCTCTCCAAGTGGTGATTAATCCCTGCCTCTCCAAGGAGAGATTAATTCTGTCCCTCAGAATTTTTTCCAATAATTTCCCTACCACTGATGTTAGACTCACTGGCCTGTAATTCCCTGGTTTATCCCTACTACCCTTCTTGAACAATGGTACTACGTTAGCTGTTCTCCAGTCCTCTGGCACATCCCCTGTGGCCAGAGAGGTTATGAAAATTTGTGTCAGAGCCCCTGCAATCTCCTCCCTTGCCTCACACAGCAGCCTGGGATACATCCCGTCAGGACCTGGGGATTTATCCACTTTTAAGCCCGCTAAAACCGCTAGTACCTCCTCCCTCTCAATATTAATTTGTTCAAGTATATCACAATCCCCCTGCCTGATTTCTATGCCTACATCACCCTTCTCCATAGTGAACACAGATGCAAAATATTAATTTAAAACCTCACCTACATCTTCCGGCTCTACACACAGATTGCCACTTTGGTCCCTAATGGGCCCTACTCTTTCCCTGGTTATCCTCTTGCCCTTAATATACTTATAAAACACCTTGGGATTTCCTTTATTTTGCCCGCCAGTGTTTTTTCATGCCCCCTCTTCGCTCTCCTAATTTCTTTTTTAAGTACCCCCCTGCACTTTCTATATTCCTCTAGGGCTTCCACTGTTTTTAGTCCTTTGAATCTGCCAAAAGCCTCCCTTTTTTTCCTAATCCATTCTTGTATATCTCTTGACATCCAGCATTCCCTGCGCTTGTTGGTCCCACCCTTGACCTTTTACGGGAACATGTTGGCGTTGTACTCTCTCTCTTTCCTTTCTGAAAGACACCCATTGATCTGATGTGGATTTTCCTACAAGTAGCTGATCCCAGTCCATTTTGGCCAGATCCTGCCTTATCATATTAAAATCGGCCTTCCCCCAATTTAGAACCTTTATTTCCGGTACATCTTTGTCCTTTTCCATGACTAACTTAAATCTCACCGAATTATGGTCACTGTCACCAAAATGCTCTCCTACTGACACTTCTACCACTTGTCCGGCTACATTCCCTAGAATTAGGTCCAGTACCTCCCTCTCTCTTGTAGGACTTTCTACACACTGGCTCAAAAAGCTCTCCTGGATGCTCTTTAAGAATTCCACACCCTCTAAGCCTTTCACACTCTGACTATCCCAGTTAATGTTGGGGAAGTTGAAATCCCCTATTATTATTACCCTATTATTTCTACACTTCTCTGAGATTTGCCTACATATCTGTTCCTCTATCTCCCCCTGACTGTTTGGGGGCCTATAGTACACTCCCAGCAAAGTGCTTGCCCCCTTTTTGTTTTTAAGTTCTTCCCATATGTCCTCATTAGAGGAACCTGCTAAGATATCAACCCTCCTTACAGCAGTAATTGAGTCCTTGATTAATATTGATACACCCCCTCCTCTTTTACACCCCCTCTGTCTCGTCTGAAGATTCTATACCCAGACTATTGAGCTGCCAGTCCTGCCCCTCCCTCAACCATGTCTCTGTGATACCAACAATATCATACTCCCATGTGTTCATCAACACCTTCAATTCATCTGCCTTACTCGCAAGACTCCTTGCATTAAAATAAATGTCATCCAGCCTTGCCATACTCCCTTGTGCCGTTACATATTTGCTCTGCCTCCCAGGCTGCCTTGTTTTTTCCTTTATATTTGGCTGTGCATCACCCCCTACTATAGCTCCACTCCGTATCCCATCCCCCTGCCAAGTTAGTTTAAACCCTCCCCCCCCAACAGTGCTAGCAAACCTCCCTGCAAGGATGTTGATCCCGTTCCGGTTCAGGTGCAACCCGTCCGACTTGCACCGGTCCCACCTTTCCCAGAAGCAGACCCAGTGATCCAGAAAACTAAAGCCCTCCCTCCTGCACCAACTCTTTAGCCACGCATTCATCTGCTCTAGCCTCCTATTCCTATACTCACTAGCATGTGGCACCGGGAGTAATCCAGAGATTACAACCTTTTGAGGTCCTGTTTTTCAATCTGCTACCTAGCTCCCTAAATTCTTGTTGCAGAACCTCATCCCTCTTTCTACCCATGTCATTGGTACCAATGTGAGCCATGACCTCTGACTGTTCGCCCTTCCCCTTCAGAATGCCCCGCAGCCATTCAGTGACATCCTTGACCCTGGCACCAGGGAGGCAACATACCACCCTGGAGTCACGTCTGCGGCCACAGAAACGTCTATCTGTTCCCCTTACGATAGAATCCCCTATCACTATTGCTCTCCCACTCTTTTTCCTCCCCTCCTGTGCTGCTGAGCCACTCGTAGTGCCACGGACTTGGATCTTGCTGCATTCCCCTGAGAAACCATCTCCCCCATCAGTATCCAAAATGGAAAATCTGTTGGAGAGGGAGATGGACCCAGGGGACTCCTGCACTACCTTCCTAGTTCTTTTACTCTGCCTGGCTGTCACCCATTTCCTGTCTGCCTGTGCACTCTTTACCTGCAGTGTGACCACCTCATTAAACGTGCTATCCATGAAGATCTCAGTCTTCTGGCATTATACCTTTTTCTAACGAATTATTACTGGGCGCAATGTAAATGTGATTCATTTCAATTCAACAGGAGCTGTTTTCTGATAAGTGCCTGTTTTCCTTAAAGAACCACTTATTTCCGTTACAGTGCAACACACCCTATTTTTAAAAGTCCCATTTTTGTAAAAAGGCTTTGTGTCTAAGGTTGCAACACAAGAACCATAGAAGTCACAGGGAAACAGAGGCCAGACTATCTGGCTACATTCAAAAATTGCCAGGGACATATAACAACAATCTACACTTATATAGTATCCTTAATGCTGAAAAAAAATGTCCCAAGGCATTCACAGAGGCATAAGGAAAAACAAATGCTTAGCCAAAGAAAGAAAGATTAAAAGGGGTGACCCAAAGCTTGATCAAAGGACGTGGGTTTTCAGGAGGAACATGGAGAGGCAGAGGGTTTTCAGGACAGAATTCCAGAGCATAGGGTATTTGTCACCATTGGTGGGACGAAAAGAGAGGGTGATGCACAAGATGCCAGAGTCAGGGGAACGGAGAGTTCAAGGGAGGGGGGAGGTGGTTGTAGGGCTGGAGGAGGTTACAGAGATAGGAAGGGGTGAATCCATGTAGAGACTTAAATATAACTCTGAGAATTTTAAATTTGAGGGGGACCAGAAGCCAATGTAGATCAGGGGCAATGGGCAAGTAGGCATTGGTGTGGGATAAGATACAGGCACCAGAATTCTGGATGAGCGGAAGTTCCCAGAATCTAGAGGATGGGAAGCCGATCAAGCCTAGAGGTGGTGAAGTCAGATATTAAAAAATTGGGTATAACAGGGCAAGACAACCAGGATTCAATTGCAACACCAATGTACAAGGTGGAGGGAATGGGTTAATTCATACTCTGAGTTGAACAATAGAGGTCTGTATATTTCATTTACCCAGCTAAGTTTTAAACATGATAAAGTGACTTCAAATGCTGAGAGATTAAAACTATAGAACAACTCATGGGAAGATTGAGGAGGATGTGTGGTTGGTCAAGCGGGGTGACACATATGCACCTAAGAATTTGTTTATTGTAATTCACAACAGGATTCCATTCTTCAAAATATAGTGGAGCTAATTAGAATGTGTTTGCTTTGCAGAGATGACCCGAAGCGAGACCGAAAGTCTGTGTTTTGCACGCCTTAACAAGGACTGATATCTTAAGAAAACACTTAACAAGCCAAATCATCTGACTACGGGCAAATGGATGGTTGTAAAGTAATTAAGATGAGGCCCATGGTCACAAGAGGTGACGGGACCAACTGATAATGAAATGTGGGGATTGGGGCCGGCAAGAAGATGAACTGTCATGGTTTTATAATTACAATTTAGCTATTACTCTGTATATGCTGATAAGCTTATCCCCGCCCCTAGGGCAGGGCCTTAATTTTTGTATAACTGTGTGGACTTTGAGAGGCTCGTTGGAGTTTGAGTCTTGTGTAGGGACACAAGAAATTTCTCCCCAGGCCTGAATAAACCGTTTTGACTTCAATTATTGGGTCTGTCTTTCTTTCAACAAGCCAGTGACGTTGACCTTGTATATCACTTGGTCCGCACTTTGGGGGCTTACATCAGTGGTAAAGGCACATATGAAAGTTTCAATGACAGCTAGGGCGAAGGGGACAATATTACTGAGGAAGTAGGTGGTCTTTCTGATCGAGAGGATATAGGCTTGGAAGCTCAGTTCTGGGTTGAACAGAACGCTGAGGTGGGCTGAGTTAGGGTTCGATGGAAAGGGAGATAAAGGCTGTGCTAATGGTATGGAGTTTGTGGCAATGACCAAAGATGATGGTTTTGGCCTTTCCAATGTTTAGATGGAGGAAATTACAGCCACGGCTGGTTATCGTACGTAAGCCACTCTGAATTACATATTACCTGTCAGATTGTATACACTCTTCACCAAACACTGGTGAACACTGTAACTGAACAATTACAACTAAAAGGAATTTGATATAACAAACTATTTTATTTAATTTAGTAAAAGTTTGAAATATAATCATTGGTTTTCCCAAGCATAGTTCATGATTAAAATAGCCTGCAATGCCTTTCTGTTTCTCTGTCAACCTCTAATATTGTGCATTCTTTTTTTTCTGTTTTTACCTCTACTCTTTCTCTTCCTGTTTGGCTTCACACACTTTCTTGTGTTCTGGTACCTCTCTGCTTATATCCCATTCCTTTTCTTACTCATTGTGCCTTGCACTTCCTGCAAGTTTGTCATTTTGTTTATCTCCTTTCTTCTGTACATATTCCATAGATGATCATTTAATAATTTACTGAATTTGTATATTTTACATTTTCTAAGGCAAGGGCACACAGCAAGATGAGAAGCAAAATGTATCTGGTTTGAGATGGAGATTTTGGCTGGTTGGTTAGAGGCCAGGGCTGGGCAAGGATAAAACATCTGAGAGGTTCTATAACAAGCAAGCATGTTTTAGGGTTTATGGGTCTGCACTGGGCTAAAGTAGGGCACTTGGCCTTTGGATTTGGGACTTGGGCTAGGAGAGGGTAGGGGGTTGATGGGATCTGTCCAAGAGGAACAATGGATCAAGAGCCACAACTTTGTATCCTGGGATGGATGGTTTTCTCGTTGATGGCAATGGAGCATGGCCCTGAGCAATACTGTTGCAGCTGGGAACCAGTGCACATGCACAGGTGAGAGAAACAAGAGGCTTACGTTGTGAGGGAGGGCAGGCAAGGATGACTAGAGAACTTGCAACAGTGAGGCTACAGGGTCTGAGGCTGAAGTGAAAAGGGCCTGGTCTGAGATTGGAAAGAAGCAGAATGAGCCCAGTGCAGAGATACCTGGAGCTGTTGCAGGAGACAAGCAAATTGGGTCCCCATGTGTGGTGCTGGAAGAGAATGAAGCAGAGCAGGGCCACAAGGACTGAAGGTAAAGGAAGGTAGTGAGAAAGTCCAAGGGACAAGGTGGCAAAGAAGCATTGCCGCCGTATGAGCTGGGCACCTCAGTAGCATAGCAGTGTCAGTTTTAAGAGGGAACACAGCATCAGTCAGCATTGGGACCATCAGATCACCTGAATTCCTGAGTAAGGATCCTATTTCTTCTATGAAACGCCTTGGGATGTTTTTCTATGTTAAAGGTGCTATATAAATGCCAGTTGTTGTTGTTCCTTTTCCATTTTAGTTTTTAGAAGCAGCAGGATGGCATTCAGTACGTCTGTTGTTCCTGAAATTGAGCAAGTCTACCTATTCTTTTAAAGCTTGTAGTCCCAGTGTGCAGCAATACCCAGCTGTGCTTCTGACTTGGGGAGTGGGGCTTGGAGCCAGGACAGCTTGCTAGAGGTTGAGGGAGTGGGCTCTGGAGTCACGGGGAGTGAGGCTACTTTTAAAACTACTGTGAAAGAGGATGCAGAGCTCAAACACAAAGGGTAGGCCTGGGAAGGACCAGAGCAAAGAAGAACTGGAACAGTCAAGTGGGGCATGGAGGAAAGGGGGAGTGGATGCAGAAGCAGTGGTGAAACATTAAGAACATAGGAATTGCTAGACGAGAAAAGACCAAGGTTCATCTAGTTTGCTTTCTACCTGGTAGTCGCATGATACAATGATAATGGAGTTGTTGACTAATCATAGCAATCAATTTCTATCTATTAGTCTACAACAGACCCAGGCATGACGCGAGGAAAACCCCAGTGGTGGAGAGCTTTGGGAACCATCAGTCCAAAGTCACCTGCTTCTCCCAAGCATGCTACTCTTACCACTGTCATGTCTCAAATTACTCATATACTATATCCCCAAATTTTATTTTATTTGCATTTTCAAATCTAATTTGCATTTAAATGAATCAATACTAACTGCTTCCATCGACTCCCTTGGGAGCCTGTTCCATAGATTGACCACTCGCTCACTGAAATACTGTTTCCGCAGATTAGTTTTCAATTTACCCCCCTTCGAGCGCAGACAGTGTCCTCTGGTTCTGCTGTTCTGGACAAGGTGTCACAGCTTGTCATGGTCTATATTATCTGGTCCCTTTAGAATCCTAAAAACAGCAATCATATCACCTCTCAACTTTCACTGGTCCAGTGAGGACATACCCAATTTACATAATTGTTCCTTACAATCCAATCCCTCCATTCCCTCAATCATTCTGGTTGCTCTCTTCTGTATCCTTTCCATAGCAGCAATATCCTTTTTGTACTGCAGTGATGAGAACTGTACACAGTATTCTAAGTGCGGAGAGGGCAGTGCTCAGAGAGAGTGGATAAGATGTACAGGGGGGAAGATTAACAAAAGAACAGGGAAATATTATGGCATTGGATTTTTTCCCATTAATCTAATTGGTGTTATGTGGTTAGCAGGTAACAAAGAGCAATCAGCAGTATTACTAAATTATTATATCCCTACTGACGCAAGATCTTTCATAATAAACATGCATCTGCATTTTATTTGATTTACTACTTGGATAAGTATTTAAAATTGATTAAGTCCCTGTGTGCATCTAAAATGACTGTAACCAGCTCAGTAGCTTATGTTTTGCAATACATTAATAGGAAAACGATTGCAATTCTCGGCTTTACTGCCATTTCATGTTATTTAGAAAGAATATTGTGAAAGCTACACTCATACATTTCAATACCCATTGAAAACAAAATCAACTACATTTTTCATTGCTGTTGCCTAATAACACAAACCAGTTTATTTTGGTGGCAAATTATCAATAAATATGTGTTCAATTAGCTATAATGCTTTTCTTTTGCATTTTCCTGTTATATTTGCAAAACCATCAAAGATTTTATTTGTTCTACAATAAATGTTTTATTTATCAACTGTTCAGATTGTTTTATAAAAAAATATACATTTTTTTCCAACCGTAGCAGCTGAACAGATTTATTTGTCAAAGGCTTCCCTCTTATAGGTGTCGTTTGCTCATGTTTGGATATGGGCTCATGGGCTCTCCACTACTTCATCCTAAATGGCCATTCTTCTAACATGAGTCTAGACATAGTGAATGGTAGGCTATTCCACAATAGAAGGCATCACAGCTGAGCCCAATGACCACAATTGTCCACAATTTCCAGCATCTCCCTGTGATGGCATGGTAGAAATCAAGAACACACCATGAACACCCATCCTGCAACCATATGTTGTTCTTCTGATCCAACTTACCACTGAACCTTAGCAACTTTTACTTAACTTATTTCATGTTGGCAACTGAATTCCTAAGTGTTATGAATTCAGTTGGCAACATTACAACATTGTATCTTGGGGCTGTGCCTACCCTTTCGTTATAAGTATTTTTAATTATATGTTTTGGCACTATTTAAAATTATAGATGCTGGAGATAATTTCTGGCTCTGCAGTTGGCGGGGAGAAGTAAATTCTTGAATTAGCTTCAGAATGCTGTTTAATCCTATGGAAGGAAAACTAAGCTAGGAGCTGTAATGAAGATACATAAGAGGGAAGTTATCACCACTGGAAACTATGCACTTCAGTTACTACCGAGGAACAGAAAAGAAGCCACCTTGATGCCTTTATGGTGGAGAAGGGCAAAAGGGAAGATGCTGCTAAAAGAAGAGGGAAAAATCAAACCCTGTTGTAAAAAAACAGGTTATGAAGTCCCAACCATTAAGAACCTGAATCTCAGTGAGAGTAGCTGTTGTTTTAGTCTGTTGTTTAGACTATGAAAAAAGGACCTGTAGCGCGTAAGAATCTTAGGTGCGTCACCTGGGTCTGTCTTTGTCATTTCAAAGATATGTGTTTTTGGAATTGAGTCCACCTCAGCAGCTGACATCTCTAACTCAGCTGGCTCATGAATTGACTCCCAATTTGTCCAGGAGCTGACCAGGTCTGGGCTTCAACTCTTAATTTCAGTTCAGGCAAATGCTCAGTTACAATTTGAAATGGTTAGACTTATTTCAGCTTACTTAAATTTCAAGCTTCTGCTATGAAAGTATTGTAAAGTCTGTGGGTTGTATAGCGAAGTAATACACAGACTACAAGAGTAACTTAAACAGGACTTTACTATTCGAAGGTCAGGGCGAATCTGCCCAATAAATTCTGCCACAGCACTTATATACCGGTGTGGTCACCGTCGGTATTACAGTATACAGCAGCCAGGATAAAGTAGTGCCACACCTAAAATAGTTCTCTTAAAGGTGGACGGTTACATACAATAGTTCTCTTAAAGGTAGAACAGTTACATACACTACAATCCTCCCTTTTTAGCTTACAACATACTTATTCCCCATTAACATAACATCATAACATATCCAACTTCATGTTACAACAGTTCACAGAGGTAGTCTCTGCGGAAACAGTTCACAGATTCAGTCTCTGCGGGAAACAGTTCACAGATTCAGTCTCTGATCTTCTTGACTCGGTCCGGACCACGCCTCTGTGGTGCTCTGCGGGAAACAGTTCACAGATTCAGTCTCTGATCTTCTTGACTCGGTCCGGACCACGCCTCTGTGGTGTAGTCGGGTCACCTTGCTAGAGGGACTCATCCCATAGTCCTTCCCTAGACTTAACAGCTTTACTTCCATCACTTCTGAACCAGCATTGCTGACTTTTTAAAACAAACAAACAAAAAAACAGTTGGATTGCCTTGGGAAATTTTCCTACTTTCCAACTGATTTGGCTCCGTTCGGGGGACCACGTGTGTGATCGGGTAGAGGTAATAATTGTTCAGATGGTTATCATCTTCTGCTTCGTCTTTTCCTTTTTTGCTTCTTGGAGACTCTCGGGGCTCCATTGTCAGCTGCCAGCTGTAACGCCACCATCTCCCTATGTTCCTTAGACTTTAAGTGATTCATCCTGATTTCGGCACTTTGGGAGTTCTTGGCACAAGCTGGGCAGACCAGGTCCTCGTAATATTCAGTGTCACTCAACAGATCATGGTAATATTCGGTGTCGTCCTGAGCTAGGCCCGCGAGAGGGTCTTCTATTTCCTCCTTACCCAGCTGGACGTTAGCCGACTTTTGTTCCAAATCCCGACATCTGTCCTGAAGAGACTTCATCATGCGTTCAGATTCATCCCGCTTTTTCTGGGCTTCCTGCAAGTCTTTTACTAATGACCTCATTTGTGATTTCAATACTTCAACTTCATTCGGAGATTGATTGATCGGACTATTCAATCCCTCTACTGAAGTAGCTGTTTCAGTATTCTGTTGTTCTGCATTGCCGTGCGTCAGCGTACTTTTGGCATCCAAGGGCTGTTCTGCTGCAGACTTCTCAGTCTGGGTTGCCACCTCAGCTCTTCCAATGACTTTTGAGAGCTCCCTTCCCTTTGAAGATTGAGGCTCGTATTTAAGTTTTTCCCATTTTAGAGCTTTATCCCTCAGCATATGAATGAGTTGGCTGACTGTTAACTCTTCTGCCATCATCCCTTTTCCATTAACTACAGGGCTGTTTATAACCTTGCCCTGGAGGAGTTGGCTGACTGTTAACTCTCCTGTCCTCATCCCTTTTCCATTAGCTGCAGGGCTGTTTAGAACCTTGTCCTGGGGCTCCTTTGCTGCTTCTACTTCGCCATCATCCACAGCCCCCATCATTCGAATTTCCACAAATGAATCGTCCGGTGATGCTGCACCCAACTTCAGTAGGAGCTCGGAAGTCATGTCGACCAACTCAGCTTTTTCTGCCTGCAACCTGCTAACCAGCGCCTTCAGTTGCGGCACATCTTGTTCCATCGGATTGGAGCACGCCCCTTCAGAAGCCGAATCAGCTTTGATTCGTTTGGCCTCCTCGTGCAGACGGTTTGTGTGCTCCTGCTCCCTTTTCTTCCCCAGCTGCTTCTGTTGTCTTTCCAGATTCTCCCATTCGGTATCATAGGACTTTTTCATTGCTTTCATCTCTTGCTCGAGACGGCAATTCAATTGTTCTAATTGCTGTCGTAATCTGAAATAAGTTTGCGTTCGAGCTCGATGTTCCTCAGTAATATATATGTCTGTAACTTGAACAGACTCAGAATTCTCTGTCAAGCTATGTTGTTGTTGTTCAGAGGAATTCTGTTCTGAAACTTTGTTCTCCTCTGGAGCATAAGCCTTTAGGCCCACATTCGTTCTACCAACCTTAGTCAGCAAGTTCATTTTAGACTTGTCTTTCATGCTTGGGCTGGTCTTATCGTCATCCGTTTCAGAGTCTGAGCTGATTGTCTGCCCTGAGTCCTCACTCGTTATTGCTTTGAGGTAGTGCCATTCCATGTCTATTTTCTTGATCCACTCCCGTCCTAGAAGTGGTGGTCCTCCCTCAGGTAGTACGTATAAGTCCATTCCGGGGTGTTCTTTGCCCCTGTCTCTCACCTTGACTCTTATCTTTCCCATGGGGTATACTTTATGCCCCGTGTATGTCTGCAATACGAACTTGGTATCTCGCAAGGGTATATGTGAGAATAGTCGGTTGTAATCCCTTCGATTTATGACTGATAGGGCTGATCCAGTGTCCAATTCCATTCTCACTTGGACTCTGGCTATTTTTAGCATGACCCAGATAGTTTGTAGGTCAGCTTCCTTACTCACATTATGAATTCTCAGACTACCCAGTTCCTGGCCGCTTGGGTCTGAATCCGAATTCTGTTCATCTGAACTCTTCTCAACCACCTTGTGTACTTTGTTGTACTTTTCCTGTGATGGCTTTTTTTTTTGGTTGTTGGTCTTCTTCCCTGACCGGCATACTTTGGCTATGTGACCCAGTTTGCCACATTTCCTACAGTCCTGGTTTTTAAACCAGCATTGGTTCTGGTCGTGTGTTGTCTTCCCACAACGATAACATTTCGTTGCACCCGAAGTAATTTGATCCACACTGAGGACCGCTGCCTTCAGCTGCATTTCCGCAGTTCCTTTCGCTGCAGCTTCGTGTGATGCTGCAATAAGGACAGCCCTATCCAGTGTAAGGTCGTTCTCTTCGAGCAGTCGCTTTTGCGTTCCTTCCTTCGACAACCCGCACACGAACTTGTCTCGCAATGCCTCTGTCAGATTTCCTCCAAACTGGCAGTATTTCGCTAGCCTACGCAGTTCGACCAAGTATTCCGCGTTGCTTTCCTCTTACCGTTGCGTTCTCGCATAAAATTTGAATCGTTCCGCCAACATCAGCGGTGTGGGGTTCAAGTGATCCTTCAGAACAGCAACAATATTATCGAAGGTTTGATCCGCCGGTTTAACTGGTGCTAGAAGAGGCTTCAATAGCCCGTATGTCTTCGCCCCCATCGAGTTTAGCAAGGTTACAGCTTTATCATCATCCTCTATTTTATTGGCCTCACAATATATCTCAATGCGTTCTACATACGTGGCCCAATCTTCTACCTCGGAATCGAAATCGTTGATGTTACCACGCTTAGGCATCTTCACCTCCCTGATAAACAACAACGAAATATTTCTTTAACTCTTTTTTTTCCCAAGATGACGGTTTCCCCGCGCTTATCTTCTTTCCCCGCCCCTTTCAAAATGGCGGTTCCAGCTTCTGTCTTTTTCTCCGCCTACTGGCGGCTTCCCGCGGTTTCCCGCGCTTATCTTCTTTCCCCGCCCACTTTCAAGATGGCGGTTCCCGCTTTTCTTCCCCTGGCGGGAGGGGTAAGCTTTTCCCTCGGGCGACGGCCGCTGGCTTTCGGGGTTCGCAGCCTGCTCTTCGGCTTCAGCGCGTTCCCTTCTCTCGGCCGGGCAACCGGCTCTGGGTACAACCCGTTGACGACGAATGGTCTCAGCCGCTGGCTGGATCTCGCTCAGTCTCCCTCACTCGGGCTCTGTCTCTCCCGCTCGCGCGGCTCTCGCTCGCTCTCTCTCGGGCTCTGTCTCTCCCATTCGCGCGGCTCTCGCTCGGGCTCTGTCTCTCCCGCTCGCGTGGCTCTCGCTCGCTCTCTCTCGGGCTCTGTCTCTCCCGTTCGCGCGGCTCTCGCTCAGGCTCTGTCTCTCCCGCTCGCGCGGCTCTCAATCGCGCCTCCCAGCCCTCTCGCAGTCCGGTGCTTCCCTCCCTGGCTGCAGCTGAGTTCTCCGCAATTTATTTATTTTATCTCTTCCCGCGCCTTACGATCCCGGTCGCAGCGCTTCGTGGCCTCGGTCACTGTCCGACCTTTTTCACCCAATCGCTCCTCCCAGCCTCTTGCAGTCCGGTGCTTCCTCCCCGGCTGCGGCTGCGTTCTCCGCGGTTTATTTATTTTTATCTCTTCCCGCACCTTACGATCCGGTCGCAGCGCTTCGTGACCTCAGTCACTGTCTGGCCTTTTTCACCCCAATCGCGCCTCCCAGCTTCTCGCAGTCCGGTGCTTTCCTCCCCGGCTGTGGCTGAGTTCTCCGTGGCTTATTTATGTTTATATCTTCCTGCGCCTTACGATCCTGGTTGCAGCGCCTCGTGGTCGCGGTATTTGTCCGGCCTTTTTCGCCGTCGCGGTCTAGTCGTCTCACGACGCTCCCCAGCCCGCTTGTACCGCGGCTTCTGCTCCACGCTGCCCCAGTCTCAGCGCCTCTGGGCCCGACTTCTGTCCGGCTCCTTTCCCCCTCGACCGTGGTCGAGTGCACCGCCCTTATCCTCCGTTTATTTGTTTCTATTTTCCCTTTACTCACAGTCACCGTGGCCGACTTGCTTCTCGTGTTGATCGGCTCACTCACCACCGTGGCAGAAGGGACAATCCGTGCCTGTTGCTGATGGAAGACTTCGTGTTTGAAATCTTCCTCCTTTCTTGGTCTGCAGACTCGAGTTTTCTCTCAGCAAAACAACGAGGGCGGGTGCCTCTTCTCGACGCTCGTTTACTTCTTCAGAAGTATTGTTGCCGCAGGGTAAGATCGAACTCGTCGCCACTGTAAAGTCTGTGGGTTGTATAGCGAAGTAATACACAGACTACAAGAGTAACTTAAACAGGACTTTACTATTCGAAGGTCAGGGCGAATCTGCCCAATAAATTCTGCCACAGCACTTATATACTGGTGTGGTCACTGTCGGTATTACAGTATACAGCAGCCAGGATAAAGTAGTGCCATACCTAAAATAGTTCTCTTAAAGGTGGACGGTTACATACAATAGTTCTCTTAAAGGTAGAACAGTTACATACAGTACAAGTATCATGACTGTTTTGTGTTTCATGTGATTGTCAGATCTGATTGGTCTTTGTTAACCATGTGATATCATTGGTCACATTGGCTAGCAGGCACCAATCAGAAAGGTATTTGGAATGCTGCTCTCATGCAATCAAACTCTCATTAAGACACACAAGATTTATCATGCTGGTGGAACTAGATAAATATAAATATAAATTCAGTGCTCCCAGTGGGGTTCCATGCTTCCAAGAGACAACAGGTTGGAGACGGGTAGATAACAGTATTGAAAATTCTTGAACGTGTGCTCCCTTTGAGAAGTTAAACATCCCAAGGCACTTCACAGGAGCATTATCAAACACCATTTGGCACCGAGCCACATAAGGAGATATTAGCGCAAATGAGAGGTATTTTAAGGAGCATCTTAAAGGAGGAAAGAGAACTAGAGAGGCAGAGAGGCTTAGGGAAGGAATCCCAGAGCTTAGAACCTCGGCAGCTGAAGCCACTAATGGTGGAGCGATTAAAATCAGGAATGCTCAAGAGGCCAGAATTGGAGGAGCATAGATATCTCCGGGGAGGGGAGGCGCAGGGCGGGGCGGGTTGCGGGTGGTGGTTGTAGGTTTTGGAGGAGGTTACAGAGCTAGGGAGGGGCGAGGCCATGGAGAGATTGAAAACAAGGATGAGACTAAAGGCATGCTGTAAGTACTGAATAAATGAATAGGGAGAAAAGATGGACTGGAAAATAAACCACAATACATTGATCCCAAGGTGTATGGGTAATGCAGATATCATAAAATTGTTTATTTTTCCAAAAATGCATAAAACATCTATTTATCAAGCACTCCAGTTAACTCAGTAAAGGGGGATCCTGTTGACTATGTCCGCTACATATATTGATAATTGTATAGTTAGTCTAGACCAATTTGGAATCATTTGTTTTCCTCCATACAGTGGTGAGCTCCCAGTCAGAGGCATTTCCAACATAGGAGTTCACCCTCATGCAAATGAAGCTGATGCCAGAAATAACAGCAGTGTCAGCACTGATGTGGGTGTCATTTGCTCCTCACGGTACATCTGATATGAACTGTGTCCTGTAGGCATGTGGGTTAATGAAGTGATGAGAATACACTTTCATTATAGCAATGGGAAACTTGTGATGGAACAGGGAAAGTAATCCATATTAATGCTGGTGGAGTTGGATAAATATAAATATAAATTCAGTGCTCCCAGTGGGGACCCATGCTTCCAAGGGACAACAGGTTGGAGACGGGTAGATAACAGTATTGAAAATTCTTGAACGTGTGCTCCCTTTGAGAAGTTAAACATTCCAAGGCACTTCACCGGAGCATTATCAAACACCATTTGGCACCGAGCCACATAAGGAGATATTAGGGCAGATGATCACCAGGAATAAACCACCAGAAATAAATTGCTTGTCAGACTTACACAGGGTATCAAGTATCATCTATTTTTCTGCCATATAGTGGAAAACGTGCAATGTGAATTTTGAGACCGTTGTTCTAACTTTGCTGATACAACATCTGATCTTCAAATAGGAACTTCAGCTCCAATCCTTCAGTTAACTTTATTACAGCTGTTCATCACAGATCCTAATGAATGAACTGCACCAACTGTTAAATTAAACTATACATGTTCATTGAAATGCATTGCTAATAATGCTAGATTAGGTCTACTAATGCAGTTTTATAGTCAGTATGTGACAGCAATGCAGTAAATATATGTTGGGTCATCTAATTCAGTGCAGATGTGGTTCAGTAATTTATTACACGCGGGTCAAATAATTGAATCATTAAAGTGCTTTTATATTGAGTTTGTAGACTGTTCAGGGAGTTCAATCATGAGAGTATGTATGGTTTTGTTTATACCTAAGTGAACTAAAAAAGTATTAAGTAATGTTATTTGTCTGAGCATAGTTCATAATCTTTCTGAGCGGGGAATGGATAATGCCATGTGGGAAAATGAAAAATATTAATTGAGCAGTGCATTTAAAGAAGAGCTTAAAATTTTATTAGGCGCTGGTATGTTGCCCAGAATAGTGAATAAATAAAAATCTTCTAACGATGGCCATTCCAGATTCTCTTTCACTTTAGAGTCTAGGCTTTTTTGGATTATGGATATTTTACACTAGGGAATAATGCATAAAATACATTATCACTGATCAACTGCTTCCATATCATTAGAAAAGGGGAAAATTAAGAAAAAGTACATTTAACTGATTGAGTGTATAGAAACTACTGGCAAACCGATCACTTCTAACAAAGAATATAAGTATGTTTGTTCATTGTGAAGTCTGTGGGTGTGATGGGATGTACAGAAGAATTATCTCTTCACTTCCAAACAGATGGTATTCTTTTTGGAGTGATCACACAGATTAATTAAAGTGAAACAGCATATTATTAAGGTTTACTTGTAATCTTATGCCATCCTGATTACTGGACTTTTATTTTAGAGTGTCTTAAAAGTAAAGTTGATCTCTCAAATTCCACACACGTGATTTTCTGCTTCATGCTGGGGACAGCAATTTTGTGAATAATTGGCTTGTGAATTCCTTAGTGATGACAGTATTGGGCTAGATCAGAGAGAAGTATCTCTTTCTCCCCCACACATATGGCTGCTCCACAAAACCTTTGTGTAATCTGTTCCATCATGCATGCATTAAGAAAAGCAAACTGGGTTGTTTGCATCAATAATCCATTAAGCATGCTGGAAGATTTTAAACTCTGCTTCCATAATATTTTTTAATAATATAACCCTGCCCACATGGCGGAAAAAAGAGGTTCCAATTTTAACCTGATCTTTGGAGCAAGCGGGAATGACACCCACCAGAAACATGCAGGGTCCTTTTTTAAATATGCAGATTGGGCTCCAATGACATCTGAGGGCCTATCTGCTATTTTAACCAATGGTTTGCATGGGAAGCTGTTGTAGCTTCCCTTCCAGGCCAACCTGGCGGGTGGAGCCAAGACCAGAAGAGGCCTGAAAAAGGGTAGGACTTTTTTTTTGACATTCTTTATGGGCCACGAGGAGAAGGAGTGCGCCGCTGGACCCCACAAGGAAGGTTTTGTCCTCGCCTATCCTGGGCTTCTCAGTCCTCTCCTGATCACGAGGCCCTTCCAATCTCTTTCCTGGTGACTTACCTCAGTGGCGGGAACTGTTCCTTTGTTCCCCGGTGGTGGCATCCTACCATCCAACATTCAGCTCCAGCCAGCTGCTGCTTCCCACCGGATTCAGGCGGGAACCTGACTGGGCTTATGCCGTTGAGTCTGAAGTGAAAGTGAATCTGGAACTCGCCCATCATTAGAAGATGTTCTATTTATTCTCTAGTCTGGGCAACATACCTGTTCCTAATATAATGGTATGCTTAAATCAAATCTGAACCGCACTGCGATAGTTAAAATCTCCAGGGCTTCATACTGACGGATATTTCAGATGAATATGTGACTAGAAGAATGGTGCAAGGGGGAGGGATTCAAATTCCTGGTACATTGGAACCGGTTCTGGGGGAGGTGGGACCAGTGCAAACTGGACGGTTTGCACCTGGGCAGGAGCGGGACCGATGTCCTAGGCGGAGCCTTTGCTAGTGCTGTTGGGGAGGGTTTAAACTAAAATGGCAGGGGGGTGGGAACCTGTACAGGGGGACAGAGGAAAGGGAAGCAAGGATAGAAGCAAAAGACAGGAAGGTTAAAAGCAAAAGTGGAAGTCGGAGAAATCAAGGGTGTAAATCAAACATGGCTGCAGTAAACAATAATTCTAAAAGGTCTAAGAGTGTTAAAAAAAACAAGCCTGAAGGCTTTGTGTATCAATGCGAGGAGCATTCGTAATAAGGTGAATGAATTAGCTGCGCAAATAGATGTAAATGGATATGATATAATTGGGATTATGGAGACATGGCTCCAGGGTGACCAAGACTGGGAATTCAACATCCAGGGGTATTCAATATTCAGGAAGGACAGGCAAAAAGGAAAAGGCGGTGGGGTAGCATTGCTGGTTAAAGAGGAGATTAACACAATAGTAAGGAAGGATATTAGCTCTGATGATGTGGAATCTGTATGGGTAGAGCTGAGAAATACCAAGGGGCAGAAAACATTAGTAAGAGTTGTATACAGATCCCCAAACAGTAATGCTGAGGTTGGGGATGGCATTAAATGGGAAATTAGAGATGAGTGCAATAAGGGCACAGCAGTTATCATGGGTGACTTTAATCTACATATAGATTGCTCTAACCAAATTAGTAACAATACTGTGGAAGAGGAATGCCTAGAGTGTGAACGGGATGGTTTCCTGGACCAACATGCCGAGGAACCAACTAGAGATCAGGCCATCTTAGACTGGTTATTATGTAATGAGAAAGGATTAATTAGCAATCTTGTTGTGCGAGGCCCCTTGGGGAGGAGCGATCATAATATGATAGAATTCTTCATTAAGATGGAGAGTGAAGTAGTTGATTCAGAGACTTGGGTACTGAATTTAAATAAAGGAAACTATGATGGTATGAGGCACGAGTTGGCTAGGATGGATTGGGAAATGTTATTTAAAGGGTTGATGGTGAATAGGCAATGGCAAACATTTAAAGATCGCATGGATGAACTACAGAATTTGTTCATCTCTGTTTGGCATAAAAATAAAACAAAAAAGGCGACTCAACATTGGCTAACAAGGGAAATTAGGGATGGCATAAGATCCAAGGAGAGGACATATAAATTGGCCAGAAAAAGTAGCAAACCTGAGGATTGGGAGCAGTTTAGGATTCAGCAAAGGAGGACAAAGGGATTAATTAAGAGGGGGAAAATAGAGTATGAGAGTAAGCTTTCAGGGAACATAAAAACTGACTGTAAAAGCTTCTATAGACATGTGAAGAGAAAAAGATTAGTAAAGTCAAGCATAGGTCCCTTGCAGTCAGAATCAGGGGGATTTATAGTGGGGAACAAAGACATGGCAGACCAATTAAATACATATTTTGGTTCTGTCTTCACAAAGGAGGACACAAATAAACTCCCAGAGATGTCAGGGAAAATAGGGTCTAATGAGAGGGAGGAACTGAATGAAATCAGTATTTGTAGGGAAATGGTGTTAGGGAAATTGACAGGATTGACAGCCAATAAATCCCCAGGGCCTGATAATCTACATCCTAGGGTACTTAACGAAGTGGCCCTAGAAATAGTAGATGCATTGCTGGTCATCTTCCAAAATTCGATAGACTCTGGAACAGTTCCCATGGATTGGAGGGTAGCTAATGTAACCCCACTATTTAAAAAAGGTGGTAGAGAAAAAATGGGGAATTATAGACCGGTAAGCCTGACATTGGTAGTGGGGAAAATGCTAGAGTCCATTATAAAAGATGTAATAGCAGAGCACTTGGAAAACAGTGACAGGATCGGACAAAGTCAACATGGATTTACAAAAGGTAAATCGTGCTTGACTACTGGAGTTTTTTGAGGATATAACTGGTAGAATAGATAAGGGAGAACCAGTGGATGTGGTGTATTTGGACTTTCAGAAGGCTTTCGATAAGGTCCCGCATAAGAGACTAGCGTGCAAAGTTAATGCACATGGGATTTGGGGTAAGGTACTGACTTGGATAGAAAACTGGTTGGCAGACAGGAAGCAAAGAGTTGGAATAAACGGGTCTTTTTCCGAGTGGAAGGCAGTGACTAGTGGGGTACCGCAGGGATCGGTGCTAGGACCCCAGTTATTCACAATATATTTTAATGGTCTAGACGAGGGAACTAGATGTAATATCTCCAAGTTTGCAGACAACACAAAGCTGGGTGGGCGTGTGTGCTGTGAAGAGGATGCAGAGAAACTCCAGTACGATTTGGACAGGCTGGGCGATTGGGCAGATGCATGGCAGATGCAGTATAATGTGGATAAGTGCGAGGTTATCCACTTTGGTGTCAAAAACAGGAAGGCAGATTATTATCTGAATGGCAATAGATTGGGAAAAGGGGAAGTGCAACGAGACCTGGGTGTCCTTGTGCACCAGTCGCTGAAGGTAAGCATGCAGGTGCAGCAGACGGTTAAGAAGGCAAATGCTATGCTGGCCTTCATAGCGAGAGAATTCGAGTACAGGAGCAAGGAAGTCTTACTGCAGTTGTACAGGGCCTTGGTGAGACCACATCTTGAGTATTGTGTGCAGTTTTGGTTGCCTTATCTGAGGAAGGATGTTCTTGCCATGGAGGGAGTGCAGCGAAGATTCACCAGGAATGGCAGGAATGACATATGAAGAGAGATTGGGTCGATTAGGCTTATATTCGCTAAAGTTTAGAAGAATGAGAGGGGATCTCATTGAAGACTTATAAAATTCTAACAGGACTAGACAGACTAGATGCAGGAAGGATGTTCCCGATGGCGGGGGAGTCCAGAACCAGGGGTCCCAGTGTAAGGATAAGGGGTAAGCCATTTAGGACTGAGGTGAGGAGGAATTTCTTCACCCAGAGAGTGGTGAACCAGTGGAATTCTCTACCACAGAAGGCAGTAGAGGCCAAGTCATTAAATATATTCAAGAAGGAGTTAGATATATTTCTTAAGGCTAAGGGGATCAAGGGATATGGGGAGAAAGCAGGGACAGGGTACTGAATTTGGATGATCAGCCATGTTCGCATTGAATGGCGGAGCAGGCTCGAGGGGCCGAATGGTCTCCTCCTGCTCCTGTCTTCTATGTTTCTATGACGAGGTTGGGACTGTTGTTACCTGCCTCAGCCCCAGCCTGCACGACTGCTGCCCCAAGTTAAAATTGGGGCTCTGCTGCACCTTTATTTGAAATTTGTTTTTCATTTTCTACTTAATTGACACTGTACTAGGAGCGATAATGCTTGATTGTCACTAACTAACCTATCAGCTAAGATAGATTGATCAAATTACTGGAACTTGCCTGTAAGTTGGCATATTCTTAGAACATCTCATAATTTTAGCAGCAATATATTACTTTAGTGCTGAAGGCAATGCAGTTTCGGGGCTTTCCATTATTTTTAAAGAGGTTTTACTTTTCATGGAAAAGGTGTAAAAAGTGAATCCCTTTTTGAGGAACACTACTTTTTAAAAAAGTTAAACAGTTGTAAAAGTTTATTCTTATCTTTAACATAGCTTTGCTTTAAAAAAAATGCAAACCTTTGTGCTCATCAAGGTGCCGGGAAATGGAATACCTTCCCATTTTGGGTGCACAGTGTCGGCATCAAACATCCCCAGGTCAGATGTAGCACTGTCAGCTGCAGAGGAAAACTCCATCAACTTTGCACCAACAATGTGCCTTGGCCTCAATCTGAGAAGACCAATGTACCCTGCATTTCTCTCATCAGCTAACTTGTGGCCTCCCTAAGTGAGACTGATGGCAGTGGTGAATTGTGGATAGCTTTGTGCTGAGTGTCCATGCCCATTAGGAATTAGGTTGAAATTATCCGAACTCATTTCACACAGACCCTGACAGTCAACAGACACAGGATACTTCCCTGCAATCAGTCTGTGCTGACCTGGTTCCTGAGGGGAAAGGCCAGTGAAATATATTCTGCCCCTCGGCCTCCCCTTTAGAGCCTATTTCTGTTGATTTTAAATTGCATATTTTGTTTAAATAGTCACTGTGGGTGAAACATTTTTAAAAGAATTATTGAGCTGGATAATTTGAGGAAATACATGTCAGAGTGCTTCAGAAATGTTACCGTTTACCTGTGTGCGTGCGTCACTTATGCTGGTTCAAGCATTCAGCATTTAAACAAAAATATTCTAAAAGTTAATAAAAAATTAAAAAACAGTTAAGATTAATCGTAACTTCAATTTGATTAATAAATGAACCTTGATGGAGTGACTTCCCTCTTCAGTGTCCTGGTAACTGTGGTTAACTGTCCACTCAGGGAAGATGGGCTAGTAGGAAGTAGCTCATAGATGGGATGAATTGGGAAAGTGCACAGATTTACCGTCAGTACAAGATGTGAATTTTCTGGATAAATGTTATAAGTCCCATCTGTATCCTGCAGAAAGTCATTCTTTAGGGTGTTGATACCCAGACAGTATTGAATAAGCATAAATGTCCTCGCATCATCAGTGTTATCCTGACTTTTCTGACTTGCTTTTACCTTTGCATTTGCAGAGATGCTGCAACTAATCCTCGGTGGATGTAGTATTCCAAATTATTGTTTGGTGTGGTCTTAATATCATTTGATAATACTTTGGCTTCTTCTGTTCAATCTACTATACGCTACATCAATTTTTCCATTAATTTATGGGCAATATTCATTATATTTTCTTTCCGCATTGCACTTCACTGATATTTTCTGTGGTAGAAAAGTATTTTTTTCAATAATTCATCCTTCACTTGCTTTCTATCACCATACATTCTTGTGGGTATCTGCTGGCTGGTTTGGTTGATCCATGCTCTTAATAGAATTCATTAAATGCTTGCACCCATTTTACCACTGTTTTCGCTGATTTGTTTACGTTGCTTTGGGGAAACTGAGCTGAGTTACAAGAATTTGATTTTTTTGTGTTACATCTGTCCATCTCTGTCCTTTCCTGCTCTGGTCCTTTCTCGAATGCTGTTCTTACAATAGGAAATGTAAAGAGTGAATGAAAGAAGGGTGGCAGAAAAATGAGATGCTGGGAATACAAACCAGTGTAAATCTTTGCACACTATCGAGCAGAGCATTACTGTCACAAGACTCATCTTTATAAGTTCTGGCAGTCTCCCCTACTGGGATAGCATGTTGCCTTGTTGAACTCACTTTTTTTTCTTTTTCAATGACAGCCTGGGGGCTCTTAGACAACATATGTTCAAGGTCTTCCAGATATTGCTTCCAGTAGTGCAAATTGATGACCACATTGTCAATTTATGCAAAACAGATGGTGCATGTAAAATCTCAGTTTTTCGTACATGAGGGTGCTGAATTCTTAAGCACAAATGACAAATCTGCTATTCAATGAACCAAACCTTTAGGCAGAGTGGGTGTTCTGAAAGTAACTCACGTTATTTACTTCATTTAAGCTGTTCAGATTGTGGTAGATTCACCAATCTTTCAGGTCAGTGTATAGATGTTGGGAGCACTAGTCTGTTGTCATTGGGACCTCCTTGTAAAAGAGGCCAGTTGGGAATGCACAAGTGATAATAAAGCTTTTAAGATTGTGACTACTTTGTTGCTTCTCTCCAGCTGCCTGTAGGTAATGCGTGCCCTGCCTTGAAATGTGTGCCCTGCCTTGAAATGTGCTAACAAGTCTCAGTACATGCTCCCATTAGTCAACAGTGGGAGCACAAGTTACTTATTTATTTTATTGTTTTATTCATTTTCGCTTTATGGGCATTGCTAGTAAGGCCAACGTTTATTGCCTACCACTAGTTGCCCTTGATAAGGTGGTGGTGAGCCGCCTTCTTGAACCGCTGCAGTCCGTGTGGTGAAGGTAACTCCCACAGTGCTGTTAGGTAGGGAGTTCCAGGATTTTGAACCAACGACGATGAATGAATGGCGATATATGTCCAAGTCGGGATGGCATGTGACTTGGAGGGTAACTTGGAGTTAGCAGTGTTTCTTACTTTGAGGAATGAGGTATTGTATCTGCATTGACACTCACATTGTTTTCATTGGATAAAGTAAATACAAAAGCAACCAACTCTGTAATCTGACCATCCAATGCAACAGCACCTGCCTGAATAAAACAAAATAGATGAATACATAGGGTCTGAAAATCCATGGGCCAAGAATTTGGTGCTTTTGCCAGGATTGCACCCATCGGAGCCCTCCAGTGCTGACCCAGCCAGAGATTTCAGGATAAGCAGGAGGGCACCTACTTTGTATGGAGCTAGCGGGTGCATGTGCCACTGTGTATGCATTTCCAGTGCCAACCTGCCACATCCAGCCAGAAAAATTTAGCACCTGGTTGCCTTTGGGTTGGGAGAGGGGGTTGGAGTTGTCCAGCTCCCTCCACCACAACCTCAACTCATGGAGTTCTTCTTTGTAAGGGGACTGAAAATATTGGCTACTTCCCTGGTCTGGACTGCACCCTGCTCCCCCTGTGGGGCCCACATCTTTCCATCTGGTGGCTGTTACACTTACTCAGCGTACCACCCTTCTAGTCCACTGAGTCCTGACTCAGCCAGGGAAGCTGAATTCCATGGCTACCCTTGACATCATTTCCTTTGAGCTCCTACATTACAACAGTGACTACACTTCAAGAAAAAAAGTACTTTATTGGCTGTAAAGTGCTTTGAGACGTCCGGTGGTCATGAAAGGCGCTATATAAATGCAAGTCTTTCTTTCTTTCTTTACAAGGCTGCCCAGAAAAGCTGAAGGCCCAGAGGAAATCCCAAAGAATTTTGAGGCCATGATAAATACTACCAACAAAATAAAAACATTATTGGCAAAGATACAATTTGGGATTCTGAGCTGGAATGTGAAAGGACCAAGTGCAGTGAAGTCATTGGCTGAAATTTTTACTCCAGAGTTGGGGCGGTTGCAGTGGGCTGCATAGCGGGCCACAATCCCGAAGTTTTCAACAGCACGATCTGCACTACGCGTTTAACCAAATTGGATCAATTGAAACAGTCATGCAGGTTTCCAGGCCAATTAAATGGAGCAGGCCTGATGGCGTCACCAATGACTCGCTTTCAAGTCAGATATTTAAAGGAGCCTTGCATACATCCCAGTTGAAGGTTGTTGGAGGAGGCATACAGGTAGTTGTGAGAGCTGGCTATTGTTATATTTCGAAGAGATTTGTGTGGAAGCAAGCAAGGATGGAGTCACAGCACCAGAAGGCTGCGCCTAAGTTCTTCGATGCCTCCCTGGAAGACCTGGTCCAGGGAGTCAGAGCATGCAGGGAGGTCCTATTCCCTGGCAGCAGCTGGAAAAGAGCAGTCAGAGAAACCAAGAGGGCATGGCTGGAGATCGCCCAAGAAGTGAGCAGCCGGGGTGTTGTCAGCCACTCCTGGATTCAATGCCGGAAGAGATTTAATGATCTCGAGGTCAGGAAAGGTGAGTACAATGCCACATTCAACTACATCCTGATGTGCATCTCATCCCAACCCCATCATGCTGTCTTCCCAAGCCTACTCCTGCACGTCAATCCTCACATCGGCCTACCTTGCAAGGTGCACCTATCCCTCACTTTCTCTTCACCTACTCATATCCCCATCTGACTGTCGACCACTGACACTCACCCGCTTCCTAATGCAATCATAGAAAGGAATGCCACAGAAGGAGGCCATTTGGCAATGTCACACCACTCCCTCATAGTCACCCTCTACAGATGTAGCCCATCCATCCCTTACACTCATTCTATCACTCCCACTCAAAGTTCTCTTCTTTCCTTCCTTGCAGGAGAAGAGAGTGCAGAACAGGAGAGAAAAAGAGAGAGAACCGGAGGTGGTCCTCCAATATATACAAATTTGACGTCAGCAGAGGAGGAGGCTCCCAAATTAAGTGGAGTGACAGTGCTGCTGGCGGTGGGAAATGGAGAGAGGGGGACCTCCCAGCAACCTGGTAACAGAATTAAATATCCCACATGGCATACAACAGTCACTCATTGTGACTGATGTCAGCAGTCAATGAAATAGCATCATGTGCATAATGTTAATGCAACACATTCTTATCATAAGAGGTCTAATTCATGTCTTTACTCTTCCACAGGTCCATCAAGTGCCCATCTCCACCCCCCCCCCCCAAACTGTCTAGCCGGAGGGGTAGATGACAGCTCAGAGGAAGCTCCATTCGCTGAGGATGCACTGTCACCAGCCCATTCGCACCCAGCACCAGGGCAGATATGTGCACATCGGCTGTTCCAGTGAGACATAGAGTAGTGTTGTCACCTGGTATCTCTTAGATCACAAGTGAGCAAGAGCAGATGGTGGAGACAGGGACAACAGTGGAGAGTCCTTGCCGGAGGGTGCAGGACGCTACCAGCTCTGCTCAGCTGGATGCAGATGCTGAGCCTTGGGGGCCATCGACAAAGCGGTTGCTCTTGGAGGAGCAGCAACAAATGCGCGAGGCTCTGGCAGCTTTTCCAGCTGCGATGTGCACGATTGTACAGAGAATGGAGGAGTCCATCTCCAATATGAGCATGTAAGTTTCGCAAAATTCAGGCAGTTCCCCCCCCGAAGATTATTTAATTAAAAGAGACCCTGGTTGGACTGATTTAAAAAATCCAGGGGCACACAAAATGGCTGCGGTCAACCTCGTGACCAAAAGCCTGTAAGTTCCAATTGTGGACTCTGTGACAAGCTAACAGCTTGGGTATTTTTGACGTCTGCGAGATCACGAAACCAGACAGAACTTTTACATTTATGTATTGGGAGCAAACTCAGTTGCATCCAGGCCCCCGTTTACAGGCCATCAATCTTGTTTACTCAAATGATCCAAACGATCAGCGGAGCCATCCAGGTTAGGCTGGCCCCATCAAGGAATCTGTTGAACAAAGGAGAGCCGTTATGGGACCGTTAGAAACTATTACCGGCCATCTAAGTCGATGGGCCAAGATCGACACCTTTTGTTCAATTCCAATCCGCTCAAATCAGACAAAGGATGAGCTGATTTAACGCGTGAGATAAGGGCTACCGAGAGGAGTATAACTATAGCCCCTCAGGAAGCCATGCTCTCTCTCTCTCCTCGCCTCCCGCGCCATGCCTGCCACCACCCCAGGAAGAGGACCTACGAAGCAGAGCCCGTCCCGAGAGGTGGAATACCCTGCCAGAGACTATTTTATTACTGGGGTATCTTCACCTGGACGGTACCCTGTGCAGCATTGAAACCACGTGGCATCGAAAGGCAGCAGGGCAAAGAAGCAAGATTCTCGTCTGTTTAAACGACTCGGACTGGTGAGCATGGAATTCTGACCCCTCATAAGATAACCTAGCGAGGTTTAGAGGGTGGGAGTTAAGGGGATTGCTAAAATTGTCATTTTAGTCATTTTCCCTCGATGTGCTGTTTATTTCCCATCCCTGTTAAGTGTAAGTGTACTGCATCCATATTATCCTTTGTATAGAATCGTTCTCTGGTAATAAAATCTTGGTTCTTCTTTGCACCAAACCATTGGTCTGCTCGTTTTCTATATCGCTACCTGCAAATAAGTCCGGTGGTCAGAACTCAAAAAGGGGCGAGCGATTCGAGCCGCTCAAAGGGGGTAGTCAGAGGCATAACTGACGAACCCAAGACACCCACACAGTAAAACCCCTTACAAGCACTACAATATCGCAGGCGATGGCGATGATGTGCTTTTCCTTGTAAGGGATGGCCACCTGCAGGGAGCAGCTAATGCGCCAGTCGCACGAGAACATGCTTGCTGTGAACAACAGATTGCAGACACTCATTGACCTCATCTCGAGGTGGGATACAAACATAGACTTGGGCATTCATTGCCCCACTGATGTGCAGCAAGGTACTATCCAGCTCCTTGCTAGCAGGGAAGTGCGGGTAGCCCATAGAGGGATGATGGTGAGAGGGGACATGGAAGTGGGGGCTCTGCTCCAAGTGCTCCCACTTCTCCCTCATTGCCTCCCCCTCAGTCAGAGCCCCACATGCTGCATTGGATCCCGATGGCCAAGTCTGCCTCTGCATAGTTGCTGGAGGAGCAGTCTTTGGCGGGGCCCTCACAGGCTCCAAAACCCAGAGAACGTCCGCAAAAAGTGTTGAAGCAGTCACAGCAGGGAAGTGAGCAGCTTACCTCTACCTCTGCTGAAGCCACAGGGGTTGCACCTCGTAGAAGCACTCAGAAAAGAAAAAAGACATAATCGTAGATACACGTTTGCACATGGGTGTTTGCCAAAATCTTAGTGTTAAGTTTCAATTCTATTTATGACGCACATAAATGTATTTCTTTGCACTACTTTCCTGTCTTGTCCATTTTTGCCTGCTACCTGGGAAGTGGCCTTGGCATTGGAGTGAATGGTGAGACATTAATTAACCTCGAGCAAACGGGAATGGTTTGGTCATTTTAGGACTGCTTTGTGGTGTTGGTGGGGGTGGAGGGAGTTGGTACAGCATCTGGGAGCCAGATGGGTGCACAGGTGCAAGTTCCATCTGTTCCTCCTCCTCTTCTGATGAGGCTGGATGCTCTGCACCTTGCTCCTCCTGCAGCTCCAATCCTTGTTGCTGCACTCTGTTGTGCAGTGCGCAGCATATGCTGATGATTCTGGAGATCCTGGCTGGTGCATACTGAAGGGCTCCTCTAGATCTGCCAAGGCATCGGAAGCGTATCATCAGCATGCCAATTGTTTGCTCTATGACACATCTGGTAGACATGTGGCTTTCATTATAGCGCTCCTCAGCATCCTGAAGCACTGCTGTTCAGTCATGTCCAGGAAGCTCATCCTCTGCCTGTATACCATGTGGGTTTTTTTATTCATTCATGGGATGTGTGCGTCGCTGGCAAGGCCAGCATTTATTGCTCATCCCTAATTGCCCTTGAGAAGGTGGTGGTGAGCCGACACCATCCAGGACAAAGCAGCCCGCTTGATTGGCACTCCATCCACCACCTTAAACATTCATTTCCTCCACCACCGGCGTACAGTGGCTGCAGCGTGAACCATCTACAAGATGCACTGCAGCAACTCACCAAGGCTTCTTCTGTAACACCTCCTAAACCCGTGAACTCTTCCACCTAGAAGGACAAGGGCAGCAGGTGCATGGGAACACCACCACCTCCAAGTTCCCCTCCAAGTCACACACCATCCTGACTTAGAAGTATATCGCCGTTCCTTCATCGTCGCTGGGTCAAAATCCTGAAACTCCCTACCTAACAGCATTGTGGGAGTACCTTCACTACATGGACTGCAGCGGTTCAAGAAGGCGGCTCATCACTACCTTCTCAAGGGCAATTAGGGATGGGCAATAAATGCTGGCCTTGCCAGCGACACCCACATCCCATAAACTAATTTTTAAAAAGTGTTGTTAGAGCTGCACTCATCCAGGCAAGTGAAGAGTATTCCATCACACTCCTGACTTGTGTCCTGTCGATGGTGGAAAGGCTTTGGGGAGTCAGGAGAGAGACACTCACCGCAGAATACCTAGCCTCTAACCTGCTTTTGTTGCCACAGTATTTATGTGGCTGGTCCAGTTAAGTTACTGGTCAATGGTGACCCCCAGGATGTTGATGGTGGGGGATTCGGCAATGGTAATGCCGTTGAATGTCAAGGGGCGGTCGTTAGACTCTCGCTTGTTGGAGATAGTCATTGCATTGCAATTCTGTGGCGCGAATGTTGCCCGCTACTTATCAGCCCAAGCCTGAATGTCATCCAGGTCTTTTTGCATGCGGGCATGGACTGCTTCATTATCTGAGGAGTTACAAATGGCACTGAACACTGTGCAGTCATCAGCGAACATCCCCATTTCTGACCTTATGTTGGAGGGAAGGTCATTGAAGAAGCAGCTGAAGATGGTTGGGCCTAGGACACTGCCCTGAGGAACTCCTGCAGCGATGTCCTGGGGCTGTGATGATTGACTTTCAACCACCACAACCATCTTCCTTTGTGCAAGGTATGACTTTAACCAGTGGAGAGTTTTCCCCCTGATTCCCATCGACTTCAATTTTACTAGGCCTCCTTGATGCCACACTCGGTCAAATGCTGCCTTGATGTCAAGGGCAGTCACTCTCACCTCCACTCTGGAATTCAGCTCCTTTGTCCATGTTTGGATCAAGGCTGTAATGAGGTCTGGAGCCGAATGGTCCTGGCAGAACTCAAACTAGGCATCAGTGAACAGGTTATTGGTGAGTAACTGCCATTTGATAGCATTGTCAATGACACCTTCCATCACTTTGCTGATGATTGAGAGTAGACTGATGGGGCGGTAATTGGCCGGATTGGATTTGTCCTGTTTTTTGTGGACAGGACATACCTGGGCAGTTTTCCACAATGCCGGCTGGATGCCAATGTTGTAGCTGTACTGGAACAGCTTGGCTAGAGGCGCGGCTAGTTCTGGAGCACAAGTCTTCAGCACGATAGCCGGGATGTTATCATGGCCAATAGCCTTTGCTGTATCTAGTGCGCTCAGCAATTTCTTGATATCACGTGGAGTGAATCGAATTGGCTGAAGACTGGCTTCTGTGATGGTGGGGACCTCAGGAGGAGACCAATATGTATCATCCACTCGGCACTTCTGGCTGAAAATGGTTGCAAACGCTTCAGCCTTGTCTTTTGCACTCACACATTGGACTCCACCATCATTGAGGATGGGGATATTCATCGAGCCTCCTCCTCCTGTTAGTTGTTTAATGATCCACCACCATTCACGACTGGATGTGGCAGGACTGAAGAGCTTTGATCTGATCCATTGATTGTGGGATCACTTAGCTCTGTCTACAGCATGCTGCTTCCGCTTTTTAGCATGCATCTAGTCCTGTGTTGCAGCTTCCCCAGGTTGGTACCTCATTTTTAGGTACGCCTGGTACTGCTTCTGGCATGATCTTCTACACTCCTTATTGAACCAGGGTTGGTCACCTGGCTTGATGGTAATGGTAAAATGAGGGATATGCCGGGCCATGAGGTTACTGATTGTGGTGGATGTAGAATTCGCAAAATTAATATTGTACTATAAGGGTCCTCTAGCAGAAGAGGCAGTGATTCTAAAAGACTGTTTTAAAAGAAGCCCAGAAAAGGGACACATAAAATGGCTGCCAGACCCCGTGACCAACTTATTGGGACACTTTAAAATGGTTCCTGCAGTCCCCAGACAGCCTTTGTGGATTCAACCCACAGTAAGTTCTGGAAGCCGTTTCTGAGTAAACGAAACCAGACTTTAACACATACATAAAGATTGGATGCAGATCCAGTCAGATCAGCCTGTAGATAAAGGCCATCTAAATGTTTACCCAGACAAAGGGGAACAGTTCCATATTCATAAAGAACGCATCAAGGACCCGTTAATGACATCAAGAAAACATTAAAACATTACCAGGTCATTCCAGACCAGAGATGGCCATCACCGGCCATCCCGAAAGCAGTTTAAATATAATAACTACCCCGCTGTGCTATAAGCCCGCCAAAAGTTAAACAAAGACTAACCTTGATTTGGCGGGAGATAAAGGCCTCATCTGAGAAGTATAACTGGAGACACCTGGGGTAGCGATCGGTAGCCATCGTAGCGATCGGTAGCCATCGTAGCGATCGGTAGCCATTGTAGTGATCGGTAGCCATCAGAAAGCCATCAGAGCCATCACAGAGCGCCATCGTGGCGATTGAAGAAGAAGAAGTCGACATCCCGCCCCGGGGTAACCATCGGGAGATCGTCGACAAACCCCGGGCCGTTTGATGAGACAAAACTACCGACGAAACCTACATGAAAGCCGGCTAGAGGCTTCCAATCGTGGTCAAGCAGATGGTCTCTGTCCCGCCGACATCCAGGCCCGCTGAGATCCAGCCTGTCCGTGACCTTCACCTCGAGGAAGAGAAGGCGTGTCGCAGCTCGCAGCCTGCAGCACTGACCACGAGGAGACAGGACGCCTGAAAGGATCAAAACGCAGACCTGTTTCAAAAGCTTGCAATTCCTAGTTGGATTGGTGAGCATGTTTCTGGCCCTTCATAATCGGATCTAGATAGGTTAAAGGGGGTGGTCATTTTGGGTATAATTAACATGAGTTGTTGTCCCTCGATGTTCCGTGTGTTTCCCCATTTCATGATGACTGTTGTAAGGTATAATATGCCTGTATCTATTTTAGCTAGTACTGTATTGTCATGATTTGTTTTTCCCTCCCATGTACCCTCTTATTTGCTTGCATTTGATTTGTTTTCCTTATGCAATAAAATTTCATTTCGTTGCATTAAACTTGGTCTATAAGAGTATTCTCTGCATTGTAGTTCCTGCACCTAAGTCCAGTGTCTAGAACCTAAGGGGCGAGTGGGTCGAACCACTCAAGGTTTTACTGTGCAAAAGAGAGAGAGAGAGGCCTCTGGCGAGAGAAACCTCTGCGATCTCAGAGAGAAAACCCCTTACAGTGGAATACAATTCTTCTGCTGCTGAAGGTCCACAGTGCCTCATGGATGCCCAGTTTTGAGCTGCTAGTTCTATTCTGAATCTATCCCATTTAGCACGGTGGTAGTGCCACACAACACGATGGAGGGTGTCCTCAGTGTGAAGACGGGATTTTGTCTCCACAATGACTGCGGTGGTCACTGCTACCAATGCTGTCATGGACAGATACATCTGCGACAGGTAGATTGGTGAGGACGAGGTCAAATAGGTTTTTTCCCTCGTGTTGGTTCTCTGATCACCTGTCGCAGGCCTAGACTGACAGCTATATCCTTCAGGGCTCAGCCAGCTCAGACAGTAGTGGTGCTACTGAGCCACTCTTGGTGATGGACACTGAAGTCCCCCACCCAGAGTACATTCTGTGCCCCTGCTAGAAGTGTTCTTCCAAGTGGTGTTCAACTGAGGGCGGGCAGTAGGCGGTAATCAGCAGGAGCTTTCCTTGGCCATGCTTGACCTGAAGCCATGAGATTTCATGGGGTCCGGAGGCAATGTTGATGACTCCCAAGGCCACTCCTTCCCAACTATATACCACTGTGCTGCCACCCCTGGTGAGTCTGTCCTGCCGGTGGGCAGAACATACCCAGGGATGGTGATGGAGGAGTTCGGGACATTGGCTGAAAGGTCTGATTCTGTGTGTATGACTATGTCAGGCTGTTGCTTGACGAATCTGTGCGACAGCTCTCCCAATTTTGGCACAAGTCCCCAGATTTTGGTGAGGAGGACTTTGCAGGATCGACTGGGCTGGGTGTGCCGTTGTCGTGTTCGTAGCTGGTTCCGAGGTCGATGTCGGGTGGTCCATCCGGTTTTATTCTTATTGGCCCGTAATTTCTGATAGGAGGCCTCCTGCGTGCGGACGCCTCCTATCGGAAAAAAATCTACGCTCCCGAGGTCCGGACACTTCCAATGCTGGGCCTCTCCACTGTCGAACTGTGCAGGGGCCATGCATCCCAGGGGCGCATGTGGTTCGCAAGCGTCTCTGTGATCACATGGGTCAGGTGAGCCAATGAAAGAAGGGAATCCCCCTTCATACTTTTGACAGATAGACCTGTCAAATGTATGAATGGAGATCACCCCAAAAAAACACTAAAACATTAAGTAAATTAAACAAAAACCATCATGTTTTAAAAATGAGTTAAAATTACATTAAATTAAACGTTTTAAACAAAAATTTAATTTTTTGAAAAAAATAATTGAACTTTTTTATGAGCTAAAAATAAACTTACCTTTTTTAAAGTTTTTTAAAATTATAAATGAGTGAAAAAAATTATTTTTTAAACTTTTTTTAAACTCTTATGCTGGTAAAAGCAGGCCTTACGCCTGCTTTTACCAGGCGTAAGATTTCTAAGGGTTTTCTGCGGGCGGAGGTTCTGCAGAAAGCGGAACTCTCCACCCGCAGAGGCCCTTCTCCAGGGCAGGCGTGCGATCTGTCAAGAGCTCCTTGACAGATTGGAAATGCCGGTTTACAGCGCATGTGCTTCGCATGCCTGAAACCGGCATTTCCGATGTTCTTACGGGTGGTACACACATGTAGGCATCGGAAAATACGGGCCATTAATGTTTCTCATAGCGGCTTGTTGCAACTGAGCGGCCGAGTGTTGGGGGTGTCGCCTCCGGCACGGTGCGCCCTTGTGCTGATCCCCTCTCTCCTGTGGAGCATCAGGTTAGTGAGGAGAAGGCTGCTGCTGGTTTTGCTGCTGCTGCTGGTGTTGTTGGTGCTGGGGCTCATTTTGGTCTGAATCTGAGGTGAGAAAGCACGCTGATCTGATAGACGGCAGGTAAAGTGGAGATCAGAGACACAGTCCTCCGATGTAGTGAGTGACTTGCAATGTGGTGAGAGTGACTTCCGAGGTTGCAGAAATCACCTGCAAACTCCTGAAAGCAAAATCCCTGCACAAAATGGTGTCAGCAAGCGTCTTAGTCTTAGGTGTAAGCTGTGTGCTTTTTCCAGCTGTCACTTGATGAAGTAATGCAATGGCCACTGAGCTCCCGCCTTCCCTTCACAGGCAAGCTTCCCGAGGTCCGTGACTCCGGTGTACAACCAGTTAAAGTTGAAACTTCACGTTAAAAACGCAGTTAAGGATCTCTCAATGAGCAGTTAATTACCTCAATGAGGTCGCCCGCCTCTTCCGAGCAGGTCCGAGAGTGCTTCGAAATGTGCCCAAGTTAAATGCGGAAATCGGCGGGATGACGGCGAGTTCCTGACCCGCTGTCAATTTCAGCGCTTTTAACTGCTGACCCGCTCCCAAAACTGCATGCTCTGTAATGTGAAAATCCATCTCATTATTTCAGTGATGGAGTCTCGATTACCAAACCACATGTAGGTCAATATTCTGTTATATTGTAACTTAGTGAAGATAATTTTACAATCAGCAATTTGGAATGAAAGAAATACTTTAATCCAATTGTTCCTCCATTTACATTAAATGAATAATGTGCTTTCAGAACATGTTTTATATGGGCTATTAGGATATAAGTTATGCAGTTTTTGTAATTCCAGTAATTTGCAGCAACTGGATATTTCATCACCAAAGGAGGCTATGGGCCTGAATTCGCGGTCGGTATGACGGCGTACTCTCAGAGTACAGCAATATACCACTTTTGAAATTGACCACAAGTTCGGGATTTCCGCATGCGCTAAATCCCAAACTTGTAATCTGTCAAGTTCTGACTCTGCATCGGCTTCACTGGACCTTTTACCCACCCATTGAAATCAACATGCTGGCTAAAAGTTGGGCTAATTGCCCACCTACTGCGCATTAATTACCCTGATTTTTTTTTACGACTGGTGCAAACAGGCGTAGGAGCCTGTTGCACAGCGTAAGGGGAGGGTGGCGGGGGAGGCATGAGAAAATTGTATACTTTTGAGCTAGGTATATGCTACAGCCCATAAAAAAACATCCTAGCTGAGTTTTATAGTTTTAAGGACACCTTCAGTAAAAAGTATCTCAAGACTTTTCAGTGATCGGATTCTATTAATGTTAAATACTATTGCAATGATCGTAATTTATTAATAAAATAGCATTTCTGGCTGCTAAATTATTTAAAATGAGTTGTTTTTTTTAATAGTCAGCAATTTAAAAGCTGAAACCTCACATCAAATCATTTAATATATCAAAACGAATGCGAATGGAAGAAAGATGCTGAAGCAATCTTTTGGTAAGTGCAGTGGGAATAGTAAAAAATAAAACAAGGTTAGCTGCTTAGATGGAATTTCTGTAAAGCTTAATGCTGGCCCATTGGTGATTTCTATGTTCCCTGATTGGCTAAGAGTCAGGAAGTGAAAGGAGCAGCGCCCCACGTTATCCCAGGTTCGTATACATACACGGTGGGTCCCTGAGATCCGTGGGCCTCTACGCTGCGCACAACTCTGCAGCGTCTGAAACCAACTTCACAAAGGGGATTTGCTCAAGGTAAGTGCGGATTTCATTCAGATGTTGGTGGCATACTCTTTAGCTCCGCCGCCAACTGTAAATTCAGGGCCAATAATGGCCCAGTAATTCCTCTCCCAATGCGTGAGTACGGACGTGGTACTCGCGCGTGTGCCCGGAGGAATTGCCGGTTTTCAGCATGCACAGCGCATGCGGGGAAAACCAGCATTTCCTCTCCTCTGACCCAAGGGGTTAAGAGGCTGAACGCGTGCGACTACACAGGCAGCGTGTGCGACTTGGATTTCCTTTATTTTTAGAGAGTTGCGCATGTGTAAAGGCCTCTGGTTTTTACGCATTGAAAAACCACACGTAAGTACTTAGTTTTACAGGTAAGTGGTCTATTAATACAATTTATTAAAAAAATTTCCACAAGTTTATTATTTTTAAAGAATTTACAGTAAGGTAAGTTTAGTTTTAGCCCCGATTTTTTATATAATAATTTTTTTCAAATTTTAAAATTATTGTTTAAAATAGTTTTTTACAGTTATTTATGGTTCATTTAAGTAGTGCAATTTTTTAAAAATTTTCTTTCAAGTTTAAGTAGTGTTTTGGGGCCAGGAGTTTTCATGAGTTTGACAGCTCTTACTATCAAACTCATGAATGAACTTTTGCAACCTCCCATTGGTTGCCCTGTGCTCACGTGATCCCAGCCGGCTCATCGCACTAAGTACGCCGTTGGGTCACGCATGCACAGCGCGGCAGGACCACAAGCGGGCCAGTGAGAGGAAATGCAATGCGGGCCAGGATTGAAATGTCAGCGCGCCGGGTAAGTGCACATCGGGGGCTTGCACGCGCGGCAAGCTCCCGATCCTAATTTCAGGGCCAATGTATTTATCATTTCTCAGTGTAAGTAGGCTTGGATGCTGATTTGGTTTTCTTTCTATCAGCAATTGCACATACAAATATCCATGTTTCTATATTCCATCTCAGTGGATACTGCATCGATGAATGCATCCTGGATTTTCTGCACATGTATTTTGCTCAAGTTTTTTCCCCACTATAGCATTCAGAGCACTTCCACTTTTATCCATTGTATTTTGTGCAAAAATTAATGTAATGAAAACTTCTCGTGTATGATAGACTCTTGATAAATCTAAATAGAGCAGTCACGTTCTACAGGTTAAAAGTAATGGAAAAAGATAATACCCTGTGTAAATTAAAAGAAGATTGATTGTAGGTGCAAAGCACTGTAATAAAACTGTTTGTCTTCTTTAAGTTAGTGTTTAGTATTTTCCTGTTTCTGTACTATCCAACAATAAGCCACAGTCTATTGTTGCATCAGCTTAAGAACTCAGTTAATAACATAGTCCAACATTGACAGTGTATTTTGGCTTATTCATGTTATTTTGACATTATTTGTGAAATCAGAAGTGGGAATAGATATGACCATGCATGGCTCACATAACAAAAGGCTACTGAATAAAAATATGAATCGCAAAAAATAATAAAGCATAATTTAAAAATAAACCTACATAATCACTCAATCATCATTGACAGCTTCACAGCAAGAAATAACATTTTTCAAATGCCTGTGGTTATAATAAAGTCTATTAAAAGGTGCTAGTATCCTTGACAATGTTGTTTACAAGCATAATCAGAATGTTGAGTTAGACCAGGAGGCACTGAATTAAATTGATTGAAGATCATTTCAAAAGTTTAATTCTTCAGGTTCTTTTCTTAAAACAGTTTACCACTGTGCAGGAGAAACAAAGTGATCTAGTGGTCTCTTCATTATCCTGAAGTTATATTCATAAATGTCTTGCAAAATGCAAATTAAGGATGAATGCATAGAACCAATTATTGAGACATTTTCAAATTTGCAGAAAATTTTGCAAATTTGCAGGAAAGCAATTTTATGAAGTAAATTCTTAAGCGGGTAAAGGCCACTAAGTGACAATCACGACTGTAAGAACAGACAGCTAATGAACTCAGAGATTTACCTGGGCTTCAGGTTCATCCAGATAAGCTTGATTTTTCAGACAGTCGTATTAACAAAAGCTTTGTGGAGCTGGTGGAAAAAAATTGTTTTCAGCAGTGATTCCACGAGCAGTCTTTTATGGATTCATTGTGGAAACGCTGCAAATTATTTGTGAAAAAATACATTTTTGTGGATCCACAAAAATCTTTGTGAATAATAGGGGCCTAAGTATCTGTGTGTTCTGCAGCTCCCTTTTTATCAGTGGTCCTTTGCTGCTGCTGATTTTGTACCAAATTGACATTGATTTGCCCCACAGACTTATGAAAAATTCATGGGCTAGACAATTCATATGAAAACGTCTAATCATTAATGGTTTTTATAGTACCTATTCAGTCTCATCATTTTAGCAGTAACTTTCCTTCCATTTTAAATTACCGAAACCTTTGTATCCGCTTTTGTGAACTGTAGATTTCCTTCCTTTTTTGTGTGCTAGGTGAAGGATGACTGTATGGAGAAATGAATGCATTCCATTTCACACGACAGTGTCAAGCATTCTCGGGTCAATTTAAGCACAATCCAAATGCAGTTTTTGGACTTCTATGACATTGTTGTTCCCCGAGAGTTACCTCAACTCCATTACAGAAGAGCATTTCCTTCTGGACTGGAGCAGGAGTTCCATTTTTCGCGTTATCTATCCCATTGTCTCTCGTACCGAACCTTGTAAATTAATTCCGGTTATTGACAAATTTATATCAGTTTCATGCTCTACACCCATCCTCTGGGGGCTGGAATTCATTTTTACTTGTGACCTATACAACTTCCAGAGAGAGAAGAATTTAATCACATCTGATTATGTTTTTTAATCCTTTATAAAGATATCTGATTATTCCATATCCTGATTCTCAATTTTGTCATTTCATTTTTTTTCTTCACTGTGTACCTTAATTCTTAATTTACTGTCCCATCAATCTTCATTTTTGCACTTCACTAAACTTTTCTTGCCTCTTTCAAAATTACTCCTTTTGCTCTATTAGTATTTGTTTAATCTTTTTACTCTTCGGTTTCTTTCAGGGTTAGATACCTTATCTGTACATGCTCTGCCCAAAGATTACTCTGACCTGTATTCTCCACGTCCCTAGGTGATTGTAGTTAGGGTTATAGAAGTTTTCAAAGTGTCGGCATCTTTTTAATACTTCCCATGGTAGCATTTTTGTTCACAGAATGTGCTGTTGTGAGGAAATGAAATATCATTGCTTCCCCAATGCTGATACATTCTCAGGCACATTATAAACCTGCTTTAAAGACACCTTATTAAAATAAGCAAGTGCAGTACATATCAAGGTGCACACAGATAGTGAGAACGTTCATATAAAGATGGAATTACACCACCTTGCAGCCCTTTTAAAGCAAACTGTTAGAAAACTTTAGTTTTTTTGCTGTCCACTTTGTCTACTTTTAATGAATGCTTTTATTTAGCATAGAGATTGTGATGAAATATTTCCATTCATCACTGCCTGTGACTGAGATCGGTTTCAGTGTCATTTCCCTTCCCCCAGACCTCATTGTATTGTGTACTGGAATGTGCTGTATTGTATACTGGAATGTGGTGGAATGTGCTGTGTGTAGGGCTCCGCCCATACCTGGCCCCGTTTGTAAGCTAGCTTCAGTCTAGCCCCAATCTCCAGAAGCACGACATCTCTCTCGCTTACGTGTTTCGTTCTAAGTTAATAAAAGCCTTGTTTTGTTCTGCTACCTTCGAGTCTCGGAATTATTGAGGCACATCAATTTTATTAACTTATTTTTTCAACACTATGGATCAACTCCTGAAACCCGAACGTTTGGATTTGGATCAACATGCTCCGGACGCATCAGCACGCTTCGGACACTGGTTTGAGTGTATGGAATTCTTCCTGGACAATTCCGCAGCCGTCAAAGACGCTACGGACGCTGCAAGGATGAGACTCGGAATTCTGCGGAATTGGGTAAGCCACCGGGTTTACCCCCTCATCCAAGATGCCGAGACGTACCTGGCCGCCTGCGACATCTTAAAGGCGCATTACCAGCAGCCTACGAATGAGGTGTATGCTAGGCACCTGCTCGCCACCCGCGCACAGCGACCTGGGGAATCGGTGGAGGAGTTCCTAAGCACCCTGAAAATGCTTGGCAAAGGCTGCAAGTGCCGAGATGTAAAAGCCGCGGTGTACACTGATGAGCTTGTTCGCGATGCCTTCATCACAGGCCTCAGCTCCACTTACATCCGGCAAAGACTGCTGGAAAAAACGGGGTTGGACCTGAAACAGGCTGCGGACACCGCGCGATCCCTGGATGTGGCCCAGAGAAACTCGGACGCCTACTCTTCAGCCCGCGCCGTCCACGCCGCCACGTGTGCACCGAGGGCGCCGCCATCTTGGAAGGCATCTTCCCCGCCCGACAGCCCGACACCGGCTGGGCCCCGCTCTCCCCCCAGAAGCCCTACGACAGCCGCGACGCGTCAGGGACCCAACTGCTACTTCTGCGGGCAGCCAAAGCACACCAGAAACCTGTGCCCGGCGAAAGGCACCACCTGCTTTAAGTGCGGTAAGAAGGGGCACTTCGGGAAGGTGTGCAGAGGGAACCCCGCCGGAAAACCCGCCACCGCCGCGTGTGCGCCGTGGGAGCGGCCATCATGGACGCCATCTTGCCCGACCTCGTGGGGTCCGCCATCTTGTGAGCAGACAGCGTGGACGCCATCTTGTATCGATCAGGGCCCTACAGTGGCATCGGTCACAATGGACCAGACCAGGCCGCACCCGCTATCCAGATCAATGGTGGACATCGAGGTAAACGGGTGCCGGGTTAAATGCTAATTGACAGTGGAAGCACGGAGAGCTTTATCCACCCAGAACTGGCACAACAACTCTCCCTAAAGGTGGTCCCTACTCAGGGTACCATCTCTATGGCTGACAAAACCCAGACATCGACCATTCTGGGTTACTGCACGGTACAATTGTGCGTTAACGGAACTGTATATGATAATTTTAAAGTATTAATCATGAAGAACCTATGTGCGAGCGTGATCTTGGGCCTGGATTTCCAGTGCAACCACCAAAGCATCACGCTCAAGTACGGTGGGTCCCAGCCGCCCCTCACAGTGTGCGGTCTGGCTACCCTGAAGGAAAAGCCGCCTTCGCTATTCGCGAACCTTACCCCTAACTGCCGGCCAATAGCGACCAAAAGCAGGAGGTACAGCTGGGAGGACAGGCGGTTTATCGCGACCGAGGTAGACAGGCTCCTGAAAGAGCGCATTATTGAACGCAGCAACAGCCCGTGGCGCGCCCAAGTGGTAGTGGTAAGGGGTAGCGAGAAGAAACGGATGGTGATCGACTATAGTCAAACGATCAACAGGTACACCCTACTAGATGCCTACCCGCTACCCCGCATATCAGAAATGGTGAACCAAATCGCCCAATACCGGGTGTTCTCCACCATCGACCTCAAGTCAGCGTACCACCAGCTCCCTATCAGACCAGAGGACCGCCCGTACACCGCCTTCGAGGCGAACGGACGCCTCTACCAATTCCTCAGAGTCCCCTTTGGGGTGACGAATGGGGTCTCGGTCTTCCAGAGGGAGATGGACCGCATGGTCGATGACCACCACTTGCAGGCAACCTTCCCCTACCTCGACAACGTCACCATCTGCGGTCATAACCAGCAGGATCACGACTCGAACCTCGAGAGGTTCCTGAAAACCGCACAAAAACTCAACCTCACCTACAACGAGGACAAGTGCGTTTACAACACCACGCGCCTCTGCATACTAGGCAACGTGGTGGAGAATGGGGAAATCGGACCAGACCCCGACCGATTGCGCCCCCTACGGGAGCTGCCCCTGCCCAACACTCCCAAAGCCCTGAAAAGATGCCTGGGGTTATTTTCTTATTATTCCCAATGGGTCCCCAACTACTCCGACAAAGCCCGCCCCCTCTTGAAAGCATCCTCTTTCCCGCTCTCTGCTGAGGCCCACGCCGCCTTCAAAAGCATTAAGCAGGATATTGAGCGGGCCACGCTACAGGCAGTGGACGAGAACACTCCATTTCAAGTGGAAAGTGATGCGTCTGACTTCGCCTTGGCGGCCACCCTCAACCAGGCGGGGCGGCCCGTAGCTTTCTTCTCGAGGACCCTCCAAGGGCCTGAGATCAGACACTCCTCCGTGGAAAAGGAGGCCCAAGCCATCGTGGAGGCAGTGCGCCACTGGCGCCACTACCTAGCCGGCAAACGCTTCACCCTACTTACCGACCAGCGGTCGGTAGCGTTTATGTTCAATAATAAACAGAGGGGGAAGATTAAAAATGATAAGATTCTTAGGTGGCGGATCGAGCTCTCCACCTTCGAGTACGACATCATTTACCGGCCAGGGGCCCTTAACAAATCCCCTGACTCCCTCTCACGAGGGATGTGTGCCAGCGCCACCGGGGATCGGCTACAGACCCTCCACAACGACCTCTGCCACCCAGGGGTCACGTGGCTGTTCCACTTCATAAAGTCCCGTAACTTACCCTACTCGATTGAGGAAGTTCGGTCTCTGACCAGGAACTGCCGCACTTGCGCTGAGTGCAAGCCTCGGTTCTACCGCCCAGATAGAGCCCACTTAATCAAAGCTACATGGCCCTTTGAGCGGCTCAGCTTAGATTTCAAGGGCCCCCTCCCGTCCGTCGACCGCAATGTTTACTTCCTGAACATTGTGGATGAATACTCCCGTTTCCCATTCGCCTTCCCCTGCCCAGACATGACCAGCGCCACGGCCATTAAATGCCTCAACAGCCTGTTCTGCCTGTTCGGTATGCCGAGCTACATCCATACGGATAGGGGGGCGTCCTTCATGAGTGAAGAGCTACGCCAGTACATGCTGTCCAGGGGGATCGCCACGAGCTGTACCACCAGCTACAACCCCCGGGGTAACGGCCAAGTGGAGCGAGAGAACGGGACAGTATGGAAAGCAGTCACTCTAGCTCTAAGGACCAAGGGCCTCCCTATCTCCCGCTGGCAGGAAGTCCTCTCGGATGTGCTCCATTCGATACGGTCGCTATTGTGTACGGCCACTAATACCACGCCTCATGAACGAATGTTTGTCTTTCCCCGGAAATCCACCTCAGGCGTATCCATGCCGTCATGGCTCTCCACCCCAGGTCCGGTACTCGTGCGAAGGCATGTGAGGGGCCACAAGACAGACCCTCTCGTGGAGCCAGTACACCTACTCCACGCCAACCCCCAATACGCATATGTCCGGCACGCCGACGGAAGGGAGGACACCGTGTCCATAAAAGACGTCGCCCCAGCCGGCATCGACAACAACCACGGCAATAGCGGCAACGACGATCACAGCAACTCTTACCTACCCACTACTCTTTCATCACCCCCGGAAGAACACCAACCAACGGCACCCCCACCAACTACCCCTTCAACAACCCTGGCGGCACCCCCGGCAGAGACCCAGGAGGCTACCGGGGACACCCAGCCGACACCCGCGGCACCGCAACAGCCACGTCGGTCGCAGAGGACTATCAAACCCCCGAACAGACTAAATCTATAGAAGGGGTGAATGTGATGAAATATTTCCATTCATCACTGCCTGTGACTGAGATCGGTTTCAGTGTCATTTCCCTTCCCCCAGACCTCATTGTATTGTGTACTGGAATGTGCTGTATTGTATACTGGAATGTGCTGGAATGTGCTGTGTGTAGGGCTCCGCCCATACCTGGCCCCGTTTGTAAGCTAGCTTCAGTCTAGCCCCAATCTCCAGAAGGACGACATCTCTCTCGCTTACGTGTTTCGTTCTAAGTTAATAAAAGCCTTGTTTTGTTCTGCTACCTTCGAGTCTCGGAATTATTGAGGCACATCAATTACTGATTGAGAAAAGTTACTAAGTCCAACCCTGTAAAGGGGTTGAATTAAGAGTCATCGATAAAGATAGTTATTGATCCACTAATCTATTCCTTCTACTTTTGGAGCTTGATAACTCTTTCCATTCAAGCCCTTGATAATTCAATCATTGCTAAACAAAATGGGACCGATTTTCCTGTTTCTACACTGACAGTTATTGTATTACCAGAGCGCAGCAAATGCAGGAAAACTAGGTGGAGAGGAATGCTGGTTCATAACGCAGGCTGCTTAATTTTCTGTCGGTATGCAGAAATTCGGGTGGGTTCCCTTACAGGTGTGCACTTGTCCCGGCCCGATTTCCCTGTACTTGCTGCACCCAGCTGATCCAACTGCCCCAGGTGCAAGAGCAGGAAATTCTGCCCTGGTGTTATTTAAAAAAATTAACAAGTGAATTGAACAAAACCACAGAACAGTTTATTAGAAAATCACAGCTGTTTTTTAAAGAAATGATTTAGGAAGTAGTTTAGCGTATTGTCCTTCCCTCTCCAGGATAAATTTGTTTGAATTTAATCCAGTTGATGAGAGAAAATCTCTCTTTTTTATTCTTTCTTTCATTTTATCTCCCGCTTTGTCTGTCGGTGTGTGTCCCTCGCAATCTCCAAAGCCTGAAGTGAGTTTAGACAGTTTCAGTCTCGTTCATATGTGGGTGCTGCTTCTCGAAACTACCAGATAGTTGCATGGAAGCAGTTGCACTCATAAAGACGGATGATTTGAAGTTAAATAGAATTACATAGTCTACAGCATAGAAATAGGTCATTTGGCCCAACTGGTCTATGCCCGCATTTATACTGCGTACAAGCCTCCTTCCACGCCTCTTCAGCTAACCCTATCAGCATATCAAACAGCTCTCGCTGAGGAATGTTAAAAATGAAAATGTAACAAAGGTGTAGAAGTTTAGCAGACACAATGAACAATTGGAATTACAGAGCATTGCCAAGGCAGAAAGGAAGATATACATTGCTTCAGGCCTATGCTGTAGCTAACCTGGGAAAACCTGATTTTGTCAGTGTTTGCCAAAAGTAGGAAAGTGTTTCATTTCCCAGCAGTAACATCTCTCCAACACCTCAGCGGGCACACAATTCACCAAAATATTACATTTAATTTTAAAAAATATTGGCCCAGAAATTCGGGTCTCCACGGGTGAGTACGCACGGGGTACTCACCCGTAGGCCCAATGGAAGTGCCGGTTTCCTGCATGCACTGCGCATGCGCGGGAAACCGGCACTTCCGTTCCCTTGAAAGAAGGGGTTCAGAGTTCGAACGCGTGCGCAGGAGAGGCTGCGCGTGCGCATCGAACTTCGTTTTATTTTGCAAGTTTTCCCGGGAGGGTAAGTCTCCAGAAGTTACACATTTAAAAAGCAGGAGTAAGGCATGCTTTTTACAAGGTAAGTGGTGAATTCATTAAAATTAAAACATTTTTTCCACAGGTTTATTATTTTTAAATACTTTAAAGCAAGGTAAGTTTATTTTTAGCCCCATTAGAAAATAAAATAATTTTTTTCAAAAATTTAAATTATTGTTTAAAATAGTTATTTCATGTAATTTATAGTTTATTTAAAAAATGTGATGTTTTTAAAAAATTTATTTGAAGATTTAGTGCTGTTTTGGGGCCTGTAGTATTTATAAGTTTTGTCAGCTCTTTCTGTCGATCTTATGAATGGAGCATTCCCTGCTACCATTGGCTCCCCATGGCCCACGTGATCCCAGAGGATGCATCGAACTAACTACGTCCCTGGGATACGCAAGCACTGCACGCCGGCAGTTGGAGCAGGCCCAGGATCGGAATTTCACGTGGGCTCACAGCACAACGGCCGGCATGCAAGGTAAGTGCAGGTCGGGGGCTTACACCCGCGGGAAGCCCCCGACCCGAATTTCTGAATTCATGGCACCTATACAGGAAATATTTGCACAGTCTTCATTAATTCCCTACATATTGCAGTGGAAGAACTGTTGATTATCCAGTTTGTTGTATGTCAGCACAATTCAATTTTACCTGGGTTAGAATTAATAGATATAAATACATTAACAAAATTAATTGTCAAATTTGCTTACAATTAGCCAAGTATTATGAGCAGTATGGATTAGGTTTTTATTAGGTACGACTAGCAAGATTCAAGTGAATCTATGTAACTTACAGAAATTTCCAGAAAGTGGTCTCGGTCCTCAATGAATCAGTTTAAAATCCAAAGGCAAATTTTATATCCACTTCACATCAGAAGTGGTTCTAATGTACCTACATGACGTTTTGCTACTTAGTAGGATCACTACTCATATTTTTAATGGTTTTGCTTAACATACTTATGCTTCAAATCATTTTTGTTCACTAAAAAGTACATTTTGCTCTACATGCTGTTGCCATTAATGAACTATTGGCCCAGTAATTCCAGTCCCAACACGTGAGTACGGACGGGGTACTCACGCGTGGGCCCGTTGGAAGTGCCGGATTTCAGCATGCACAGCGCATGCGGGAAAACCGGCATTTCCTCTCCTCTGAATCAAGGGGTTAAGAGGTGGTTACCGTGCGACGTTTCAGGCAGCGCGTACGCGTTGAACTTTGTTTTTTTTGACAGGTTTGTCCGTGCGTGAAGACCTCCACTTTTTACGAATGTAAAAAGCAGACGTAAGGACTTCGTTTTATAAGGTAAGTGGTCTAATAATTAAAGTTAGAATTTTTTTTCCACAGGTTTATTATTTTTAAAGAATTTACAGTAAGGTAAGTGTATTTTTGGACCCGATTTCTTGAAAAAAAATTTTGGGCAGAAATTTGACATTGTTTAAATTAGTTTTTTAAAGTTATTAATAGTTAATTTAATTATTGGAATGTTTTTTTAACTTTTATTTAAAGTTTAAGTAGCGTTTTGGGCGCCCGTACTTTTCATGAGTTTGACAGGTCTTATGTCTAACTCATGAATGGACTTTTGTAAACTCCCATTGGTTGCCCAGTGCTCACGTGATCCCAGCCGGCTCATCGCACTAAGTATGCCGCTGGATCACGCACGCACAGCGCGCCGGGAGCTGAACCGGGCCACAGACTGGAAATCCACGCTGGCCCAGTCTTCAAATGTCAGCGCGATATGTAAGTGTAGGTCGGGGGCTTGCACCCGCGGGAAGCCCCCGACCCGAATTTCTGGGCCATAGTATCTCCATCCAAGTTGAAGCGGATTATATTAAGTATTTTAGAAAATAATCCATCTGTCAATATCTATTCCACTGAATAGATAGTACAATTGTCACAAACAGGGTAGTTCATACGGTCGGCACACTTGGTAAACATATTGTATTCCTGTTGTTCATGAGCTTATTAATTCTATCATCACTTGGTGCCGTTGTGACCTATTACATTGTTTTTAACTGTGTGTACATAAATATGTACGTATGCGTGATAATGTTCTTAAAAAAAATTAATTGAAATGTTTTATTACTTTTCATCAGTTTAACCTTTATTAAGTAAACAGAAGGGAGTCATTTTTGCACATTGAACAAACCAAACATTTATTTTCTATATTGGAAGACATGCAGTATGTATACACAAAACTGGGTCCTTCCTAGCAAAAGAAATATTAGATCCAAAATTTAATATAAAAACAAGAGAGGCTAAGGAGGAAAATGGAGAGAAAAATATTAGATTGTTATGAGAAAATGATCCTTTATTTTAGGGCAATGTGGCTAAGTGGGCATCTTTTATCAGTAAATAAAAAAATGAGTGATAGACACATTGGGCATGTAACATAAACACTCATAGTTGCATGGTATATGAATATGTACTTTAACCTTTTCATGCATTTGTTGGTAAAATGATAACAGGAAAAGCAGAATGTGCGAGTGTTTCTAATTGTGTGTGCTTTTTTCCTCGGTTACTGCTTATTGGTTATCTGGTATAATAAGGTGTAGCACGGGTGAAAATGCCAGACTTCAGAAGTATGGAAACAGCAGCACTATTGTATGGAGAGGGGAGCTGTCATCATGGTCAGCTCAACCAATCAGGATAACCACTCCAGGCCAGCAGAAGAAAGCTAGCCCAGCCAATAACAAGCAGTTTCAACAGGGCACGTCGTGGTGAAGGGCAAGCAGCATCGAACCACATTCTGGATGGAGGGCAGGGGCAGGTTTGGCTTGTCTCGTTGTGCGAGTCAATATTCTCACCAATCACTCTGATGAAGGCAAAATATCGCTCGGAACTCGCAAATGGGTATTGAGCTCTGTGAAGGCCGATTAATTTAACTTCTTGTTGGAGCGTCTAGTCCATGTTGTTACTGTATATAAGATGTAGTGCTTCACACAATAGGTAGTATACACATATGACAGATGAATTAAACCATGGTTCAGACAGTGACTTGGTAACTCTATAGCATTGGACTTCAAGCCATAAGCCAACCTGGATTAGCATTCAATCCTCATTGAGCTTTCCCTGTTCTTAGTTACACTAAGATGAGCAACACTTTGCAGCACATCATTCTGTGATTGGAGAACAGAAAATATCATCAAGACTACTGCTGCCCTGCAAAAGTGTAGCTCTTGATCTGGATTTTTGAAGCAGCATTGATAATATCTTTGTGGAAATACGACACTGTTCAGCTTGGTATAAAAAATGTGTACAGCAGAGGCATAGAGATATAAAAAAGGGATAAATGTAGAAAAATAGCTTAAAGTTCAGTTACCTCCACTGGTAATGATAGTGGACAAGAAAATAAATGTGAGTGTAACTGCAGATAGTTACGTAATATAAAATAATACAGAATGCTCTTTAGCATATAATCTGTTATTTTATTAGGCATAAAACCCTCAGCGTTAATCAGTTGGACTTGTTTACCATCTGTTATGCATAAAAATGTGGTGTTAGTTTTACAGTTATATGTGGCCTCTTTTAGAAAGTACTGCTTGGATTTGTATTGCCATTAATCTTTTAGAGGGAACACATAATTTATCTCCCCAATGATCAGTATCCCCAAAGGGTAAATTACTCTAGAGGTCTCTGTGCCCCTGCACTGTATCAGATTGACCTGCTTCTTGTTTGCCATTTTTGTATACTACTTGCTTATTTAACAAGAAAGAGAATGACTGCAGTTCTGAGAAGGTCCTCTGATAGTAGTTTTGACACTCTGGCTGAATAATGACCCTCATTATGGAGCCCATGACAGGCTCTGAAAGTTCTGATTTATGAAGTCATTGAAGGTCCAGGATTAGTGCTCCCCTAGTCACTGTTCACAGTACTGGGCCACTTATGGAAAAGGCTAGGAAGACATTACTTTTATTGCAATCAACTACTGTGAATTCAATAAGAATAGAATATTGTTCACTTGCAGCTTATTTTAATTAATAGACCTTTCTAATTTTATGTTGGCTACCAAGAGGGTAGCTTTTATTTAGATTATTACTATACAACCTTTTTTAACAACTTCCGTGTTCTAGAAAGGTAATTTTAAACAGAAGCTTTAACCCCAAGCCAAACCAAGTTGAAGATCTTTAATATTGCTACAGGAGTGCAGAGATTATTGGCTACTTTTAATGTTATAGAGACGAGGACATGTTGCATGTTATGTGCAATGATATAGACTTAATAGATAACGTGCGTTTTTATTCTCAACCATTATCAATTGCCAACTTATGTAAAGTATTAATACTTTATTATGCCCCAACTAAATATCAAACTTTGAGGTAAAGAACTCCATTTTGCAGCACTAATCAAAAAACTGCAAGGTAAGCTTGTGAAACACGTCTTTTGACAAGCTGCTGTAGATCGTCATATTCCTAAATTAAGATTTAATATTACACCAATTTAATGGTGGTTTTCTTTCAGAAAGACTGGTGACATTTATGAAGTTATAACTGTGTGTACAAAGTTAATATTTTATTAAAGAGTCCTTAAGAAACACTTTCCCAAAATTTAAAAAGAAATTGCCTGAAACTTATGTCATGATAATTTTAATTATCTCAAGTAACCAGATGTACTGTATATTATACTACTGAGGATACTAATACAGGTTGTTATATTGTAGCCTGTAGTACTGCATTAAGAACTGAGAGTGCCTGATACCAAATTACCATTTTTCAAATCAAATTATAATCATCATTACTATAATTCTATTAGTACAAATGAGAATTGTTATAAACCAATGTAGAGAAATATCATGCTTCAAATTAATTAAAGTGTAATGAGATTTAAAATATTCCCATTGAAAGTTAGTTTTTATGTGGGGGTGGGGGTTATTAAATGGAACTTATTTCCCCACCACCGTTATTTCCAATAAAAACATTCAGCAACTTTTCACCAGGAGGGCAGGGTGAGCTGGGTCATGGATTGCTCCCAGAGCAGAGTCAAAAATATCATGATATAATTATCTAGGAGATGAGCAGGCAGCGGAGTGTTGGAACTGTGTTCCCTCACTAGCCAAAGATGGAATTTCCCATTATAATGAGTTGCTCCAGCTGGCAACCTGGCCAAGACTTGGAGAAACGCTCTCCCAATCAGTGGTAGGTGAACCTAAATGACAAGCAACCCTTTCGAACTGGATCTGGAACCACTGCATTGGGAAGGCTCTATCATTTAAGCTGCTGAGCCTTTCATATTTAAGAAAATAACCAACATTCTTCTAACAACAGTAACTGTACTTCAAAAGTAATTCATTAGCTGTAATGCAATTTGGGACATGCTCTGGATGAGATCAAACTCTGTATAAATGTAAGTTCTTTCCCTTCTCATATCAGTCAGTTAGGATATTAGTCAGTATTATGGGGCTTTGGAACATATCAGAATTGAGTATGCTTATCTACTTGGCCTGCTACCAGATCCCTGAAGGTAGCAGGCCAAGTAGATAAGGTGGTTAAGAAGGCATATGGAATACTTGCTTTTATTAGCCGAAGCATAGAATACAAGAGCAGGGAGGTTATGCTTGAACTGTATAAAACACTAGTTAGGCCACAGCTAGAGCACTGCGTCTTCTTCTCTTAGGCGGAACCAAGGATGACTTGCTCCCACACTAAAAATGAGTTCTCGGGTGACTGATGAGTCCAATGCAGGGCCTACAGTCTCTGTCACAGGTGGGGCAGACGCTGGTTGAAGGGGCGGGTGGGTGGGGTTCTTGGGTTGACGTATGCTCCTTCCGCTGATTGTGCTTGGCTTCCGCTTGCTCCCGGCGAAGAGACTCGAGGTGTTCAGCGCCTTCCCGGATGCTTCTCCGCCACTTTGTGTGGTCTTGGGCCAGGGATTCCCAGGTGTCAGTGGGAGTGTTGCACTTTTTCAAGGAGGCTTTCAGGGTGTCCTTGAAGCGTTTCCTCTGCCCACCTGGGGCTCTCTTGTCATGTCGGAGCTCTGAGTAGACTGCTTGCTTTGCGAGTCTCGTATCGGGCATGCGGATGACGTGGCCCATCCATCAGAGCTGATCGAGCGTGGTCAAAGCTTCGATGCTGGGGATGTTGGCCTGAGCGAGAACACTGACGTTGGTGCGCCTATCCTGCCAATGGATTTGCAGGATCTTATGGAGGCAGCGTTGTTGGTACCTCTCCAGTGCTTTGAGGTGCCTGCTGTACATGGTCCATGTCTCTGAAACATACAGGAGGGCGGGTGACATGAATCAATCATTCATGAAAGAAAGACTTATGAAATAATACTGAGTGGCCTGTGGGTGGCGCTGTCCAGGGAGAGTATAAATACTGGGGCACGGGCCCAGCTTGCGCAGGACATTCTTAACAGTAACTAATGAAGGGCACAACTAGACCTCCATGTTGTAAAACAGTTGATTAAAGCTTTGTTTAACATTTAGACCAAGTGCCTAGTAGTTTTCTTATGTCAGCGGGTATCACTACTGCTCTGTAGACCATGAGGTTGGTGCCGGGTTTGAGGTCCTGGTCTTCAAACACTCTTCCTCAGGTGACCGAAGGCTGCACTGGTACACTGAAGGCGGTGTTGGACTTCGTCATCGACGTCTGCCCTTGTTGACAGTAGGCTCCCAAGGTATGGAAGGTGCTCCACGTTGTCCAAGGCCTCGTCATGGATTTTGGTAATCAGGGAGCAGTACTGTGTGGCGGGGGCAGGTTGATAGAGGACCTTTGTCTTACGGATGTTTAGTGTAAGGCCCATGCTCTCATATGCTTCGGTGAAGGTATTGACGATGGTTTGGAGTGCAACCCCCGAGTGTGCACAGACGCAAGTGTCGCCTGCATACTGTAATTCAATGACAGAGGATGGGACGACCTTGGATCTGGACTGGAGGTGACGGAGGTTGAATGGTTTCCCGTTTGTTCTGTAGATTAGCTCCACTCCAGCGGGTAGCTTACTGAGGGTGAGATGGAGCATTGCAGCAAGGAAGATCGAGAAGAGTGTTGGTGCGATGACACAGCCTTGCTTGACCCTGGTCCGTATGTGAATTGGGTCTGTGGTGGAACCATTTGTCAGGATCACGGCTTGCATGTCATCATAAAGCAGGCGGAGGATGGTGACAAACTTTTGAGGGCAGCCAAATTTGAGGAGGACACTCCATAATCCCTCATGGTTGACAGTGTTGAAGGCCTTTGTGAGGTCAAAGAAGGCCATGTAGAGCGGTTAGTGCTGTTTCCTGCATTTCCCTTGTAATTGACGCGTGGTGAAGATCATGTCCATTTTGCCCCTTAGAGGGCGGAATCCGCATTGCGACTCTGGGAGGAGCTCTTCAGCCACTGGGAGAAGGCAATTGAGGAGGATTCTTGCGATGACATTCCCTGTGGCAGACAGCAGGGAAACTTCTCTGTAATTACCGCAATCGGACTTGTCACTTTCTTGAAGATGGTCATGATTACAGCATCTCTGAGATTCCCTGGCATGTTCTCCTCCTTCCAAATAAGAGAAATGAGTTCATGTATTTGCGCCAATAGTGCTTCTCCGCCATGCTTTAGTGCCTCGGTGGGGATTCCATCTGCTCCTGAGGCCTTGTTATTCTTCAGTTGTCGGATGGCCTTCTCAACCTCATGCCGGGCTGGGGTCGTGCTGAGGTGGTGGCGGGTAGCATGCTGCGGGATGGAGTTGAGGACACTCACGTCAAAGACAGAACCTCAGTTAAGGAGATCTTTGAAGTGCTCCTTCCAGCGGGCACTGACTGCCTCTCTGTCCTTGATGAGTACCTCTCCGTTCTTGACCTGCAGTAGGGTAGGACCATGGGTGCTTCAGCCGTAGGTGGTCTTGACTGCGCTAAAGAATCACGCACGTCGTGGTTGTCAGCATGCAGTTCTGGTCACCACATTACAGGAAAGATGTGATTGCTCTAGAGAGGGTACAGAGGAGATTTACAAGGATGTTGCCTGGACTGGGGAATTTTAACTATGAGGAAGGATTTGATAGATTGGGTTTGTTTTCTTTGGAACACAGGAGGCTGAGGGGAGACCTTATTGAGGTGTATAAAATTATGAGGGGTCTAGATAGAGTGGACAGAAAGGACCTATTTCCCTTAGCAGAGGGGTCAACAACCAGGGGGCATAGATTTAAAGTAATTGGTAGGAGGTTTAGAGGGGATTTGAGGGGAAATTTCTTCACCCAGAGGGTTGTGGGGGTCTGAAACTCACTGCCTGAAAGGGTGGTAGAGGCAGAAACCCTCACCACATTTAGAAAGTACTTGGATGTGCACTTGGGATGCTGTAATCTGCAGGGCTATGGACCAAGAGCTGGAAAGTGGGATTAGGCTGGATAGCTCCTTGTTGGCCAGCACGGAGATGATGGGCTGAAATGGCCTCCTTCCGTGCTGTAAATTTCTATGATTCTATGATTCTTGAAGCTGAATCATAGATCCCCATCCTGCTGGCTATCTTGTAAACCTCCTAAACCCTCTAGCAAAAGTGCACCCACTCCACAAAGTCACCTCTACCTTGGGATCAGACACACCTTGGATGGACCAACATGGAAATACTGGATTAGATTTCCACCCCACAGCCACCACTCACACTAAATTTCCAAGAAAATGGTCATATCATTAGATATACTAGATCGTTAGGAACTGGATGTCTCACTAGAGTACTAGATAATTAAGAATAACATTTAAAAATGTTTTTTTACAAACCCTGTTTGTTGTTGGCCAAAGTTACCATGAAATTTACGATGGAATAGAATTGAGACATACATATTTAGAAAGACACACTGCTCTTCAGCACATGCAGACTTTTCTTTTTAAAATAGGTCTGTCTGAGCTGAAATGGTCTGAATTGGGGAAAATTTGGGTATTCAACAATTAACCTAAATTGGTCCAATTTGTGTTATGTTTGATATTTGCTTAGATGAGTATGTCCTTGGAATTATTTTACCATAACTGTCTGATTCATTTATATCTTACTACATTAATGTGTAAATTTCTTACTTTCATATATCCATTCCTATACACACATTAATGGCCCAAAATGTCCTGTGGCTCGGCAGCGAACGGCAGCTGCTGTTAGTTAGACTTTTGCACGTTTAATGTCGACTATACTTTGCGCAGCTAGTTGCAGGAAGTGAGAGATGGAAATGGCACGGCGCCCTCTACAGAGAATCTGGGATCTGAGTGAACAAGGCAGGCAACTGTGTATCGACTTAGCCAATCAGATTGAAGGATTGTGAAATTAACTGCGCAAGGACTGAGAAGGAAGTGCAAGTTCGAGTGGGTGAATTCAATGTCAAATCAGGTACAGAAAGAGAAATAAGGAGAAGGAAAGAATGATTGGATTAAGAGAGCAAGAAAAAAAGAGACAGATAGAAAAAGTAAAAAAAAGTTAATTTTAAATTATTATTTTAAAAATCTCCAACAACAATCAAAACCTGAAGGAATGAAACTCCACACTTGTAATAGATCATTTTCAGTGCCAGTGCGGTTGACTGGCAGTAATTAACACTTATCATGTAATTAAAGGGATACTTAGACTTGAAATGACTTGACTTAACTTTATGTGGCGAGTTTACTTCATAGCTACCGTGCAGTGTCAGTGCAGTGTCCTAGGCCCAACCATCTTCAGCTGCTTCATCAATGACTTTCCCTCCATCATCAGGTCACAAGTGGAGATGTTCGCTGATGACTGCACTGTGTTCAGTTCCATTTACAACTCCTTAGATAATGAAGCAATCCATGTCCACATGCAGCAAGACATTCAAGCTTGGGCTAATAAGTGGCAAATAACATTCGCGTCATACAAGTGCCAGGCAGTAACAATCTCCAACAAGAGAGAGCCTAACCACTGCCCATCGACATTCAACGGCATTACCATCACCAAATCCACCCCCATCAACATCCTGGGGGTTACAATTGACCAGAAACTTAACTGAACCAGCCACATAAATACTGTGGCCACAAGAGCAGGTCAGAGGCTGGGTATTCTGCAGCGAGTGTCTCACCTCCTGACTCCCCAAAGCCTTTCCACCATCTACAAGGCACAAGTCCAAAGTGTGATGGAATACTCGCCACTTGCCTGGATGAGTGCAGCACCAATAACACTCAAGAATCTCGACACCATCCAGGACAAAGCAGCCCGCTTGATTGGCACCCCATCCACCACCTTAAACATTCATTCCCTCCACCACCGGCGTACCGTGTCTGCAGTGTGTACCATCTACAAGATGCACTGCAGCAACTCACCAAGGCTTCTTCAGCAGCACCTCCCAAACTGGCAACCTCTTCCACCTAGAAGGACAAGGGCAGCAGGTGCATGGGAACACCATCACCTGCACGTTCCCCTCCATGTTACACACCATCCTGACTTGGAAATATATTGCCATTCCTTCATCGTCACTGGGTCAAAATCCTGGAACACCCTCCATAACAACACTGTGGGAGTACCTTCACCACACGGACTGCAGCGGTTCAAGAAGGTGGCTCACCACCTCCTTCTCAAGGGCAATTAGGGATGGGCAATAAATGTTGGCCTTGCCAGCAATGCCCATATCCCAGGAACGAATATAAAAATAGTACAGGAACCTCGTGCCGCTCAATGCATTTCATTGGTGAACCAGACAGCAAGATGTTGTTTTTGCGAAGCTAACAGTTGAGTGGTGCATCTCCCATAGCAACTTTTCTATTTCCGCATCTGCCCTCACCTGAAGTTGCTGTGGCATTTGCACATAAATAACGGCGAGCGCTGTTAGTTTCCATGTTATTTTGACAGCACATTTTGGGCCATTGTATCACTGTGTAAAATCTGTTTAATATTCTTTTACTTTGTAATATCTGTTTTGGAGTTTCAGACTTATTAAACTGTAGTAGTCTTCATCATCCTGGGAAATGGGATTGTAAGCAAACATCAAACATCACTAATGCCTTTTTGGATGACAATCAGTTATTACCAACCTAATGAAAACATAATGCCATGAACACAATTGGTATTTTGCTGATGGTTGTGGGTGGGAGAACCTGGCTATATAAAAGATGAGCATGGATCAGTTAAATGTATGCCTCTGGCATGTGGGTGAAGGGCACGTGCTAAAACTTGTGAGAGTAGAAGCAAATTAGAGAGAAACGTATTAGTAAGAACAGATGGTAGAGATAGTGACAGCTGAGGCCATCAGATGAGTTGGGAAAGCATGGAAGAGGATTGGAGCATTGTGGGAGAGATTAAAGAAGTTTATGTGAAGGAGTATGTAAGCAGTTAGAAAAGATTAGAGAAGAGCATTACAAAAAAAAGTAGAGAAGCTTAACTGAGGTTAGGGAAGGATTTATACAGAGTACATGGCAGGGAGGTTTCAGCATCAAACCTTCAATGTATAATTATATAATGTGAGGTTCCTCAGGCAAAGAGCATTTCTAATGAGAAATTACATGAAATCAAGAACCGTTCCACAGTCCAAAAATGTTACATTGGATTATGTTCATAATTTCCTTATAATGCAGTATTAGTCCAGTGATGGCAGAACATTTTAAAGAACAATTCATACGTTTCCTAATTTCTTAGAACTCTGTAAATTAAACAGAACACATAGGTGCCTGGGATGTCCTAAGCAAAGCAGAGATAGCTTGAGACATTACTTTGGATAATTACTGAATGATGCCAACTCTTGTATCAGCCAGCATCTGATAGGTATTTGAGGTGTAGATCACTTTTGTTGGCAATACATAATTTGTTGACACAATAACTTTTGTGCCCTCACTTAAGTAAATCTCTGTTAGACCAATCAATAAAACATATGTGACGTATACAAATTTTGAGAGCCTTCCATAACTCAAATGTAATGCTATCATATAATAATACTACCTGTTTGTCGTTTTCATACATTCGATGTGCATATGTTCACAAACACCTGTCAACTATTGGTGTCATGAGCAACTCTTATGATGCAATTATCTTACAGCTACTATGTAGCCCAGACTTTGCTACTGCCACCAGGGGCACATAGAACCAGCTAAACAGATGGTTTTCCAAGGCATCTCCAGAACAGTAATCTAACCTCCGCCTCTAGTGGCATTAGTTGTTATTTTTATAGCCATGGGTGAGCTGAATGTACAGTCAGCAATATAGTTATGTTATCATTGACTTGTATGACCCTTCCACAGCTACTGGGGAAGATCCTGTGGCCAGAAATAAAGTTGCAAATCACAGCCAACTGTGTGTGCTCAAGCTTACACATGTGCAGCTGTTTCCCTGCTGTAACCAGTGCTTGTGCCATGGAATCCACCCTACATTATGAATGCAGCAGATTCTACAATATAAAAGCTAAACCCTGTGGCCTCTCTAAGTGAGAATACAATTTACTGCTAACATGTGAGTAATCTTGTATTCTGGGTTTATACCCACTCAGAACAGGGTACAGGCAATTCAAATGTATTTAACTTAAGATAGTTATGGTTGGCAGAGTGTAGAGACTTTCAACCAGTTGCTATGGTCCCAGAGGCAGCAAGAGTATAATGACCGCTGCATAATCTATTCCTCATAAAAGCTCTTTCTATCACATGATGGTAACTCCATTGCCAAAACTCCCTGTTGTAAGTGAAATGGGAATCTACCTCATCGTAAACAGCAAAACCTGCTCTCCAGGCCCTGGACTAGAGATCAAATGCACAGGAGACTGACAAATATATTTTGGAAGATCTATTAGTGTATGAATAGAGGAAATTAACCTGCAGCAATTGAATTCAACACACCCATTGTTACAAAAACAACCCTTGGCTTTGGTGCCTCTGGTCTAGGGAGGGGGAAATCAATCATGGCTTCTGCTCCTGATCAGTATCCAGTGACCTTTGTTGAATGTGTGATTGTTAGATGATGACAGGATTTGGCTGAACTATGATGTCTATTATTGTCAAATTGCTTGCCAGCACTCACTGTCTGTTCTCACGTGTGGAGACTGGCCACTTGGGTGAAGTTTAAGAGAATTGCTGATACCCGTGGAATCATACCCCAGTCTGAGTTGGCACCTTTAAGAGATCAAGGCAGAGTATGGAGGGGAAAATGACAACTTTCACAGTGTGCAGTGGCACACAAGTCGTATAAAATCAGTTATTTGCAATACTGTGCTGAGGTAGAAAATGAATAAAATCAAAGTTTAAGGCAGAAGCGCACCCTCAAACCAATGTGTGCAGTGTAACTGAAATATTAAAACTGGGCTGATAATTTCTTACATCTTTCACACGGCTGATTTTCTAAGGATAATCTGCAGGAGTGTATAACAGTGGGTTGCTGATTACTGTTTCTAAAAAATGGTGCTCTGATAACAGCCTAGGTGATGGCAGAGTTTAATCTTAAATGAAAAATGAGTGCATGTAAACTTAGGACTCAGCTGTATTTCTGATCCTTAGGCTATTAGGTGAGCCAGTAGCAGAAGCAGTAGAGCACCTGTATTCCAACCAAATGATCATAAGTTCAAGTCTCAGGGCTGCTGTCTTGTCAGTTGCGCTTGAAAAGTTCATTAGCTCTCTACTAGGTTGCTTGTTGGGATGCACAGCTTTTCAGGAGGGGAAAACTGACTCAGCTATTTGTCCCACTGCAAGCATTTTTCCTATTAGCTCAACAGAGAGCACTATAGTTAAGTAAGAGTAGCCATTCCAGACCATCTTCTGACCTGGGCTCAATGGTGTGTGGTCTTTAAGATTTCATGGTGCTTCTCCCATTCAGTCTACTTCTGTCCTATTCCTCCTATCTCTGTTCTATTTAATAACAACAACAAAACCAACAATAACAACTAGCACTTATAGAGCACCTTTAAAAGAAAAAGTATCTCAGTCACTTAACGGAGGAGAAGTGTGTTAGATCCGTGATTCTGAGAGTATGATGTTTTTCAATAACCACACGGATGCTGTAACTTAACAATCAACAGGTATTTACTGGAGGAGGGTAGTCTCAAGACTGGGGGTACAGAGGCATGCGCAAGGCTTATATATAGGTGTGGTCACTGCCGGTACTACAGTATATACAGGAGCTGTAAAAGTAGTTCTGTCTTAAAGGTACATACACTACAATTCCTCCCCTTTTAGATTAGTAGTACCCCTAATATTCAAATAACAATTAACACTTTAACATGTACATTAAACAACAATAGTCCATTTATAGATTCAGTCTTTGGGGCGGCTTCCTGATCCTTTCGGGATAGCGCCTTCCCTGAGGTTCTTGTTCTTGGTGCGGAGGTGATTTTGGCCCCTTTTCATCGGGTAGTTCATCGGTTTCCACTGCTACTGGTTCTGAGGTAGATGCTACCAGTATGTCGGGTTCATCCCCAGGTACTCGAGACATGGGGTTGACTCGTTCCTGTGACGCTAGGGCCTGATCGACGTGGCGTCTCACAATGTTCTCCCCGACATCCACTGTGTACATTAATGGCCCCTGCCTTGTGCATATCGTTCCGGGGTGCCATTTCTCTGTTCGGTAGTCACGGGCCAAGACTGGTTGTCCTACATTGAAGCTCCTTGTCGGCTTCTCATTGATGTGCTGGAATTGTTTATCCTCAACATTTCTTCACACATTTGGCCTGAGCAAGTGCAGACGAGATCTCAACCTTCGGTTAAAGAACATCATGGCCGGGGTCTGGTTGGTAACTGCATGTGTCGCGTTTCGGTAGGCTAATAAGAAATTGTCCACCTTATGCTGTAGTGGAATTTCATCATCGCACATGGCCTTTATCGCCTTCTTAAAGGTTTGTACGAACCTCTCAGCCAATCCATTTGTGGCTGGATGATACGGGGCGGATGTGTAATGCCTTACCCCATTCCTTCTCATAAATTTTCAAAACTCTTCGGACACAAACTGTGGTCCATTATCAGAGCAAATCTGCTCTGGCAAGCCGTTTCTGGCAAATATGGTCCGTAGGACTGCAATCGTTTTTTCTGTCGTGGTTGAGGACATTTTTATCACCTCAGGCCACTTCGAATGAGCATCCACTGCTATTAAGAACATTGAGTCCATGAATGGACCAGCGAAATCAATATGCACCCGTTGCCATGGAGAGGAGGGCCACTCCCATGGGTGTAGAGGGGCATGTGGTGGTGCATTTTGGACCTTCTGGCATCCTGAGCAGCTCTTGGTTAGGTCTTCGATTTGTTGGTCGAGTCCCGGCCACCACACATAAGCCCTAGCAAGGCTTTTCATTTTCACTCCCCCCAGATGACCTTCATGTAGCTCATTTAGCACTCTCTCCCTTAACTTGGGTGGAATCATCACTCTGGATCCACACATCACTGTCCCCTGGCATACTGACAGCTGTTCTCTTCTGGATGAGAATGCTGGCAACAGTGAGTCGCCATGTGTTGGCCATCCCCTCACCGTCAAATCATATACCCGAGACAGCGTCGGATCATTGCGGGTCTCCTTCTCTATATCCGCGTTCGTTACTGGCAATCGTTCAATTATTGACGAATAAAATATCTCGATAGGGTCCACTGCTGGTGCTTCCTCCACAGTAGGCAGTGGCAGGCGCGATAGCCCATCAGCGTTTCCATGCTGTTTCGTGCCTTTATATTCTATTTCATATTGATTCGCCCCTAGAAAAAGGGACCATCTTTGTAACCGTTGTGCAGTCATCACTGGAACGCCCTTCTTAGGATTAAAGATGGAGACAAGTGGTTGGTGGTCAGTCAGCAAGGTGAACTTCTGCCCATGCAGATAGTGGTTGAATTTTTTTACTCCCCATACTTGGCTGAGGGCCTCCCTGTCAATCTGGGCATAGTTGCGCTCGGCTGAGGTTAGTGACCGAGACGCAAAGGCTACTGGCCTCTCCAACCCGTCTGGGAATTTGTGTGACAGCACCGCTCCAATACCATAGGGTGATGCATCACATGCCAAACGAATTGGTAGTGCTGGGTTGAAATGGGCCAACACCTCTTTTGATGTGATCAATTCTTTACACTTCTGGAAAGCTCGTCTACGTTTGTCATTCCACTTCCATGGTACCCCTGTTTGCAGTAGGGTGTTCAGTGGGTGTAATACCGTAGACAAATTTGGTAAGAACTTGTGGTAGTAGTTTACCAGCCCGAGACACGACCTCAGTTGTGACACATTTTCCAGTGCTGGAGCCTTGACTACTGCCTCAATCTTTTCAGGGGACTTATGTAACCCCTCTTCATCGATGACGTGGCCACAATACGAGATCTGTTTCTGGAAAAACTCGCACTTGTGGCGATTAGCTCGTAACCCATACTCCTTTAATCTGGTGAGCACCTTCTCCAAGTTGGCGAGGTGATCACTGTCATTTTCGCCCGTGACCAGGATGTCGTCCAAATAACACTGGGTCCCTGGAATCCCTTGCAGGACTTGATCCATTGCCCTTTGCCAAATAGCCGGAGCCGATGCTACCCGAACACCAGCCGGTTGTATTGATAGAGACCTTTATGAGTGTTAATCGTAAGGTATTGTTTCGAAGCTTCTTCTACCTCCATTTGCA